>NC_140585.1:393010215-393641882 GCF_964204655.1 Triturus cristatus | reverse complement strand
GATGTAGAAATAAGCGAAGGAGAAAACCAATCTCTTCCAGAGAAAACGTCTTTTTTATACGAAATGAGACTGATGTACATAGATCAGAGGCCCGGAAAAAACCGAGGAAGAGGAAGAAGCCAGATACCAAATCGAGGACACAGACGTGGGAGAAGCAAATCAACATAACTATTAAACACAGAAAAACAAGGAGAAGCCTCAGGAAATACAAATCCATACCGATTGCGCAGCAAATCAAAGAAGTAAATAATAAATACAATTTAGAAACAGAAAATAACCTGATTGTAAATTTGTCAAACACCGCCCTTACGGAAAATCAATGTCTATTACTCAATAAAGGACTGACTTTTTGCCCAGAAACCCACCATGACATAGTGGAGACCAAAATTGAAACATACAAATTGATTCGGAAGCTAAAACTAGCAAAATATTTTGCTAAATTTCCAAAGGTTGGGATGTCATCAACAGAAATAAGTAACATAACAAATCCATTACCGAACATTGCAATAGATCAAATACCTGAAATAAAAACAGTATATGATCTAACGCACAACCTAGGAGATGAAGAAGTGCAAGAATTAGAGATCATAGAAAAATGAGGCTTCGCAACATCTGGAAAGGAAAAAACATCTTTCAAACCAAAATCTAAATTTTGTCCTATTCTTACACAAGGAAACAAGATTGATCTTTATTATGACCTCGTAATATCAGACCTGGAAAATCTACCAAATAAACAAAGAAAGAAAAGTGAAAACCTAACAAAAATAGAGAGGGAAGCATTAAAAGAACTTATGGAAAATGAAAATCTTGAAATAAAACCTGCTGATAAAGGGGGCAACATTGTTGTGATGGAAAAAACACAATACAAAAAGGAGGCCCTTAGACAATTGAATGAAACTAAAAACTAAAAAAAATTAAAAACAAATCCTATAAATCACCTGACAATTGAATTACAACTCTAATTGAAAACATGGTCAGAAAATGGCCTATTATCTGTTGATGAAGTGAAATTTCTAACGAAGGATAACCCCACAATACCAACTATATATTTTCTACCAAAAATCCATAAAACTTTAATCGATCCACCGGGAAGACCCATAATATCCAGCTGTGACAGTCTTTATGAACCCCTCTCAAAATACGTTGATTCTTTCTTGGCATCCATGGTGACAACATTGAGTTCCTATATTAAAGATACAGGTGACTTTTTAAGAATTCTGAATGAAATTCACTGGCAAGAAGATTATTTGCTAGCAACAATAGATGTAGTATCACTCTATACATCAATCAATCACGATACAGGACTTAAAGCCCTGAAATACTTTCTAGGACAAAGAGACATAAAATACCTTGAGCATTCCAAAATGATTCTAGAGATGGTGGAAATATGTTTACGGAATAACATATGTATATTTGATCAACAAATATATTGCCAAATGTGTGGTACCACCATGGGCGTTTCATTTTCGCCGAGCTATGCAAATCTCACCATGGTGGAAAAAATCGACCGCATGGAATGATGACATGGAGATGTATATGGAAAAAATTGTGCTGTGGCTGAGATTTATAGACGATCTGTTTATTATTTAGAATGGAACATCAGAAGAATTTGACACATATGTAAGTGCACTGAATACCAACAAGGATGGCCTACAGTTTACACACAACTCTAACAAAACAAAAATCCAATTCCTGGATATTGAAGTATACCAGGAAAATGGCCAACTAAAAACCACAACATATCGTAAACCCACAGCCACAAACAGCCTGTTCCATGGTACGAGCTTTCATCCAAAACCCCTGATTAAAAGCATACCCTTTGGGGAATTTTTACGTATGAAACGCAACTGCTCAGATGAAAATGAACTAAAACAAAAAATGGATGAAACAACCAAAAAATTCCTAGAAAGAGGCTATAAACCGACAGATATAAGATTGGGAAGAACCAAGACAGAACAAATTCCAAGAGAATCCATCTTACAAGCGAACGAACAACAAAAAAATGAAGCATCAGACATAAGAATGATCTTGTCTTATAGTAAGGAAAATCATGCAATTTCAGAAATAATGAATAAACACTGGCATATACTACTGAGAGATCCAGATATGAGAAAAATTCTCAATGATAAACCAAGTATAATTTATAAAAAAGCACCATCAATTCAAGATAAAATCGTGCATAGTCATTTTACAGAAATAAAAAAGAAAACTTGACTCTCGGAACATCAAAAAGGCTTCAAAAAATGCGAAAAATGCAAGGCTTGTAAAATTGGAATGAGCAAAAAAGAGATCATGGGTCCAAAAGGAAATAAATATATAATCAGAGAAAAAATCAACTGTGAAAGTACATATGCCATATACATGTTGGAATGCAACTGCGGAAGCAGATACATTGGAAGCACAATATGTCAACTGAAAAAGAGAATATTGGAACATATCCGTGCAATCCAAAATAATGACCAAACGTATGCAATGGCAAAACATATGAAATCTCATCAAGAATATGGATGGCAACAAATGAACTATTGGGGACTTGCAACAATCCCCATGAATGGAAGAGGAGGAGATAGAACCAAGACAATTGGAGTCAAAAATGATAATCAGATTTCAAACCAAACAGCCGAGAGGACTGAACGGTGATGAAGAACTCCATGTACACTTGTAAACAACCTGCTTGTAGAAAAAGGAAAAAAGATCTAAATATCTGTAATGTAAAAGATCTAAAAGTTTATCAAAAATAGAAGCAAATCATGTACTGACTGGTTATAATCCGTAAAATGAAATTGCATGAGGCACAATATCATACAATCAGGGCACTAAGTCATTACTAACACGCAAACAAAAAACATATATCGAATGTATATATAAAAGAACAAATTGGTTCACCATTCAAACTTGTAATTAATAACACTGTTTGCACTGTATATATATAAAAAAATCACTTTTTCACCATGTGTACTACATTTCCCATGATGCATCATAAAGGCTGCATGGGCAGTTGTATATATAAAGACATTACTTGTAGAACACAGCTAACCGTGAGCAAGACCAGAGTGGTCGAAACGCGTTGGTTTGTTTAAGGAAATTCGAAGTTGGAGAACTGTTTGTAAATCTAAGTAAAAAGTTCTTGATACCTACATCCTGGAGTGCGAGCATTTCTTCTTTTGGTGAAAAAAAAAAAATATATATATATATATATTCACTTAAAAAACCATAGGTTTCACACATAATCCGCTGCTGATGACGTCAGATATTACATCACTGTATTTACACATTTATATACCCATGTCTTCTTCCTTTTTTTTTAGCTATACATATATATTTTTTTTTTTTCAGAAAGACACATATGTCATCAGTGATGTAATATCTGACGTCATCAGCAGCGGATTACGGTTGCGTGAGTTATAGTTGCCTGCACTAACTATAACGGGGGAATTTCATTGGTTTTTCACGAGGAAAATGCTCAGCTAACTATAACATGTGTGAAACCTATGGTTTTTTAAGTGAATTTGCAAGGTTTTTTAAATGCTAATTCCTAACTATAACGTGTGTGAAACCTATGGTTTTTTCAGTGAATTTGAAAGTTTTTTTAAATGCTAAGTTACTTTACGCCGTTCGTGCCGTGCGCGCACGGTGCGCGCACCGTGGGCACGCGGTGCGCTTTGCGCACCGCGCGCCCACTTCACGCAGTTCGTTCCGTGCGCGCACGGTGAGCACGAGGTGCGCATTGCGCACCGCGCGCCCACTTATGCAGTTAGTGCCGTGCACGCATGGTGCACTTTGCGCACCGTGCACGCACGGTGGGCACGCAGTGCGCTACGCGCACCGCGCACCCACGTTACGCTTAATGGGCCATGTACGCACGGTGCGCTTCGCGCACCGTCCGCACAAGGAGGACACATGATACGCTTTGTTGTTAAGGGTTTAGGCATAAACTGTTCTTTGATGATAAGCCATGCAACCACACTGCGCTGCACGCAGCGTGCTCACACGGGGGGACTGACATTGGAATTTTTTTTTAAAGCATTTACACCGTGCGCGCACGCTGCGCGAACCTCGCGGAATTTTTTTCATTCCTATAGTGCGCGCACGCTTCGCGCACTCGGCGATTTACCGAAAAAAATTAAATTTTTTTAATTGCCCTTGGGGGACCTCAGAGGCCGCCCTGTGCTCTAGGAACTCTAGAAACACCTTGCAGCATTTGGAACCCACTGGAGGGATTTATTATGCACTAAACTTTAACCACAAGTTCCGGCATGCACTGTTGAATTGAAAGAAAAAAAGCCACACCTGTGGTCAATCAGATATGTTAAAACATGCAGGGAATTTGAGGCAAAGCACGGATTTACCTTTTGCACAGGGCGGCCTCTGAAGAGAAGGGAGACACCCTTTGAAACGCGTCAGGCCAGGAGAAATGAGCACGAAATCGTAAGCTGTCTGTTGCTGAAAATAAAGGTTGTTCCTTACTCGTTGTGTGCTGCGGCCTCATCTGCTTGGCAGTTTTGGGTGAATTTATTACACGGCGGGTCCAGGCCGTGGAGGGATCGCGCCATCTAACACTTGGATGCTTGCAGGGGGAAATACCTCCTCCTTGTTAAAAGGCACAACTTGAACGAATTTCAACAGACAGAGTGCGATTCGGGGGTCCAATGGTGGGCTCAAAAGGAACTCTAGAAACACCTTGCAGCATTTGGAACCCACTGGCGGGATTTATTATGCACTAAACTTTAACCACAAGTTCCGGCATGCACTGTTGAATTGAAAGAAAAAAAGCCACACCTGTGGTCAATCAGATATGTTAAAACATGCAGGGAATTTGAGGCAAAGCACGGATTTACCTTTTGCACATCTCATGAGTGATGTAATATGTGACGTCATCAGCAGTGCATTGCGGGCGCGCGAGTTATAGTTAGCTGAACTAACTATAACGGGGGAATTTCTATGGTTTTGTACGAGTGAAAAGTCCAGCTAACTATATCGCCCCTGAAACCTATGGGTTTTTCAGTGAATTTCTAAGGTTTTTTAAATGCTAATTCCTAGCTATAACGTGCCTGAAACCTATGTTTTTTTCAGTGAATTTCAAAGGTTTTTTAAATGCTAATTTCTAACTATGCCTACAGAGAGGACATGTGAAGAAAGAAGGAAAAACGCACAGAAAGAAAAAAAAGAAATGCAGAAAGAAGCAACAGAAGTCCTCAAAGACGAAGAAAAGTGCAGGAAGAAATATAACGTTCAGAAAGAACAAACAGAAGAGCAGAAAGAAGCCTTGTTGCAAAATCATCCTGTACCCTCAACTTTTTCAGACGGATACTGGTGGTAACTGAGTCTGCCTAAGCAGTCCTAGAGCCAGTGCTATGTTAAAAGACACTCAGAATACAGTGAAAACACCTACATACACTAGGGCACACTATGCGTTGGGGTCCCCCTGTGATTAGCATGACCTCCTCTGTAAGCCCCTAGTATATAATAGGGCAGGGGATTAAAACTACCTCTTAAAACAGGGCGTGTTTGAACACGTCACCTCATGCCCCGTCCCCTCCCTTCCCCACTGTGTAAACACACCCTGTAGCCATTTTAAGTTGGGAGATTAAGTCCCCTTGAATCCTGAGGGTCCCTAGGGTCCAACTAGACCACTAGGCACCTCCAGTAAGCGCCACAGAGCTGCGTTGCAGAGAGGTGTAAAAAGTGGCACGGCCTGCACCACCTCTCTGCAACGCAGAGCAGTGGTGCTTACTGGAAGCACCTGGTGGGCTAGTTGGACCCCAGGGTCCCTCAGGATTGAAAGGGAATTATTTCCCCAACTTAAAAACGCGCCACAGGGCGTGTTTGCACACGTCACCTCAGGCCCCGTCCCCTCCCTTCACCACTGTGTAAATGCGCCCTGTGGCCGTTCTGAGTTGAGAGATTAAGTCCCCTTGAATCCTAAGGGTCCCTAGGGTCAAACTACCCCACTAGGTACCTCCAGTAAGCGCCACAGAGCTGCGTTGCATGGAGGTGTAAAAAGTGGAGTGGCCTCAGAACACCTGTCTGCAACGCAGCTCCCTGGCGCATACTGGAGATACCTGTTGGGCTAGTTGGCCCTCAGGGACCCTCAGTATTGAAGGGGAATTAATTCCTCAACTTACAACTGGCCAGGGGGCGCGTTTGCAGAGTGCTGCAAGGAGGGGGCATGGCCTCCGGTGCGATGCCGGTCTTTTATTTATTTATTTTTAACAAGCAGGGCAGTGTGGCCCCCTTTCTTTTTCTAATTTATTAGCCCTGGGGACCCCATCCCCCAGGGCCTGCACCCTACTTTTTGTTGTTGAAAAAAATTAATTTGGCCATCCCAAGGCCTTAATCGGCCCCGGGAACCCCAACCCCCGGGTCATGGCCTTTTTTTTTTTTTTATTCTTTAGGAGGGGGGCTGTGTTGCTGGACAAACCGTATGTACCTATCACCATGACGATTTGCGTGATATTCATTAAAAGGCGACTATGCATACAATGAATCCACGTAGAATGTATTCACACCGCTAGTGAAGCTCTGACATGTCTGACACCCTACCGTGCCTAATCCCGGCGCCCCCGCTGGTGGGTACTCTCCAAGTAGACACCCTTGTCGTTTATTTATACAAACATGGGTATCTATTGACGGGCACATTTAATACACATGCACACCAAGCCATTCAAAGGGGATTCGACAAAAATTCGACCAAACTATGCAAGAAACCCCCTCATGGTTAATAAAACACACATCCACCGCCGGATGTGTAATACTTTTTATTTTACTCTCTGGAAAGGAGACAAACCTCACTTGAGAGTCACAGCGTGCTCCTGGCTGAGCCCAATGCTGTGTTACACCCACCATTGCCTGCCGAGTGCCACACACCTCTGTGTTGTATTCCACCATCTAGTGCTTATGCTATGACACTCTCTAGCCCATGTGCACTGTAACACCACCCCGTGAATATGTCATGCCACACTAGCCTTCGCACAGGTTATATTGCCCCATCTAACGTGCCTTCCTCGATGCCTATGTTATAAAGCACAGCGCTATGCCATACTTATTACAATCTGGGATCCATATTTTTGTCACAGTGCATATGCAATGTTACACTACCCAGCACATATTTTATATTACAACTTTAGAGACTACTTTACTTAGGTTACAGAACACTGCCCTGTGCATATTACACTCCAAGGCGCATATCACATAGCAAGCGCTAGTGAGTGTGCTATCTCGCGCTCTCCAATGAATCTGTCATTGCGCACAATGTATTGCATATTATATTTCACGCCCCGGTTCATCTTATATCACACTTTTTGGTGCATAGTTTATACCATATACTATATCTAGTTTTCATTTTCAATCGTGCTCTCAGGGCTATGTTCTATATAACACTGCGTCCACCTACCCTTTTCACGGGCATTACATTTTGCGATGGGGGGTGGAAGGTCAGGGGATGTTCCTGCCAAGTGAGCCCGGAGTCACAGTCCCAAACGTCCTCTTCTTCCTGAATAAAAGTGAGATTATGCTGCATACTTGTTCATATTTTAAGTAGTTCGCACAGACACACATTTTAAAAACAATAAAGTTCCTAATACCCACCTTCTATGAACAGTTAGCTTGCTGCCCCATCCACCTCCTCCCTATCCTCTGTTGTCTGAATCCATGGACTAGCCTCCTCCCTCCTGCCATGCATGATCTGATATGCTGCCACTGCCCTCCATTAAGTATGATGTACCAGTCCACTCCTCCTGCCCTCCATTGCCCAATTCTATGGGCAATCATTGACCTCCTGCTTAGCCTCTGTGCTTAGCTTGCTGCCCCTATTCTCCTTCCCCCTGCCCTCCGATGTCTTTGTGCATGCCCCTGCTCCATCCTTTTTGACCACAATGTTCCATGGACCTGCCACTCCTATCTACTCTGAGTGTTCTGTTGAGCTGCCACTCCCCTCCCACCTGCCTAGCATTGTCAGATGACTGTAACCTGTTCCTGCCACCTCCACCCTGCCTGTCCACATGCCATGCCCCTATCCCCTTCCTCCTGTCCTTCATGGTCCATTTTACTGCCACACCCTTCTGCCCTCCCTGGTCTGTTGTGCTGCAACTGCTCCTCCTGCCTGCCCCGCGCGGTCTGTTGTGAGGCCCCTTCCCCTGAACTCTCTTGTCTGTGCCCAGGTCCTGACCCTCTCTACTATCCTCCATGGTCCTTTGTGCATGCCCCTGCACCCTCCTTCTTACCCATCATAGCCATTGTGCTGCCACTAACCCTCCCACTTGCCATGCATGGTCTTCTGTGCTGCCATGGCCCCTCCCACCTTCCCTGTGTGGTCAGCTAGCTGCTCCTGACCCCCTCCCACCTTCCCTCCATGGTCTGTGTGTATGCCATCAGTCTCACTGTTGCTCTCCATGGTGTGTCTTGTTTCTAGTGCCCATCCTGCCTGACCTCCATGGTCATCTTGCTGCTCCTGCCCTGCCCCCTTGCCCCCAGCCCTCTGTTTCCATGTGCAGACCCCTATTCCCTCCTTCCTGGCTTGTTGGTTCCATTGTAATGCCCCTGATCCGTCCCTCCTGCCCTTTATGGTCTGTTATGCTGCAGCTTTCTCTCCTGTCTGTCCATTATGGTCATCTAGCTACCATTGCCTCTTTCCCCTCTGTTGTCTGTTGTCCATGTGCATGGTCCTGTCCCTTCCCTATTGCTTTCTATGGATTGTTGTGCTGCACTCCCGTCCCGCATGCCCTGTGTGGTGTATTGTGCTGCTGCAAACCCTGATGCCTGCCCTGTAGGGTCAGTTTGGTGCACCTCTCAATGTCCCTCCTGTCCTCTGTTATCCGAGTCCATGTCCCTACCCCAATTCCTCCTGCCTACCATGATCCAATGTACCATACTTGCGAACATTTTGAACTTGGTAAGAGGGAGATTTTGAAATAACACTGGGGTATTGATTTTCCCCTTTGAGTTACATTGAAAAAGAGAAGATTGTAGACAGGAACCAGATCAAGTAAAGCCCATTTGAGCTTAAAAACATTGGACGTTTCCTGGCTATAACGGGTCTGTTGGCATGTATGGTTGTATGACCACTGCCTCTTCCTTCTGCCCACAATCGTCTATTACATCACCACAGCCTCTCTTGCCAGTCCTGTATTGTTGGTTTGTAGCCCCTGCCCCCCTTTCCACTGCCCTCCATAGTCTGTTGTGCTGCCACTGCCCTTCCTGCCTGCCTAGTGTGGTCAAATTGTTGCCTCTGCACTCTCCTACCTGCCTTCAATTTTCAGAGTCTGTGCCCCTGGCCTCTGCCTCTCAACAGTATCCCAATGAACAACTAGATTGCTAACATTCTATATTTATTACAAAAGTGTGGAACGCCTGGCGTCATCTTGATGTAATCAAAACTGTAATGCCTAGAGCATTTCCTTTAGAAATTACATATATGAGATGGTCTTATTTGCATCAAAATTATGGTTAGTGCTCTAAAAAACTAAAATGAGGACACAATTCTGAGTTTTCAAATAGCGACAAAGAACTTTTAAATTATTTGTAATCTTAGTTTTTTTATCCAGTTGATCACTTGATTAAATGTTGCATCCAAGGGGAGAGGGTGTGGTGTTACTTCCAGAGCTGCAGACTTTGCAACTGGGAAACCAGGTTGGAGTTTCTGCTTCAGCACAATATTCTGTGATTCTGGTCAAATCACTTAATCTCCCCATGTCTACAACCAAAATGAATTTGATCTTGTGTGATGTAACCAATGCTCATGTAAAGCACTCCAATACCTGACAAGTCTGCACTATATAAAACTGCAAATACACAAAAAATAAGTGTTTTGCACACTTCTGTCATTGGGCTACATTTGGGCTACATTTGGGTGATATTTGGGCTACATTTGGGCTACATTTGGGCTCTTTTGTCTCTGGTGACCATTTTAGGAGATTTATTTGTTATGAAGTTTCCTAATTTCCTCATTTACTGCAGTCTCCTCAGTAGGAAATGCTTTCAGTTTTTTACTTTGATTCCATCAAGAAGGTATTCAGATATGTCACACATTTGCCATAAATTCTGAATGTTAGCACTCTAGTTGCTCATTAGATCACTGTAGTAAAGCTACTGCTCACCACGGAAGTCTGCTGCTAGTACTAGAAGTGCATGTTTCAGTCTGCATATTAGAATTTTTTAATGAAATAAAAGAGGATTTGAGAAGTCACTCAAAATATGCCCTAATTTTTCTTTCTTCAGCAGTAATCATAATTTCTATGGCAAAATGAACCCCCTCATTGTGTTCCTTTTTAAATGAAATGTTTTAAGTGTTACCAGTTTATTCCAATCAAGATGGCTTCAGGTATGCCATACTTTTGTCATAAGTAAGACACTAAGCGCTCTAGTTGATCTTAAGAACACTCTGGGACGTTCTGTCATTGGGCTACATTTGGGCTACATCTGGGTGATATTTGGGCTACATTTGGGCTACATTTGGGCTCTTTTGTCTCTGGTGGCCATCTTGGGAGATTTATTTGTTATGAAGTTTCCTAATTTCCTCATTTACTGCAGTCTCCTCAGTAGGAAATACTTTCAGTTTTTTACTTTGATTCCATCAAGAAGGCATTCAGATGTGTCACACATTTTCCATAAATTCTGAATGTTAGCACTCTAGTTGCTCATTAGATCACTGTAGTAAAGCTACTGCTCACCAGGCAACTCTGCTGCTGGTATTGAAAGTGCATGTTTCAGTCTGCATGTCAGAATTTTTTTATGAAATAAAAGAGGATTTCAGAAGTCAAAATGTGTTTTTCTTTCTGCAGCACTAATCATAATTTATATGGCAAAATGCACCCCCTCATTTTGTTCCTTTGTAAATTAAATGTTTTAAGTGTTACCACTTTATTCCAATCAAGATGGCTTCAGGTGTGCCATACTTTTGTCATAAGTAAAACTGTTAGTGCTCTAGTTGTTCTTTAGAACACTCTGGGAAGCTGCAGTAGAACACAAAGGAATCAACTGACAGTCTCTGCCCTTGTTGGATGTACATGTTTTACTGCGAATGTCAGACTTCATTCTCACATGACTGAGAAAGATAATGTGAATTTACAGAAAATATGCTCTCAGTTTAGCTTATAGATCACCTTCCAAACCTCTGTGGGAAAAGCATGAGAAAATAGTTTTCTCTAAAACATGGTTCATGATATCACAGCAGAAGGCTTTTTCACATGGTAAAATCACCTTAGAACACACCACAATTCCTTAAATGAGTATGGTACCATCAACAAATGTTTTATAATGTAACTAAAGTCTTAAAACCTTCTATTAACTGCAATGCTTTTCAATGAGGTGCTATTGATGGAGCAGGGTTTTTACTTTAAAACCGAATACCTGTTTCATTTTCACATGTTATAACTAAAAGTACTACTGATTAATTATTAAGTATTAAAAGTTTGTTAAATGTTGTTTAACCAACCTTATTAACAAGAGAATTACACGTGGGAATGCTATTGCATGGCTAAATAATAAGTGAACTAAGTTGGTGAGCAAACTGACAGAAATCAATGTTGCTTATGTGATGTTATGGTGTTTGCGCTTTAAATTAATATGCAATAATGGCTTTTGATGTCGCAAATGGCTAGATAAATACACACACATAAGGGTATTAGCAGAGGAATAACACTGTATAATCATTTCCGTGCAGTAACTCTGTTTTATGTTTATTTTTGCTTAAGTTGTCCAATGTGGCCTACCCGAAAATGGCTACCATCTACAGCCTGCACTCGAGTAGATGGAAATTTACAAAAAGGCTTCGCTCTGCCTGTGACCTTGCACCTCCGATGAACTGAAAAGCCATAAGCATGAGGACAAGTCCGGGACATCTGCCAAGAGCTCCTGGAAGACGGAAAAGTTGATACAAACTTGTTATGAACTCACTATTGAAACAAATTCACCTAGTAGAGACATCCGTAAAAGTATCGAATTAGTCATGGACGTTCAATTCTGCTATTCATTATTTGGGACAATCTATGCGTGAGAAAATCTCGCATAATATCGAAAAAGTACCAAGATGACATTATTTCCGCCATTCATCCGTTCTGAATAAAGAAATGTAACTTTATAGAATGTAAATTTTAGTATAAATAATAGTAGACTAGAGAGGTCTAGTGCCACTTCTTCCCGAGCTGATGATGCGAGGTCCCTATGCTGACGGAGAGGACGATGACTCTACATGACGGCAGAAAACTCTAAATCTTCTACAGAGGACCGGTTCTGACTTAGGATCTGACATTTAGACAGAATAGGTAAATATGAGAGAAAATGAATTTTGCATTTAATTGGCTTTTCCTACAATTTTAGATAAAATGAACAATCTGTTTGAATTTCTGTCTCGGGTGGTTATTTCTTGTCACGTTTATTGAATTTATTTGTGTATTTTATGAAATGTTCTTAGCTAGATTTACAAGCAACTAAGCAGATGCCATTGACCTCAAAGTACAGGCAGATTGGATAGGTTTTAGTGGAAGTGTTTCTCCTTTACAGGGCAGGGATAGAGTGATTTAGGGTGAATGTTGGTGTAATGGGCCCCACCAGCGTGTGATGTGTGTATGCGTGTGTGACTGTGAAATCATTCCGTCCGTGGAAGTAGAGGGGATTCGGCAGCTCTGACTCTGCACCAGTTTCTTGGTAGCAGAATGATGGTTTGCTATTGTCTTGATCTGGCGAAATTGCGTGTATATAGGCTTATTGATTATTGATTGATGTTTGTACTAACACTATATGTTGAGTTGTGTTGAGTTTTATGTATTTTGAACGGCTTCTGGGACGTAGGGAGTCGATGACAGTTCCGTAGCAGAGCAGAGGGAGTGTTGCTCTCGGAAAAAGGCGGGATTGTTGGCCCTGTATGCAGACAGGGAAAAGAATGTGTGACAATTGAAGTTGCGCGTCGCATTGTCTGGGTTCGATGAGGTAGCATCGCCATGTGTTGCCATTAGAAACGTGTTTTCTGTATGAAAGAAGTGTATATGGTAGCAAAGGTTGCCTGTGAAGTTCTGGTTTTGAGTCCCAGGGATCCGTATGGTATTCCGTTAAAGCTTATCACTAGGAAGGTAATAGGTATTCTCGGAGCTTGTTAGAAGGACAGGGCAGAGGTAAGCGCTGCTTTGTTAACGTGTGATATAATTCTGTAGTAGGACAGACTGTTCGCTGTTCTCGGGAAAGACAGAATTCTGTGTGAATGTACTACATGTTCTGGTGTGTAAGTGCGTGTATGAAAAGGCATTCTGGTTAATTGTGAAACTCTTAGGAGCCTTCCATAGAGAAACAGTTAATTGATGCTTGTTAGAAGGGTAAAGTAGAGGGATGTGCTACTTAATCAACGGAAGTAACGATTCTGTAGTAGGGCAGAGGTAAGCGCTGTTCTCGGGAAAGGCAGAATTCTCGTGGGAAAGGTCTTTTGCTGTTCTATGGCTAGCGAAGCAGACAATGGAGGTGTTTGTATGTTGTAACTAACAGACTCGTAGAAGTGAAACAAAGTCTACCAAGTAGTTTTGTAAAGGAGGGGTAGACGAAAGAGACAGTAGACAGGAGCAGAAGCTGCTGCAGCGACTGTTGACGTCAGGGAGACCGCGCTGTGATTGGACAGGGGATTAGAACGGTGGAAGCGCAGAGATTGGTGTGCTAGTGTACGCCGCGCTAGGATTGGGAGACATACAGGGTGACGTAGACGCTCCAGGATTGGTGCGATAGTGTGAGTCGCGTTTGGATTCGCGGACTGAGTCAGTGACGTAGACGCTCCAGGATTGGTGCGTTGGTGTGAGTCGCGCTGCGATTGGACAAGAGATCGTACAGCTGTAGAAAGAGTAAACAGCTAGTGGAAAATAAGAAAGATGTATTACCACGCTGAGGAAAAGAAGAAAAAGTCCTTGTTTAATAAAGTGAAGAATTGGTTTGACAAGGATAAAGACATAGTGACAAGGGAAGGACAGTTATTGCCCCAATAAGAACTCCGGCATCCTTCATGGTTGCAAAATATGGGTATCATACCTGTATTTGGTTAGATAACTGGGTGAAGTACACTAAAGACGATGGAGTGCTAGCGTTCCCAGAACATGGTTCATTTAATTTGGCCATACTGAGGAACTTACGGGAGCAGATGATGAATCTAGAGCCTCGGCCTAGGCCGACGCAATTTGAGGCATTGACCGAATGGGAAGATGAAATGCATGAACGAGAAAAGCAGAGGAGTGGAGGTAGTTACAGGTACATGTTTGGGCGGAAGTATGATCGCGAAACCCATCATGACCGGATGAGAAGGTGGCGTGATGCCAGTATGACCGAGGGATTATATCCTGTAAGAACGGCAGAGGAATCAGGAGGGAGAAAGTGTACAGAGAAAGAACATAATGTAGGGACCAGGAGATATGGGGCAAATGAGTCTGATGATGATGTCTTAGAGGACATGCTCTACAAAAGACCACCCCCGTATAGACGAGAACCGGAGGTAGGAACAGCAGTTACCCCAATGAGAAACACCCTGCGGATTATAAAGACAGAGGCTACAGCCCCTGAGTTGAAAAGCAGTTGTTCTCTGGCGGAAAGAGAAAGAGAGAGAGATAGAGAGAGAGAGAGAGATAGAGAAAGAGAGAGAGAAAGAGAGAGAGAGAGAGAGAGAGAGAGAGAGAGAGAAAGAGAGAGAGAAAGAGAGAGAGAAAGAGAGATAGAAAGAGAGAATGAACTTGAAGATGAAAAGACCAGAGAACTAGCAAGAACTACTTCTGAACTAACAGAAAAAATCAGGGAACTGTCTAAAAATCTTGAGGCTGTTACAGTGCCTGTGACAATAGGCCTGGTTATGCCGATTTTTGACAAGCAGAGGACGGGCGAAAGTGGTTTGACGGTGCCATATGTGGGCAATAGATTGATTGTACCTCCGGAGCAGGCAGAAATGAGAGCGGGAGAAACACAGTGGAGAACAGGAGAAAATCAGTGGAGACATACCATATGTGGAGGGGAATTGAGTGTGCAGACTAACTCAAGCTTGAATTCTGGATGTGTGGAAGGGAACAGAGGATCAATTTTAGAACCACAAAGAGTGACAGAACCAGGGGGTGCAGAAAAATCTGTGATAACTGCTGAAGATTTGAATGATTGGCTGAAGACCTTGCAGAAGAAAGAAAGAGAATCACAGGGAATTGATGTAGCTAGGCTACGTATGGAAATGGAAGAGATGATTGTAGGTACACTCCCTACAGAAATGCTGAAGAATTATCAGGAAGGGGAGATTCTTTTCCTTTGCAAGAGTGTCACATGGAGAGCAAAGAACATACATGACAGGTTGAAAGGAATAGCCAGTGAATTGGGAATTGACATGGACAAGGTGAAAGCTTTACAAAAGCCTTACCGAGTGGATTTTTCAGTCAAAGATATTGAGAATCTAAACAATGCAGGCCGAACAGGACAGATTAAGGAAATGATTGCTTTGCTGAAGAAATGGGGAGATGTAGAGAAATGGAAAGACAGATGGTATCGAAAGCGAGAGGATGGGGCAGATAGAACTTACTCAGCATTTCCCCTGAAAGAAAAAGAGAAGGCAGTGACAGCTTACCCCATGAGAGAGATTCCAGGAGGTGGGTACGTACATGTCCCATGGACCAGACAGGATATTTTATCATTTACGAATGATTTCCCTCGACTAAGGGAAAATCCCGTTGAGTGGTACAGACAAGTCGACAGATTTGTAAAGCTGTCAAAAGTACTGTGGATTGACCTGAATAGTCTGTTTGATATAATTGTACCAGCAGACCTGTGGGCAGAATGTAAAATAGTCATAGACTGGCCCACTAAGGAATACCCGAGAGATCCAAAAACAGGAGCTCCAGACCCGGAGGTCATGAAGAAGTACGAGCAGGTTATGGCCTTTTTGAAAAATAAAGTACCCCCCAAGGAGACAGACTGGGTTAAAATAGATCTAACACATCAGGAATTGAAAGAATCAGTACATGCTTATTATGAAAGACTGATACTAGCTTTTAACCAGTTCAGTGGAGATGAGCACTTGGGTGACAAGGATCTGAGTCATTTCGTGTATAGATCTGTGTACGGTTTGCGGCCGGAAATCAGTGACATGATAAGGCAGCACACCATAGACTGGCAGAGTAAGAAAATTGATGAGATTCTGAGACATGCAAAATACTTCAGTGATGAGATTGAGGCAAACCAGAGGAAGTTAAAAGAAAAGGCAATGTGGGCACAGGTGAAAGTTGCAGAAAGACAGGAAGCACAGCTAGTTGAACAGGCAAATAACCCAGGAAATAAGCCCAGGTTTGGTCCAGGAAAAGGAAAGGGGAATATCGAGGAAGCCAAGAAAAAGTTCCCATGCCACAACTGTGGAAAATTGGGGCACTGGAAATCCGAGTGTAAGAATCCACCGTCTAATAATGACGATAATTCACCATTGAATTCACAGGTGCAGAGTGAGGGGTGTGGTCAGAATCGGCAACAGCAGAACGCTGATAAGCAGCAGAATCAGGTGCCAAAACCACCCTTGCCACAGAGAAAAGGATCCCAGAAGTACAGCCAAGAATCGGGGTTCTACGATGAAGAGCAGGTAATCAAACCAAAACGCGCAAGCGCTGTTTCACAGTACTGGCTGAAAAATGAGGGAAGTGACTCTGAGGGAGACTTCTGACGGTGCCAAAGAGAGGAGGAGGAGTGCGTACTTGGTGCAACTCTAGAAATAGATCAGGCAGGGCCTTTTGTAGATGGGAAAATTAATGGTGAAAGTATCACTTTCCTAGTTGACACTGGGGCCACGAGATCAACTGTCAGGTCAGCTGATATAAAGAATCTTCCTCTCTCGGACGAAGCAATCCAAGTGGTTGGTGTGTCCAACACACAGATTAAGACTCTACTTACTGAACCAGTAAGGGTTAGAATAGGGAAATTTTCAGATATGCACCGATTCGTGGTGTGTGACACAAGTCCTGTGAACTTGTTAGGCAGGTATCTGTTGTGCAAGATGAATTGCACTATTTTCTGTACTCCAGATGGAATAACCTTTGAGACACCTGATGAGGATGTTCTATACAGGATGACCATGGATAATAGAGAATGTGAGGCTTTGGGAACATATGCAATATTTAATCCAGATGCATTACCCCCAGAGTTGAAACAGACAGTGAAGGCAGCAGTTTGGGATTTTACCGGAGAAGATGTGGGTCTGATGAGAAATGTAGATCCAGTAAAAATTACCGTAAAAGAGGGAGTGGTTTACCCAAACATACCGCAATACAGATTGACACCTGAAATAATTGAAGGAATAACACCCTTAATTGAAAAGATGATCCAGCAAGGGGTGTTGAGAGAAATATTGAGCAGCCCATGTAATTCACCGATAATGGGACTGAAGAAACCTAATGAAAAGTTCAGAATAGTACAGGATTTGAGAAAAATTAACAAGATTGTTGTGCCATGTTGTCCCATTGTACCAAATCCATCAGTGATTTTGTATCAGATTCCCCATGATGCAGAATGGTATACGGTAATTGATTTGTGTCATGCTTTATTTTCAATCCCATTGCATCATGACAGCCAGCCAATATTTTCTTTTAGATTTGGAGAACGGATTTTGGCATGGTGCCGAATTCCACAGGGGTATACAGAGAGCCCTTCAATATTTAATCAATTGCTAAAGAAATCTCTGGAAAGTCTGACAATGCCTGAAAATTCAGTCTTGGTCCAATATATTGATGACCTACTTGTGGCATCAAAAACACGTGAAGCTTGTGAAGTAGACACCATTGCATTACTGAATCATTTGGCAGATGGAGGGTTAAAGGTATCTCCAGCCAAATTGCAGTTCTGTAAGAAAGAAGTCCAGTATCTGGGACACAATATTGAGAAAGGCCTGAGAAAAGTGACTATTGACAGAATCAAAATCATTAGGGGAATGAGAGCCCCAATGACACAAAGAGAGGTGAGAATGTTCCTGGGAATGGTGGGTTACTGTCGTCAGTGGATAAGTAATTTTTCCCTGATTGCCAAACCATTGATTAAATTGACCAAAAGTGAGGTGAAAGACCCATTAGAACTAAACCCAGAAGAAATGGCTGCATTCAGAGAGCTGAAAGACAGACTTTGTGAAGCTCCTGCCCTAGGAATGCCTGATTATGAAAAGGAATTTGAGCTGTACTGTAGTGAGAGAAATGGATGTGCACTTTCAGTGTTAATCCAGAAACATGGACGTCTGAGAAGGCCAATTGCCTATTTCTCAGCAACTCTTGACCCAGTAGCTGTGGGTTTGCCAGGTTGCCTGAAAGCAGTAGCTGCTACCTGCAAAAGTCTGGAACAAAGTGAGGGAATCATAATGGGATACCCTGTACGGGTATTTGTACCTCATGATGTGGCAATCCTTTTAACAAGGAGCCGGACACAGTTCATGTCTCATAGTCGGCTGACTAAATATGAGAAAGTTATTCTTGGTGCAACTAATGTAAGTCTGGAGAGATGTGTAAATGTGAATCCAGCGACACTGTTGCCTGATGCTGAATGTGTGGGAGTAAGAAATGATGTTGATCATGATTGCCTGGATGTACTTGATTACTGTACAAAGCCAAGGCCAGACATAAGAGATCTGCCACTGCCTGAAAGTGATCATGTGTTGTTTGTGGATGGATCTTGTCTGAGAACAGAGGAAGGAGTGTTGAGTGCTGCATATGCTGTGTGCAAAGTCTCAGAAGTTGTGGAAGCATCACCTTTGAAAGGAGTTAAATCCGATCAGGTGGCAGAATTGGTGGCACTGACAAAAGCATGCAAGATTGGGAGAAGTGTGAGAGTGACTGTGATGACTGACAGCCAGTATGGCTTCAGGGTTGTCCATGATTTTGGCCAGCTATGGCTACAAAGAGGTTTCCTGACCTCAAGTGGAACTCCCATAAAGTATGCGGAAGTGGTTGGAAAACTGCTAGAGGCGATACAACCGCCTAAAGAACTAGCAGTTGTAAAATGTGCTGCTCATGGTCATGGTGATGATTTTGTAACAGTGGGTAACAAGTTTGCCAATGACATAGCACAATATTGTGCAAGAAACCATCACTCAATTAACAGGAGTAAAGAACGGGAAATGTCTTCTTGTTCCTTAATGTTTACTAATGAAGTGGGAACATGGGAGGAAGTAAAACAGCTGCAGGATGAGGCAGGAGATGAGGAAATGAGAGATTGGGTGAAAGCAGGTTGTGCGCCTAGAGAAAAAGATCATGTGTGGGTCTATAGGGATGGAAGACCAGTCATGCCAAACAGCTTGTTTTCAACAATGGCAAGGATGTATCGTGGCCAAGGACACCTGGGGAGGGATGCTATGATAAGAGCCTTTAAGCAAACCTGGTACAGTCCAAAGTTCAGACTGATAGCAGAAAGTCTCTGCCAGAGATGTCTGATATGTCAATAATTCAATCCTGGAAAGAAAACAGTGGTGAGCCTAGGAACAATAGGCAGGGAGGGAGGACCCTTCACAAGAATGCAGATAGACTTCATTGAAATGCCCCCAGTCAACAGATTGAGGTATGTCCTGGTGGTGGTCTGTTTGTTCTCAAGGTGGGTGGAGGCGTACCCAACAAGGAGAAATGATGGGATAACAGTGGCCAAATTACTGTTAAGAGAGTTCATCCCAAGGTACGGGTTCCCAGTAACCATTGAATCAGACAGAGGAGGACATTTGTATAATGAAATCATGGGTCTAATTTGTGAAGCATTGAGTGTACAGCAGA
Source organism: Triturus cristatus (assembly GCF_964204655.1). Lineage (NCBI taxonomy): Eukaryota > Metazoa > Chordata > Amphibia > Caudata > Salamandridae > Triturus > Triturus cristatus. The sequence goes on along the minus strand of NC_140585.1, from coordinate 393,622,161 downwards.
AGCTGCATTGTGCTTACCGACCAGAGGCTTCTGGTGTAGTTGAGCAGATGAATGGTACCATCAAAAACAGAATTGGCAAAATGTGCTTAGCCACAGGAATGAAATGGCCCAATGTCTTGCCTCTAGTCCTGATGACCATTAGGTCTACTCCAGACAGAACAACAGGTTTGAGTCCACATGAAATTATCATGGGATGCTGCACCCGGATAGTGTCCTCCAGGTGTTAGAATTTTTAAAATTGACACTAAGATTTAGAAAATGTTTAGATGAGTAAATGTAACTTCCTCTGAACTATTAGTCGCCCATTGCACTTATGCACTTTTTTTCCTGTACTGTTTTGCCTTTGCACTCTTTTATGGAGTTTATGTATTGTATGTCTGTGTGATCGATTTTGTCATTATTGTGATGTTTTTTAATATGAACTGTTTATTGATGTGTACTTTTATGGATTGAAAAATATCCGAAATAAAGTCATTATCTATCTATCTCATGGGATGTGCTATGAGGCATGCATATGTACCAGTGAACAAGCTGATGACTATAACTGATGACATGATTTTGGATTACTGCAAAGGCCTGGCTGACGCAGTTCATTCTGTGTTTCACCAGGTTGGAGAAGACGCCACCACACTTGAAAATAAACCAGCCCATGATCTGAGCCCAGGGGACTGGGTAAGAATAAAAGTCCACAGAAGAAGGAATTTCCTGGTTCCAAGGTGGGGAAGGCCAAGACAAGTCATCTTGACCACAACGACTGCTGTGAAGTGCGCTCGTGTGAAAAATTGGATACATGCAAGCCACACACTGAGAGTTCCAAATCCAAGAGATGGTACTGGAAAAGAATACTTTGAAGAATCAGATTTCAGTGATGATGCAGACAGTGAGGCAGTAAGAAGGAAAAAGAATCCTGAAAGTGGGGAAAATGAGTCAAGGGAAATTTTCATCCCACCAGAAGAGGTTCCGAAGAGAACAGTGCAAACTGCAGAAGCAAGTTCAGACTCAGAGGAATTGCCTGAGGTTCCAATTGACAGTGACCAACACAAAAAGAAAAAAAGAAAAGAAAAGAACATTTCAACAGAAGAGACACCTGAATCACATGAGGAAATTGGACAAGTTCCACCTGAGATAAATATTGAAGAAAAAGGGACAGACAAAGACAGTGAGGGACAGATTGCGGAAAAACCCCGAGGAGGTGTAGGGAACATCTACAACAAGCTAGGTGAAGGGACAAGTAGACAGCAAGAAGATTGCGTGTCGGAGACCCGAGGAGGGACAGAAGTAGGGAAATCTCAATTGGTGGAAAAAGAGACTGTTGGAGAAAAGTAAGTTGTTGGAGAAAAGAAAGCTTTTAACGAACCAGAAGCAACTGAAACAGAGTCTGATGAAAGTGACGATGAGATACATGGAGGACAAGTTCTGAGAAAGAGAACTTGGCTTGGAGAAAGAAACAATAAAGAAGGAAAGCAAAAGACAAATGCTAAAGGAGATCTTTGGCCAAATAAGATAAAGAGACTAAGGTACAGACTGACACAAGTTAACTCCTAGAAAGCTGAACAAGTGAACGAAGTGTCAAGTCAAAATCCTACCAAGGAAGAAGAAACAAAGATACCTGAGAGAACTAAAAGAGTAAGAAAACCAAACCAGAGGTACAAGTCACCGGAATGGACGTATGTGGCACTGCCTGAAGAAGGAGAAGAGGCGGACAGCCAAGTAAATCCAGAGGAGGCTTTACTGAAGGAGGTTGCTGAAGAAGAAGCTGTGGGAATCCTGAGAGTTATCTTGTCCGACATTGGAGAAGAGACGGATGTTCAGGACCTGATACAGTTTGATGATGATGAAGAGACAGTGAAACGTGATGAAAATCCAAATTGAGTAAATCCAAGGAAAATCACTTGGAGAAGAGAAGAAAAAGAAATACTAAAATTAGTAGATTGTAATAATCCGTTGGGTACTTGCTGCCCTTAAAAGTTCAGTAGAGGAGTAGAAGAGGCTAAGTCAAAAGACACGGTCAAATTAACAAAATGCCTAACACTGAGAATAAAAGTAGATGTACCTTTCTGAAAAGATGGTGCAAAATGTGCTGCTGCTGTACAGGTTTATTAATGCTGCTTTGGAGCGTGCTTGCTCTATTGATTTCATTTAGAGTCACTATAGACACTTTAGAAGGTCATACTGAGAACAAAACTAATGTAGGGAAAAGTTCACAGAAAATAATACCGACTAGAACTAGCAATATACATATACATAAGGATAGGTCAATTAACGATTTTTCTAGCAATGTTTTTTCTAAATTGTTGTATGAGTACGTAAAGACAATGGAAGTAAGGGATTGCTACGTTTGCATGCAATTACCTGCCTCTGTTTCGGAAGGAGTGACTTATCATCATCTTCCGGCTACGTATGGAATTTCCTGTAGTGTGTTGATTAGTATATTTTATCAGTTAGGGAAATTAGATTATAATATGTCTACTGTAGATAATATTCTTGGGCAATTGCCTATGAATAAAGAACTGAATCCTGCAAAGGATGCTAACACTTTAGGTGAGATTTTTCTAGAAACCAAAGAATTAACCTTAGAATATGTTTTTAGAAATAATTTAACTTGCAGTTTGAAAGGAGAAGAGAAGAATTTTCTAGACATGGTTGAGAGAAGAAGATTGAACATGCACAAGAAAGCAGAAGGGCATAAAATGAGTGATACAATGTGGGATATTGAGAAGGAAAAGGAGTTGAAAGATGGAGCCAGTCCAACTATGGCTATAGATGCCCCACAGAAAGGAAAACTGTGCATTACCAGGAAGATATCCCAATATGATTATTATTTCATAGGGACTAGTGAGTGCCATGATACATACTTTATTGCAACCGGATGGGGATTTAGAGGAGGAGAAGATCCAGTTTTTCCGGGAGTGTATTATATTTGTGGGAACAAGGCTTATTACCGTTTGCCTGACCATTGGTTGGGTACATGTTATGTTGGCCTGGTCTTTCCAAAGATTTTTCACATGGATAGAGTAGATGATGCTGAACATTCTAACACATTAACACGTTATAGAAGAGAAACATGGACAGAAATTGTAGGAGATATTTTTGGAGCTTTAATTCCAGCAGTGGGAATTTCTTTGAATGCATTTGGCATTCGGAAGCTGTCAACAGTGGTGGATCGCTTGTCAACAAGCACCGCTGGAGGCTTTCTTTTGGTTAATACAGAAATGGCTGCTTTGCGTGCTATGGCGATGCAAAATCGACTTGCCCTTGATATTCTTTTGGCAAAAGAGGGTGGAGTCTGTGGAATGCTGAAAGTTCAACATTGTTGCACTTACATTCCTGACGAAAGTAAAGATCTAAAAGTTTATATCAAAAATATTACTGATTTGCATGAAGAATTAGTACCACTGGAAGCTGAAAGTATCTGGACTAAAATGGCTAACAAGATGATTGCTATTAAGAACTTTGTAGCTAAAATAGGTAGTACCATATTTGGTAAGATATTATTTCCATTAACATGTGTAATTGTTGCATTATTGATCCTTAGGTTAGGATGTATGTGTTGTAGATATAGAAGAAATAAAAAAAAAATCACAAAAGAAAATGTTAAAAGGAGACAAAAGAAACCGGAAAGAGATCCACAAGAAATAGAACTAGAAGAGCTAAGAGAAAGCATGTATATAGAAACTAAAAAGGAAGATGAGATGGAAACTAGGGTCTAAAAACAAGAACAAGAAGATATTTCAAATTCTTCCAAAAGGGAAAACTAAATTGATTTTTGGGGTTTTGATTTTTGTGGTGATTATTTATCACCAAAGGGGGGATTGATGGAGCAGGGTTTTTACTTTAAAACCGAATACCTGTTTCATTTTCACATGTTATAACTAAAAGTACTACTGATTAATTATTAAGTATTAAAAGTTTGTCAAATGTTGTTTAACCAACCTTATTAACAAGAGAATTACATGTGGGAATGCTATTGCATGGCTAAATAATAAGTGAACTAAGTTGGTGAGCAAACTGACAGAAATCAATGTTGCTTATGTGATGTTATGGTGTTTGCGCTTTAAATTAATATGCAATAATGGCTTTTGATGTCGCAAATGGCTAGATAAATACACACACATAAGGGTATTAGCAGGGGAATAACACTGTATAATCATTTACGTGCAGTAATTCTGTTTTATGTTTATTTTTGCTTAAGTTGTCCAATGTGGCCTACCCAAAAATGGCTACCATCTACAGCCTGCACTCGAGTAGATGGAAATTTACAAAAAGGCTTCGCTCTGCCTGTGACCTTGCACCTCCGATGAACTGAAAAGCCATAAGCATAATGACAAGTCCGGGACATCTGCCAAGAGCCCCTGGAAGACGGAAAAGTTGATACGAACTTGTTATGAACTCACTATTGAAACAAATTCACCTAGTAGAGACATCCGTAAAAGTATCGAATTAGTCATGGACGTTCAATTCTGCTATTCATTATTTGGGACAATCTATGCGTGAGAAAATCTTGCATAATATCGAAAAAGTACCAAGATGACATTATTTCCGCCATTCATCCGTTCTGAATAAAGAAATGTAACTTTATAGAATGTAAATTTTAGTATAAATAATAGTAGACTAGAGAGGTCTAGTGCCACTTCTTCCCGAGCTGATGATGCGAGGTCCCTATGCTGACGGAGAGGACGATGACTCTACATGACGGCAGAAAACTCTAAATCTTCTACAGAGGACCGGTTCTGACTTAGGATCTGACATTTAGACAGAATAGGTAAATATGAGAGAAAATGAATTTTGCATTTAATTGGCTTTTCCTACAATTTTAGATAAAATGAACAATCTGTTTGAATTTCTGTCTCGGGTGGTTATTTCTTGTCACGTTTATTGAATTTATTTGTGTATTTTATGAAATGTTCTTAGCTAGATTTACAAGCAACTAAGCAGATGCCATTGACCTCAAAGTACAGGCAGATTGGATAGGTTTTAGTGGAAGTGTTTCTCCTTTACAGGGCACGGATAGAGTGATTTAGGGTGAATGTTGGTGTAATGGGCCCCACCAGCGTGTGATGTGTGTATGCGTGTGTGACTGTGAAATCATTCCGTCCGTGGAAGTAGAGGGGATTCGGAAGCTCTGATCTGCACCACTATCATGTATATTGGTCCCAAGATGGCTGCCAACACTTCTTGGATGAAGTGCTGACAGCCAATCAGATCTCAGGATGAGATGTGTGGTTAGGCTCCGCCCAGATATATATATGATTTTACTTTTGATTTTCTCAGGAACTACTGAACAGATTGACTCCATATATGCAAAAGGCACATCCCTGAGCTGAGGACTACCTCTTTGCCAAATTTCAAGTAATTCTGTTCAGCCGTTCGGGCAGTACCTTGGACTAAAGGTCCCTATGGAAAATTGCATGGGTAAAACGCGTTTTGGGTCCCCCCTTTTTTCTCAGCCCCTGCTTGATGAATCCCCCCGAGACTTTCAGGGTAGGAGCGGAGCGCCCCACCTATTTTGAAAATTTTGCAAGGATTCGTCAACCGGCGCCAAAGTTATTCCAAATAGAATGTTGCGGATTTCCTATGGAAACACGGTCCTAACTATAACTATCTACTGGCGACCGCCAGTAGATAATATATATATATATATATATATATATATATATATATATATATATATATATATATTCCACAAAAGCACCAGACTTGGAGGCCACACACGTTGAGTAATACTTTATTTCTGCAAGGCAGTCCTGCTTGGCAACGACAAGTGCACAGAATTTCATTTGCCAGCATTCAGATCCTGACGTGTTTCAGGCTTCCTCGCCCTTGGTCACAGGTGATTTGGCTAATGCGAAACAGGCAACATACCGCAACTCAAAGTAACAGGTTTTTAAGTCTCGCCCGCTGGGCGTGTCTGCACATTGCATCCTGGAACTTAGAGTTCTTTCACAAGGTAAGTCTTAAGTGATAGCGGTTGCCAGTTCCACATAAAATAAATTACCACAGTGGGTTTCTGAAAGGCTACGTATAAAGCAGGACTGTTCTCACCCTAGTTGCAGAAACCACCACGCTCCATGTTGCACTGTTCAATGACATCGTTGGACACCGCTTCCTTCGCGGGGGGGGCCTTCCGCGACCCTGGATCGGCCGCAATTCAATTCCACAAAAGAGCACCAGACTTGGAGGCCACACACGTTGAGTAATACTTTTTTTCTGCCAGGCAGTCCTGCTTGACAACGACAAGCGCACAGAATTTCATTTGCCAGCATTCAGGTCCTGGCGCGTTTCGGGCTTCCTCGCCCTTGGTCACAGGTGATCTGGCTAATTCGAAACAGGCAACATACCGCAACTCAAAGTAACAGTTTTTTAAGTCTCGCTCGCTGGACGTGTCTGCACATTGCATCCTGGAACTTAGAGTTCTTTCACAAGGTAAGTCTTAAGTGATAGCGGTTGTCAGTTCCACATAAAATAAATTACCACAGTGGGTTTCTGAAAGGCTGCGTGTACTGCAGGACTGTTATTAACCTAGTTGAAGAAACCACCACGCTCCATGTTGCGTTGTTCAGTGACATTGCTGGACACTGCTTCCTTAGCGGGGGGGCCTTCCGCGACCCTGGATCGGCCGCATTTCAATACCACAAAAGAGCATCAGACTTGAAGGCTACACATGTTGAGTAATACTTTATTTCTGCAAGGCAGTCCTGCTTGACAACGACAAGCGCACAGAATTTCCTTTGCCAGCATTCGGATCCTGACGCGTTTCGGGCTTCCTCGCCCTTGGTCACAGGTGATCTGGCTAATGCAAAACAGGCAACATACCGCAACTCAAAGTAACAGTTTTTCAAGTCTCGCCCGCTGGGCGTGTCTACACATTGCATAGCGCGGGGATGCCTTCGGGTCACCAGGCGCTCTACAAATCGTTAAATAAATAAATAAATAAATCCTGGAACTTAGAGTTCTTTCACAAGGTAAGTCTTAAGTGATAGCGGTTGCCAGTTACACATAAAATAAATTACCACAGTGGGTTTCTGAAAGGCTGCGTGTAAAGCAGGACTGTTCTCACCCTAGTTGCAGAAACCACTACGCTCCATGACGGGAAGATGCGCGCAGGGTGCGCGGATCCTGCCGATTTAAAAAAAAAAAATGTGTTTCATTAGTAATTAGCCCCGGGGGCCAAGTCCCGGAGGCAATATTATTATGTGAATGGTGGGCCCAGAGGGGCCCCCTAGCCCCAGGAACCGCCACCCCACGAGGCTTTATAAAATTATGTACGGGGGTTCACCGCCCCCCCAAGCCCCAGGGACCGCCACCCCCGGGGCTTCTTTAGAATATATGCGGTGGGGCTCACGACCTCCCCCGCAGCCCCAGGGACCGCCACCCCCGGGGCTTTTCACGCACAAGCGTGCGAGCGCCATGTAAAGTAATACGTATGTGTCGCATATGCGCCTGGAGTCACTTACCGGTCGCATAGCGATCGCGCACAAAAATACGCACCTATCGCACATCCTACACGGATGCTACTCAACAGTCCTAAAATGGTGGCTAGGTTCAGCGTAGTGATCGAGAAAGGTAGGTTTTGGGTGTGCGACTCCCCCAAATTAATATATAAAGAAAATAATATAAATATATAAAAAAAATATATAAAACAAAAAAAACATTAGAGTTTAAATATTTAACAATTTTTTTTAATGTAATATAAAAAATAAAATATGTAAAAATAAATAGTCAAAAAAATGTAGAAAATCAGTAGCAAAAAAATAAATATAATTATTATTACATTTAAAAATTGTCATTTAAGAAATCTTTGAAATTCACTGAAAAAACCATAGGTTTCAGACATGTTATAGTTAGCAATTAGCATTTAAAAAACCTTTGAAAATCACTGAAAAAACCATAAGTGATGTCATCAGTGATGTCATCAGTGATGTCACTGACCATGTCATGAATTATGTAGTATGTGATATCATCAGCAGTGAATTGCGGGTGCGCGAGTTATAGTTAGTAGAACTAACTATAACGAAAGAATTTCAATGGTTTTGTACGAGTGAAATGTCCAGCTAACTATAACACCCCAGAAACCTATGATTTTTTCATTGAATTTCTAAGGTTTTTTAAATGCTAATTCCTAACTATAACATGTCTGAAACATATGGTTTTTTCAATGAATATATATATATATTTATTTTATAAAATAATGGGGTGGGTCTAGCCCATCCTAAAATCAGGCCCCACCCTCACCACTAAAGCTGAAACATTCTTTCTGCTCCCCTGTAGACTAAAACATTGCATCCCAATGACAAGCAAGAGTACATTTGATTCTTGGGGGTGTTGTTTTTACATATGGGTCAGGAGAGTGCGGCTGACTAACTCCGAATATCACCCCACTTGTAATGGTAGAAGGCTGCACTTTTTGAGCTTGTGCAGGCTGCCACCTGGAAAAACCTACCAGACCCAGACACTTATGAAAACTAGACATGCGGGGGAGTCCGGGGTGGTGTCCTTCGCATGGATCCCGCACCATTTTCATACCTACCATGCTTTGCAAACCTCAAACTTTGACTAGAAAAATGTCTGTGAGGGAAACTTCTGGAATCTGCAGGGAGCCACAAATTACCTACCACACAACATTCCCCCATTTTTATCTGTACCATTTTTATCAATGAGGGACCGTTAAAAATGGTAACTCACTTGTGTGGGTGGGCCAAGAGAACTTGTCACAAACGGCCCTAACGTGCTAAGTGGAGAGATGAGCAATACGAGTAGCTGAGGAATTATGGGCCATGCTTGGCCACCACTCAGGGAAACCTACCAACCACAAAAAAGTTTGATAACTAGACAACGAGGGAATTCCAGGGTGGTGTGCCTTGCATGGATCCCACACGGTTTTCTAACCCACAATGCTCTGCAAACTTTGAATTTTGCCTGAAATCACACATGTTCCTTACATGTTTGTGATGGAAACTTCCGGAATCTGCAGGAACTCGCAAAATTTACACCACCCAGTGTTGCCCCACGTGTGGCGATTAAAATGTTGAGCCACTTGTGTGGTTGGGCCTAGTGCCTTTGACAGGAACGGATCAAACCAAGGTCAATGAAGTAACCTCACAAAGGCTCCCATTGACCTTCAGTTGATCCGTTCCTGTTGGAGGCACTGGGCCCAGCCACACAAGCGCTGCCATAACAAGAAGCATTTTTTGAAATGTAGTCCATGTCCATTAAAAGAATAGCAGCTGCTTTAAAAAAAAATTATGTTTGCTCCAGAAGTCCACAGCCTACACCCTTCAAAGCTGCTGTTATAATTCACAAAGGTGACGGTGCTGTCAGAGCACACCTTCCCCTTTACGAATCAGTCCCCCGCTAGGCAGGGGGGATACAGGGGTCGTTAACTCCTCAATGGTTTGCGACTGCAACTGTACAGTTGTAGGTCACAAATGCTTTCTAAATCAGAAATAGGAGGCGGGTACCCCTTTTACACTAACCTGCTATTTGCAAATCAGAAAGAATCCCAAAAGCCCTTTTACGAGTCAGAAAGACATGTTCGATGTTTAGCAGAGCTTTTGTCCATTACAAAAAGCCTTTTTGCCATCAATAACCATTAGATTTTGCAAATCAGTGGACTTCAGATATTAAAAGGGCTTTGTACATCTGTCCCTTAATGTCATAATGTTAAGCTGTTGAAGAAGACAGACCGCCATGTAGCCTTTGTATGTCATGAAACAGTTTCAAGACTCAATGGTAAGACGGCATTAAAACTAGACTTTCATATATTGCAAGCGAATTTCAAAGGGTCTGCAAACGAAAGAAATGAAAGAAACGTTCTATGCGTTGCCTGAGAAATAGAGAACATCAAATGGTAGCATTTGTCTGAAAATTGGTTGCTCTTTTAATGCGAGATCTAAAAGATGAAAATAGTGTCAAGAGCTGATTTAAAAATAAACTGTGATAGAACAGCGAATGGATTAAGGAAAATGGGAAAATATGCATAAAGTCATAGCCAATGGAAAGCGTTCCTGCTGTTTATAAGGCTGAGAAAAGCATGCATGCGGATAACTAAACAAGCTATCTAGATACACCAAAAAGCATCAAAGGACATACCAAAATATTTCTTCTTCACATATTTTGCATATTTAAGTAAGTCAGGCACAGGTATTGAGGGCCAGATCTATCATTTGCAAACTGGGTGCAGGAAATTGTCTCTTCTTACAAGGTCATCCCCATTTGTTTGCGGACTGATGCTGCTGTTTTTTTAGATCTGTGTACTTGGACTCTGGTAACTATCCCAGTGCATGTGCTGTGACCTGTGAAACGTGTATTAGTTGGTTATACTCTTAATTGGTATATTCATATATATATATTTTACAATAAACTCTAATATATATATATTAGAGTTTATTGTAATTTTTTTTCGAAATGAACAAATAGTAATAAACATCTGCCGCAAGTCTACATAGCACATAGCATGCAATAATAGAGGGACATAAAGACAATGAAAAGAGAACCGCAAAGGGCCGGTTATACATGCATACATATTGTCATACAGTGTATAATATGTAAGGGTGGGCGTAGTTCGCGAAGTAGCACTTCGCGAAGCTACGCAAAGTGAAGTTCGCACTACGCGAGCTACGCGTAGCACTTCGCGAACTGCGAAGTAACATGTTCGCACTGTGCAAGATGTTGTTTTCAATGATTGCACAGTGCGGACAAGCAACCGGCACTGTGCAATCATTGAAAATGGCATCTTGCACAGTGCGAGCTGTAGTTTTCTGCTGCTCGAGTAGATTTTTACTCGAGCTGCAGCTTTCTCAACGCTTACTGGTAGTTTCTCATCGCGAGCGGTCGCGAGCATACGCGACCCCTCGCAATGAGAAACCTGACCTTCTCGCGTTGGGAATCTCGCCGGGAGGTTTATTTTCCATGCTCGCGATCGCGAACAAGGAAAAAGTCTCGCCAGGATGTCATTTTGCTTGCTCGCGGTCGCCAACTTGACGTTGAGGACCGCGAGCAAGCAAAAAATGACCGCAGCACTACGCCACACTACGCTACGCGTGTTCGCACTGTGCTACGTGCAGTTCGCGTAGCGCGAAGTAGTGCGAACTTCGCAAACTACGCGAGCGTAGCGTAGTGCTTCGCCCAGGCCTAATAATATGACAGATAAATCTGTAGGCAATATACAGAGATCAATCAGTTATTGCTTTTACAACTGGAGTATCAGTAGCCAGTAAGTATGTTTGCAGAGGTTACCTTATATCTTTGGTTGTGAAGTAGGAAGTAACAGGGAGGACCATATATCCATATTATCATTTTAATATATGAAGTCTTTGCTCCAGTCCTTGACAGTGGGCCCTCTTCCCCATTGTATGGTCACGCTACATTTCGACAATAAAAGTGCCAATGCTAAGAATCTTCTAAGTGGTTCAGGAAAGTCTTTAACGTAGTCTCATAGCACTTGGAGTGGAGAAGGAGATATATTAGTGTCTATCATTTTAGAGAGAATATCAAAGATCGATTCCCAAAATGCTAAGATCGGGGGGCAGGCTTTTGCTACATAGAAATAATCAGCAATGTGAGATTTGCATTGCGGGCATGTAGAATCTTAAGTGATACCCATGACCTTTCACCGAGCAGGACTATGCCCCTTATTCAATTACATTTTGTGATTACAAACATGAAAAATTCCAGATAATGTCTGTGATTGGAGAACTGAAGTTCACGTCTCACTTAACTCTGGCTGGGAAATAGACGCCTGCAAACTATCCATGATAGTGGAATACAGTTTTGTAGTGAGGCTACATGGATAGATGGAGGTGAACGACACCATCAGTGCTGCGAGGGCTGAGGAATAAGGTGGAAATTGAGAAAAGCTTGCCCAAGGCAAAGTCCCTCTTAACTCTTTTAAATGTTTCAATTGAGATAAACGTTCCCTCAAGGAATCATGATTGGCATATTTAACTTACCTCTAAATTACTAGTATATGATTCAAAGTAATATTAAACATGTCCTTACAGTGACTAGCATCTAAAAGCTATTTTCACTATAGCAAGGCTGGCTATTCCATAGAGAAACAGTGAGACCCACTATTAAACTTAATAATGCTATCTTTGGCTAAAAATGTCATTTTTGGACCCTTTGTAATATTTATTAAAAGACCAATTTACTGGTAAATTTAGATTTTTTAATACATATTTAGAAGAAGGTACTTTTAGAAAGTTATCTTTTCCCTGTTTAAAGCTGCAGGGTGTCCTGATGTCATTACAGTAAAGTGAAAATATAACGCGCTGATTGACTTGTTTTACTATCACTGAATTAGAGCGCAAGCGTATTTCTCAGCCAAGAGCACTAATTCTTTTGGGAGAGGTATCACCAGGAAAGAGAAAATCTCCCCTTTCTAATACTATATCTGCCCAGTGGATCCCTGCTTGGGAATCGCCACAGAAGAGCAATCCTGAAGCAGGAATCCACCAAACTAGGCATTAGGGATGGAGGGAGTACCCGCTTAGGCAAGGCCTTGTTGTTCCCCAGCATGGCCATATCCCTACCATACCTAAATGAGACATCAGACTTTCTGCCCTCCGGGGGCCGGTAGGGGTAATTACCGCATCTGCCTCCCCAGGGGAGCAGAAAGCCCACTAGATGCCAGTGAAAGATTTTTTTAAATAATGTAGGGGGGGCACCATGAGCATGGCCTTGCCCCCATCCCAACTCTATGGGGCATAAATCTTTCTGCCCCCCCCCCAAGGAAGCAGAAAACCCACTAGACACCAGAGAATTTAAAAAAAGAAATATAGGGGTAGCAGCTGGCCACCATGGGCATGGTCATGCCCTACTCCTGAAACAGAGCAGATAGTCTTTCTTCCCCACTGGAGGGGCAGATAGGGTGATTACCCCCAATATGCTCTCCAGGGGGACAGAAAGTCAATTAGTCATAGGGCCTTTTTAGGTCTCGCCTACGCAGCGTGCATGCGCTGCATAGGAAAAAGACCTTTAGTAATCGATTCACTTTTGCAGGCAAAAATGTACACGCGTTGCATTGCTTTCAATGGCAACGCATGCACGTTTGGCAATTCCCTTTGTAATTAACAGATGGTTCTTGCTCGCTCCTGCAAGGGAAACAGGCGCAGGCCCCCTCCTCTCTCCCCTCCCCCCCCCCTTCTGCCTCTGGTCAAACTTGTTTTTTGTTTTTTTCTTTGAGCGCGAGGCGCACACACTTGTTTTAATAAGGAGGAATATGGGAAAATCATAATGTTTGGGGATAAGTGCGGAATTCCTACTTGCAGCGGGAACGACTGCAGAACTAATTATTAAAACTCAGAAGAATATTGTCCATTTAATCTTCACAGACAGACCTGCCTCCCCGGGGCACAAACTTATGCAAATGCCCATTGTAGTTATCACACCAGGAAGTAGAGCTCAGAAAATATCCAGCGCAGCTTAAGCAACTTCCTCAAAGTGACCGGTGGCAGCAGAAACCCAGCTCGGACTGGCACGCCTCATTCTCTGCTTTGGTGTGTTTTCTGTTTTTTTGTGCTGCCACTTTTAAAGCCCGGAGGTCTCCAGTCGTACTGAAGTCTTTCTTCCTGGGCTCTGCTGGAGTGAGCGCTCGCCTAAAACAACTTAGTAGCATTAGAAATGCTCCTTCTTGTCTGGATGTATGTCGTCTGCCAGGCTGTGTGCGTGTGGCTGTATGCATGTGTTGGTCTGGTGTACGTGTCGGCCGGTTGTGTATATGTTTTCAGGGTGTATGCTTGTGTCAACCAGCCTGGCTGTATGTGTCCAATGCACAAGGACAGCCACAGGGGATCGGACTATGATTGGTTTTGTAGTCTGGAGGTGAGCTCAGATTTGGTGTTTCAGGAGCCGCATTTCGCCGATGTTATTCAGCAGCGCCTGCCCTCTGCCCCGGGGCTGGCTCTGTGCTCCGGGTCTGCTGTAGCGGCCGTAGCCCGTGCCCGGTCAGATCATGCTCAGAGCAGATGGGAGCGCGCACAGCCCCGACCCAGATACACAGCGAGCCCTTTCATTCACGCAGGGCACACCGCAGCTCGACTGACTGTCAATACCGGCCCTGGCTCAACGCTGAGCAAAGGCAGGTGCATCAGGGGATGAGGCATTGCAACAAACAGAGCGTGAGAACGGCAGTGCCCACGAGTTATCCTCTCACAGAGGAGTGCAGGGACCATCACCTTTCCTGGGTCTATAAGTAAGCTGCAGCTGCCTACCCGGTTCAGCTTCGGGTTGCATTTTGGTACTTGCTGTCTTCATTTAATTGTGGTCAACGACGGACTGCGCTTCCCGAGCAAGGACTTCCGAAACCCAAGAGGCAGTGTGAAGACACCACCTTGGCCTGGGGCAGTAGGGAACGCCAGTGCTTGAAGTGTGTGGAAGAGGTGACAACAGCAGTATACGTGAATGCTTTTGTGATATCTGACACTCCACACAAGTTGTTTCACCTGAGGCTTCGCCAGAATCCCACATTTTCATGAAGCATTGAGGTAGAGAGAGGCGCGGTGAAGGTCGTGATTAACTTGCCCCTTGAACCCGCATTTCTGAGCACGTTGTGAAGTCGAGCTCAGAGTTCTCTTTTGTATGTGTCATGCCCTGCACCTGCTTCCAAATCTGTCTGGCTTCTGCTTTATTAGGTATTCCTTAAGTTTGTGGCACCAGCACACTTTTTTTTACTAAGTGTCGTGCAGGATATATATTCCTAAATTCTAAGACGTTACAAAGTATGTTAACTGTGTGTGAACTGTGTTGTCTCAGATTGGAGTCGCAGTGGTTCGGTCAGCCTTTCAACCTCCTTAAGCACAATGAATTGAGTGACCAGAGTTGCCTCTATGTCAATGAGACATAACTTTTCTGTCCTAAGACTTTGCTTTTATATATAAGTGCATTCTGAGAGTTGTAGTCATTGTTCATTTTAATTGAACCAATTGGACCAACCCATCAGATAATGTTATGTGAGTGCTAAGTAAGCCTGGGCAAAGCACTATGCTACGCTCGCGTAGTTTGTGAAGTTTGTGCTACTTCGCACTACGCGAATTGCACCTAGCACAGTGCAAACATGCGTAGCGTAGCGTTGCGTAGTGCAGCGGCCATTTTTTGCTCGCTCGCGGTCCTCAACATCAAGTTGGCGACCATGAGCAAGCAAAAGACATCCCGGTGAGACTTTTTCCTTGTTCGCGATCAGCAACATCAAGTTGCCGATCGCGAGCGTGGAAAATAAACATCCCGGTGAGATTCTCAACGCGAGGAGGTCAGGTTTCTCATTGCGAGTGGTCGCGTATGCTCGCGACCGCTCGCGATGAGAAACTACTAGTCCGCAATGAGAAAGCTGCCGCTCGAGTAAAAATCTACTCGAGCGGCAGAAAACAACAGCTCCCACTGTGCAAGATGCAAGTTTCAATGATTGCACAGTGCCGGATGCTTGTCCGCACTGTGCAATCATTGAAAACAGCATCTTGCACAGTGCGAACAGGGTACTACGCAGTTCGCGAAGTGCTACGCGTAGCTCGCGTAGTGCGAAGTGCAGTTTGCGTAGCTTCGCGTAGTGCTGCTTCGCGAACTACGCCCAGGGTTAATGCTAAGTCCAAGAATAGAAAAGTGGTGTCTGGGAACACAGCGCCACCTGGTCACCCTAACAATAAACACCATTGAGTTTTGTAAAATAAATTAAATATATATATAATAATATATATAATATTGACGAAGAACTCTCTGTTCACTTGGGTTAACTATACTGTAGGTGACCCTCTGATCCCTTTTGACGCATGGTTGATTATTAATGTTGTGACATCTTTGGTGGTTGTTTGTCCTCATCTGTTGTTTGTATCTATGTGATTTTTAACATCATAGTATATTAGTCAGTTTGTGACATTGTTTTTATTATGTGTATTTTTCAGATCTATCACCTTGTGAGCATTGACTAATGAGTTGGAACAACCTAGGCAAGAACAATGACCATCAGCGGCTCTTTTCTTAATTAGATGCGGACACTATTCTGGTTTGCTATCAGTTATTTGTTTTAAAACTGCTCTATTCTCGATTATAAAGAACAACGGTTACCATTTGCCAACTGTGGCCAGATTCAGAATGTGATATTGGTACTTTCCTCGTATCTTAATGGGCCCCTGCACACTAGTGCAAAACATTATTTAGCCAATCAAATTATTTTCTGGACTAACACGCTCAAACGTCCCTGGCGCTGCTGGGACGTTTGATCACTGTCAGTATGGTGTAACATACATACGATCGAGGTATGGAGCCCTGAATGATCAGCGAGGTAATCCAAAATACTTACACACACTTGTGTTTAAGATTGTCACTGACAAAAGAGATTGAGAACAATAAAGTTCTCTCAATGGAACATCGAGGACACAATACAAAAAATACGTAGACCCGCTATTTTCAGTCCGAATGTATCGAATGTGTTTAAATGTTTCCAACAATGCAATTTGTTTATAGGATTGACACGCAATATGAGGCAATATTATGTTGTCAAAATGTATTTTTTTCACAATTGGTGAAGTCTGTTTTCACGTTATTTGCACTGAAGTCACAGGTCACGTGACATATATTTAACTGTTTATTTCACAATACCTTAGCACTCGTGAACAAGGAAACTGGTTTTCCGAAACGCATAGAGTCGTATTTGTATATATATATATATATATATATATATATACATTCATACATCCATGCAGTGTTAAACCTTCGCCTCGACGTTGAAATCGCTATTAAGCGGCTGTGTGCTCTCCTGCAACCGTATCTCGGCAGGCTGCTGCAGCCCAGTCCATGGCTGTCAAGTGTTTCCCTTTCTTTCTTCCTGTATAGCTCTCATTTCCGAAATCACCACCCCTGGGCTAGGAGTTAATATTCTAAAGAAGGCAAGCTTGCCTGGGGTTCAAAGGTATATGTTTAACCTGTGGATTCTGGTTTGTCATATGTTAACAACAGTGTCTGTGAGTCCAGGTGTTTGTGAAGAACAGGACGAGGCGACAGCATTTCCCCTAATACGGTGCTTACCTCAGGGGGCTCCAGTTCGACCAATCATATTGTGTAGGAATCCCAGAAGAAGTGCCAAGGTCCTTCTGGGGTTGTTCAGATCTTTGGTGTTGCCAGAAGTGTTGTTTTTTTATGTCAACATCATATTTTTCCGTATTGTTTTTTAATGGTGAGATAACTGTTTTTCCTGTTAAAGTATTGTTTGCATTTTTTACATGTTTACATGTTGAGGCTTGCGTGTGTATTTCTGTTGTGCTTTTTAAATGTTTGTGTTACATTTCGTGAGCTTGATACCATGGTATTTTCATTTTTACCTTGTTTAATTGTTCCTTTGGTAATCCACGGGCTGTCTCTGAAGTGAGAGCAGCTACAGGGCGAGGTCCTTTCGCATGGATGCACTCTCTTTCTCTCCCTCTCACAACACTGACCGCATCCACAGCGCTGGGGCAACCAGCTATGCTCTGCGAGCAAACAGAACAAACAACAAATACTGGGATCAACCAACAAATGCCACACCTAGCTGACATGCGAGTTGAAACAAAGCAACAAGGACTACATAAAACAAGCATTGACATAGCCAATAGTTTCGCCTTTGGGACCTTATAAGTGTTTAGCCATGCAACAGTTGATGTTGTTGCACCAAGGATATTGTGCTGCATAACTAAATACTTATAATGTCCCAAAAGCGAGACCTATTGGCTATGCCAGTGCTTGTTTAAATATAGCGGATGGGGCTGCCTTCAATCGGCATGGCCATGTCTCGTTGCCAAATAAATGTGCCAGCAGTTGTTCTGCCACACTGAGGTGGCAGAAAGCCCACTAAACACCACAGAGTTTTTTGGTTAAATATTAGGGTGGGGGCAGCCCCTACCCCCAAAAAACAAAACAGGCAGCCTTTCAGCCCCCTGTGGGTGGATAGGGGCATTCATGCAAAAAATGTTTGGTGTGGAGGGCCCTTCCTGGGCATGGGCCTCTGCTTACCAACAAACCTGGGCTCTTTCTTGCCCTCCTTGTGTTTTCTCCTCTAATTCCCCCTACTCCCTCAGGGTCAGAAAGCCCACTAGACACAAGGGATTTAAAAATGGTGTCAAAACAGACAATAGGATGGGGCGGCCTACTTTGGCATTAAGCCAGACCCCTATCCTATTGAGGTCAAAAGTGTTTTCCTGTCTCCCTGGGGTCAGATAGGAGGCTTGTTCCAATTGGGGACATTGCCGAAACTTGCCCTGGTGAGTAGAAAATCCACCTGACACCAGGGATTTTGACTTTAGGGCAAAATAAAGTGCTGCATGTGTTGCACTCTGGAATTGGCCACACACGCACCCCAAAACAGCCAAACCAGCCTCCTCTTCCCAGAGGCAGACAGGAGGTATGTCTCCAATTTGCCCCTGAGGGCAGAAAGCCCACTGTATGGCAGGAATATATACATTTTTATTAAATTAATGGGGTGGGTCTGGCCCATCCTAACATTGGGGCTTTGCTTGGCCACCACCCAGGGAAACCTACCAACTATAAACATTTTTGAAAACTAGACAACCAGGGGATTCTAGGGTGGTGTGCCATTTTATTTATTTATTTATTTATTTAATGCGTTTTTATATAGCGCGGACTTTACCCGAAGGTGTCAGAGCGCTTCACAATAGCAGCAGTAATGATACATAAGGAGCAAAAATACAAGTGAGCATGTTACAAAATCAAACGGTACGTTACATGAGGCAATAGTGACAATTGTGCAAACAAAATACAAGAGGTAGCAAACGATACGTTACAAACGGAAAAAGTGATGTGTGCAGGTTACAAGAGCATACAAAGTACACGTAGAGGTAAAAAGAAAAAAAAATTGCAATAAATGGCCGACACTCAGAACACTAAAACAGAAGTTACGTTACATGAGGCAGTGGTGGCCGTAGTGCATGTATCAAAAGCAAACAAAATACAAGAGGTAGCATACGATACGTTACAAAAGGAGAAAGTGACATGTGTGCATGTTACAAAAGCGATCAAAATACAAGTAAAAGTATAATACTGCAATATATGGCAGACACTCAAAACACAAAAAACACTGGGAAGGCACTTCTATAGGCATGGAGAACAGAATTTCCTATAATGGAAGGACTTCCTTCAGAAAATATAGGGCGTGAATTAAATTTGGAAGTGTCTTTGAAGGAGGAGAGATTTGAGGTCAGTTTTGAAGGCCTGGGAAGAGGTGGTGGTCCGGAGCTGAGGCGGAAGTGAGTTCCAAATTCTAACCGCGTTGCCTGAAAAGGATTGGGCCATCAATCTTTCCTTCTTGAAAGTGGGAGGTTCAAGCAATACATTTTCTGCATTCGCATGGATCCCATCAGGTTCTCTTACCCAACAATGCTCTGCAAACTTGTAATTTTGCCTGAAATCACACATTTTCCTTACATTTTTGTGATGGAAACTTCTGGAATCTGCAGGAACTCACAAAATGTAAATCACCCAGTGTTGCCCCACCTGTGGCGATAAAAATGCTGAGCCACGTGTGTGGTTGGGCCTGGTGCCATCAACGGGAACAGATCAAACCAAGGTCAATGAAGTAACTTCACAAGGGCTCCCATTGACCTTGATTTGAACCATTCCTGTTGCAGGCACTAATCCCACCCACACAAGTGCTGCCATATTAAGAGGAATTTTTTTTAAATAGCCCATGTCCATTAAAAGAATAGGAGCTGCTTTAAAAAAATGTTTTGCGTTTGCTCCAGAAGACCACAGCCTACACCCTTTGAAGCTGCTGCCATGATTCAGAAAGGGGAAGGTGCTGTCAGGACACACCTTCCCCTTTACAAATCAATTTCCAACCCTAGGCAGGGGGTTAAAGGGGATGTTAACTCATCAATGGTTTGCGACTGCAACTGTACAATTGTAGGTCACAAAGCCTTGATACATGCTTTCTGAATCAGAAATAGGAGGTGGGTACCCCTTTTATACTTTCCTGCTATTTGCAATTCCAGAAGGATCCCAAAAGCCCTTTTATGAATCAGAAATACTTTTTGAATGTTAGCAGAGTGTTTGCCCATTACAAAAAGCCTTTTTGCCATCAATAACCATTTGATTTTGCAAATCGCTGGACTTGAGACATTAAAAGGGCTTTGTACATATGTGTTGTAATGTCATAGTGTTAAGTTGTTAAAGAAGACGGACCGGCATGCAGCCTTTGTATGTCATGAAACAGCTTCTAGGCTTAATGGTGAGACAAAAAAAAACTAGACTTTCATATATTGCAAGCGAATTTCAAAGGGTGTGTAAATGAAAGAAATGAAAGAAACGTTCTATGCGATGCCTGAGAAATAGAGAACATGAAATGGTACCGGTTGTCTGAAAATTGGTTGCTCTTTTAATGGGAGATGCATACTGGCATTGCCAATGGAAAGCGTTCCTGCTGTTATAAGGCTGAGAAAAGCATACATTTGGGGTACTGAAGGACTGATCACAGTTGGATAACTAAACAAGCTATCTAGATACACCAAAAAGCAGCAAAGGCCATACCAAAATGCTGCACTCCTAGCTCTTCAGTGTCTTCAGAAATATAGCAGACAGTAGCTAACAATCATTGTACAGCCCAATCCCTATATATATATATATATATATATATATATATATATATTTATTTTTTTACTGAAGAAAACCAAAGGTTACAGGCACGTTATAGTTAGGCTCAGATTTCACTTGTACAAAACCAGAGAAATTCAGCAGCTAACTATAACTAATGCCCCGCAAAGCACTTCTTATGGACTCACATATTGCATCATTTATGACATGGTCAGTGACATCACTGATGACATCTCAAATGACATCACTGATGACATCATCCAGTGAGTTAAAGTGTTTCATAAATGCTTCTGAGACTTAAATATTTATAGTTATACTATTTCTAACATATGTCATCTGAGTGGGTGTGTGACGGTATCAGTGTGGAAGTGGGTGTCTGAGGGCTTTATGTGTGTGGGTGGGTATGTGAGTAGATGTATAGGCGAATAAGGGAGTGTATGGGTGTGTGAGTGACTAAGTGAGTGGCTGTATTGGTGATTGAGTGTGATTGACTGTATGGGTGAGTGAATGACTGTCTTAGTGGTTATATGGGTGTGGTATTGTGTAAGTGCTGTGTGACTGTGGGAGTAACTCTGACTGGATAAGTGGGTGTGTTAGTGGCTTTATGGATAAGTTAGTGGCTGAATGATGTATGGGTGAGTATGTGTGAGGTGCTGTTTTATACAGTAAGAATCTGTGTTACTGGCTGTATAGGTGAGTGAGTGGGTGTTGACTGCTTGTGTGAGTAGCTGTAGAAGAATGTGAGTGGCTGTGTGAGTAGCTGTACGGGTGATTGAGTGCTAGTGTGACTGGCTGTGTAGATGAGTGAGTGGTTGTATGAGTGACAGTATTAGTGAGTGAGTGGCTCTCTGATTGGCTCTATGGGTGAGTGAATGCTAGTGTGAGTGGGTGTGCATGAGTGGCTGTATTGGTGAGTGGGTATGTAAGTGGCTGTATGGATGGGTGACTTGGTAGTCTTAGTGAGTGAGAACATGTGTGAGTCATTCATTGGGTGTGAGCATGGGTGGGTGTGTGGATATTTGAATAGACATATGCATGGTTGTATGGTGCTGTGAGTGGGTATGTGAGTGGTTCTGTGGATGATGTGATCAGTGACATTTAAGATGTCATCAGTGACATCACTGACCATGTAATGAGTGATGTAATATGTGAGATCATAAGCAGTGCATTGCAGGGACATACGGTGTAGTTAGCTCAGGTAACTCTCACTGCTGAACTTCAATGGTTTTGTATGAATGAAATCTGAGCCTATCTATAATGTCCCTGTGACTTTTGTTTTTTTCGGTGAATTTCTGCGTTTTCTAATCTTTTTAATCCTATTGTCACATGTCACCTTTGAGAGTGGCTGTGTTAGCATATGAGTGTGTGTGTGTCTGTGAGTGTCTGTGTAGGTCTGTGAATGGGTGTGTGAGTGCCTGTGTGAGTGTGTGGTTGGGTGTGTGAGTCCCTGTGTATGTCTTTGAGTGCTTGTGTGGGTCTGTGAGTAGGTGGAGGAGTGCCTGTGTATGTCTGTGAGTGGGTGTGTGAATGATGCTATGGAATTTGGGCATTTGCATACTTAGGGTATTTAAAAGAGTGAACCCTGGACTTTGCTCGCACCAGGAGAAGAGAAGAAGGAAACCACTCATCAGATTCACTACACATCAAATTATGCTGCAATAAATCATTGATGAATTCACCTCCATTAAGGATTTAATTTAGTTTTTCAACGTGGAATATGAGAGGTAACACACTTGCTATGCCTTTGCCAGGCCCAAGAAGTTAGGATCGTTTGTGCTTTATTGATGTGACGCTTCAACTGGGGCACCTGGTATGTTTATATTTGTAAGTGGTTCCCAACATTTAATTTCTGTGAAATTTCTTCTCCCCAGGCTCTGCTCAATTGGGGAGGGGGGCTGTGTGGCTCTCTCCCTGGACTGATTTCGGTCTTGGGGACCCCATCCCCCAGGGCCTGCCCACATCTACCTAGGTGCCCTGGTGCCACCCAGGGTACCCAGTGTGTATCATTGGGGACAGCAGGAGGAGCATTAAGGGCCCCACAATCCTAGCCGGCTTCCCCCCTTCTGCGGGAGTTGGCATTTCTCCCACACGCAGGGAGCTGCTAGAAATGCAGCGCCATCTATATGGGAGCAATCGTTTTAATTGTTTCCCTGCCTGCATGACAGTGGGCAGGGAAACAGATGAAAACACTGCTCCCAGCAAACAGGAGCAGTTTGATAGCTCCTGCTTGCTGAGAGCAGAGTTGGTGTTTGCTTTCGCATTGCGGAAGCTGTTACAGCTCCCACCAATTGAAAGCAAACAGCGATCTCCTGACAGTGGCACCTCTGGAAATAAAGGAGCCGGCCCTGAGGGTTGGCGGATCCCATGGCCATTAGTGGTTCCAGAAGGCCGTCCTGGGAGGTTGTGGTCTCCGGAGCTGAATGTGACTTGGGAGGAGGGCCACGTGCCACTCCCACTTTTATATATTACATAGGCCCAGGGGAGGTGGTGGTCCCTGGGGGGTTCAAGCAGCCCCCCTTTAATTGTTTTTTTTTGCCCCAAGGAAGTGGTGGTCCCCAGGTCTTCAAACAGCATCCATTTAAAAAATAAAGCCACCGAAAGTTGGTGGTCCCCGGGGCCCAATGGAAAGGGGGCTTGTTGCATTTTCTCTATTACATTGTTCTCTGTCTTTTATTATTGTGTATTTATTCACCCTGTCCCTGCATGCGCTTTGTATACTTTTGTTTAGGATTCCATATTCTTATGGAGTGTTTGTTACAGTAAATTCCACTGGTTGTCTTCAGTTGCATCTGGAGATCAACCTTGGTGGATGTATTAGCCGTGCTGCAATTAAACAACTTTTTCTGGATAATTTTGGATTTCTGAGACATTGTAATATTGGCAACAAGCTGGACTTTGTACTCCTGCCTCATTCGCAGCATGGGAGTGGAGTATTCTTTTACCCACGATTTTCTTTTGGGGGGAGGCATTTAGTTGCTCCACCTTGTAGATATCTTTGTTTTTGGCACTTTTTGGGGAGCCGACCTCCTTTGCTACGTGGATTTCCCCTGGATTGTTTGTTTTTCTCTCATGTGTTGTGGCAATTCTCGTCAATTTTATTTGGATATACATTGCTGTGGTTTGGAGCAACTCATGCATCATTCAAAAGGCGCAACTGCAACGTTCCTTACCTCAAGTAACTCTCTGCCACTCGCCATCGATTGTCCAGAGCTCACCATTCTCGCCCGGTTTCCTGCAGCTGAAGGTTCTGTGCAACACGCTATCGGACATGCGCTCTACGTCATCGCGCTGTTCTGAACGGGCAACGTCCTCAGGCAGCCATCTTGCTGTTGCCCAGGAAACACCATACTGTGCACCGGCAAGTGCAATTGTCAAAATATCTACGTTAGCATTGTATTTTAACTATTTATATCATCGCGCTCTGCAAAACTGTGCCACCGCATTCTACACAAGTGAATTAATACATTTCTCAGTTACTGTTTTTGCTCTAATTTTCATCATGCTTGCTCAGGCCAAGTTGTGCTCATTCGACTGGAAACATTAGACACTCTGTTTTGTTTTCATCTGCTTGCTTTTTATTCAACAAAAATAGCTTTTTTATTATCATCCAATTCTAACAATACGCAGTTTGATCCACCTCCCAAATTTCTTCAAAATAAAGGTGATCCACCTATACCATGGTCCAGGTGGAAAGAAGAATGTCTTACCTATATGAAGGCCATTGATGGTGAGCGCATGCGAGCTGAGAGAAAAAAAAGTATTTTTCTCCACTGTCTTGGTTCTGAGGGACAAGTAACTTTTAGAGCATTACCTCAGATTACTCCACAAGCTGGAGAAGGCGAAGGTGAGGGCATGAACGCATATGTTGAAGCACTAGCTAGGATGGAAAAGAGGTTCAAACCTATCACCAATATCGCCTTAAATAGATTTAAGTTCTACACCAGAGCACAAAAAGATGATGAGTCATTTGATGAGTTTTTAACATCTTTGAGATCTTTGAGTATGCCCTGCAATTTTGGTACCATCACAGATGAAATGATACGTGATCAAATCATCGTACATGTAAAAAACAAAAAGGTACAAGAGAAATTATGGGTCAGGGGTGATCCTAAATTAGAGGAAGCTATTGCCACTGCAAAAGCCATGGAACTCTCTGAAAAGTGGATAGAAACTGTGAAACAAAGTTCCAACAAATCTGCAACTGATGAAGAAATTTGTGTTGTTAAATCCCAAAATGATTCGAAAAATGATATTTCGCAAGGGAAATTTCCTTCCAAGCATTTGAACGGTTATCCTTATAAGAGGAAAGACAACTTCAATCATAACATTTGCTACAGATGTGGGAGTAGATCCCATTTGGCGTCTTTCCAAGAATGTCCGGCAATCAATAGAGAGTGCAAGGCTTGTGGCAGGATTGGACATTTTGGAAATGGATGCAGAGACAAGCGTTACTCTAACCAAACACGGAATATCAATTCTGGTTTCTCCGAGCCTTATAGAGTTACCAGTGTTAGAGAGATGCCAGAGACTAACAAAGGGTTTGTGGTATCTATCCTAAACAGGGGGTCGGATAAAAGTTTCCACATGAAATCCCCTAAATGTGTGTTTCAAGTCCTAGATGTTGAATTAGAGCTCATGGTAGACTCTGGGTTCCCTTGGACTATTATTACTTCGCAATATTTTATAGAGAAGTTACTCAAAGTGTGTAGTTATGACTAGTTTCAACCATCTGATATCACTGCTGAAAGTTTTAATGGGTCAAAAATTGAGATGGAGGGTTTCTTTCATGTACTTTTGCGTTTTAAAGAAAGATGTGCTCACATACAACTATACATTCCTGTGAGAGGAGTGAACGTTTTGGGTTGGCGAGATCAGTGGGAGTTAGGTTTAATCCTTAATCCATGGTCCAAAGATCTCGTTTTCCTATGTGATGAACGAGATATGTACAGTTCTTTCACTGATAACATTAATAGTGTCAGTATTGATAAAGTAACAAAGTTGATTAACAAATACAACAAAGTATTTTGTGACAAATTGGGCAGACTAAAGAATTTCACACATAATATTGTATTAAAGGAAAATGCCTTCCCGGTGAAACAAAAATTGAGAGGGGTACCCATAAATATTAGGGACGAGTTAAGAGATATACTCAAAGAGTTATCCAACGAGGGTATCATTGAGCCCATAGAGTCTTCTGAATGGGTTTCTCCCATTGTCCTTGTATGCAAACCAGATCAAAAGCTCTGAGTGTGTGTGGACTTGAGAGCGTTAAATTCCAATATTGTCATAGATTGCCATCCACTACCTAACAGAAACGAGGTGGTTTCAATGTCAGAAGGTGCACAGATATTGTCTACACTTGATCCTAGGTCTGCATATCACCAAATAGAGCTCACAGAAGAGTCAAGGAAGTACACGGCCTTCATTACCCCACAAGGCCTTTTTCAGTACACTAGAATGCCTTTTGGATTGGTGTCGGCCGCGTCAGTCTTCCAGAGTAATGTCTCATATCTTTAGGGACAGAGACACCTACGCCAAATGCTTTCAGGATGGCATTTTAGTCTTCTCTAAAAATATATTTGAGCATGAGGTTCATTTAAATGAGGTTTGCAAGAGGTTAGAATGTCATGGTCTCATCCTTAAGGCTTACAAGTGTAAGCTTTTCAAGCCCTCTGCGGAATATCTTGGACACATGTTGTCTTGTGATGGTGTTATACCCAGGAAGTCTAATGTTGATGCCATTGGGAATGCTCCAGCTCCCAGTAATAAGGAGCCGTTATTATCATTCTCAGGCATGCGTGAATATTACAGCAAGTTTGTAGAGAATTTTGCTACCAAAATGGAGCCGTTAAGAAAATTACTTAGACAAAATGTTACCTTTGAGTGGAAGGGAGAACAACAAGAGGCTTTTGCAAGCATTAAGAATGATATTATTAATGCTCCCACTTTAAAACCGTTCTGCATGAGAAAAGAATGCATCATAACAGTTGATGCTGTATGGTCTTGGGAGTGTCTTGTCCAAAGGGATGGTGGTGATGAGTGGAATGTTGCTTTTGGGTGGAGGACCCTTAATAAAACTGAATGCAGATATGCCGTGATTGAGAGAAAGCTTCTTGCTTGGGTTTGGGCTGTCGAACACTACAGGATCTATGTGTGGGGCAGTAAGTTCATACTCAGAACGGATCACAAACCATTAGTGTACATTTTGTGCACAGGAGGAGGATGGAATTCTACAGCCAGAATTTCACGTTTAATATCTAGACTCCAAGAGTATAACTTTAAAGTGGAATACGTGCCCGGTAAGAAAAATGTCACAGCAGATTGCTTGTCCCGCCTACCTTGCAGTCATGACAATGTAAATGTTGTTAAAGATGTAGATTTTGTGGTGGGAATTAATGACATTATTCCATCACAGTATCAAGAAATCACGGAACAACTCTGGGAAGAAAGCGAACAAAGTGATGACAGATGGAGTGATTTTTAGGAATATGTGGTAAGAGGTTGGCCTAGGAAGAATGATGTTAGATCAGATCTTTTAACTTTTTACAATGTTGCAGATGAATTGGAAATGGAAGGCAACTTGATCCTCAAGGCAGGGAAGTATATTCCGCCTATGGGTGTGCAAGATATGATTTGAAAACTATCTCACAAGACTCATCCAGGCATTTCTGCCATGAAGCGCTTAATCACAAACTATTTCTAGTGGCCTGGTATGGACAAGTTAATTGATCGCATTGTCAGAGAGTGCCATGAATGTGTTTCTAGTGAAAAAATGTTGAAGGTGCACACTCCTCCATTAAAGGTGGTTAAGTGGCCTGAGGAGCCTTGGCAGAAAGTTGCTTTTGACATTACAGGTCCTTTCAGTATTCTTCCGGAAAGTTCCCGATTTTTCTCTGCTCCTTATTGATTACCATTCCAAATGACCAGAAGTAAAATTTGTTCCAAAGGCTACCACCAGGGCTGTGATCAGTTTTTTTTAAAGAAGTGTTTGCACGTAAGGGTTGCCCTTCCACCCTTGTATTGGATAATGGGGTACAACTTACAGTGTCTGAGATGGAAGCGTCAAGAGTTGCGGTATTAGGCATAAGCTCACCTCTCTCTACGAACCACATGAGAATGGTCAGGTGGAGCGCTTTAACCGTGTTCTCAAACATTTTGTTACTGACTCTCTCAAACAAGGTGGAAATTGGTCATGCGCGCTCAGAGAACGCTTACGGGTTTATCGCATTACTCCACATTCCACCACTGAGGTCAGTCCTTTCAAGTTGCTCAAAGGAAGAAATCCGGCCTCCAGAGTATGTACTTGGTGGTTCAAGGAAAAGAGAGAATGTGTGCATGACACTGCTAGGAGGGTAGAAATCAAACAGTACAGAACGAAGAAATGGTACGACAACAAATGGAGAACGAAGGTGCACAATTTCAGGGTAGGTCATTGGGCCAAAGTATTAAAACCTGATTTTGTTAATAAGGGTGCCAGTAGATTTGGAAAAGCCATGCAAGTCAAAAAAGTTTTAAGCAGCATAATTACTCAAGATGGCAAGGTTTGGAACATTAGGAGGATTGCTTAATGCCCTGACCATTTGTTTTCACAAAAGTGTGATCCTCGGAACTCGAGTGTTCAGGATGGAAACATGGATGGTGGACAAAACAATGAGTCTGTTGCTTACAGAGTCAAATCTAACAATCGCTTTAGATGTGTTCCGAAATTGTTTAATGATTTTGTTTAATCGTCTTTCTTCCTCCTTTATTAGTTCTTTCTCTGATGAGAGGGATGTGTTGAATTTTCTTTATTACATTGTTCTCTGTATTTTATTATTGTGTATATATTCACCCTGTTCCTGTTCTTCCCCAGCATGCACTTTGTATACTTTTGTTTAGGATTCCATATTCTTATGGCGTGTTTGTTACAGTAAATTCCACTAGTTGTCTTCAGTTGCATCTGGAGATCAACCTTGGTGGATGTATTAGCCGTGCTGCAATTAAACTACTTTTTCTGCATAATTTTGGATTCCTGAGACTTTGTAATAGGGCTGTGCAGCCCCCCTCCCATGTTTACATAAAGCCCCGGGGAGGAGGTTGTCCCCGGGACTCAAATGAGTCCAAGGAGGGGGGTCTGTATGCTCCCCTCTTTGTAATACAACAATTTGCACCCAGGACCTGGCCCACCCAGGGGTTATACTGTAAAAAAGTGCAAGAAGCAGTGCATGTTTTTTTTACTTTATTTTTGCCTCAGATTCGCGATTTCGTGACAAAAAATTAAAAAACAAAGTTCTTTGGCCGTGGTGCGGTCAGGGTATTCCTACCCTGCCCCCTTACTTTTTTTAACCTATTGTTTTGGGACTCGGCTGAGTCCCAAGAAGCACCTCCTGGTTGAAGTATTGGCAGCCATTCAGATCGTTTCATGAGATCGGGAGGGTCCGCAGAGGGGGTCACATCACAATATATATAAATTTGATTTTCTTTTAGTAACTCAAAACGGATTTACACCAAATAGCAAATAGGGCTCTCTCTGGACTAAGAACTAACTTTCTGCCAAATATGGTGTAATTCCTTCCAGCAGTTCGGACTTTCGGCATGTTCAAAATCCCTATGAGAATTAACATGGTAAATGCATTATTTTTGACCCCCCTTTTTCTCTGCCCCTGCTTGAAGGATTGCCCCAAATCTTACCAGGCACAACTACAATTAGCGGCTTACTTTATGGGGAACATTTATTGAGGATTGGTCAATCAGCGCCAAAGATATAGGCAAGTCAAAAAACTCTTTTCCTATGATACAGGGTTCTAAATATAACTACTTACAGGTGACCAGCAATAGCATATATATCTATATATCTATATCTATATATATCTATCTATCTATATCTATATATATATATATACCTCTACAAATACATCCGCAAACTCAAATTAGTTAAAATCTTTGCGGAAAAACAGACACCCACAAAGGAGAAAATTGCCATGACTCACACCAGTGAATTATTAGTAGAAGACGAACAAGCTCTTATCACCCTCATAACAATGGGGAATATGGAAACAACGGATCCATGCGACAATCTGGGAGAAATACTTCCACCATTGGGAGCTGGAATAAGTGGAAAAAAACCCAAATCCCATTTCTATCCGATCCTACCACCGGGCAACAAAATTGACTTGTTTCATGAAGCCATCACACATGATTTATACCACCTCAATCAACGTAAACTAAATGACAACCTTTCACCATCGGAAAGATCAGCGCTAAAAAATTTACAGCAGGATTCTACAATCGAGATCAAGCCTGCTGACAAAGGCGGAAACGTCGTAATTCTGAATAAAACAGATTACGTATGGGAAGCTGACCATCAGCTGCAGGACACAACGTGCTATAAAGAACTTAGCACTTATCCAATTAAAGAAATTGAAGTAGTCATCAATCAACATCTTAATGACTGGCTGAAGGAGGGTCTCATCGACGAAGAAGAGAAAAAATATCTTACAGTGATAAAACCTATTGAAGCCACCATGTACTTCCTACCTAAAGTACATAAGCGATTACATAAACCTCCGGGAAGACCCATTGTCTCCGCCAACGGTTCAATCATGGAACCCATCTCAAATTATATTGATTATTTTCTAGCGCCAATTGTAAAGGACTTAACCAGCTATCTCAGAGATACAACAGACCTGTTACAGAAACTTGAGGGGATACCCTGGAATTATCGATATAAACTTGTGTCAATGGACGTAGTCTCCTTATACACAAACATAGAACATGAAATAGGTCTAAAAGCCTGTAGCTTCTTTCTGGGCAAACGCAACATCCAATTTAAACAACACAACTCCATGTTGCTTCAAATGATCACTCTATGCTTGCAGAATAACATCTTTACTTTTAACAGGAAACATTACCAGCAAATGAAAGGTACAGCCATGGGCTTTTCATTTTCACCGAATTTTGCGAATCTAGTAATGGGTTGGTTCGAACAGAAAATTGCATGGAGCAGTGACAACGACCATCATGTGCAAAAAATCATAGCATGGTGGCGCTTCATCGATGATCTATTCATAATATGGGATGGCACTATGGAAGAATTTGCTACATATTACCAAATCCTGAACAATAATGAGACCAAACTACAATTCACCTATGAAATCAGTTCAACCAAAATTTCATTTCTCGATATCGAAATCTATGTACAAAACAATACAATACAAACAACCCTGTTCAGAAAACAAACAGCAACCAACTCACTGCTACATGCGGACAGTTTCCACCCCACTAATCAAAAATGGAACATACCCTATGGGGAATTTTTACGCTTACGTAGAAACTGCTCCGCCAACAATGATTTTGAACATCAGAGCAAAGCAATGGCAACAAGATTCCAAAAAAGAAAATATCCAGACCGGATAATTCAAAAAAGTCTCAAAAAAGCAAAAGAAAGAAATCGAACGGAAATTTTGAAAAGCAAACCCATGGTGACTCAGAATGATTTCACAAAAATACGCCTCATTACAACTTTCTCAACTGAAACCAGTGATCTAATCAATATTTTAAAGAAACATTGGGGCATCCTAAAACTAGACACCACTATTGCTGACCTGATTGGAGATCATCCGGATGTCACCTACAGGAGAGCACCAAATCTAGGTAACAGACTCACACGTAGCCATTTTAAAATTAAGCAACAGAAACCATGGACCAATATTGAGGGCTTTTGGCCATGTAAAAACTGCAAAGCTTGTAAAATTGGCATACCTAAAAAAGTGGTGGAAGGCAGAAGTGGAGGAAAGTGGAAAATTCAGCAACACATTTCTTGTAAAACCAAATATGTGGTGTATGTAGTCGAATGCCCCTGCAAGTTAAAATACATCGGAAGCACTATTTGTGAAATCAAGAAACGCATCCTAGAGCACATCAGAGCTACGGTCAATACAGATCGTTCAAATGCCATTGCCAAGCATATGGAAAGCTCACATGACAGCAAATGGGAACTGTTACGCTACTATGCAATTGAACATGTGCCACCTTTGGATCGTGGAGGAAACAGAGAAAAACTCCTCCGCCAAAAAGAATCCAAGCATATTGTGTCATTCAGAACTCTGACCCCTCACGGGCTTAACCAGGATGAGGAACTCTTTGTACATTTGTGAACTCTGTGGGTATAATTATACCATATACCCCAGCCTTGCAGTCAAACAATAATACTGACCAATTGTAAAACAACTTTTTCTTAGTTTATTTCAATGCAAGAGTTTTATCGGACTAACCAGGCACATTAACTTAAATATAAGCCAAACACCTACTAAAAGGTGGATTTTGGCCTTTTGTTTATTTACTTGCTATAGTTGAATTTGGTGTCAACATGTGCCTCCCCACCAGAGGGGTGTAATTTCTTCTTTTTGTGACTTGTAGTTTCATATGAGACTATTCACACCACTAGAGGGTCAATATGATATACATATATAAAAGTAATTTTCTTCTTTTTTACTTGTCACACAAACATTTGCATTGAGCACTATGCCTTATGTTTATCTGATTAATTGAAGTATTATTTGACTATCTACTGCGTTGCTTATAGCGTTCCACTTATGGATTGTTATCATGCTTAACCTTTATATTAGCTTTCTCTCCGACAGTTACCGGAGTTTAATTTTGACAAATTTTGTTTTTGTGTATTTACCAGCACAACTCGCAAACACACGCAGTACAATGACCAGCATGCTTTGCAAGTGCTTAAACAGGAAGTAGTAGCATTAACTGACATAAATAATGTCTGACCACTGTGTTTGGTAACCCGTGATCAAGGTTCGAGTGAGAACCGAAACGCGTTGGGCCAGTGTTGTTGTTGACTGGCAGTGCTGTGCTGAAGAACTTTTCTTTTTGGAATAAAAAACGAACTGTTAATTTAACCTTGGATTCCGAGTGAGTGCGTGTACTCCTGACCTCTGGGCTGAGAGGTCTCCTGCTTCTTATATATATATATATATATATATATATATATATATATATATATATATATATATATATATATATATATATATATACATATATACATATATATATATATATATATATATATATACATATATATATATATATATATATATATATATATATATATATATATATATATATTATCTACTGGCGGTCGCCAGTAGATAGTTATAGTTAGGACCGTGTTTCCATAGGAAACCCGCAACATTCTATTTTGAATAACTTTGGCGCCGTTTGACGAATCCTCGCGAAACTTTCAAAATAGGTGGGGCGCTCCGCTCCGCTCCTTCCCTGAAAGTCTCGGGGGGATTCGTCAAGCGGGGGCTGAGAAAAAGGGGGGGTCCCAAAACGCGTTTTCCCCATGCATTTTTCCATAGGACCTTTAGTCCAAGCTGCAGCCCGAACGGCTGAACAGAATTACTTGAAATTTGGCAGAGAGGTAGTCCTCAGGTCAGGGATGTGCCTTTTGCAGGTTTGGTGTAAATCTGTTCAGTATTTCCTGAGAAAATAGCATTAAAAATCAATATATATATCTATAGGCGCGCTCCGAGCGCGTACCGTAAGCTTACCGTACGCGCACGCTGCCGTGCGCGAGCGCGATTCTGATTGGTTGTTAGATCTTAGTAAACATTCGAATCGGTCGAAACCAGGAAGTGTTGGCCACCATTTTGTCTCTCGCAGTCTGAGGGGGTGAAAAACAAAGGTGGATAACGTGAAAAGGGGGCAGGCTGGACAGTTCCTGACCCCCTAGCCTTGGTCAGGGGGTCCCAGAAGGACCCCCAAGGGCAAAAATGTATTTTAATTTTTTTACGAAAAATCGCACGGTA
The DNA here is from genome assembly GCF_964204655.1 of Triturus cristatus. NCBI lineage: Eukaryota > Metazoa > Chordata > Amphibia > Caudata > Salamandridae > Triturus > Triturus cristatus. Next base: position 393,588,790 of record NC_140585.1, on the reverse strand, counting down.
GAAACGGAAAAATTCTGTGAACTACGTAGCGTGGGCGCACGGTGCGCAAAGCGCACCGCGCGCCCTCAGCGCGTGCACGGTGAGCGAACCGCACCATGCGCGCACGGTAGGCGCACGGTGAAAAAACTTTAAAAAAATAAATAAATACATAAATTAGCATTTAAAAAACCGTACAAATTCACTGAAAAAACCATAGGTTTCACACATGTTATGGTTAGGAATTTCTTTCAACAAATCCCTAACCAACCTAACTGGATACCTAAGCATACTACCTTTTCTGACACAGGTTCTTCAAGTTCCGATGAGACCAGTAGTCGTGAAGGCACATCTAGTTATAGATACGGTAGAGGGCAGAATCAGCCACCTCCATCTTTTTTAGGAAGGGGCTCTCATACTCAGAGAGGCAGAACTCGCAACACCAGGAGAGGGTGGTTCAGGAACCAGTATACCCCAGGATTTCGACAGACCAGGAACACATATTACGAGTGGTAGAACCAACGATGCAGGAAGCTCCTTTAACTATGTGTAACCTCAATTCTCAAAATCTTGAGGTAGTTCCCATTTTTAATCTTTCTAAACATGAATTAAGTACCAAAGAGATTGAATTACTAAGTCATGGTTTATCATATGTCCCCACTAACAGGAATGATATGTTTACAACACATGTTGAACTTTATAAGTTTTTTCGGACGATTCGTTTGAAACACATGTTTAGTAAAACTCCAATGGTGACACAGAATAATGTTACAGGGTTACGATGCTCTTCAACTTTTTATCCATCGACGAACATGATGCCCAAAGAACTGATCACATTTGAAAATGTTGTTTTGATGGAGATTGAACAAATGTTTAGAAATAGACACTACGTGAAATATAATTTCACGAAAGAGGAACATCTGATACTTAAAACCCTTGCCGACAGGGATGATCTCATTATCAAACCTGCCGACAAGGGGGGCAGCATCATTATCCAGGATAAGATAGACTATGATCTTGAAGTCCTTAGCCAATTAAACAATGTGATTCACTATGTTAAACTGACGAAAGACCCTACCGATTGAGTGAGAAAAAAGATCTTGGAGCTCACAAAGAATGGACGAGACAACCTATGGCTTAGTTCTAAAGAATTTGACTACCTAAATAAAAGTGATTTTTCTATACCGGCGTTTTATACGCTACCGAAAATTCACAAAAATGATAAAAAAACACCCTGGAAGACCGATTGTGGCGGGCTGTCAGTCGATCCTACAACCACTAGCTGAATATGTAGATTTCTTCATTAAGCCATTTGTAGTTTTAACAAAATCATACACCAGAGACAGCACACAAGTGATAGTGACAATAGAAGGCCAAGCATTCAGTAAACATCAAAACATCCTTGTTACGATGGATATTGAAAGCTTGTACACGAACATACCCCAGGGAGAGGCCCTGGATGTGATCAATACCACACTAGAACAAAGAGGTCGCCCCCACCAAGTACCATCAGAGTTCATTACTGATTGTGCAAAAATTGCACTAGAAGAAAATTACTTCCTTTTCAATGGCGACTACTACGGTCAAGTTAAGGGAGTCGCCATGGGAGCAATTTTTGCTCCCGATATAGCGAATCTATATGTGGGCGCTTTTGAGGAAGAAGTAATCTACCACAATAACCCCTTTTCAAAAGAGATAAAGAAATATCTCAGATACATCGACGATGTATTCTTGGTATGGGAGGGATCAGTTGCCCGACTTCAAGAATTTCACACATGGCTCAATCAACAAAGTAATCATCTTAATTTTACTTTGGAATATGATGAACATGCAATAAATTTCTTAGACTTGCGGATATGGAATGATGAAGGCAGATTATCTACAAGCCTATTCACAAAACCAACTGCAAGAAATACACTGCTCAAGTATACCAGTCATCATCCTCGCAACTTACGAGATAACCTCCCGTTTGGACAGTTTCTTCGAATTAAACGAAACTGTACCAGACGGGAGGATTATTTCAGAGAAGCCAAAATATTGCAAACTAAATTGGTACTAAGGGGCTATCCACATAGATTGGTCAAACGTTCACTTAAGAGGGCCTGGTATTATGACCGGGAGGCACTCCTACAGAGTAAGGATGGACAGCCACCATCAGAAATCATCACTTGTGTAACAACATTTGGCACTGAATCAAACTCTATTAAAAAGATCGTGACAAAGAATTGCCACCTAATCCAAAAAGTAGAACCACAGTTGTCAACACCACGCTTTGCTTTTAAAAGGGCTCGCAACCTAAGGGACTCCCTAGTAAGAGCATACAGAGAACCGGTTCCAATCACCCTGACTAATCTTTGGGGTTTACCACCATTAATTGGTCACTATCCGTGTGGTAGCTGTATAGCTTGCTCTACAACCTCTGTAGTAAAATCCTGTGCTATTAACGACAAACAATGGATTCTGCGACAACATACAAACTGTCTTACAAAAAACATCATTTATTGTATAGAATGTCCATGTGGGCTTTACTATATTGGAAAAACAACACAGGAGATCAAAAAACGTATAATACAACATCAATCTCGCATTAGATGTAAAGTTGTCACAGCACCCTTAGTGGAACATTACATGCAAAAAGGCCACACTCCTTCAGATATGAAATGGTTTGTCCTTGAGTCTGTAAAGAACACTAAACGCAGACAGAATGTGGACAGAGCACTTACACTGAAGGAAAACAGGTGGATTTGGTCTGCTAAAACAGTAGAAATGGGATTAAATTTGTATATCGAATGGCAAACTTTGGCCACATTATGAATTATATAGCCTACCTAATGTATCCTTCATTAGTGGGTTGGTATATTCGACACCTGTGGATTGAACTTCGATGTTTCATGTAGTTGACCAACTGGTTCTTGTTACAATATCGTAATCTTAAGGGACCTTATGGAATACAGCCACATTATTATTGTGACACACCCAATATTAATTTGTGGCGTTTATGCACTTTCTTCATGTACAATCTTGACGTACCTTATATAAGCCATTACATTGTACAGGACATTTTTATGATGGATTTTGTATCGTTGTATGTGTCTATTCTATTTTATTTCAATGCATCGAGGGATTGTTGAGAGACTTAAAAAGGAAATCTTTCTTTATTTGCTGATTTTTCTGACTATTCCCGTTCCGTTTTTGTGGATTACATATGTGTGGACTACATTCCAAGATGGCCACTCAGTTTTGTATTCATTTTCTATCCCCGTTTCACTGGTATGACAACTTCCGGTTTAAAGGTGTTTTAATACCGGTTCCGCCGTATCCGAGTTGTTGCTCGGACTTGATTTGGCGAGTACAACCGGAGAAGTTATCCAGGTGCCTAATGAAGTAAGTGGTATACGCCGCAAATATTTAGAAATACAGACGCCTCACTGTTGGGCGATTTTGGGTTGACTCGATCAGTAATGACGATTTGATTATACTAAGTTGGTTTGTTTTGACTGTTTGCTTTCAGAATACAGAAGCACAGATGCAAACAGTTGCTTTTGAGTAAGTTTACAACGTCTTTTCCTGATGGCCTTTTCTGGACTCAGTGATTGGTTTGAAGTTATTCGCTTACATTACATTTCATTGGATGTTGTTTCTTTGGTTTTTAGTGGTTCTGTGATATTTGAGACAGATTTACAAGAGTAAGAATTAGAGTATTAGAGTGAGTACTCATGGATATATATTTGTGTAAATATAAGTATTTGTTTCACCTTTTGGGTGATGGTAGATGAGTGGTATTTATATATATATTTTTTCACGGCTTGGTTCATTTCATATTAACTAGGGAGTGGGTACCTTTACACGTATGGGTGGTATAATTGGGATACACCTGTCTTTCTGTCTTCCTTCAGTGTACTGACAATACTTCAAAGTTTAACTCGGATATGTTTTTTAAAAAATTCTAAAAATTGAAAAAAGTATGAATTACAAAGTTGATGTATTTGTATATATGTATTTTTATACTAGATAAATGGTGCAACTTCTGTCCTGATGATGGTCTCGTGGATTAATATTTCGGATAAGGAGACCGAAACGTCGACGCTTGTGACACTGTTTTGATGCAATGAAATGCCATTTGATGTTCATATATGTTACAACTATCTGAACCAGTGGTTTGTGTCGTATGACCAATTATTAGTGGTACATATCCATACAAAAAGTGTCAATAACTACTGTCAAGGTTCCACATTGTTACAGTAGTCTCGAGTTGCCAATGTTCAAATCGCCTTTGGAAACTAACGAAATATTTCAAAATATAATTTCTCATAAAAATTTTACAAAAGAATGAATTATGTCTTCTGTATATTGTATTGTCTATGTCTGAGTATTATGATAAATTGAGTTCACTACGGTGACTGTTTAAATAATTAGCAAAAGCAGAATAAATCCTCAAGGTTTATTTTTTGTGTTTACATATTACACCCAATACCTTGGGGTTGAGTGGGTTGCCCTATTGTTGGATCAATGGTTAGGAATTAGCATTTAAAAAACCTTGCAAATTCACTTAAAAAACCATAGGTTTCACACATGTTATAGTTAGCTGGGCATTTCACTCGTGAAAAACCAATGAAATTCCCCCGTTATAGTTAGGTCAGATAACTATAACTCGCGCGACCGCCACTCTATCACAAGGATGATGTCATCGGTGATGTCATGAGTAATGCCACTGACCATGTCATGAGTGATGTAATATGTGACGTCATGAGCACTGGATTGCGGGCGCGCGAGTTATAGTTATCTGACCTAACTATAACGGGGGAATTTCATTGGTTTTTCACGAGTGAAATGCCCAGCTAACTATAACATGTGTGAAACCTATGGTTTTTTAAGTGAATTTGCAAGGTTTTTTAAATGCTAATTCCTAACTATAACGTGTGTGAAACCTATGGTTTTTTCAGTGAATATATATATATATATATGTATATAGTCGCCAGTAGATAGTTATAGTTAGGACCGTGTTTCCATAGGAAATCTCAAAATTCTATTTTGAATAACCTTGGCGCCGGTTGACGAATCCTCGCAAATTTTTCAAAACTAATGGGGCGCTCCGCTCAGCTCCTACCCTGAAAGTCTCGGGGTGATTCGTCAAGTGGGGGCTGAGAAAAAAGGGGGGTCCCAAAACGCGTTTTCCCCATGCATTTTTCCATAGGACCTTTAGTCGCAGCTACAGCCCGAACGGCTGAACAGAATTACTTGAAATTTGGCAGAGAGGTAGCCATAAGGTCAAGGAAGTGCCTTTTGCAGGTCTGGTGTAAATCTGTTCAGTATTTCTTGAGAAAATAGCATTTAAAAGCATATCAATATCTATACGCGCGCAGGGTGCGCGCACTGTGCAAGCACTGTGCGCGCACCCTGCCGTGCGCGAGCGTAATTCTGATTGGTTGTTAGATGTCAGTAAACATTCTAATCGGTCGAAATCAGGAAGTGGCGGCCGCCATTTTGTTTGTCGCACTGAAAAGGAAAGGTGGAGAACGTGAATAGGGGGCAGAGTAGGGAGCTCTTGACCCCCAAGCCATTGTCAGGGGGTCCCTGAAGGACCACGAAGGGAAAAAAAAATGATTTTAATTTTTTTAAAAAACATCGCGAGGTGCGCACCCGGAAAAAACATAAAAAAAAATAGAAATAAAAATCAAGTTTAAGTGTTTAGATATTAGGTGGCTCTAAAAAGAGCCCTTGTGTTCACTGAGTGTTTTTCGGTACCTACTAGTAAGTACCGATGCAGAGTCTAAAGTTCAAGAGGAAGACTCTGTTGCCTTCATCATTGAAATGTACACCGTATCCTCTATAAATGTCTTGCATGTTGTAACGCAAGTTGTTGTGGTATATAGAACCCATACCATAGTCTCTGAGGAAAGCAGAAACAGACTTATTGACGTGCTTTCTTGCTTTGTCAATCTGCGGATAAAATTAGTTGGACCAGTTCCACTTTTGCCTTTGGCATATATTAGAATATACAAAGGCAGTTTGTGGAAAAAGTGACATCAATTGCAGAAAGGTGTCCTTAATAAGCATTTCCAGACCTACCCCAGTTAAAGTGCCTAGGTCATTTCCACCACAGTGCACAATAATAAGGTTAGGCTGTGGGAGATGTAGAAAGGTTTTCACCAAAGGCATTAATTGGTGCCACTTTAATCCTCTCTGACCAACCATTTAATGTCTACATTTGGCAAAGCAAGGTCTTTGAAAATACCTATTTTTTCTGCATACTTTTCACTCCAGAAGACATAGCTATGACCGACAATCCACACTGTGAACATCTTTCAAGGAGAACAGGATGCACTCAGGAGGTGTCTTTCAGTAGAATGGCAATATGAAAAGAAAGACAGTTGAAAATTGGAGGCATACATACTTTTTTATAATAAAAATAACTCATTGGCTGACCATAAAACCATTTTACAGTTAAAACTAGGCTGTATGTTTACATTTTTAAAAGCATGTTTTGGATTGGTACAGAAAAATGTGTTCCCACTGAACATTACTTTGGATTTGCTGTTAGGTTTGAAAAGTCAAGCACTCTTGCTCTTTGGATTTGAAACATTGTGTGCTGAACTTCTGACCTCTCTGCTCACACCAGTGTTCCATGACCTGTTGCTATGGTAGCAGGCAGAAGTCATGTTGGGGGAAGGGATGATTTGGAAAGGGGTTGAAAGTTGCAACCAATAGAAATGTGTGATTCCATTTGAAAAAATGTGGGAAGGACTGTGATTTTACATATACATGTATATGTGTGAAAAAAGAGAGGGAAACATTGCCATTTACTGGTTGTGGTGAGAGGAGAGAGGTGTACAGCTCTGAGATTCTGGCTCTGATAATCTGCTGTTTAAGTGCCACATTTCTTTCTCAACTAACTAATTTTAAAGGTGAGTTATGAGTTTGAGAGAGGATGTATGTGGTGATTTTTGATATACATATTAGAATTGTCATTCTTCTTTTAAAGTTGTGTTTTACATTTTGTGTTTTAGGAGATATTTAACTGTGTTGCACTTGTAAGATATTATGGAGTATGTCTTCACTGTAAGTTAAGGTGTAGTGGTATCACTGAGGAATACTGTTTTGTGCCTAGAATCACATCATGAGTCTGTCTGCACACAGGATTTGTTGTCAGAGATTTAATTTGTGTTGCTCTTGTTCTGTTAGCCTTGCACTCGCAGAAAAGGGGCAGTTTGTTTTCTTAAAGTGTGATGGTTAGCATTCAGCAGAAATCAGTTACTCACAAATGAGAGGCAAATGCAAACACATTTGAAAAGAGCATGGTACATTTTCCTACCACTTTAAAAGTTGTGTTTTACATTTTATGTTAAGGAAGATATTTAAGTGCCTTGAACATGTTAGATATTATGGAGTATGTCTTCACTATAAGTTAAGGTGTACTGGTATCACCCAGGAATACTGTTTTCTGCCTAGAATCACACCATGAGACAGTGTGCACAAAGGAATTGTTATCAGAGATTTAATTCGTGTTGGTCTTGCTCTATTACCCTTGCACTCGCAGGAAAGGGGCAGCTTGTTTTTTGTAACACATGGTCATGGTGTCAAGGAGCTGTTAGGACATGTGCTCTTTTCTGCTTGTCTAAAATATAAGTAAAAAGGGTCAGGCTGTCACAGTAATTATCACTTACTCCACCACAGTACTAAATGTGCTTTCAAATTGCCAAACAAAAAATCGCTTTGTGGTTAGAATCACACCATGAGTCTGTGTGCACACAGGAATTGTTGTCAGAGATTTAATTTGTGTTGCTGTTGTTTTGTAAAACTTGCACTTTTAAGAAAGGGCAGTTTCTTTTCTTCAACTGTGTTGGTTAGCACTCAGCAGAAATCACTATCTCAAAAATGAGAGGCAAATGCAAACACATTTGAAAATAGCATGGTACATTTTCCTACCTCTTTAAGGGCCATATGTAGGTAGCCAAATACCGGTCGGTAACGGCTGATTTTCGGTAATTATACCGTTACCGACCGGTATTTTGGCTTTTGGTATGTAGGGGGCTCATTTTTGTATTCGGTAATTTACCGAATCGGTAAAATTACCGAATCGGTAATTTTACCGATTCGGTAAATTCCGAATACAAAAATGAGATGTAGGGGGAGTGTGTGGGTGTTTTTAGGAGTCGGTATTTACCACCAACTAATAGTTGGTGGTAAATAATTAATGGATGTGTTTACGCATTTTTAAGCGCTTAGAAGTGTGCAATGTGGCAGACATACATGCCCTTAGGGCATGTATGTGTGCCACATGTGCACACGTGGCCGAATCAGGGGTGCAACAGGGTGTCAATGTGACACCCTGCCACCCTTGCATGTGTTCCCCTAATTACCGAATCGGTATTTACCGATTCGGTAATGAGGCATACCTTCCCATCAATGGGAAGGTATGCCTCATTACCGAATCGGTAAATACCGATTCGGTAATTACCGACTTTTACCGAATCGGTAAATATTACCGACTCATTACCTACATATCATTTACCACTTCATAAATACCGAATCGGTAAAATTCGGTATTTATGAAGTGGTAAATGGGTCCCTACCTACATATGGCCCTAAAAGTTGTGTTTTACATTTTATGTTAAGGAAGATATTTAAGTGCCTTGAACTTGAAAGATATTATGGACTATGTCTAAACCATAAGTTAAGGTTTACTGGTATCACCCAGGAATACTGTTTTCTGCCTAGAATCACACCATGAGACAACATGCACACAGGAATTGTTGTCAGAGATTTAATTTGTGTTCATGTTGTTCTGTAAAACTTGCACTTTCAGGAAAGGGCCTGGTATCACCCAGGAATACTGTTTTGTGCCTAGAATCACACCATGAGACAGTGTGCACACAGGAATTGTTGTCAGAGATTTAATTTGATTTGCTGTTGTTCTGTAAAACTTGCACTCGCAGGAAAAGGGCAGCTTGTTTTCTTCAACTGTGATGGTTAGCACTCAGCAGAAATCACTATCTCACAAATGAGAGGCAAATGCTAACACATTTGAAAACCACAGGGTAGATTCTCCTACAATTCTGCAATGGGTGAGGTAGTTCCTACATGTTCAAAACTCCAATTAACCTTTACCAAACATGTACTCTTACACACATATCTGCAGTCTTCATGCAGTTGAAAAAGTCTCCATGCAGATCTCTCTCGCAACTGACAATACACAGTCTCCAGAAACACACTCTTTGCACACATGCAGCAGCTTCTCCTACACTCCCATGCATAATACTCAGCTCTGTGTTGTGTTTCAGATAGCAGTGTATAATGCAAACACATTTAACGTCACCAAGGCTCATTTCCTTTGCTCTACTCTAATCACTCACCCTGTAACACATGCTGATGGTCTCAAGTAGCTGTTAGGACATGTGCTCTTTTTTGCCTCTCTAAAATATAAGGGAAATGTGTGAGGCTGTCTCAGTAATTATCACTTGCTCCATCCACAGTACTAAATGTGCTTTCAAATTGCCAAAGGAAATATCGTTTTCTGCCCAGAATCAATGCATGAGTCTGTGTGGACACAGGAATTGTTGTCAGAGATTTTATTTGTGTTGCTGTTGTTATGTAAAATTTGCACTTTCAGGAAAGGGCCAGCTTGTTTTGTTCAAATGTGTTGGTTAGCACTCAGCAGAAATCACTATCAAAAAAATGAGAGGCAAATGGTAACACACTGCAAATCAACAGGGTCGATTTTCCTTTCAATCTTGTAATGGGTGAGGTAGTTCCTACATGTACAAAACTCCAATTAACCTTTACCAAACATGTACTCTTACACACATATCTGCAGTCTTCATGCACTTGTAAAAGTCTCCATGCAGATCTCTCTTGCAACTGACAATACACAGTCTCCAGAAACACACTCTTTGCACACATGCAGCAGCTTCTCCTACACTCCCATGCGTAATACTCAGCTTTGTGTTGTGTTTCAGATAGCAGTGTGTAACGCAAACACATTCAACGTCATCAAGGCTCATTTCCTTTGCTGAAGTCTAATCACTCACCCTGTAACACATGGTCATGGTCTCAAGGAGCTGTTAGGACATGTGCTCTTTTTTGCCTCTCTAAAATATAAGGGAAATGTGTGAGGCTGTCACACTAATTATCACTTGCTCCATCCACAGTACTAAATGTGCTTTCAAATTGCCAAAGGAAATATCGTTTTCTGCCTAGAATCACACCATGAGTCTGTGTGCACACAGGAATTGTTGTCAGAGATTTAATTTGTGTTGTTGTTGTTCTGTAAAACTTGCACTTTCAGGAAAGGGCCAGCTTGTTTTCTTCAAATGTGTTGGTTAGCACTCAGCAGAAATCACTATCAGAAAAATGAGAGGCAAATGGTAACACATTTCAAATTAACTAGGTAGATTTTCCATCAAATCTTGTAATGGGTGAGGTAGTTCCTACATGTACAAAACTCCAATTAACCTTTACCAAACATGTACTCTTACACACATATCTGCAGTCTTCATGCAGTTTAAAAAGTCTCCATGCAGATCTCTCTTGCAACTGACAATACACAGTCTCCAGAAACACACTCTTTGCACACATGCAGCAGCTTCTCCTACACTCCCATGCATAATATTCAGCTCTGTGTTGTGTTTCAGATAGCAGTGTATAATGCAAACACATTCAACGTCACCAAGGCACATTTCCTTTGCTGTAGTCTAATCAGTCACCCTGTAACACATGGTCATGGTCTCAAGAAGCTGTTAGGACATGTGCTCTTTTTGGCTTGTCTAAAAAATAAGGGAAATGTGTCAGGCTGTCACAGTAATTATCACTTGCTCCATCCACAGTACTAAATGTGCTTTCAAATTGCCAAAGGAAATATCGTTTTCGGCTTAGAATCACACCATGAGTCTGTGTGCACACAGGAATTGTTGTCAGAGATTTAATTTGTGTTGCTGTTGTTCTGTAAAACTTGCACTTTCAGGAAAGGGCCAGCTTGTTTTCTTGAAATGTGTTGGTTAACACTGAGCAGAAATCACTATCTCAAAAATGAGAGGCAAATGCTAACACATTTTAAATCAACAAGGTAGATTTACCATCAAATCTTGCAATGGTGGAGGTAGTTCCTATATGTTCAAAACTCAAATTAACCCTTACCACACATCTACTCTTATACGCATGTCTGCACTCTTCATGCAGTTGTGCAAGTTTCCATGCAGATCTCTCTTGCAACTGACAATACACACTCTCCAGAAACACACTTTTTGCACACACGCAGCAGCTTCTCGTACACTCCCGTGCGTACTACTCAGCTGTATGTGGTGTTTCAGATAGCAGTGTGTAACGCAAACAGATTCAATGTCACTAAGGCTCATTTCCTTTGCTCTAGTCTAATCACTCACCCTGTAAACACATGGTCATGGTCTCAAATAGGTGTAAGGACATGTGATTTTTTCTGCTTCTCTAAAATATAAGAAAAATGTGTCAGGCTGTCACAGTAATTATCATTTGCTCCTCAACAGTAGTAAATGTGCTTTCAAATATCGTTTTCTGCCTAGAATCACACCATTAGTCTGTGTGCACACAGGAATTGTTGTCAGAGATTTAATTCATGTTTCCCTTGTTTTGTAAGACTTGGACTTGTAGGAAAGGATCAGCTCATGTGATAGGATTTGAAAAGCTGAAAAAAAAATTTGTAATGAATTAAAATTACATAAAGGTATTTTTTTTTAGTTTTTTGCAGGTATTGCTGAGCAACAGTGAAAAAATGTAAAGATGCCTATAAAGTCAAGAAAGAGAAAAGAAAAGCAACAACAACTATATTTGAAGACAACTGGTAAAAAAAAATAGGAGGAGAAGCTCGTGTTGGAAAACAGAAAAAGTCTTCTGGTAAGCAGACTAAAGATTTTTTTTTAAATATCTTCAAAAAAAAAATGATCGAAAGATAAATTCAAACAGTGTTTCAAGTACAAAACAACAACAGAGTCGACAGCAAAAACAAAATGGTAATGTAGACTCAGAAGTAAGAAAGAGTGACTTAACACGGAAAATAGATTTTAAAAACATTCGTCGAAAAATGTTTCAGAGAACAGTGATGTTAAATTTGCTAAAGGATGTGAAAAAATATAAGAAGAAAACCAGATTTTATAAGAAAAAGAAATGAATTGAAAGTATTGTTACCAAGGCATTAGAAATAAAAAAAAAACTATTCATTTTAATTTTGAACAGGATGCGTAGATTAGATAAATTAGTCAATGCAATGAAGTCACAAAGCAAAAGGAAAAGAGAAGTAAAAAAAATAACTTTTGTAAAGCGTTCTTAGGAGAATGGAAGCATAGTTCAAGTACTGAACCATTTTTTAATGAAGAGAGTTATCTTCAAAGTAATAGTTTGTTGCATGCAGTTGACACCAATGGTAGAGCATATGAAGTTAAGGATGGTTGTGTAATGGAAAAGGAGAAAATGGTTCCAAGAAATGAGGAAGAAGTGATGGCTGATGAGGTTATGGGGAGACGTCCTAAAGCCCCAGTGTACACTTGGAATTGTAGAAGTATTTGTACTGTGCGTCAGGAATCTATTGATAAATTACGTGACTTTCTAAGAGAATATAGTAAAAAGAGTGTTAAACAGAAAATTAAGGTGCTTCAAAGACTAGATCCATGCAGGGTGAGAGAGAATACTGGTTTGTAAGGACATTCTCTGGCTTGTCTATCTAGGAAAGTGTGTCAAAGTGTTTTTCACCATTTTAGGATGCTGGCTGTTCATCATACCGAAATGAGAAAGTTTGTGAGAACATTGTATTTTGCTAAAAGTCCAGCACTAAAGTTAAATGAGTTGAATAATGCTCTGTTCCGTGGATCTGTATCAGATGTAGTGAAGGTTACTGATGAGATTCAGTTTTGTTACTTTGGTCCAGAACAAGAAAGTGCAGAAAATGACACAGTTATTGATGAAAATGTGGAAGAGAATGTAGAACTTACTGTTAGTAAAAATTTTGAAGATGAAATGACAAAATTTACTATCATGTCTAATGAAAGACCAAATATTACTTGTATTTGTTGCCGGAGAAGCCATTATAAAAGTCAAACAAGGAATGTTGATCTCTATAAAAAAAGTGAAAATGAAGATAATTATAAGTGGAAAGATTTTGCAACATATATATTTCTGGAAAATTGTTTTGAATTGGGTGAAGATCAGCGTATTTGTAAATACTGTTATAACAAGTTAGAAGAAAGTAGAATGCCAGCAAGAGCTGTACATAATAAATTAGAATTGGTTGATATTCCTCCAGAACGTTCTGATTTAAATACGTATGAGTCTATACTCATTCAATGTGTCCATCCGTTTCAGACCATAGTGCGTATGGAGCCAAAAACAGGTAAATTACCTCCTTCGGATTTACAAAGAGGTTTAAAAGGAAGAGTTGTCTATTTGCCATTGGATTTGAAAAAAAATATGGAAACAATTGATGCAGATACTTTGGAAACTGAACCATTAGTTATTCTGGTTAATGGTGTACCTACAAAGAATAAGAATATTTGGCAGGAGCTGGTGGATGTACGAAAAGTACAAAGAGCAAATTTGTATTTGAAAAAAAATAATAAATGGTATGAAGCCATTTATATGGATGAAGATAAAGAAGAAATACTAGAAGACACAGGAATACCAACTGGGCAAATTGAAAAAGTGGATAAGTCAAAAGAAGAAGAAATTTATGATTTACCCAATTGTTACTTAATTTTTCTGACACCCAAATTTTAAATACTAAAATCAGCATCGGAAGAAAGCATTATTTAAATTTTAAAGGATTAAAATTGGATATTTCACTCAAAAAGGATTTGAAACTTACCATTTGGCCTCAAGGAAAGGTAAAACAAACAATTGTGGACTTCTTTGACAGATATTATTTTGGAAAATGTTCTTTTGCAACAAGGTTTACAGATGTTATTTCTTGAAAATTGTTAATGTACTTAAAAGGTATTTTTGACATTTCTATTAAGGTATGTTTTAGTGAGGATACATTTGGGGCTTTTTTAAACAATCTTTCAGATTGTTTTTTTTTTTTTTTGCCCGCTGTTAAATGATGAATACAATTGATTTCACTATTTTCAGTGAAAATCAAAACATTCTGAAAACAGCAAAAAAAGGGCAAAAAATTGCTTTGCTAAATATGAAAAAACATGTACTGTTTAATAAAATGTATTGTTGAATATTAATACGTTTTTCCTTTTTTTCAGAACTAGAAAGAAAATTTAGAAAATGTAATTCAGTTTCCTTGCAAATAAAAAAAAACATTTATTTCTAAATAAGTTACTTTGATAGTCAGGTAAGTTTAACATATCTGTATGTGTCACTGCTTTCGTTTCATGTTTCCTTTTCTTCACCTCTCCTTACTCTGCTTTTCTCATTTCTCTTCTCACTCTCTCTTCCTGCTTTACTACTCTTTTGTAACTCCCTCACTCCTTCTCTACTACTCCCCTACCTTTACTACCTCCATCACTAATTTTTCATCCATGTTTTTTCTCTGTATCCATATGTCTTAGTCTTTTTAACTGCCTTACTCCTTCTCAGTTGTTTGCTTTCTGTCTCTGTATCTGTCACTCTCTGTTTGTCTGTTTTACCCTTAATTTCCTTAACATCTCTGAGGCAGATTTACAAGCCACCTGCGCCACCACTACGTCACTTTTCTTGACGTACTAGTGGCGCAGGGTGCTCCTCTATATTTACAAGGAGAGGATAAGCCACTTTGTGTGTCTTTTCCTCTCCTTGTAAATACAGCCAATTCAAACGCAGCACTAAAATGAGCTATTATCTTTTTTGATAGGTTTAGGGTACCTATACGTAAGTACTGATGCAGACTTTAAAATTTAATAGGAAGACTCTCTTCCCTTCATCTGTGAAATGTACACCATCTCTTTTTTAATTACTTTGCCACTCCCCTCTCTTTGTCAGGGAGTCCCTGAAGGTTTACTAAAGTAAAAAAAAAGATTTTTTCTTTTTAAAAATGTCATAGGGTGCGCGCAGGGTGCGCTCACCCAAACAAAAAAATTGACAAATAGATTCAAAAAACAAGTTTTTGTGTTTAGATTTTAGGTGGCTCTAAAAAGAGCCCTTGAGTTAATGTAGGGACAGAGGAAGAGAAAAACGAAAAATAAAAATAACAAAACTATGGCCTAGTGCAAGGGTGCTCCTCAAATTTTCTCTGAATGAGATCAACACTGCTCTCACCCATAGTAATAAGAGTACCACAATCCATGCAACGTGTACTCATCCTCCCAAAACAAGGATGAATATCCAGAGGTGTGTAAGAAGGTGAAGGCACCATCGCAGAAGAAGTGCTCGGCTGAGCTGCCGAAGATGTGCTCGGCTGAGCTGCTGCAGATGTCGTCGGCTGAGCAGGTGGAGGGTTTGCTCCAGAAGCTTGATGAAAAGTCACAGGATGCATTTTCTCAACATGCCTCATCATAGTGTGAATACTAAAAGAGTACTTCTTATTAGCATTCCCACGTGACAAGATGCGGTGACAAAGTGTGCAGGTGACCTTTGGTGCATTCACCTTCTTTTGTCCCTCAGGAAAAGTGAAAAACTGCCATATAAAGGAGTCTTTCTGCTTCCTCTGCCTCTGTCTCTCAAGAGTGTCCTGCTCACTCTCAGAAGGTGGCTGATGCTCTGCCATTGTCTGACAAAAACAGAGTAGCTCCTTCTCCAAGGGAATCAGAACTAACAATGAGGGGAGTGGGTGTAGTTTTGGAAGAATCTGGAACTGAAAGTACTTTGAACCAATGAAAAGTGATGTTTCTTGATCACATGACTTGCCATGAGGGGATTGGGTGTGGTGTTGAAACAATCTGAAACTGAAAGTAATGAAAACCAATTAAAAGTGTTGTTTTATTAATCACATAACCCGTGGTGCGCGCACGGAGCAAGCTCAGAGCGTGCACCGTGCAATTACACATGCGCGAACGCGTACGCGCGCATGCGCATAAGTATTATGCGCGTACGTAATGCGCTTACGCAGCACGCGCGCATGCGCGAACGTCAGCGCGCGTACTCTACGCGTATACGCGAGTGTAGCGTGTGGAGCATGTACGACGCATGCATGCGTACGTACGCATACGTACTGGGTGCGCGCTGCGAGCGCGTACTAAAACGTACGTATGCATACGTATATAACGTACGCATGCGTACACAAAAAACGTACGCATGCGTACTAGGTGCGCGCTGCGAGCGCGCACTAAAACGTATGTATGCGTACGTAGATAACGTACATGAAAAACGTACGCAAACATACTAGGTGTGTGCTCAGTGCGCACACCCCAAAAATTAAAAAAAAAGAAATAGAGTGGACATAAGTTAATAGAAGATATTAACTATGCTGTTCAACTTTATCCAAATTCAAAGTAAAAAAAATGACCCAGACAAAATTAAAGGATACAGATAATTTCTAAATGTATATATAGGGAAATTTTTGTAAAAGAAATATTTAAAAAATATATTAAAAAATTCTAAAATTAGCATTTAAAAACCCTTTGAAATTCACTGAAAAAACCATAGGTTTCACACACGTTATAGTTAGGAATTAGCATTTAAAAAACCTTGCAAATTCACTGAAAAAACCATAGGTTTCACACACGTTATAGTTAGGAAATTGCATTTAAAAAACCTTACAAATTCACTGAAAAAACCATAGGTTTCACACATGTTATAGTTAGCTGGACATTTTACTCGTAAAAAACCAATGAAATTCCCCCGTTATAGTTAGTTCAGCTAACTATAACTCGCGCGCCCGCAATCCACTGCTGATGACGTTACATATTACATCACTCATGACATGGTCAGTGACATCACTCATGACATCACTGATGACATCTCAAATGACATCACTGATGACATCACTGATGATGTCATCCATGTGAAAAATTAGCACATCTTTACACCCTAATATAACTTTTGATACACCAACTCAAAATTTAAGAGTTCAATTGTCAAAACTATACATACTGCAATACCAATAACTACATACCCACTTATTAACTCTTAGGTCTACATACACCTCCAATCATTCAGCTGTACAGTCACTCATACTTACAGTCACTCCATACAAAACTATCTTATGCATTTATACACCTATATAGACACTCACACACCACCAATCATCCATAGAGGTACTCTTACACCTAGTCAGTCATGCAAATAATCACACTCCCATTTACTCAGATATGCGGTTATACACACTCAAGTTCACTTAGTCATAAAAATAGTACCACATTCTTACCCTCTTATAGAATCATTCATACAAGCACACACTCATCCATACAGTCACTTTCACAATCACACACTCTCACATCTACTCACTTATATACTCTTACACGCATATATACTGCCTTTCACATATGTAGTTAGTCGCAAATGTACCACTGAGATATACATTCAATCCCTAACACACCCATACATACACTCACTCAACCATACAGTCCATCACAGATGCACTCTTAAAACCATGCACCCATAGAATCACCCACTCACACATTTATGCATAGAGTCACACACACCCTACCCACACAAACACTCAGGAACCCATTCAGATACTGAGACAAGCAATCAATAACTCATATAGACACTCATATAGCTATTCACAAAACCATGCAGCCACTTATACACCAACATACAGACACATACAAACATTTACACAGTTTAGTCACTAGTCTGCAGTAAGATACATTTAATGACTCACTTATAGAGTATGTTGCGCACCACAGAAAATCATCCATTTACACACTTGTACACCCACTCATTCTTCAACAGGCCTTTCCCTATATATATTAAACATATTAAAAATGTTCAGAAACACATACTCAAGGGATGATGTCATCAGTGATGTCATCAGTGATGTCATTTGAGATGTCATCAGTGATGTCATGAGTGATGTCACTGACCATGTCATGAGTGATGTAATATGTGACGTCATCAGCAGTGGATTGCGGGCGCGCGAGTTATAGTTAGCTGAACTAACTATAACGGGGGAATTTCATTGGTTTTTTACGAGTAAAATGTCCAGCTAACTATAACATGTGTGAATCCTATGGTTTTTTCAGTGAATATATATATATATATATATATATATATATATATATATATATATATATATATATATATGAAAAGTGTACTCGATCTCCCAAAGCTTGCACTTCCTTTGCGGCGGTAAGAGAGACCCGGACTCCAAGATACGTGGCAAAATAGGTTGTTTATTTCTTCAAGCCGTTATATGACGCGTTTCGAGCACCTCCGTGCCCTTGTGCCCTTATATATATATTCACTTAAAAAACGATAGGTTTCACACATGTTATAGTTAGGTGGATATTTCACTCGTAAAAAACCAATGAAATTCCCCCGTTATAGTTACTTCAGATAACTATAACGGTTTGTTGACTTGCTGCTCCCTGATGACCTTGATGCAGCATGAAAGCAAAAAAACGTACAGCAGCTCCGGAGGGTAAGATCTTCTTCTCCACCAAGTTTGGAGGCATAAGCCCCCACTGAAGCCGCAGCATACCAATACCCAGGGTACCGGGCCTGCAATGGGAAAACCAAGAAGAAGAGGCAACACTGGACTCCCCAAGCACCAGAAACAAGTACCTGTCGAGGGACATTGAGCTACCCGAGACCCACTTCCTGAGTGACCCTGCTATCCGGAAATAGCCTCTCCAAGTTGCCTGCTCCTGACCTCGAAGATCCCAAGGACGCACAACACTCAGCTGACCTGTTTGCTAGGCATCCAGTCCTACTGGCCCCAGCACACCCAACCATCTCTGCTCCTGTGGTCCCCTGGCCCTTGTGACCTCCTCCCTCCAAGGAGACCCACTGGACTTAATTGGAAGTCCATCTGTGCAGTGCATTTTCAAGAGGCCCCCTTCGTCTTTGCGCACAAGTTTCCAAGACCCTCAGCACTCTGCTCCTGCCTGATCCAGGAGGTTCACAAACTTCTCCTGCTGTAACTTTGGATCTGGTCTCAACATCGATCTAAATGAGAAGGTGTACTTTGTGAAAGCATTGACTGATTATATATGCAATTTTCGATTTTCTTCCAATTGGTTCCTATGGTGCCTAATTACGCACAAATGTGATACATTTTCTGAACTCTTTGAAAATCATGACTCAAAAAGTACTTACCTTAGAACTGTGTTCTTGGTCTCTAAAAATACATTAAAATATTCTTATTTTTTCAAATTGGTCTTGGATCTATTCTTGAGTGTGTGTCTCATTTATTACCTCTGTGTGTGACAACAAATGCTTAGCACTACCCAATGATAAGCCTAACTGCTGGCCCACACTACCAGAAAAGAGCATTTGAATTATCTACTTTTACGTCTGCATACCTAGTGGGGAATCACTGGGCCCTCTGTACAGTGTACTTCATTTTAGTGTACTATATAGAGGGCCAGCTTCCTACAATGGATGATTGAATGAGTACATGAGTGGTGCATGGATGATGAATAAGAGCGAGAGAGGGGCATGGATGATTGAATAGGTGCACCTATCTATTGCTGATAGAGCGAAGGGTGATTTACTCACCCTAATTTCTCTTAAATTATCCTGTACCATTAAGGGTCTCCCCAGCTCATCGCCGCACATTCTAGCAGTAGAACTGACCTTTTTAAATGGGAAAACATTGGTGATTGTTAATTTCGATAACTCGTTTTGTAGAGATTTCGAGAGTGAACATTTGACTGGTCTCGATGTCTTCTTAGAGGAACTTGCAGAGGGGAGACATACCCCCTACGATCTAGTCATAATGGGGGATATTAATATTAATATTCATCGATGTAAATTAAATTGTGCGATGGAGAGGGAGCCCGATGAAGATTTACCACCAATGGTCCATTTTGAACATTTAAGGCACAGCACCCATCTGGATAGTTTTTTAGCAAACAATAATTTATACTGTCTAGAGCGGGGGGAAGAAAAAGAGGCTTTGGTAGAGGTTGCAGTTTCACTAAAGACTATGTTGTAATTTCAGCCCCCATATACAAACATATTCGGGAGGTTAGGGTGGTTCAAACCAGTTTTAGAGACCACAATTCTATTATTGTGGTAACTAAAGGCTATTTGGTATTTAGGGGCGGAGAGCCAAAAGCTTTGGCTAATGGGGTTTTTCGAACGACGGCCCAGGACCGAAAGATAAGATGGGAGAAAATTGTCCCGGAACTCTTTTTTTACATGAGCTATATACTGAGGGCAAAGAGGAAATTGAGCGTTGTATAAATACACACAGTGAGCCGACAGAAGTATTAGAGGATTATGATCAACTAAGTAAGCTAATTGGTAATAAGCTAACAAGCAAAAAGTCTAAGGCAGGAGCATATGAGGCAAAGTGGTTTGACGCCGACTGTCCCAAAACTCATAAAGCCCTAATGGTTGCCCTAAAATGCAAACCTAAAGACCCCAAACTGATTAAATCTTGTAGAAAAAGCTTATGATTTAGCTCTAAAATCTAGAAAGGCATCACTGAGGGATCAGGCTTGGGATGATCTAACACAGGCGTGCTCACAAGCGGATAGTGCAAAATTTTGGAAAGTGGTAAACAGCTCATTTTTTAAAGACAACAAGACAACAAAAGTAGAATGTGTAATTCCAGCTGACAGGTGGTTGGCCTCTTTGAACAAATCTACTCAGAGGTTGTTGCAGAACCTATAGGTCCCTTCTGGGCACCTAGCCCTTTACCCCTAGACCTGACTGTGGACATAAAAGAAGTTCAGAAAGCTATTGAGGGTATGTCTGCCAGGAAAGCCCTCGGTCCTGATAGGTTACCGGTGGACCTTTACAAGTCAGATGTGGGTGTATGGGCGAAAATTTTAACTGGAGTGTTTAATGCAGCCGTAAGGGCCGGTCAACCTCATTCATGGTCAACAGCAGTGATATTGCCAATTTTTTAAAAAGGAGCCAGGGAAGACCCGGCATGTTATCGGCCAATTTCTTTATTAGACTCCGCAGCAAAGATCATGGGAAAAGTAATTTTAGACCGCTTAGCGACCTGGCTGGAAGAAAGGGATGTGCTATCAGAACTACAATTTGGTTTTTGTAAAGGGAGAGGCACAGTAGAGCAATGCATGAACCTACTCATGATTACCAGTAAATACACCCTAGCTAAAAAGGACGTATTTCATTGGCTTTTATGGACTTAACATTCACCTTTGACAGGGTAAATAGGTCTGAGTTATGGCACTTATTAATAGATACTGGGATGGTCATGAACTTAGTAAGCTGCATTGGTCCCATCTCAATCTAACTGCCTCAGTGAGATATAACAAATATGGCTCCCTATCTAATGCTTGGAAGGTCCAAAGAGTAGTACGGCAGGGTTGCTTCCTTGCCCTGGTCTTATTTACTTTGTATATTAAGAATCTGGGGGTAGTATTATCCAATTCTTGCCTAGACATTCCTAGAGTAGGTTCTAAATCTATTCCAGCACTTTTATATGCGGATGGCGCAGTTTTAATTGCCAGGACCCAAAATGCATTGAAATCTTTAGTTAACTATTTTATTGATTTTATGGTAGCCCTGGATCTTGCAGTTAATTTTAAAAAATCACACATTATGTCAATGGGTTACTCCAAAAGGGGGACTAAATCTCTTCCCTGTAAAGGTGGAGTGCTAACCAATGTGCCCACTTATCCACTTGGGAGTATTATTTGACGACAGGGGCTCCTGGGTAGCACAGCGTGCTCTAAAGAAAAATATTTTGGCAAGAGTGACTGGAGCCTCACTGGATTTCGCTAGAAGATTAGGTAGTAAACCAATACAACCACTGTTAAAAATATATAACGAGAAATGTGTCGCAATGGCAGCGTATGGTAGTGTGGTGTGGGGTTTTAAGGATTGTAGCGAACTCCAGGGGGTAGAAAATAACTATTTATGAAAACTCTTGGCTTCTCCCCCTAGCATTCCACCTTTTATCATCCATGAGGAACTAAGACAGGGCTGCTTGACAGACAAAATTGCTGCAGCACCCCTTATATGGTGGCTAAATATTTGGTTGAAAGCTAAACCAAATCTAAACCAGACCTTCTTAGAAGATTGTATGAGTTTGGATGGAGCCATGGAAATCCCGTGGTTAAACTATATTTCACAGCAGCTTTCAACTCTTGGGCAACCAGAGCTATTTAAGAATCCCAAGAAGCTGCAACCTGAAAGTGTGAAAAATTTAAAAACTCAATTTCTCACTAGGAGGCAATTAGATAGAGAAACAAAAGAATTTATGAAACCTTCGTGTAGATATTTTATGATTTTAAGTCCTGACATTTAAAGTCAACCATTTTGGTCTTTTGTAAATAACCTGCACCACCGCTTTATTTTATCTAGGTTTAGATTTAGTTGTATTCACTGGCTCCTAACTGTACCTAAAGGCTTCTCAAAGTTAGGCTCTCTGCAACCATGCGCATGTGACAACTTCTCTGAACAAGATATTGTTTGCACTTTATATTCTTCTGTGGCTTTTATACTGAACTGAGAGTTAAATATATTCTACCACTTTTTAAAGATTGCTATTTTGCACAGGTTAGGCCAGCACTGGCCTACCTATAAATGCTTTATTCCCCCTTTGTTTGTTATGGGGTTGCATGTTTTCTGTCAAGGGCGATCCGTAAACGAAATAATATGGTGGGCTTACATTCATGATTTGGGTCATTAGAAAATCTCTGCCCTTTGTGTCTCTATAACTTTCTCTATTTTAACTTACAACATCAATGTCTTTTTAAAAAAATGTAACATGTACTTTTATGGCCATCATGTGGCCGAATAACGTTTTAATTGATTGATTGATTGATTTAATAAGTGCAAGAGAGGTGCATGGATGATTGAATGCGTGCATGGGTGGTACAAGAGATGTTAGAATGACTGCATGAGTGGTGCATGGATGGTAGTATGAGTACGAGTGGTACATGGATGTTAGAATGAGTGCATGAGAGGTGCATGGATGATTGAGTAAATGAGAGGTGCATGGATGATTGAATGAGTGCATGAGAGGTACATGTATGATAACATGAGTACATGAGATGTGCATGGATGATTGAATGAGTGCAACAGATGTGCATGGATGATTGAATGAGTGGTGCATGGATGTTAGAATGAGTGCATGAGTGGTGCATAGATGGTATGTGTGCACGAGAGGTGCATGAATAATTGAATGTATGAATGAGTGGTGCATAGATGATTGAATAAATGCAAGAGAGGTGCATGGATGATTGTATGAGTTCATGGGTGGTGCAAGGGATGTTAGAATGACTGCTTGAGTGGTGCATTTGATAGTAGTATGAGTGCTCGAGTGGTGCATGGATGATTGAATGTGTGCATGAGTACTGCATGGATGACTGAAAGAGTACATGAGTGCTGCATGGATGTTAGAATGAGTGCATCAGAGGTGCATGGAGGATTGAGTGAATGGGAGGTGCATGGCTGTTAGAATGAGTGCATGCATGATACATGGATGATTGAATGAGTACATGAGTGGTGCATGCATGTTACAATGAGTGCCTAAGTAGTATATGCATGTTAGAATGAGTGCATGAGTGGTGCAAGAATGTTAGAATGAATGCATGAGAGGTGCATAGATGATTGAATGAGTGCATGAGTGGTGCATGGATGATGAGTGAGTACAAGAGAGGTGCATGGATGATTGAATGAGTGCATGAGGGGTACATGAATGTTATAATGAGTGCATGAGAGATGCTTGCATGAATAAATGAGTGCTGCATGGATGTTAGAATAAGTTCATGTGTGGTGCATGGAGTGATGTTAGAATGAGTGCAAGAGAGGTGCATGGATGATTGAATAAGAGCTGCATGGACGTTAGAATGAGTGCATGGGAGGTGCATGGATGAATAAGTGAATGAGAGATGCATGACTGTTAGAATGAGTGTATGAGAGGTACATGGATGATAAAATGAGTGCATGAGAGGTACATGGATGATTAACTGAGTGCATGTGAGGTCATGGATATTATAATGAGCACATGAGAGGTACATGGATGATTAAATGAGCACACGAGTTGTGCATGTATGATTGAATGAGTGCAAGAGAGGTGCATGGGGTGATTGAATGAGTGGTGCATGGATATTAGAATGAGTGCATGAGTGGTTCATGGATGGTAGTATGTGTGCATGAGAGGTGCATGGATGAATGAATGTGTGAATGAGAGCTGCATGGATGATTGAATGAGTACATGAGTGCTGCATGGATGTTAGAATGAGATGTGCATGGATGATTGAGTGAATGCATGAGAGGTGCATGTATGATTGAATGAGTGCATATGAGGTCATGGGTGATTAAACAAGTGTATGAGAGGTGAATGGGTGATTGAATGAGTGCATGTGAGGTCATGGATATTAGAATGAGTGCATGCATGATTGAATGAGTGCATCAGTGGCACATGGATGATTGAATGAGTGCATGAGTGTTGCATGGATGATTGAATACATGCATTAGTGGTGCATGCATGATTGAATGAGTGCATGAGCGATACACGGCTGATTGATTAACTTGATGAGTGGTGCATGGATATTAGAATGAGTGCATAAGAGGTACATGGATGTTAGTATGAGTATATGAAAGGTGCATGCATGATTGAATGAGTGTATGCATGGTGCATGGATGTTAGAATGAGTGCATGAAAGGTGCATGGATGAGTGCATGAGTGATGCATAAATGTTAGACTGAGTACATGAGTGGTGCATTGATGATTGAATGAGTGCAAGATAGGTGCATGGACAATTGAATGAGTGGTGCATTGATATTCGAATGAGTGCTTGAGTGGTTCATGGATGGTAGGAGTGCATGAGTGGTACATGGGTGATTGAATAAGTGCATGAGTATTGGGTTATTAATTTGTGTGAGCAACTGTCTCCATTAGTGCTAGATACATAACAGTTCTATCAGTCTGTACGAGTGAATGTTTAGGTCTTTCTGTCACAGTCTCTATTGGTGTTTTACTGTATGTCTCCTTTTCTACTCAAGTATGTCAGATTAAAGTTTGGGTGGGATGGTGGATGTATAATTGAGCACAAGGGTCTGTAGGACTGCATATAGCTCACTGAAACTTTAGAGTACATGTGTTACCTTTGAGGCACATAGCACCATGCCCTATGGCCTATGTGCATGCTATCTTAGTGGTTAGTTATATGTGGTAGAACTGCATTTTATACGTTCTTTTGAACCATTAAATGTGAAGGTTGTCCTAGCAGTAAAACTGCACGCACTGGCTCAATTATAGCAGGCCCAGACATACTCTAAGCACTGTGAGCTGTTTTTACAGATATCTGAATGAGTGTCTCAGTTCCTATGTGGGACTGTTATTTGATATCAATGTAAGTTTGTTAGTAAATGAGTGCTTCCCTTTCTAACATATATGCTTATATAAATGTCTCGATGAGACCTACAGGGAATGCTTCCGAAGTGTATTAGTGAGTATTAGCTTATTTAAGTCCGTGTGTAACTGCCTCCATTAGCGCTAGATACATATCAGTTGTCCCTCTCTGTGTGAGTGAATGTTTACGAGCTTCTATCATAGTCTGAATAGGTTTTTAGTGTCTAAAACACAAAAAAGGAGGATCAGGGCAAAGAATCCTGCAACAGTTGTTTATCATGTAATGTGGCTACAATTTTGGATAGAACAAGGTGCAATGAGCCTGGGATGTGACCTCCATACAGCCCAAGAAAAGTGGTAAAAAAATCACTAAAGCAAATTAAACATGAATGGCCCTGCACTCAAGACAACAAATAAATAGTTAGCGAAGGCAAATTATTGTCCATAATCAAGCACAAAGGAATCAGTTGGTGCCTTCCCAAATGAAAAAAGCAATGGTCGTTTTGATTGTAGAAAGCGGTTCCTTTTATTCTTTTAATCCATAGATCAATTAAAATACAGCATGCAATGGACAAGACTGCCGACACGTTTCGTCCTCATAAGGACCACTTCAGGGCTTAATAGGTCAAAGGCATTTCTCAGAGGCTCATAGAGATGTAACTCTTGTGTGAACAATCAGATTGAGATTACAACACGTAAATAAATAATAATTCTCTTAATGTCAAGTAATGGTGTCCGTGTCCCAAGTTCAAAGAAGACCGAGCACCAGAAAGCACAGTGTATGTGTCTCCCCAAGAGATAAAGCCTGCGGGATAAGTGTCCCCCATGCGTCAGAAGCGGTGTCTGGTTCAGAAAATAAGATCGAGGTATTTAGTGTCTGTCTGCTTTTCTATTTAGGTATGTCAGATTAAGGTTTGGGTGGCAGGGGTGATGTACAGTCACACACATGGGTCTCTAGGAGTGTTTTACAGCTTACTGAAACTTCAGAGAACATGTGTTACCTTTGAAGTACATAGTGTCCTGCCCTATCGGCTAGCTACATGATACTTTAGTGGTTAGTTATACGTGCTACAAGACCCGTTTACACCTTGTGAAAGAGTTTTAAGTCACAAGACAGCCCTAGCAGTAAAACTGCATACACAGGCTCAAGTGTGGCAGGTCTTAGACATGATGCAAGGGTACTTTTCTGCATGTTAGACTTGAAAGTGTCAGTTGTTTAGCATATATATGGATGACTGTCTCAGTTGCTATCTAGCACTGTGATTGCACATATATGTAAATTTGATTGTAAATGTCTACCTGTCTTTGTGACATGTATGCTTCTCTAAATGTGTCTGTAGGGGCTCCGATCTGATTATTCTCTCATTTAAATGTGTGGGAAACTGCCTCCATTAGCGCTGTATGAGTTAATTTTTAGGTACTTAGTTCATAGTCTCTAGGGGTGTTTTACCATCTGTCGGCTTTTCTACATAGGTATATCAGATTAAAGTCTGTATGGCAGAATGGCTGTATAGTTGAGCACAAGGTTTTGTAGGACTGCATATAGCTCAGTGAAACTTCAGACTACACGTGTTACCTTTTAAGCACATAGCACCCTATCCTATGGCCTACCTACAAGCTACCTAGTGCTTACTTATATGTGGTGGAAAGAACAGTTTATGCCTTCTGTAGGAGTACTAAATGTGAAGGCTGACCTAGCAGTAAAACTGCATGCACGGGCTCAAGTATAGCAGGCCTGAAACATATTCTAAGCACTACTTCTCTGTATGGTAGACTTGAAACTTTCAGTTGTTTAAAAGATATCTGAATGAGTGTTTCAGTTGCTATATGGGGCTCTGATTGAATATATATATAAGTTTGTTAGTAAATGACTGCCTTTGTTTGTGACATGTATTCTACATGTAACCGGCTCCATGGATTCCTTCCTGGGTGTATCAGTGAGTATCTGGATATTTAACTACGTGTGTATTTGTCTCCATTAGCTGTACATGTATATGAGCTCTCTCTGTCTACCTCACAGAATGTTTACGTACTTCACTTACTATCTCACTGAGTGTTTTACTGTCTGTCTTCTTATCTACTTAGCTTTGTGAGAATGAACTCTGGCTGGCAGAGTGAATATATAATTTGGCACATGGGTCTGAGTGCATATAGCTCACTCAATCTTCAGAGTACATCTGTTACCTTTTTAAACACATAGCACTCTCTCATATAGCCTATGTGCAACTCTCATGCAATGTTTAAGTAAATGTGCCAGTATATAATTCTCTGTTTTGAAAGCTTTGTAGCTTTTTCAATCTGTACATATATATGTTAATAAATATCTCACTGTCTGTATGAGGAACTGCAAAGCCTTACAGGCATCAGTAGAACTGCTTTGGAGGCTGATGGATATATAACTAGTTTCAAAGTAAGTAAGTGAAGGTATAACTCCATCTGTTGGTCTGTCAGTGGGTCAGAGAGTCCATATATGGTTTGAAAACATCTATTTCACATGCTTAATGGGTACTATAGCATATGTGAAGAAAGAGGGAGTGACCCCACTGGCCAAGAGACAGGTAAACAGTAAAGGAGAACTCTCTTGGACCTAAACCATTATTTTTTCTTTAATTTCATTCAGCTGTATTCATGCCACCAACCATAACAACACTTTAATACTTAAGTAGTAACGTGTTGTTGTGGTTGGTGGCATGAATACAGCTGAAAGAAATTTGAGGAAAAAAAATGGTTTAGGTCCAAGAGAGTTCTCCTTTATTGTTTACTATAGCATATGTACTGCATCCAATAAGAGTCTGTGCAAGCATGACTAAGTTAATAAAAGTTGAAACAACATCTTTACTTTTTGAATCACAAAACACTATGCTTTAAAGCATATCTACAGATTATCTCACAGTTCAAATATCTGTTCTGAAAGAAACGTTTAGCACTTCACAAAAAGATGTTACATCCAAAGTCAAACTAGCAGCCACACTCCCCAGGGTCAGAGTGCACTAGTAAACCTGAGTTATTCTTTAACACTGCATGTTTAACTATAGTAGCTTCATGCTACACATGTGACTTACTACAAGCTTAAAGAACATATCTCACCATGTAAGCATATCCAAACCTGCATTATAATTTAGAAAAAGGGATGCTAAAGAATATCTAATAGATATGTGACAAGTTTCACACGTTCATAATTCATATACACCTACAGTGCATTGCTTCATGTTTCATATCTGAATATTCTTGTCCTCCTTTAAAATGTAATAAAAAGGACTACTACTTCCATAATGCAAATAAAAACATTCTCTGTCATCAGCAGATCATCTATACGCATATTAAACTTTCACATCTTCAAATACTCTATTTCACATAACTTTAGCCATAAAGTACAGTGTTTTTTTCTACCATTTAGAGAATAGATAAAAACAGTACAATGG
Organism: Triturus cristatus; assembly: GCF_964204655.1. Classification (NCBI taxonomy): domain Eukaryota; kingdom Metazoa; phylum Chordata; class Amphibia; order Caudata; family Salamandridae; genus Triturus; species Triturus cristatus. The sequence goes on along the minus strand of NC_140585.1, from coordinate 393,560,059 downwards.
AACATCAAGCTTCATGACAACACATTGTGAACTAATTTCACAAACACCTAGTGTGCACCTAATGTCCCATCAATTACTATGTAAAAGCATTCCCCTCTATCTAATCAGAGACGGCACATCCTGCCAGCACCTATTCCCCCTTTCTCCTACTGTCTGGGAGCAATACACAAAGACCAACTGCCAGCTACACCTAGTCATGTTACCCGGGATAGAGACCGCAGGCACCAAACGGTTAGGACAAACGTGCCATTTTTAAAACTGTGACTTAAAATCCGACTTACCATTAAAGAGTGTTTTAAATTACAATTCTCTATACACTAAACTCAACATTCCTCTTTGCTCTCAGTTGAAAGTTAGCACTTATTAAATGTAATAAGGCAATCTAATGTTATTCAATTTAGGGGTAGGCCTTGCACTAATGAAAAACGAATGTAAGCGTTTTTCATTACCAGGGCTGTGTAGGGCCTACCCTAGCGGTGACTAAAATGTATTAGAAAGGAAGGGTTAGGCCTAGCAAAAGATTTGTTTGCAAGGCCAAAATGGCAGTTTAAAACTGCACACACTAGCTGCAATGTTAGGCCTGAGACATATTTAAAGGGCTACCTAAGTGGGTGGCACAATCAATGCCCTGGGTACGTAGAGTACCACTTTACTAGGATCTTACATATAAATTAAATGTGTCAATTGGGTGTATGCCAATTTGAAAAAAAATCGCAGTGAGTATGGGCACTATAGCACTTGTTAGTAGTGGTTAAGTGCACTGAATCCTAAACAAGATCAGCAAATATGGAGGAGTAAGGAAAAAAGGTTTGGAAGATGACCACCGTGAGGCTGACAGGTCTAACACCAGGTATGTACTAGGCAGGTTTGGCAAGCCAAAGATTATCTGGGGAAAATTGTGTGGGATGGTACATATCAGAATTTATTGGGGTACTTGTAATCAAAGTCTTAGTGGTTTCGTTTTTGTGAAGAATTTGTAATTTCTCAATTGCTGTTTTATAGACCTTTGTTGTCTGTCATGAGAAGGGGGCTTATAACCTATGCTATTTCTAAAGCGTTCGTCTAAGGAGCACCTAAATACACAAATATATATTTTGTTTAAAATACATGGGGCAAGTGCTGATTGAAAAAATAAAAAGGGGTTAATTAGGTCTAATAGTGAATTAACAAAAGGGTGCTTACGTTTTAAGCAATGACTAGCCGAGGTTGCAGCCTGATTTACATAACAAAAGGTGAGTTTTTGGTGGACTATAAATTTTGTGGTTGTGCAAGCCAATTTTCATACATACAGTTCCCTTTACTAGCATATAATTTCATGTCAATTTATGCATTTGCAATTCCATTACTTTTCAGATCTGCTCTAGCATATATCAGGAAAAAGGGGTTGTGAATCACACCCTTTGTTTTATAGTGCAACGAGCTACAAACGGTTAATTCATACTAGTGGGATTTTTTTTAGATCCCCATGTGGTGAGGGAAATAATAAAACTTGTTCTACCACAGCAAAAAAAATTACTTAATGTAATCAGTGATACTTACTACATGACAATGTGCAGATTTTATTCTATCATTTGTTTTTTATCTGTTTATTTTATTCAATTGCAAAATCAACTTATGGCAGGTTTATCTAATCTTATAACTTCAATATGCTTCTTTGTGTGACATCAATACTCAGGAATTTATTACATGCAATTCTTTTGTTGATGGGGATCTTCAGATAATCGTACTTTACCATATTCTAAGCAAAGTGCGTGATAGGAGAAACAGGTGAGGTTGGAATCGAATTGGGTAGGGTAAGTAAACTATGTCTGAATCCTTTTTAATTGTGATCCCTATTCTGTGTTGAGTTCAGATAAAAGTGAATTTGAAAAGTGTAATCTTCAAATGATTCATAGCTTACGGTTAATTCCGGTTGCTGCACACAAAATCAAATGGTGGACATTCATTATTGAGTCCTTGGCCTCAATATAATTTATGGATGATGCGCACAATTTTAAATTTCATTGGGACAACTACTAAGAGACCAGGGAGTGCATTAAGAGTTTGTTCTGGTCATGCATATAATAAGGATGGCATATTTTTCTTCCTGGTTCTGAAAGCTTTTGAACCTGACAATAAGGTTTTTTGGAGCACCAGAGTCGATAGCATTGGAGGGGTTGAGGCATGTTAGGATAAGGTCTCTTGACAACTTAACCCTATCTTTATTATATTAAATAGTGATGAGTTTTTTCATGCTCGAGAGCGGAATGTAGTATACTCTTTGTGGCATATGTATGAAGCCTTTTTCCCGTTCCCAAACAGGCCGATTCTCAGAATCGGCCCGTTTGCGAACGGGAAAAGTCTTTTGGGATGTATCATCACAAAAGGCCCTCGCAGAATAGGGAATCGCAAAATTTGTGATTCCCTATCCTGCAAATGCATTTAAGGAATCGCAAATTGCGATTCCTTAAATGCAATTCTAGAAGCACCCAAGTTGTACGATTGTGCCTTTTAAAAATCGCAAATAACCACCAGCTTCAAGTTAGAGGTAATTTATGATTTCTCTGAAAAATGCACTTTTTAGCATTTTTCAAAGTGCCATGTGCACACATGTTTATTTCAGGGGTGCAACAGGGTGTCCTTTTGACACCCTTGAAATTGCATTCGCAATATGCGAGTACCTAATGGGTACTTGCAGATTGCGAATGTCTTCCCACTAATTCCTATGGGCCTGTAGGCAAATAAGTATTGCGAATCCTACATACATTGCCTTTTGCGAGTCCTTAATAGCGAATCGTTAAAATTCGCTATTAAGGACTCGCAAAACGCTTTCTTGACACATATGCCCCTCTACTCCTAGGTTGACTTAAGTAGCAAAAGTGAGATTGATGTCAAAGAGAATTACCAGATTCCTTACTTATGTGAAGGTTGACAGAGGGGCACCAAGGTCTGAGGACCAGTTGAAGGAGGGTGGATTGAAGTAAGAATGAGCCTTGTGGGATGCTGCAGAATACTAGTCATCAAGACAAATTGAATCATACGATCTTGAGTTTTCAACTGCAGTTGATGAGAAATGATCATACTCTAACATTTTGTAGGAAATGGCTGGATCCATTGTAGCTTTGATTGGATTTGGCTGCCTAATTTTTTTACCTTTACAGCAGGATTGTATGTTTAACAGTGTCATACAGATTTAAATGGTTAAGTAGTACAAGAGCAGTATTGTTTTTGTACAAAGCTCTAAGAAACTTTTCCCTAATGTTGACTAAGGAAGATCTGGTTACCTTTGCATGGCAGGATCTAGATTGGTTTAGTTCCGTGCACTCTTGGAATTGTCTTATAAAATGTATTTCCATGGTTTTTCTGAGAAATGATTAGAAAGTGGTCAGTAGTATGGCACATTTTGGATCAAACAATGTTCTTTTCAGTATGGAGGTCACAATATCATCTTACAGAGGACCAGAAATGACACTAAAGTGGAACTAGGCATTGATACATGCCATGAGAGTGAGAAGAGTTGATTGAGGCATACAGCTCAACAGGGGTTCATAGGACATTTCAACACCTTTGTTTCGAAGGTCAGGTCAAGAGCTTTAGCAGGTTCTAAAGGTTTTATAGATCTGAAGGCAGATTAAACCAGAGAAACAGAAAAGTGTAAAGTTATGGGTTTACAGTAAGGGTAAGAGGAAAGGTCAGGAGACATCGGGTAAAAAAGAGCAAATAAATGGCAGCTTCTCTGGCATTAGGCTCTTTCAATTGAAGTAAAGGAGAAAGGAGAAAATCCTGGTATGAACAAACAACCGGGGAGATAAAATAATAACAAACGCCAGACAGTGCAACCCACAACTCTCACACTAGACAGAAACGAACTCTTCAAATCACGTATAGAATGGCCATCTAATGTCCAAAACACTGCTGCAAGGAAAGCCACCAAGCGATTGGAGTCACCCAAATCGAGCACCAGCACCTATTGAAAGTTATTTTGTGATTAAAACACTCAGGATACTAGAAAATAGCATTTTCACCTTTAATTGTTTTAATCCTTAATCATATTCAGGAAGGAGTTGCATTTTATTTTGATTTCTGCCCACACATCGCTCCTTAGCTGCGCATTTGAAAAGGATGCCGGAAAGGACCGCTTTTTGCCTTGTCGCACAATGATATGTATCACATGTAATATGGAGTGTTTCACAAGTGTCTTTAAAAATATATGAAGCAATGTTAAGTGTGTGTACGTTATTTTCTCCATGAGGCTGTACAGAGGCTGAACCGATTGCTTTCCTAGGCACAAGTTGAAAGCACACTCGAAAGTCCACAGCAGATAGCAGAATACGGGCTGCATGCAGAGAAGCCATATGTGCCAAAATCATAAGAATCAATGCCCATTCAATTCCTGAAGCAAGGGTGAGCTGAAACATTTCATCATGTATTCACATAATAGGTGCATATGTGGTAGTGCTAGTTCCCTTCGATCTTGAAATGGGACATCTATTGCAAGCAGAAAAATACAATTAAAATCACAGTCCCATCGTTCAGATACAGGACCAGCGGAAGACCTCCAAAAATACCAGCCGCGGTCGGTAGTAGGAGTAACTGCAGGGCGGTGACATGGGGAGGGGGAGGGGCAGGGTGGGGGGTAGTAAACTATGGATTACGGAGGTTTACAGGTAAGTTAACATATAAATTAATAAAACGAATTTCGTTGCGCGCACTGCATCCCCAAATGCGATGCAGTGCACGCAACGAAATTCGTTTTATTAATTTATATGTTAACTTACCTGTAAACCTCCGTAATCCATAGTTTACTACCCCCCACCCTTCCCCTCCCCCTCCCCACGTCACCGCCCTGCAGTTACTCCTACTACCGACCGCGGCTGAAAAATACTTTAGAGCACAGAGTGAATGAATGATTGAATGACTCGGACAACTGTCTGGAAGGTGCGAACCAAGCCAGTGCCTACGCTTTTCAAAAGGTGTGCTGGCCCCACAGTATCAGACATGTAAAAAATGTGCTTCACTAATTCTCCAAATTGCTGGGGGAATTTAGTGCAGAGCAACAACTGTATTTCAGAAGAAGACATTGCAACTTGAAGATCAAACATCTCCTTTGCAGATGTGAAGGCCACGTCTTTCTGAAACAATAAGGCTTTCAGATTGTTAAAAGAGTCAAAGTGCACTTTAAAAGCTTTCTCGCAGGCCAAAGCATCACCTCCCTATCTGTATAGGCAGATGGAAACAGTACTTGTGTACAACAAGTGACCACGGTAGAAACTGTGACAAGATAGGCTATTCCCCATTCTATCCTGCACCAAACTTGATCGTTCAACATCAAATAACTCCCATTTGAGAGTAATCTGAAAGCCGGACGAATTGTGGCCCTGGGGAACCTTTCAGGTAGCAAGATAAGTTTGCTACAGAAGTACTGCAAGCCCTGTGGAGCGAATCCTCCTTGCATACCAAGGAACCACTTAAAGCATTCTCGCAGCCTGAACCGCTGAGAAAACTTCAGTGGTTTTATCCTGACAATGGAATTATTTGCCTACTTGATGGTGTTTTATGCAGCATTGGAAATAGAATGTCGAAATAGGCAGTGTAATGAACCCATAGATTATCCAATCCCCGGATTGTGTTTCAGCAACAGAGAATGTCAACCTCTCTAATTTATCTTTGTGCAACATAGTATATAGTGCATCTTTGCATGCCATGAGTATTTTCTGTTTCATGAGTTGTTAAGGTGAAAACAGGCCTGTGGCATTAATGCCACCATGGTACGTGGCCAGAACGGAGTGTCTGAAGCATCCAACTCAATAGCATTATGGATCTAAGTTGTTATTGCCCATGTCATGTTGTAATGCGGACATGGCATGTTGGATGATGTCTATTTTGATGACACTATGTTACCCATTCTAGATGTACTCCCTGGGTGGTCAAGCCATTGTTAACTACTGCTAGAGCCTTCTCTAAATTAGTTCTGCCAACCTCATGGAGTCTTTTAGCAGCTTCCTGCTGAGAAATATTTCATATTTCATTGAATATTGTATACAAGAAGCTTTTTTGATAGGGTTTTCGAGGACCTAATAAGAAGTTCCGTAGTTCCAGGTCATCCAAAAGAAGGGCTAAGTGTTGTTTCACCTGGGGCAGTGTTGAGGTTTTTAGCCAATCAAGGCACAACTTACCAACACTGTACGTTGTTACCATCCCGAGTGTTCTGTTGTTGTCGGGATTCTGCTCATGCACAGAACTATGCGCAGGAAACCAGGACCTCAGTGAATTGTGGTGTACCAAAAAACTCACCTCAGTACCTAGAACCCCTATCCGACTAGCATAAGTGTCTCATTCATTCTCCGTACCTTATCGAAGCTACCAATGATTAAGAATGGTGGGAATCAAGAACACCTTTTCGTTGTTATTCTCATATCAGTCCACAACGTGAGTAATCAGAGACACGGAAAAGTTTAAAAATGTTTATTTTTAACTACGTGCTCTAAGATGCAGTATTTTGGCTAACATACGCAAACAAATGATCAGAAATAAAACCATCAGCATTGTTACAATTCCATAAAAAACAAAGGGAGAAATCATATTATAATGATAGTGGAAACAGGTCCTATAATATCTTGTGTACCACACTCCCCTGGCTAGTAAGCTAGTTTTATAATAATAATAGAAGGTCTCTAGGTTTGAATGGGGAACCCCATACCTCCAAGATCAGCTTAGGTGAATCACATCACAGGATCAGCACTGCTCTCTGTGTCTGGAAAGGTTTTGTCCAAGAGTGCCAGCATCATGGATGCAATGCAATATTAAAGGCACCCGAGTGCCAGATATTTGCAGCTGTGTGTTTGTTGTGTCTAGAGCGTGGGCCGATCAACCTGAATTCAACAGCATACATTGTTATTTGACCTTGATGGTCTCTGCACACAGTGTTCAGACTAAGATCGCGGTGTAAGTCTAGAGATGTGAAAAACAGACCGTTCTCATGTGAAGAAAAAGCAAGCAAGCAGTTTTACTTATAATAACAGCTACCTGTAGTGTTGTGTGCAAAGGCAGCAAAGTGGCAAGATGGCGTTAACATCTAAAACGCTTATGCTAACATAGCATGGTGTGCAGGCAAAACCCTGTCTTGACTACACCCTCCCTTGATCGGACCACAAACAAAATAAGGAAGCAATGTAGGAACGCAGAGTTCAAGTTCGAGTGAGACAGAACCAAGTTCATATATTGCCAATCGGTATAATTGGTAGTGAAAAGTTTGAAAAGTTTGTTGGGAAAAATTAAAAAACAAAAAATCAATCAGGGATGGTATACAGCCCATTTTGGAGTAAAAGAAGTAAAAAGTAAAACAAATTTGAGTTAGTACGTGCGGAAGAAGGACAACTGCCAATTTAATCCATCAACGTGTAGGCACACTATGTTGCAACAGCCTTCAAGAGGAAGTCATTGTAATCTTCAGTAAATGATTCAGCCATCCAATCTAATAATGTAAACAAACATACATGTTCTTTGATAACCGGAGCCTCTAGCACCATCAGAGGACAAGTTGCGTGTTCTTCAAGATAACTTCGCGCCAGGAAGTCATGGGCTGCCACATATATAATACAATTTCCTAGGATTCTGTGCGTAGCTGCACAGGCCATAATCCCGATACCAGAACAGTCCAACTCATGAGCCACTAAGGGACTCATCAGTCGATCATAATCCAGGGCAGGAGACACCGTGTTTGACAGGCAAAAATCCAGACCCCATTCAAATGAACAATCTAGGCAATGGAAAACAGGTTGCACGCAAGTAAAGTAGGAGAACAAGAAGGACAATCCATAGGCTACACTCAAAGTGGCCAGAGGTAGTGTTCCATAGATTTCAGGCATCCGGTTGCGAAGTTGGAGCAGCCAGGGCAGGCTGTTGTGTGACACAGATCGTGCAGCCATTGCAGACCAAACAAACCAGCAGCAGCACACCAGCAGTCAAGGCGAGGATAAACGGAAGCAAGCCGAAGATGCTGGAAAAAATAGAATGAAAAAATGCCGGTATCACACCAAATATTGTTTGGAACAAGGTCACAAGGCCAGAGCCCACAGCTTTGAAAAAATGAACCAAGCCAGTTGTTGACGAGGCATTGAATATAGTGTGAATCAGAGCACCGAAATGAAGTGGGAGATCAGTATTTAAAAGAGCATGCACCTTGGTGCGGGTGTTAGCTATGTGAAGGACAAATGTTTCACGAGAGTAAGTTAGGGCGACTTCTTTTTGAGACAATAGAGCCCTTATTCTGCTCATCTTGCTGAACTCTGCTTTCAAGGTTGGTATGGAAGGCCGGATGGATACATCGAGTCTCCAATGTGGGGGTGGGAAAAGCACATTCTTACAACAGACAACTCGTTGGGAGACAGTTACAATGTACAGAATCCCTGCTAGCATTCCGCAACATGCCTCATTATTTAACAGTAAATAGCTACCGTTAGCTAATAACTTGGAAGTTGGTGTAATCGCTGGCACAGGATTTCCCTTCAAAATGCAGGCTAAATTTGGTGCGTGCACATTGCAAGCGCCATGCAATTGGATGTTCCTGCAAACTACTGAGTGATCAGGTGTGGAAGTGCACTCCTCTACTTTTACATAAACCTCTTTACCCTCTCTCAGGCACCTGTATGTAAATGGGAGTGACCGCACTTCATGGAGAAAAAGCGGTACCTAGTGATTCATATCTGCCTAAGGCATAGTGTTTCAAACATGAACAGAACTTAAACAATGGAAAACGTAGTGTGATTAACCCATGGATAAGCCACACAGCTGAGTTTGATTCGGCCACAGAGAATGGTAAAGGTTCCAACTTTTCAATATGCAATAGTGAATATGTCGCATCCTTCATGGACATGGCCCGTTGTTTATCAGTCAGATTAAATGTCAGGAATAAAGATGAAGTATTCATGTAGTCCCAGGGAACTTTCCCAGCCTTCAACGTTTGTAAAGTCCATGCAAACTGCATTATAGAACACAATTGATTTTGACCATGGTAGAGGACATCCTGTACAATATCCACAACAGATGAAACAATATTATCTAATGTGTAAATTCTGGAAGAAAGAGTGTTAATGCTATTATCAATGACAGCAAGCACTTTATCCAAATTTGCTTGATCAATAGCTCTCAATATAGAAGCAGCTTCAATTTGAGATAATTTCCAAACTTCGTAGTAAATAGCATATACCCATCGTTTGGACCTGCCAGGGCCCTTAACAAAATCATTCAAATCCACATCATCAGTTAATTTGGACAAAGAAAGTTTTACTGACGCCAAGGTGGAATGTTTAAGCCAGTTTTGACATCATTTTCCTACTGAATAGGTAGTAACAGAATGGGAGGTATCAAACCGGGGATCAATGCTAACCAGTGTGTAGCCTGATCTCAGCCCCAGAACACGATGTTGACATGAGTCTGACATTTTTTCCCATAATAACCATCCGTGAGGATCTAAGTTGGAAATATTGAAGGATGTATTATGACTGCAATTCATTAAGGGACAGATCTGTGTGATTGTCCCAGGAAGGATAAGCACACAGATCAGGAATAGTAGGGGCATTCATCTTTTTAGAAGTAGCAAATCCAAAGCAGGTGGTCTGAAAAATAGTAGAATTCAAAAACAACGTGTGGTTGGAGATAAGGCATGCACAATGCAGCGCTTCTGTGCCTTGGACTTGCCAGGCTTTAGAACCCCAAACAGATTTAAGATCAATGGTTTCTTTCCACAGCTTATAGCCCCCTATAGCTAATTCATCCATAAAGGACTTAGAATACAGTAATTTAGTATGTGTCAGTCTAACTTTGGAAGCTGACTCATCAGGCATTTTAAAATAAAAGGCTTCAGGTTTAGATACACTGAATTCGGTAAAATATGTAAATTTTTCCACTAGAGTTTTGGAGTTGCCTTCAATGGGAGCTGGACAATGTTCCCATTGTGTATAATTAACGGCATTTCTAAATGTATTCGCTTCATGCAGGAAATGATTGCCATAGTGTTGGTAGCAAAATAACTCTCCATAATTCGCTGAGTCTAAGTACAAATCTTCAGCATCAAAAGCAGCATAATATTTCAAATCAGAAAAAAAAGCCTCAACGGCTTGGACATCCCAATCATCAGAGCGTATGTTTTGTTTCACAACATCCCCCATAGAAAAGCGATGCACATTGGGGACATTAATTACCTATTTAGGGCCATGAATTTGAAATTTTACAGCATCCCACACAATCCCATCTAACACAGGCCAGGCAGTAATATTAACAGAAGTCTGGTCACTCTTCATGATGTGTGATGAGGACTGGGGTGCCAAAGTTCCATCAATTAATCTAATTGCAGATCTTTCTGTAAGATAATGTCCATTTACTAGATGGAAAAAGACAACTACAAATCCAATCGACATGAACAAAAAAATAGATATGAGCACCAGCCAAATGTAAGTCCAAGGGGGAATTAAAAAATGTCTTTTAAACGAAACCGCAAAAATAGAAATTTTCGATGGGGCCATCGATGTTGTAGACTTAGTGTCAAATGAAAAACGTGACTGGTCAACGGCACTTGTTTGCACACCAGGCAATGACAAATCTGTGGGATAGGTATACTCAGTGTCTTCATGGTGAAGTCAGTAAAGGATTAGTAACTGTATGCATCTCGATGGCAATGTCAGGCCTGTTGGTATTTGCCGGTGCCAAAACAGAATTTCTCAGCATTGCTGGACAAGAGACCGCTGGAGTCATACTTAGACGAATCGGCCACTCGTTGTAGTTTGACATTGTCAATGGAGATGTACCTGTTATCCTTGCGACCAGGAAGTGGAGGTAAAATGACTGTTCTTGGACCCTGCACGCCAAGCACTGGGACAGGTGCACGATAAGAGGGGCCGAACTCCTTCTTGTTCTCCACCTTCTCACGGACCAGGTCTCCAACTCGAGGTAGCCAGCCAACTACCGGAATCTGATATGCAGCATCAGTTGTGGAGGGTAAGTGTTCCTTTGCAAGACTGTCTCGAACCTCTTGTAGATTCTGTAACACAGCAGAATGATCATCTATGTCAAAGGGTGCGGCCTACGCCGTCATGTCTAGACCATCAAGGTCCGGGACAAACATTTTTATGCCAAAGAGCATTTTGTATGGGGTCCGCCCACCCAGAGACCTTCTAGGGAGATTATTAAGTGCACGTGGAACGCTGTACAAATGGGCCAACCAGTTCCTGCCAGTACCTAAAACCCTAGCTGTCAAGGATTGCTTTAAGCCACGGTTCATTCACACAACAGAATTGCCCTCAGGCCTATATGGAGACGAACATTTGACCTGGACCCCCAAAGATCTCATGGCATCCTGGTACGCCTTAGAGGCGAACGCTGGACCCTGGTCCGAATGGAGGGTACCACATGCAAAAATTCCCACAAAGACACGCAAATCCCTGATGACAGTTCGAGCATCAGCACTCCTTTGTGGCCAGACCCATAGAAAACGTGTGCACGAATCCACTGCAACTAAGATGTACTTATACGCCGTATCAGAGGAGAAAGGACCGCAGTGATCTAAATAAACACACCTGACTGACTGACTGAATTATTTATTGAGCGCACTATTGCCGAGGCGTCTTGGCGCTGAGTGAAGATTAGGATTGGCAGCTTCCAGTCTCAGATTTAGTGAATAGCCAGGTTTTTAATGCCTTTCTAAACAAGATCTTATTCGTTTGCAAGCGTAGCTCTGTTCCATAACTTTGCCACCAGAAATGAGAAAGCCTTGCCACCCCATCGGGCTCCCTTTATCTTAGGAATGCAGATCAGACCTAGACTGCCAGATCTTAGTGTGCGGGACGGTACATAACGTGGGAAAAGAGATTTCATGTCCGCTGCACCTCCTCCATTTACAGCTTTATGCACTAGGCATAATGCCTTGAACTGCACCCTTCGTCGAACAGGCAGCCAATGTAGTTGCCTTATGTCATTAGAGGTCGGATGGTGTTTGGGAAGATCCAGCAGCACTCTTACAGCAGCATTTTGCAATGACTGAAGTTTGGAGAGCTGTCTTTCTCCAACTCCAACATACAGTGCATTGCAGTAATCAACACGCGATAAGACCAAGGCTCCTACTACTGTCTTCCTAAATGCAAAAGGTATAAATGACAGTATTTTTCGGAGGACCTTAATCGTAAAGAAAGAGGCTGAGGTAACCTGATTGACTTGAGAAGTGAGTGTTAAATCCTTGTCAATCAGGAAACCTAGGTTTTTAGCCTTTTGTACCGGGATGGGACAAATGCCAACTTCTGGGGGCCACCATAAATAATTCCAAATTGAGGGTTTTTGACCAAATTCTATCACCTCAGTTTTCTCTGTGTTTAGCTTTAGGAAATTAATATTCATCCAGCTCATAACACTTGTGAGGCAATTTCGGAATCGTTCAGCTGTGACTACGACACTCTGTGTGAGTGACACCACTGTGTGTCATCAGCGTGTGACACCAGTTTCAGACCTTGATCCTTTATCAGTTTTGCCAATGGGGTCACATACAGATTAAACTATGTGGGGGATAACGCTGATCCTTGAGGGACTCCACATGGGAAAAGAACTCTTCAGACTGAATTCCGTCCCAGTAGATGTGTTGTACTCTGGAGTCCAGGAAGGACCTGAGCAAGGTTAGAGCAATATCCCTAATACCGACGGCTTTGAGCCTTTGTAGTAGGACCACATGATTTACGGTGTAAAAAGCTGCCTTTAATCAAGCAGAATTAAGACAACTCTGCCACCTTCATCCATGGCCCCACAAATCTCCTCAGTTGTCATTATTAGAGCAGATTCAGTAGAATATCGTGATCTAAAGCCATGCTGAGAGGAGTCCAGGATATTGTTAAAATCCACAAACTCCATTAGCTCCTGATTCATGGCTTTCTCTAATATTTTAGACGGCAAAGGGAGACAAGGTGTAGGCGATAGTGCTTAGTATCCTGAGGGTCCAGTGAGTCTTTCTTCAAAATAGGTCTTCTACAGGCCTTTTTCCATGTCCGAGGAAAGACTCCAGATCTTATAGTCTCGTTAAAGAGAGGAGTCAGGAAAGCACTTATCTCTTCAGGGCCCAGATGGAGTATGTAGGGGGGACATGGGTCAAGGGGTGAACCTGACTTAATTTGAATTAGCAGGTTAGTAACCTGTTTTTCATTAAGGAAAGAAAATTGGGACAAGCAATTCAAAGATGGAGAGGTATCAATTAGTTCCCTGTTGACTTTTCCCGCATTTACCGGCAGGTTCTGGAGTTCATTATAAACTGCTTGGACCTTTTGCTGAAAAAACAGAGCCAGTTTGTCAACAAAATTTTGATCTGGGACAAACGTTGTGTCACATGGACACTTAGTTAAAATTGATACTGTTTTAAATAGTTCCTTAGGGGAATTAGTGGCCTCTTGGATTGTTTGGGTAAAATACACCATCTTGGCCTGTTTTATTACCGTTTTATACTCCTCCAAGGTTCTATTGTATTCCTTCCTATGCTCTGCATCTCCAGATCGGCTCCTGTTGCCGGCATTTAGTTTTAAATAACCTGATCTCTGCTGAATACCATGGCGAGGTGGCTAGTCTTATCCTAGGTTGCTTGCTTTCCTCGGGGGTCAACTCGTTTACCACCTGGCTGATCCATAAATCAAAATTATTTGCCCCACCATTGCTATCCTCCATGGGGAGGGATCTATTTGTCAAGATTGTAATTAGCTCTTCTCTCTGTATGCGTTTCCAGGGGCGAGCTTTAGCTAACAGAGGACGATCCCTTCGGCCATTAGTAGATGAGTTTATTTTTACTTTAAAATGTATTGCCGCATGATCCGACCAAGGAACATCTCCTACTTCTATATGATCATTGCTAGTAAAAATACCGTCCAGCGTATGCCCAGCTTGATGGGTGGGCGTGGATATGATCTGGTTCATCCCATATCCCACCATATTGTCAATTAGGCTAGAAGAATCGGAGTTGTTGTTTTCCTCTAGATTGAAGTTGAAATCACCTAAGACTGTAAAGGTGGCAGTATCAAGGCAGGATTCCAGGAAGGTTTGCAGTGATCTAATGAAAGGGGCTCCCGTCCCTGGCGGTCTGTATATCAGTAAACCAGGTAGGAGTTCTTGACTATTAAGTTTTACACTAAAAGACATGGCTTCTGCCTCCAATGTGGATTACGATCTAAAATTCACTTTAAAATGAGAGCGATATATCAGTGCTATACCCCCTCCTACTGCCCCTTCCCTTTCTACTTGTGCCACTAAATATCCAGCTGGGACTGCAATGTTCCAGTCTGGTTCAGAGGAAGGAGATGCCCACGTTTCGGTGAGGAATACCAGATCTGGGCTAGCAGCTGATATTAAATATTCCAGCTCATATTTATGCTTTGACATGGATCTGGTATTTAGCAGAATACAATTGATTACATTGGATGTTTTACGCGGGGTACTATTGGCTGGCTTTCCAATAATTTGGCTCTCGGTATGGTTATATGCTATATTTGGCAAATTGGTCAAAAGGATAGTGTTGTTTATATCCTGATAGCGATCTACAGCTTTAACCGGCACATATGTGGTTTCTAGTCCACAAGATGAGCACAATTTGGGGCCAGGATTAGGGTAGCCTAGCAATAGTGCAGGTTTTTGGCACTTACCACCGTTTAGCGCAATCAGTTCGTCACGTGTAGGACTTTCTGTAAAGATGAGCTGGGGTTATGGCGCTGGTCGCGTTCCGGGCGCCGACGGGCACAGACAGGCTTGCCTTTGGTGCTCCTACGGTGCGGTCGAGCCAGCGCACGTTTTATAGTGCTGCCTCGGTAGCTAGAACGCTAACCCCGATCGTGGCGGGCCCGCTCTTACAGACGGGCACCGCGGTATCTATGGCAGGTGACTTTCAATTTTTCTAAAATCGTCTTAATAAGAAGTTAAAAGCAGTGTGCAGTTTTCAGTTCCAGAATAAAGTGCAATGTGCAATATTCAAACAGTTTTCAGGCAGCCTTCGTATTATGCTAAGCACCAATTCACAGAAGCATTTCTCACCCCCCTGCTCACACCCAAGTGGTTTATTAGATATGTACAACTGTGTTTGAGGTGGACGCGCAGCAGTTGAAGGTTTAATCTGCTGGCAAATGTCACAAGTAAGGACATAATCACGAGTCTGTTTATACAATCCGTGCCACCAGTAACGTTGTTGTAAGATAGTAACAGTCGCTGAGACACCTGCATGGGCTGAGGCCATACCTTCGTGAGTGGCTGTTATCAAGGCAAGTCTGCGGTCCACATTGGGAATCAACCTGTCACCAACGTCGTTAATTCTCACATAGGGAACTTTATCAGGACTTAAATGATAAGAATATTTAGAAGGGAAACCCCAAGGGTAATTATCACCCTTCTCTGTCGCAGCAATGGCTGCCAAGATGTCATTATCAATCTTACTTTTGGATCTTGTAACTGCTGCTACTAGATATGTTGCCACTACTGTTTTTGCTGCTTCATCAGCTAAACTGTTGCCAACAGTGTGTACCCCATCGTGCTGGTGACCAAGAGTATGAATTACATTCACGAGCGGCAGACGTTGTTTAAGTTCTGCCACTCGAACCCAAAGCATTTTATGTTTGATTGTGCTACCTTTGGAATCACGATAATCATTTTGCGACCAAAAGAATAAATTGTCGTTGAAAGATTGAACACAGTAGTATGAGTCACTTACAATAAGAGTAGTCACTCAAGGATCAGCAAACTCTAGTGCAAGCACCAGAGCACGTAGCTCTGCCAACTGGGCGGTACAATCACCCAATGTCTGCGTATGCACGACATCAGACTTGAATTCTCCATTCAAAAAAGTACCAGCCACTATTGCGCAGGCCTCTAAATAAGCATGCTTAGATTTCGTTGGGCCGAACCGTCAGTGTAAATGATACAATGGTAATCCTCAACCGTGCGCAATGACAGAGGATCTGGATGAACAAATTCATACTGCAAATTGTAACGCCCTGAACGTCTCAGGATCGTTTAACAGACACGACAATGAGGACGCAACCACTTGTGAAGGGTTAGTTCTTTTAATGAAGGCAAATAAAATACAAAGAACAAACAAAAGTTATAGTCACTGGAATCCTCCAGGCTAAGTACGTTACCAGCCCACAGCACGGATGGTCCTAACCGTCCTCTGCATATACGCCGATCCCGGCGTATGCCAACAGAGGGCAGAAATGAAATGGCCGACAATGCCAATCGGTAGGCTGTGAGGGGCACGAAGAGTGTTGGGGAGAATCGAGGAGTCAGGGAAACACCCAGCCGGGGTCTCTACCTGAAGGGAGCAGCCGCTCAACCTCTTCCTCAGACTGCACCGGGACGCGGAGTCACCTCCTGGTGATGCGTCACCGATACCCCAATCACAAGCAAGAAGACTGAACCGAGAGCAGCCGCTCGATCGATCCTGTGGACTTCCGAGTCTGTAACGCGGCAAACACCTCCTGGTGTGCGTTACAGCTGGCAGTCCCTGTGTCTCTGGTCGGGCTGGGAGTTACGACTCCAACCAGCAAAAGCGCCACTGCGCTTGGACTCAGCCGAGTCAAAAAGCGAAGCTCAATGGTTGACTGGTAGAGCTTCCGGGTCCTTCACAGGTGACGATGGGGCAAGACACGGCCCAGGGAGTAACGACTCGACCTACCTCCGTTCTTGCCTTACTGGAGCACCACTCCGGAACACTGCTCTTCACGAAGCAGGTACGTCGGTGTAAACACAATATCCGACAGCCTTGTACCTCCCGGTTCCTCCCTTTATAGGGCGTGTTTTCCTTGAGTTATGTAACAGCTCTCCTGTTTACATAAGGGCGTGTTTCCCTTGAGTTATGTAACAGCTCTCCTGTTTACATAAGGGCGTGTTTCCCTTGAGTTATGTAACAGCTCTCCTGTTTACATAAGGGCGTGTTTCCCTTGAGTTATGTAACAGCTCTCCTGTTTACATAAGGGCGTGTTTCCCTTGTATGACAGGAATTCTTGACAGTACATCCTCCCTCTCAGCGGCTCCCCACGGGTCCAGCGCTGGCAGGAAAACGCCGATGGAACAAGGAGACCAAGCGCGGAGCATGAACCCCTTCAGCCGGTTCCCATGAATGCTCCTCCGGGCCATAGCCTTTCCACGCAACCAGGTACCACAGCTTCCCCCTGCGCCATTTGGACACCCGTATGCCCGACACTTCATACTCCACCTCCGACTCCACGCATACCGGCCTAGGTGTCCCAGACGGTTTGGAGGGTGCTGGTTTGAGCAATGATACATGAAAGACAGGGTGTATCCGCAATGACTGGGGCAAGCACACCTTCACGTTCACGGGACCCATACACTTGGTAATTCGATAGGGGCCCATGTACTTGGGATGGAACACACTGTTCTTTCGAAACCTCATGTTTCTTGTGGATATCCAGACGTAGTCTCCAGTGCGGTACAGTGGCCCGGGCCTTCTCCTCCTATCTGCCGCAGCCTTGTATCTTCTCTTGGCCTCTATTAGGACAGCCCTTGAGCGCATCAACGTGTCTTTTATGTGTGCCACCCTGTCCGCTGTGGCGGGAATCCTGTCCTCTCTGAACGGATGTAGAAATGGCAAGAACCTGGGATGTTGGCCATAGTTGCTATAGAACGGAGATGACTGTGTGGAGCTGTGAGTGGCGTTGTTATAGGCTATCTCTGCAACCCATAGCAAGTCGACCCATTCTTCCCTGCCCTGGTCCACAAAACATCGCAGATACTGTTTGAGCGTTTGGTTCAGGCGCTCGGTTTGGCCGTCCGTTTAAGGGTGGTAGCTGGTGGACAGGGCGGTCTTAACATGCAGCGCAGTGCACCAAGTCTTCCAGAATTGCGCAGTAAACTGCGACCCCCGGTCCGACACGATCACCCCAGGTAATCCATGCAGTCGTACCACATTCTTTAGGAGTAGTGACGCCAATTCCCCGGCCGTAGGGACTCTCTTGCAGGGGATGAAGTGCCCCATTTTCGTCAAGTAATCCACCACCACCAGTATTGCCGTCATCCCCTGGTCTACCGGTAGGCCCACCACGAAGTCCAGTGATATGCTATCCCATGGTCTATCCGGGGTCGGAAGTAGATGTAAGAGCCCTTGGGTTCGGCAATGGTCGGCCTTCATGGTAGCACACGTAGGACACTCCTGTCCCCACCTCCTGACATCCACTCTCATGGTTGGCCACCAGAAATGCCGTCCCATGCTAGCCACCGTTTTTTCAAAGCCCAAATGACCTGCGCATGGAGAGTCATGGCACCAGATGAATGCTTGTTTCCTTAGCCTAGGCGTGGGTATCAATAGGCACCTGCCCTTCAGGGGTATCCCGTCCTTCAGCTGCCATTCTCTGTGACTGAGGAGCCACCTCCGCCATGCGAATGACCTGATCCCTCTCTTTATTCCCCTCAGGAAAGTATCCGGTTGGATAACCCCCAATACCATCCTCGGGGAAATGATGGAACGCTCGGTTGCAGGCAATGGTTCCTTAACTGCAGATTGACGGGACAGGGCGTCCGCCTTCCGGTTTTCCGTCCCCGGCCGATATGTGATGCGGAAGTTGAACCCCGCAAAGAAGATCATCCACCGCAGCTGCCTGGGAGAAAGGTGTCTAGTGGCCGTCATGAACTGTAGGTTCCGATGGTCCGTGTACACCGATACCACATGTCTTGCCCCCATCAACCAATGCCTCCATTCGGTGAAGGCGTCCTTGATTGCGAGAAGCTCCTTCTCCGCAATATGGTAGTTGCGTTCGGCGTCGTTGAGTTTGCGGGACATGTACGCAACGGGATGAAGCACCCCTGTGTCGTGGTTGCGTTGGGACAAGATAGCCCCCAGCGCCACATCCGACGCGTCCGCTTCCACCACGTAGGGGAGATCCGGATCGGGGTGAGCCAACACCGGCGCCTTACCAAAGGCGCTTTTCAGGGCCTCAAAGGCTTTGTTCGCTTCAGGGGACCAGACAAACTCCTTGGACTTCCTCAGTAGCTGTGTGATTGGGGCCACCACTCCTGAAAATCCATCTATAAACCGCCTGTAAAAGTTGGCGAAGCCAATGAAACTTTGGACATCCTTCACGCTTTGGGGCACCGGCCATTCTTTCACCGCCTTGATCTTTCGTTCGGCCATCTCCTGTCCCTCTGGACTCAGTATCACTCCGAGGAATTCCACGGATGTGACGTGGAAGTCACACTTGCTGAGTTTACAAAACAGCATGTTTTCCCTCAGCTTTTGGAGCACAGCTTTGACGTGGTGTACGTGCTCCTCCACACTGGACGAATAGATGAGGATGTCGTCGATATATACGACCACGTAGATATCCAACTCCTCTCTGAATACCTCATTCAAAAAGTACTGAAAGGCTGCCGGGGCGTTGCACAGACCGAACGGCATGACGAGGTACTCAAAAAGGCCGAACCTGGTCTTAAAGGCGGTCTTCCACTCGTCTCCGTCCCTCATGCGCACCAGATGGTATGCCCCTTTCAAATCCAACTTGGTGTAGATACGAGCTTTCTTGACCTGTTCCAGAAGTACACTGATGAGAGGCAAGGGGTACCGATTTTTTATGGTTATCGCATTCAATGCCCTAAAGTCCACACAGGCTCTCAGCTCCCCATTAGCCTTCGGGATGAAGAAGAGTGGCGAGGCGGCCGGAGACTTGGACGGGCGGATGAATCCTAGCTTGAGGAGTTTATCCAGGTACCCCCGGAGATGCACGTTTTCAGGCTCCGTCAGGGCATACAGCCTGCCGCTGGGAACGCTGGCCCCTGGCACCAGGTCGATCTGGCAGTCAAACTGTCTATGTGGTGGTAGCACTTCCGCCTTCACCTCATCAAATACATCCTCAAAACTGTGATAAGCCTGGGGGAGAGCCACATCTTTTTCTGCCGCTGTAGCCACCGTCTGACTCCCGCTCTCATCTGCGTCAAGGGATTCCGTTCTTATTCCACAATGCAGGATGCAATACGGTGACGTCATTTCGATGCGATGTGTTGGCCAATCCACAAAGGGGTTGTGTTTCTGTAGCCACGGCAATCCCAATATGACGCCATATTGGGGCGCTCGGATGATGTTAAAATCGATTTGTTCCAAATGGTTCCTCCCATATCTCATCGGAAGGACCCCCGTGTGCTGTCCGATGGGCCCCGTCACCAATCGCCTTCCGTCTACCGCATAGACGTCTTCGGGTACTGCTTTGGGAAGAAGCACTAGCCCTAGCCTGCATGCCTCGTTGTGGTCCATAAACATGCCAGTGGCCCCTGAATCCACCATGGCCACAACGGGTATCCACTGGTCATGCACTCCCACGTGCACCGTGATAAACAGGTGTCGTTGTCCCTTAGTGACCGAGTTGGAAAGTGAAGGGATGGATGAGTGACTCCGAGATGCCCCTTCTCTGGTCTTGGAGTCCTCTAGTTTTCCGCCGGTATGTCCACCACGGCTGTTACCGACCGGTTGGCCCGATAACGTGACGTCTTCGGTTTGGCAGGGCATTCACGTACGTAGTGGCCTTTTTTGCCACAATATAGGCACAATCCTGGTTTACGGCGTGACTCTTTCTCCGTGGCTGTGAGGCTCGCTCGTATTGCGCTGATGTCCATGGGTTCTCCCTTGGATGCAGTGGAAGTTTCAGGACTTCCCACCGTCACATAGGATGGAAGGGATTTTCCTTTTCTCCCATGATCCCCCTTTCTTTCACTTAGCCTATGTTCCAGCCGTAATACCAGGTTGATAAGGCCCTCACATGTCTTGGGTTGAGGGTCAATATGAGCCACGGCGTCCTTGAGCTCATCGCACAGCCCTTGATGGAAGAGCGCCGTCTGTTTAGCAACAGGCCACTTGGTTTCCGCAACCAGCCTTCGGAACGCGTTGAGATACTGCACCAGGTCGTTGGATCCCTGTCTCAACTCAAGCATTTCACGGTCCGCCGTGTACGAGTCAGCCCTTCTGTCGAATACCTTCAGGAATTCCTCGCGAAAAGCACCCCAATCACATAAGAGGGGGTCGTCCCTGCTCACCAGAGGTACGGCCCATTGTGCCGCGTTTCCAGCCAAATAGGATATAAGGAAAGCCACACGAGCCTGACTCGTGGGGAACGCCTTTGGTTTGCACGATAAATGTAGCGCCACTTGTGTGAGGAATACCTGCACTGTGTTAGGATCCCCACTGTACCTCTCTGGTGTTGCCAAGGGGATGGCTACCGGCATTTCCACTACTACCGCAGGGGTCTGGTTCGTGAGGGAGGTGCTGGGCGTGAGCGGGTCCAATTGGATAGCATCCAGTCTGGCTTTTACATCGGCTGTTTCTTGCCTAGAGGCAGCCACTTCAACTTGCATGGCCAATAAAGCAGCCAGCACATCATCAAGTGTTGCCATGTCTGTTATCGACCGGGAGACAGTTAGTGTTATTAAGGTCGGATATTTTGTAACGCCCTGAACGTCTCAGGATCGTTTAACAGACACGACAATGAGGACGCAACCACTTGTGAAGGGTTAGTTCTTTTAATGAAGGCAAATAAAATACAAAGAACAAACAAAAGTTATAGTCACTGGAATCCTCCAGGCTAAGTACGTTACCAGCCCACAGCACGGATGGTCCTAACCGTCCTCTGCATATACGCCGATCCCGGCGTATGCCAACAGAGGGCAGAAATGAAATGGCCGACAATGCCAATCGGTAGGCTGTGAGGGGCACGAAGAGTGTTGGGGAGAATCGAGGAGTCAGGGAAACACCCAGCCGGGGTCTCTACCTGAAGGGAGCAGCCGCTCAACCTCTTCCTCAGACTGCACCGGGACGCGGAGTCACCTCCTGGTGATGCGTCACCGATACCCCAATCACAAGCAAGAAGACTGAACCGAGAGCAGCCGCTCGATCGATCCTGTGGACTTCCGAGTCTGTAACGCGGCAAACACCTCCTGGTGTGCGTTACAGCTGGCAGTCCCTGTGTCTCTGGTCGGGCTGGGAGTTACGACTCCAACCAGCAAAAGCGCCACTGCGCTTGGACTCAGCCGAGTCAAAAAGCGAAGCTCAATGGTTGACCGGTAGAGCTTCCGGGTCCTTCACAGGTGACGATGGGGCAAGACACGGCCCAGGGAGTAACGACTCGACCTACCTCCGTTCTTGCCTTACTGGAGCACCACTCCGGAACACTGCTCTTCACGAAGCAGGTACGTCGGTGTAAACACAATATCCGACAGCCTTGTACCTCCCGGTTCCTCCCTTTATAGGGCGTGTTTTCCTTGAGTTATGTAACAGCTCTCCTGTTTACATAAGGGCGTGTTTCCCTTGAGTTATGTAACAGCTCTCCTGTTTACATAAGGGCGTGTTTCCCTTGAGTTATGTAACAGCTCTCCTGTTTACATAAGGGCGTGTTTCCCTTGAGTTATGTAACAGCTCTCCTGTTTACATAAGGGCGTGTTTCCCTTGTATGACAGGAATTCTTGACACAAATACTCCTGAGTCTGCAATGAGGTATCAAAGATGAAAGTGACATCCGGAGATGTCAAAGAAGTGGCCCATTGTATCCAACGTGGATGCAGAGCTTTAGAATTCAGTACACTGGCCTTTGTCACTGCCTCGAGGGCAGGATACGGTGTGACAACCAACATGCGTTTCCCTTGCGATAGCGCTCTCTCTTTCAGAATCGCCATCTGTACTGCAGTTAATACCTTCTTGACGGTGAAAAAGTGCATTTCAGCCGAAGTGTACAAGTGTGACTTGTAAGCAATTTGGACCGTGTCCCCTTCATTAAATGTCAAGTACGTGAAACCCACTGCGCCAGGCACAATTCTGATTACGCGGTTTGTGTGGTTATCACGTGTCAATAAGTATTTAGAAGCAAGAAGATCAGCCTGCAAAGAGTGCAGTATAGCTGAATGTTCTGGCAGCCAGCAAGATTTGGTAAAAGTAGGTTGTACCAAGGTGTATAGCGGCTTGATACGCTGGGCATAATCGGGAATGTAAGTACGCCAGAAATTTAAAAAAAAACAGCAAAGATTGCAGTTTTTTCAGAGTTGTTGGAGCGCGCAAACATGCGCATTTCTCCAGGAAGTGAAGTGCTAAACCTCATCCTTCGTTGTTGAGTTCATAGCCCAAAAACAACACTGTATACTCTGCAATGTGTGATTTTGCAAAGTTAAATTTGTAACCGAAGTCCGCAAACATAACAATGATGCAGTCAACGCGACATAGATGCGGCCATAATTCGTTGTCTGTGAGATAAGTATCATCACCATATAAGTACGCATCAGGTTCAATGCTCTCTAACAGAGAGACTACACGTGCGGAGAAGACTCCTGGACTGTTTTTGAAGCCCATGGCTAATCTTTTAAACTGTTTTTGCTTGCCGCCAGAAGTAAAGGCTGTCCACTGATTACTAATAGAGGACAGGTTATGTCTATAAATGCCATTGAAGATGTCAAGTGTGATCTTAAACCTTTTTCGCACGAAACTATCAACGAGGGCAGAACTGTGGGTGTTTTGTACCACGCATGTCCGACAATGAAAGTTCAAATGCCGATAATCCAAAACTAGGCGATACGACCCATCAGGTTTGGTTACAGTGAAAAGAGTAGTATTCATGGGTGACACACATGTTTCAATTACACCTTGATATTCCAATTGTTCAAGGATATCCGTGACGTGAGATCTAGCTTCACGGCGCATAGGATATTGGGGTTGTGGCTGTGGCATAGACCGTAACGGAATCTCATGGCTTGGTGATAATTTATCCTACCCAACCTGAGTACGGTACAACGCCGTAGCAAGCACCTGTGTCCACTCTTCTGCAAAGTTCTGAGCTTGCTCCTTCGGCACTATGTGTGCAAAAGATGGGAGGATTACCTCCTCCCCTCTGGGAGTGGCCAAAATGAAAGCTGGGGGCCAGTCCGCCTCTGCCAACAAAATGTCATATGTAGAGGTCAGATTTTCCCCAAAAATCCCTTTTATCGTACCTTGTATGTCACCTTCAATTAAAAGGACTATGTCATATAGTCTGTCAGGGGGAGTTACTCTAGTGTCAGCAGTTTCTACAGTAATAAATGTGTCAGTTGCTGTCGCCTTCAGATATGGATGCGGTGCTTACCACACTATTGTAACGTCCGCTGCGCTGTCTAGCAGCGTTAGTGCCCATGTCAGGTTCCGAAGCTGTGTTCTCACTATCAGTGGCATACCTCGCTGTTAATGCAGCAACTTTCTTTTTCTATAATGGAGGTCTTTGACGGGAAAAGTCATCCTGCTTGCCTTTACCATCAGCCGGGCAGGGCTGCTCACATCCTTGAGGGGCACCCCGGCCTCTGCCGCGTTCACCTCCACCGGCTTGTGAGACCGATGTTTCCTGTGAAGAACGAGGAGAACGTTGATCAGGAACCTGAAATCTATCAGGAGACCTAATTCTTGTGCGATCGCGCAATTCATATGTGCGTTCAGTAGACACTGGTATTGGTGATGCGGGACGTGACCCCTGTTTTTGTTGCTGCTTCCCCTTTTCTTACCTTTCCAATTTTGTTTAGGAAAAACAGGACGGTCGTCTTTTGTAGACTTAACCATCTGATTTTGCGGTTGCGCTGTTGTTTTAGCAAAAGGCTTAACCCCCAAACTATTGTGGCCAATGGTCTTATATGCCTCCGCAATAATTTTCAGTAACTGCCGGGGCTTATTGATGTAGTTGACGAGGCGCAGTGCATTCAACACTTGAAAGTTAACTGCATCTCCCTTGACATTAGCAAGGATGAGATCAGCAACTACGTCGAACACGCTGACAAGCCTCATTCCCAACTCGACCGCTGCCTCCAGACCGTGCCCATCTTGAACACGCTTAATCACGGAGGACAATTCATTCATAGATGGTGTGCCAAAGCACTTCGCGTAGACCGCTGCAAATACTTCACCCCAGTTCTCACAATCTGTTACTTCTGGGACTAAGTCTTTCTGCAAACTAATCGTAAGAATCCTGTGTTTCTCCACGGCAGTAGAATTAGGAAATACCCCTTCCAGCTGGTCAAATCTCTCATCAAGCCAATAAGACCATGACGGGACTAATAGTGATCCCGGCCGGTCCAACTGGTTGCGCCGCAACCCCAGGTGCCCCCACCTGGAGATTGCGCAAGACATATTGCACTAAAGCCCTATGTACCGCAATCAAGGCGGTATGTAGCTGACGTAACTCATCCAATGGGGCTAGCAAATATCGTGAATGAGGTGTATACCCGGCCAAGACTATCCAAGTGGCCCCAGGAATGGACAATGACCTAACTGAACCGGAGTTACGGTGTGGGGGAGGGCGCCATTGAACCAAATACGATGCTGCCAATCGGAAATCGAAATTTCCTGCGTCCTATACGGCGTATAATTAGCTGGAACTGCTGTAGGAGTGTATGAGTGGAACGTCTTATCATCCGCATTCACCTCTGGAAAAGTAACCCAAGAGTAAAAAAGCTCATAGGGGAACGATGCATCGGCACTCACTACAAAGATAATTGACATTCCATCGTCTGGCACCCCAAACTGCGTCAAATAAAGTCGGAGAGGTGCTTGACTATGCGCTGCAATAGCAACTTCAGCCATAAGGACGCAGAGAAGAAAAACAATCTATATTAAACCGTAGCACAAAAAGGGTCAGTAATTCAAAATGATTTAATTGTCAAGCTTGAATGAACCTATAAGTCAACTATATAGGTAGGTTTAAACCGTCACTCCCGCCAACCAGAAACAAGAGTGAGGGTGTTGTGGACAAATATAAGCACTACTAAGGCGTCTCAATCATAAGACCAAAACGTTAGGTGCGCCATGTTACGGGGATTCTGCTCATGCACAGAAATATGCGCAGGAAACCAGGACCTCAGTGAATTGTGGTGTACCAAAAAACTCACCTTATTTGACCCTGACGGTTTCTGCACACAGTGTTCAGACTAAGGTCGCGGTGTAAGTCTAGGGATGTGAAAAACAGACCGTTCTCATGTGAAGAAAAAGCAAGCAGTTTTACTTATAATAACAGCTACCTGTAGTGTCGTGTGCAAAGGCAGCAAAGTGGCAAGATGGCGTTAACATCTAAAACACTTATGCTAACATAGCAATGTGTGCAGGCAAAACCCTGTCTTCACTACACTGTCTGAACAAAATATAGGCCAGGCCTGCTGATCTTAAAGCCCTCGGTGTTACCCAGGAACCGTGTATGGAACGGCCACACTAACCAGCCCCTCCAATTGGTGTCTGATGAATTGCATGTACCATTGCGTTCTCAAAATATACGAATGTGGGAATGAGTTGTGTGTTCAACTCTTTCATCTTGGCTAAACCAAGACATGACATTTGTTGCACAGTTGCTTTCAGGAAAATCATCTGTTGTGGTATAAGGCATGCTCTGAATAAAGCCTTGTTACCCTGAACCTGCCAATCTTTTGTCCCCCAAATCAATTTAACATCAATGGTGACCCTCCAAAAGACAGCTGGGAAAGAAAAGAAGCAGAATATATCTAGGGGTGGGTGTAGAATTTCGCTCTGCCGGGGGAGTTTGTGGAGTTTTGCCCACTCCACACAGAGCACAGAGTTCAGCAAAACTCTGCGAAGTGATGCGGAGTGGAGACTTTTCTCTTGCGTGGCTCTCCAACTTTAAATTGGCATGCGTGCAAGAATGATTACGCACTAAACCTCCTCCTGGTGAGATTTCTCAACATGGGCGGTCGCAGCAGACCGCGACCGCTCGCATTGAGAAATCTGCCGCTCACGTTGAGAAGCTGCCGCTCGGGTAAAATATCTACTCAAGCGGCAGAAAGAAGCGGCACCCATGTTGTGACACATAGTGCCGTTCGTGCTAATTTTACAGCGTGGAACAAACTCCCAGCACTAAAAATCAGTGTGAGCTGCGCGGCTTACCACACCCCGCCACTCGCTGTGGTAGAGTATTTTGGGCACTTCACGAAGTTCCACGAAGCAGAACTCTCCGAATTCCACCCAGGCCTAAATAAATCACATTGGTGTTGGTTAGCATATTTTTTTGTATTTAATGGTGCAAGCTTATAATAATAAGACACTGGGGGGGCAGATTTACATGAAAGTGCCGCAGCGCTGCAACGCATGCCCTTTGGCTGCACTATGCTACAGCACTTTTAAAGACCAGGAATGCAACACATTTACAATAATATGTTGCATTCTTGTGTTCTCACCTGCGCTGGCGCACAAGCTGCTGCCATGCGCCGGCACAAGCACCCTTGCACCATGGTGCAAGGATGACTGTGTCGTGCGGAGATTGTTTTTGTGCAGGAAGGGGGAGCTTCCTGCACAAAATCAATCACTACAAGCATTTTCCTTGGCAATGCATGCTGTAGAATGCAGCACACATTGAAAGAAGAAAAACAAGGAGAAATGAAAAAATTTCTCCTCGTTGCGCCTCGCTACACCACCCTTAGAGTGGCGTAGCATTCTGATGCATTTCCAGGTCTACAGATCCTCGTAAATCTGGAAATGTGTCTGTGTCCATGGGTGTTGTGTGGGAACACCCTCAGCAACACCCTTGGAATGCCCCTTTCATGCAAAGTGCTGCGTGTAGAGGGGCCGTATTTACAAGGACAGGAAAAGCCACACAGGGTGGCTTTTCCTGTCCTTGTAAATATGGGGCAGAGAAATGCGCCACCGGTACGACACAAAAAGTGACATATCAGTGGCTCATGGGGCTTGCAAATCTGCCTCTCGGTCTAATGTATCATAGCTAAAAATGTAAGCAAACGTCTGCGCAAATATCTTTGAACTACCACAAAGTGGTCTGGGCAAGGTTCCCATTGTGTATAATTAAAAACAACACATGGAGTACTTGCTTTTTGTAGGAAATGTAATATTGAAAACAGAACATTTCACCATAAATAGATGTATCTTTGTACAGTTCATCAAACGAAAAAACTGTAGAATGTCCTAGATCTTCTAGAATTTCATGTAGTGTGTTTACATCCTAATCATCAAAGATAGTACTAGGGTTGACAATGTCATTTAAGGATAATTTAAACAAGTATGGAATTTGGAAAAGTTCAGTGTGGCCATACACATCATACAATACCCTATCCCAAACAATCACATCAGAAACTGGAACAGCCGAAATGGTCACCAGGGAAAGGTCTCTTAGATCTTTGTATGACGACGAGTGTGTTTTGCGAACCAAGTTCACGAGTTGTACTACAGAGCATTCTGGGAGATAGTGTCCATTGAAAAGCAAGAAAAAAACTGTCACAAAACCATTCCAAAGGCCCAGGAAAAAAAACGCAATTGTAATCCAAAGGTGTAACCATGGAGGAACAAAATACGTTTTTTTCAGCCAAAGATACACGCAGTCTCAGCCAAAACAGTAGCGGTGGTGGTGGTGCTGGTAGATCAGATCAATCTGAGGAAAAGTCATTAAAGTCGATGAAGTAGCCAGATGCAGTTCAATCTATTTTTGGCAGCTCTGCAGGTTTTGTACAACAGAGAGATGACTCAATCTGTAGTACGTTGACGTAAACAGGATTCGTGCCAGGATTCCGAATTTAAATCTTTGTTTTTGTATAAGTTGAGTGTACATATGTTGTAGTAATTAATAGAAGGGATACTTCGTTGTTGGTTACTGCAAACTCCCATTGGTGAGAGAATGCTTCATCAGTTATCAAAGCTTACATCTGAACTTCCCTTATGGTATCGAGAGGAGGCAGGTAACTACCTAGGAGCCCAAGTGTCCTACTGTTGAGAATCAGCCACATAGTGTGGTTTGATCAGATCAATGGAGACGAATCTCTTGTTTTTGCAGCCAGCAAGGGGCGGAAGAAGTATGGTTCTGGTACCTTCAAGAGCCAGGACAGGTTCTGGCGCTCTGTAGGATGGCCCAAATTCTTTGTTACCCACAATTTCCTCCCTGACAAGATCCCCAACCCTTTGAATCCAGCTGGGCCTCACCAGCACTTCCTTCACTTTTCCAGTGGCGGTACCTTTTACTTTGATGTTGCTTTGTCCATCCCGGAAACTGTTCAGTACCTGATACATAGCCAGACTTTCACAGCAAGGTGAACCAGGATGACTTTGGTACTGATCAAAATAGAGGCACACAAATGTACGACACAATTACTAATGACATACCCGCTCAGCGTCTCCCAGGAAACTTAACAGAGAAGCTGATTAAAAGCCTGAGCACAACAGTCCTAGATTCCAGCGGCCACTTTGTCAACACACAAGGCCCACAGACTGAAGAGCCACGCCAAGAACAGAAAGAACACCCGGACCTCAACACAGTACGGTCCCTAGCAATTAAAGAAGATAATGCCAGCACCAGCAGCACCCAACAAGGAACACCCAAACCTGATAACACAAATAAATCTGTCCTTGCACAGCCAATAGCCCATAAGGAGTCCCAATTTGCAAACACAGCTAACAATCAAAGGGAGATGAAAACCACTCAAGCTAGCACCAATGTCCCTCCATCCCTCCACGTTCACATCCTACCCTCAGGATTGACTCTCAGAATTGGGCCCCAAGCACAAACTAGACCGGGGAAGGATCTGTCGCCTGTGAGTATTCAACTCGGAATTCTACAGAGCGCAAAGGCGATTTTAAACACTTCCAGCCCTTCAAGGACCACCAAGTAAATCTGAAAATATTGCTATATCACGCATACACCTCACAGGGGAATTGGGTCATCCTCAATAGAGGAAACCTTCTGAAGCTTTGCGAAAACGTTCCGGGTTTGGAAAATATAAAAACAACTGAAATTGAGATTGTGGCTTTCTCTGGCCCAGGGCCAAGTGAAACAAATGAAACAACTGAGATAACTCTCTCCAACCCGATCATGGTGGACGCCCTGAGTGGATACAAAATGCAACTGGACAATTGGGGCATATAAATCAAGCCCCCGCTCGCCACTAAATACCCAGTGATCCTGAAAAATAATGTGCCATGTGCAGGACAGGGAGTACAAGATTTGAATGGTCAGAAATGGATGAACAGTAAACACTCAACTTTACTAGCTACTGGATCCATTTTACACAGCTCCATAGGCGGCCCAAAAACAAATTTGTGGAGCAATAGTTCAATTCAAATCATCACACACTTAGAAGGAGGCAACCGCTCCTGTTCAACTAAGGGGAACAGTATTAAAGATTGGTCCTGGCTCACACTGGTCTTAAACCCTAGCTCCTAGTATCAGGCCCTTATCAAGCAAAAAGTTGATGCCGCCAAAGGTTAGTTCCGCCTCAAACAACGGCCTCGTCCAGCATAGAAGTCCCTCAGATTAACAACCAAACGATCAACACCATGACTTGGAACGTTGCAGGGATTAACAAAGTTCTGCAAAGCCCATCTGAAACTACATTCCTTGCAGGAGCAGATATAATCTGCGCCCAAGTAATATGGGCAACTTCATCTATACCAATAGGAGGCTACGAGGAATACTTCAAACCTGCAATAAAAGGCAACATTTTTGGGAGACCCTCAGGTGGTATCTCAACATACATCAAACATGCGGTCAAAGTACATTTCACAGTGATAATGAACCCCTCAGACATGTTTTTGGTTGGCACTCTGAAAGGCTTGAACACGAAAGATGGCCCAATATCAATACTCTTAATCAATGTTTATTTTAATTCCCACGGGCCGGGTCTGAAGGACAAACTTATTCGGTTAATAAACGAGATCGAAACTCTGCTATTGCAGTTTGCAGGCATGGACCTTATTATCCTTGGGGACTTTAACATGCACGACATAGTGATGAACGCACCTGAAAGCCACCCCAACGGGGGCACCGGAAGATTCAACGCTTTTATGCGGGCATATAAGCTGACAAAGACACACTCTCTAACCATAAAAGTCAATTCAGGAGCATTCATGGCACCCACTTACAACAACCGGACCACAATAGACTATATATTATTAAGTGAGAGACTACAAAAACATGTGTCAAATTATGCAGTTCAACCCCGGAATGAAAGTGACCATGCCATCCTAACTTTACAGTTATCCATCATAGCGAAAACCCGCCACACTCTTCGCTGCATCGGGGCATCAAAGGGGGAAGAACTGCACAGACTCCTAAGAAGAATCAAATGAAGGCCGCTCCAAAGTCATAAGTTTGCTTCATGGAAATCAACGTGGAAAGGCTGGCAGACTGGTCTCAATG
The DNA here is from genome assembly GCF_964204655.1 of Triturus cristatus. Taxonomy (NCBI): domain Eukaryota; kingdom Metazoa; phylum Chordata; class Amphibia; order Caudata; family Salamandridae; genus Triturus; species Triturus cristatus. Next base: position 393,528,935 of record NC_140585.1, on the reverse strand, counting down.
ACAAGGGCCTTATAGGGGAATGGGGCACACTTGCCTATGATTTAGCACCTCTGCTTTGGCGGAGCACTACACACAGAACCAACGTAAATCCCGCATACACACTGGGACACCAAGCAGCAATCAAGGAATGCTCCAAACAACTAAACTCCAAACGCAGGGCCCGGATCCGAGTCTGCCAAAAAGGAACTAAAACTAGCGGCCAAGAGCCACTCATTACTGGTTTGGCAGGCAAAACGTGAACTCACAGAACAAAATGGCTGAAGATTTTCGAGCTACTGTCACCTAGCAAATCCAAAGAATATGGGAAATATCTAAACAAGATAATTCATGGGACCCTTAATAGAGAGAACCCACTTGATGCAAGCACTTGGACAGCCCACGTGAAAACCCTCTACACCAATGATTCGAATGCAAATCCATCAGATAGAACCACAATACTTGGGGGGCAATCTGGCAAAGTCACAACAAATTTTACGGAACCTCTGGTCCATTCTACCTCCCCAGAAAAACTTGCAATTCGAACCATCTTGAAACAAAATACGACATAATGGAGCACCTGGACCTAATGGCCTGCCTGGCTCCCGCTTCAGGGAGGACATCGACTTCTGGGCTGACAATTTGGCTCAGCTGTATGCCGAGTGCAGGTTTCTGGTGGACGTTCCAGACTCCTGGAGGGGGTCACTGCTGCACCCAAAATACAAAAAAGGGCCCTAGGAATTATCGCATCATTGCCTTATTGGACATTGAGGGCAAGACTTATGCAAGCACCCTTTTGGCGGAACTAGCGGATTGGGTTATCAGGGAAGGTCTCCTCTCCTTCTACCAGCCCGGGTTCCGATCAAGTGGTTCCACCATTGATAACATCATTGCCCTATCATATCTTGTGCACCAAGCAGTGGCCCACTGCACCCCTCCACTTTTTGCTTGTTTCATTTATTTATTTATTTTTATTTATGTGTTTTATAGAGCGTAAACTTGACCCGTTAGGGTATCAGAGAGCTTTACAGGAAAACATAGCCATGTATAGAATAGGCATAGCATCATCTAGTTACGGATCGAACAAGAGAGGGCAGGGTGCAGGATACATTAGGGAGATAGGGCACGTATTTACAGATTAAATATCCAAATACTCAAGACGAGATAACATATTTACAGATTACGTTAACCAATGTTCACGACAGGCCCCAGGTTTCTGATGGGGTGAGCTAGATAATCCGAAGGGAGGCAATAGATGGCCATAGATCAGGGCCGTAGTGGTGGTAGAGGCAAGGTTTAAACTAGAAATTTACCCATAAGGATTGTTTTGGCATCCTTTTTGAAGCGAGTCAGAGAGGGTATTCTTCTGATGTCAGGTGGAAAAGAGTTCCATATTCTTGGAGCAGCCCCGGAGAAAGCCCGGTTGTAAGGTTTTTTTTCTGAATGCATGCAGGTTGGAGCAGAAGGTCTCTGCCAGATTGTGAGTTTCTGATTCCTCCGAAAATCACAAGTTTCTGCCTCAGATATGCAGGAGAGTTAGAATATAGGGCTTTGTGCGTGATGCATGCTACTTTGAGCTGTATTCTTGCCTCCAGGGGAAGCCAGTTGAGAGCTTTCAAGTGCAGGGAAATATGGTTGTATTTCCTCGTGCCGGTGAGTAGTCTGGCGGCCGCATTGAGGCAGGCTTTTAGAGGTGCCAGGGAGATCTTGGGTAGACCCGAGAGGGTAGAACGGCCATATTCCAGTCTAGAGATGACAAGTGCTTGGACTGCTATTTTTAGGTCAGGAGCATCGAGGAAGGGTTTCAATTTCCTAAGGTAGCTTAAGTAGAATCTGGCTGATTTGGCCATTGAATTCATGTGGTCCCGCATGTTCAGGTTGCTGTCGAGGGTGATTCCCAGGGATTTGGCCGAATCCACGATGGTCGGTGGTTAATTCAAGGCTGTGATAGCCTTAATCTATGATTGAATCTCAAGGTTGGTATTGGGCGGGGCGATCAGGAGAAATTCAGTTTTATTTGTGTTGAGTTTCAGTTGATTGAATGCGAGCCATTGGACAGTGAGTCTCAAGGGTTCGTTCAGGGAGAGGATCTCTTTGCAAGATGAGGTTTTCATATAGATATGAGTGTCATCAGCGTACATATGATAGGAGATATTAGCAGTGCGTAGTACTTCGGTAAGCGGTTCCAGGTAATGATTGAAGAGGGTGGGGGACAGTGCTGATCCTTGAGGGACTCCAACCGTGACCGGGGATGGTGCCAATAGGTTGCCGTTGACAAGGAATCTCTGGGACCGGTTTTGGAGGAAGGACCTGAGCTATTCTAGAACAGTTCCATCCAAGCCATCCTGAATTTGAGGCGTTCGAGTAGTTTTTCATGGTTGACCGTGTCGAAGGCCGAGGATAGGTCCAGGAGGATTAGGAGACAGGTTTTGCCTTGGTCAAGGGCTTGGAGAGCATCATCAACAATGTGGAGCATGGTGGTTTCGGTGCTGTGCCCTGGTCTAAATCCAGATTGAAAGTCATCGAGCAGGTGGAAGTTGTTGATGTGTTGACTTAGCTGCTGCTGCACACATTTCTCCATCACTTTGGCTAAGAGGGGGGATGGGTCTGAAGTTGTATGGGGAGGCTGGATCCAGCGACGGCTTTTTCAGAATGGGGAGGACTTGGCTGGCTTTTAGAGAGTCGGGCATCGTTCCCTGCCGGAGAGAGGCATTAATTATTATAGTCCAGCTAGTAATAATGGATTGGGCGACGGCAGCTAGGAAGTTGGAAGGGAGCGGGTCATTAAAATGGTTGTGAAGTTTTAGCGAAGGTAGGATTTTGGACACTGAGTCTTCGCCATAGAGTTTGAAATCAGTCCAGTGAGCATGGTTTTTGGGTGAAGCTTATGGGGGTGACGTGGCTGGAGGAGGCGGGTCGAGAGGTGCTTGAGGGTATGTGATGGAGTTAAGTTAGTTTCCAAGGGCTGAGATTTTGTCAGCGAAGAAGGAGGAGAATTCCTCTGAGGATATAAGAGACTTGGGGGTTTCTTTTGAAGTTTTGGCCAATTTATTAGATTGGTGTTTGACCAGTTCGAAGAGCTTGTGGTGTCTGTTCTTGGCCTTCTTTAATGCAGTTCTGAAGAATTCTTTTTTGGACTTGAGTATGTTCCTGTTGTAGGCATTTCTGGCCTGGCGGAGGAGTTTTAGATGTGCGGCAGAGGGGTGCAGCCCCCAGGATCTTTCAGCTTGTCGGAGGACTCTCCTCTCGTTGTTAAGGAATCCCGTGAACCAGGTGTTTCTGTCTTTGATTTGGGTTCTTTTCAGCTTTAGTGGGGCTAGATCATCCAGGATGTTCGAAATAGTCGCAGAGTAGTAATCGTTGAGGCCGCGGACTGTTGTGATATGCGAGGAGGGGGGTCGGAGTTGCAGCGAGCCTCGAGTTCACTGCGGTCCAGGTTCTTAGTGTCTCTGATCCAGCGTTTAGGAATCACCGGTTGCGGTGCCCTTGTCTTGTGGGTGCCAGGTAGGAGAAAGGTGATGGCGTGGTGGTCAGACCAGTCGCATGGGTCTATAGAGATAAGCTTAACTGTTGATTCTTTGGAGATAATCCAGTCAAGGGTGGCCCCTTTTGAGTGAGTTGGTAGTGAGCAGGCTTGGGTCAGGGCTTGATCCGCCAGGAGGTCCTTATTGGCGTTGATATGTGAATCCTGTGGATTGTTCCAGTGCAAGTTAAAGTCACCAAGGAAAATATCTTTGGCATTATTGGAACTCTTAGCTGTGATGATTTCCATGAGGTGGTCCGTGCAGGAGTCGTTCATGACTGGGGGGTGGTAACAGATGTGCAGGTTGCACAGTAGGGTGGAGTTGCTGTGAATAGCGAGGGCGAGCTATTCGCAGGATTCAGTGGTGTCCACCAGAAGTTCCGTGACCAGAAGGTTAGAGTGGTAGATGCTGGCGATGCCTCCTCCTTTCTTGTTAGATTGTCTGTTTAGCCTTGCGATGTTGTAGCTAGGAGGGACTAGGAGGTCCAGGTATGGAGATCAGGATTCGTTGAGCCATGACTCCGTAAGGATCGCTAAGTCGAAATTATTGAAAAGGATGAGATCGGCAATATCCGCGGGGTGCTTAGCTGCCGACCGGCAATTAATTAAAAGACATCATCATCGATTATACAGCAGCTTTTGATGGGGTAGACCGCACCATCCAATTGCAGAAATTGGCATGCTGGAACATCAGCCCATCTCTGCTACAAGCTATTAGATACCTGTATTTGCGAACCTGTGTGAGAGTTAAACTCTCCAGTGACTCCGCTACAGAAAAACTCGCCACGGATCAAGGGCTAAAGCAAGGTTGCTTCCTCGCCCTGTTGCTTTTCAACTTATTCACAGCGGCTATGGCCACCGCTCTACATGGAGCCACTCTAGCCACCCCGATATATCGGTCAAAATAAGATCCAGCTGATGTAATACGCTGACGACCTGGTCCTTTTGGATCATACCAAGATTGGTCTCTAAAAAGCACTGACAGCACTTTTGGAGTATAATGCCAAAAATAAGCTGGTCGCCAACCCAACTAAATCCAAGATAGTGATTTTTGGCCACTATCCAAAAAAAAGGTGGCAAAGTGGATGCTGGGCCCTTTAATCCTAAATTGTGCACAATTGTATAACTATCTTGGGTTCTGGATCTGTGAAACTGGCCGCACTAGAGTCCACCAACACAAGCACCAGCAGAAAGAGAAAATGGTCACTTACACTATCTGCAAACTGTACGCCGTCTTAGAAAGCCCAACAACAACTGCTATTCAAAGAGTCTTGAGGGCTAAATTACTACCTTCCCTCAACTATGCGCTGCAGGCGTTTCCAGGTAAATTCATTCAGGATCTGGAAAAAATACATTGTGCAGCTTACAAAAAGTTATTTCAACTACCAGCTTGCACCAGAAATACTTTAGAAGAACTGGCGGCTCTCGGAAAATACTTTTTTTTAACTACTGCGGCACCTGAGCACTCTATGAAAGCTGTTACAAACTATATCTTTCAACAACCTGGCATGCCTTGGTCGACCGGCCTCGCCTCAGCCAAAGAACTTCTGCAATTAGCCACAGAGAATTTGAGACTACAACATAATTAAGTACACTACCATCAAAATAGCAATAAAAAAACAAGTATGATCATGCTCCCGTTTGTTGGACATTGAATCTCTGGTAATTAGAGGCTTACATAAGACCCAAAGCCTCCCCCATATATCACTCTGCCTTAAACCACACCTAACGCAGCCAGTGGGGAGACTAGCTCTGCAGTCAGACTACATCTTCTCCCCCTAAAAGAACTGTACCCAACTGTGGAAGTAAGACCGGTCATCACGGAGTGTCGCCTCTGCAACTACAAACGAGAGTCGCTGGCTCATATCATACTATGCTGTCGAACCTTGCGGCTAGTTCGCCGAATCCACCATAAGCCCATTCTCCTTCAACTGGGCACACGCACAGCAAATCATCAGGGTGTGGGGCCTACCCAGTTTGACTAGCACTAAAAGACTAACTTGGTGCGCCAAGAAAAAAAAATAGGACTGTCATTATTTTATTGTTTTAAACTAAAAACAGCAAAGGCGGTTTTATGAATATGTCATGTACATATATTTATCAATTTTTATTTCTTATTTTCTCTTATATATTGGTTGTTTTTGTATTGGTTTTTTACTAACCACACAAATAAAAGAATTAATTAATTCATTCATTCATAGCCAGAATTTTGTTTGGATCAAATGGTGTTTCCGCCACCACTGTGCTGGGATTGTCGAGATCTGGGACCCACATCTTTACCTCAAATAGGATTTCATAGGAAGTCCGACCACCCAGGGATTTTCTAGGCAGATTGTTAAGGGCCACATGGACCCCATACAGATGATAGCCCCAACTGTAACCTGAGCCTAGTATCCTAGCTGTTAAACACTGCTTTCTCTTCACAACTAAATGGCTCTTGGGAGGGTACAGGGAGGAATATTGCAGGAGGGCCACACCTAGACTGGAGGCAAACGCCGGACCTTGATCGGAATACAATCTGCCAACTGGGTATGTACCAATAAAGACTCTCAGATCCTTTATAACTGTTCGGTGTGTCAGTCGACCGATGTGGCCATACCCATAGGAATCGAGAGCAGGAATCCACTACAACCAAGATATACTTGTAAACCCCATCTGATGATAAAGGGCCACAATGGACCAGATAAACACAAGTGAGTGGCTTGTTCGTGATCAATAGAGGTGTCTGTGGTGCACATGCAATGGTGGAACCCTTCATCTGCTGGCAGATGTTGCATTTATGGACATATTTCTTGGTCTGTTTATAAAGACCTGGCCACCAGTAGTGTTGCTACAAAAGTGAAATTTTAGCAGCCATTCCGTGTGTGTGGATACAATACCCTTGGGTGCAGCCAGAAAAAATCCTAACCTGCAGTCTGAGTTTGGTAGTACTCTATCCCCCACTCCAGGAATGTGAGCAAATGGGCATATTTTGCACATCTAACTTGTAGGAGTACTTGAGTGGAAAGCCTTTCGGCAGACAGGTTCATTGCGTTCAGCATTGACAACTGCCATGATGTAATTGTCTATTTTTGTACTTAAATGAGTTATTGCAGCAATTGCAGCAGTTTGGATTGCTGCTTTTGAAGCTTCATCAGTCAATGAATTCCCTGCAACATGTACGCCAACGCGCTGATGACTCAATGTGCGGATACCATGAGTCCAAGGCAAACAATCTTTCAGGTTTGCCACCTGTTCCCAAAGCATCATGTGCTTTATTGTTTCACCCTTTGAATCTCTGTATCCCGGGTGGCTCCAACTGGTTGATTGCGAGCTACCGCTAGCTCGCCGACACCTTTTGGGTAGCTCCTGGCCTTGTTATGGAGAAAAAAGGTAATTGAATGGTTTGTTGCTCTATTTAAATGTGTTGCGTTTTTTATTTCCATTGTAAGAATGGATTGATCTTTAAACTTTGTGAGCAGGCCTCTTCATTATTTATTTTAGGTCAACAGCACCAAATACCTGTTAGGACAGGTTCTGCCCCACCTATCTTACGCTGCACAGAACCGCACATCTGTGCAGCCACAACTTTCTCCAGGCTCTGGGCTGCCGCTTTTAGGGGGCCTGAGCAAGTCTAGCACAGACCTGCCCTCAGAGGAGCCAAGCACCAGAGACTTTGCCTGGAGCAGTGGGTGTGGAGTTGGTGCTGTGTCTGTGAGCAGCACACAGGACACAGTCTGAGTCCTGGCATCGGACTCCAGAGAGCAGGGCGGGCCTTAGATAGAGCAACACCTTCATTGTGAGTCCTTGAAAAAAAACTCTAGAATGAAAACTAGTATTAATGTTACATCTTCTCTTATGAGATATCTATTGCAACAAATTTGTAATTAAAACCGCTCTCACCAATACCTGTAACGACGCCTGAACTTTACCCTTCCACTGCCTGGAGCAGGTAACTTTTGGGCACCTAACCCTCTCATCCTTACTGTCAATTACATTTACATCGATTGGTTACATGTATGAACAGGGGTGGACCTGCGAGAATAGATAGTGCTCAGAGTGCCCAGCCAGTGGCTTCTCTGGCCACTATCATCCCCGACGGCCAGCCCGGGGTCTTAGTGGAATGTCGTATGGTGGAGATTAAAACGATTACAGAGGGAAATGTTTTAAACGATATTAGACCATATTTTACAAGAAAATTGTATTTGCAGTGGAGATACGGTACTTTACCTATAAGAGCCTTTACGAGTAAATGGTCTCCGCTCTCTCAAAAAAATTGTCCTGGTTGTGATGTCGATCAGGAAACTGAACTGCATATACTATTTTTCTGCCCTGCTTACAAAAAGCTCAGAAGGTGCTGGATAGTTCCCGTCTGCAAACATTTGGGGTTCAAGCACTGTATGCACGCTTATCAGATTTTTAAAACAGACCTAACTCCTGTAATAGTTTGTGCTGTGTCATCATATTTGGCAGCTTTGTGGAGGAAAAGAAGGATTTGTGATAACCTTGCTTGAAATTATATCCTCCCGTCATAGTGTCATAGCCGCCATGAAGAGGTCTTTTAAAGTCTAGATTGTATGGAGGTATTGTGTAATGCTGTATGGTCTTGTACATTTGCACTAATCTTGTCGATTTTCCTTTTTTAATGCTAATTGTATGTATACTTTTATGTCTAATGTCGAAATAAAGATTAATAAAAAATAAATAAGAAAAATACATTTAATCCAACCTTAAGTTTTATCTCCATCAAATATAGTGCTCACACGCACTCTAGTCTTACCCTTTGTAACATACAATTTTCTTATATGCAACAATAAAATAAATAAACTCGCTAATGCTCCTTTCCCTACGTTATTCAGGTTTGGCCAATCAAACTATTAATAATTGATTTTACGAACTCCCTGTGCTTCAAACAATCAGATTCTTGTTGCTGTGTATTGTTCATCTTGCTGCCTATGCACAATACTTTTCAATCCCATACCCTGGAATGAAACAACTACACCACTAATGCCACACATTAATGATACTCTCATGAATGCAAGCACCACACAGATCACACACATGCACATCTTATGTCTTGCATTCCGCAGACACAATAAACGGTACAATACTCAAGGGATTTTTGTGTTTTTGTGTTTAAAAAGCAGGAACTCACTTAAGCTTCTTTATAGGTGCGGCGAAGTAGGTTGATTTTACCAAAATTCCATCTCTGTTATCATGCCTTAATTACCATCACAATTATCTCTTGAGATATATAAAAACAAGAGCTACTGTAATTCTATAACTCACCCAAAAATAGCACTTATTGTTTTTTTCCTAGCAATTCCCTAGAAATTGCACTAACTGGGAGAAATACACAACTGTAATTATTATGCTCAGAGCTATTTCCAAGATCACTGAGCCTTATGTATGGAAACATATTCATGTTTTAAAACAGCTTCAAGTTGAGAAATATAATTATAGGCTGTTTATTGTGGAATAAGACTTCTGCTAGGCCCTTTATTCTCAAGAAAACTGTTATTTAATGTGTCACCTCAGAAGGGAAGCCTGAGATCTTAGGTGCAGATGGAAGATGATATCTCAGTTAAACTGATAAAATATGGGCATTATTCGTCTGTATGCTGAAGAGGGAATAAGTCTTGTTGGTAGGCACCTCACTTGCAAATAAGGTTAAGGCTCAGTGGCTCATTGCAACAGGAGCTAAAAGAGTAAGTAAGTAGATCCGCAACATGAAGCATAATAACTTCCACAAAAAGCACTGAAATAGTCTATTATGGTAGTGTGCTGGTAAGATGCTGTGTATGGATGCTTTTAAATGGGAGAAAATAAGAATGAAGAGTTAACTGTTAACTCGTCATTTTTATTTTGTTACCTTTTAAAAGTGTTGCATTAGCAAATAACAGGCATCTTGCTCTCAGTGGGTGGTAGACATTGTGCCATGTCTAAGAGAAAAATATAGCCATTACTTAAAAAAAGTAGAAATTGAAAGTGGCTGTTGGAGTCGGACCACCGTGGTCTCATCAGAAGCAGCCGGTACGACTGCCAGATTACAATGGACACACCATGTACTTTGACTGACCGCAGAAAGACGGCCACCTCGAACAGCCTTTCCCTGACTGTCGAGATGGTGGTCGGAGAAAAACAGCATCCATAGGGCAGTACAGGTATCACCGACTGCCATACGGTTTACGATGTGGGTTTCCGACCACCCGACCGTGGCGGTCCGACTGGCTACCTTGAGTCATCGGAAAGGATTTGGGGTGCATAGTCACCCAAATCCACTTCTGTCTGGCAGTCTGCCATGATTCCTCCAGGTCCCCCCTACACCTGGACAGCGGAACCCCGATGACTCCGATCCTCTGGGTGCCGTAATCCAGGTAATTCCTTCTACGGTAGGTATCCTCATGACTGGACAGTGCAAATTCTGCCACACTCCAGCAATGGGGTACATGGTGCACTAGGCATATCCCCACACAAGTCATGTATGTGTGTACAATTCACATGTTTAATGTGAATTTAGTATGCATTTGCAGCAACATATTCAGGGATGGGGCTCCGTCGTAGCTGTGCCGACACAGTAGCAACGGTTGCATTGTAATATGGCAGGGGAACCTTTCTCACCTCTGCGGTTGGGAAGAGCTCGCAAGGATGGTGGTAAGACGATCGGTCCAACCTGCATCGTAATAACCCACATAGTATCTGGCTCCATAGAAATTAGACTTAATGTAATTGAAGGTGGGCATGGAAGTCTCTAGGAAAAATACAGGAGTAGCTCGAAATTATTTTTACAGATCAGAAGTAGCTCTAAATACAGAAAAGGGGAGTCAAGATGGCGGAGTGAGCAGTCGTTCTGCTCCGGAACTCCTGCCAGGGTCGGATATAGCACCGTCCGCCAGGCCGTTAGTAGCACTGATGGTGCCAGGATTTTGACCCCCAGCGACCCGCGACCATTAACCATCGACGGTGGGGTGAAGCCTGGAGGTCGAGAGCTGTTTTGGCCACGAGACGGTGGAGGTGGTATGCGGCGTTGCTGAGGCCGCGCCAGACAGTGCGGGGCCGGCGAGCGAGCTGAGAGCCGGAGGAGGCAGTGGCGGAGGCCCCTGTGCCTGGGGCGAGCGGTGAGCTGCGGGGGCCCTGGTGAGCGATTTCCGGAGTGGAGCGGGAGCCCCCGGGAGCCTGTGGAGCGGTGCTGCAGCCGTGCGGGTCCGCCCCCCATTCTGAACAGTGAGAGTGGTGCCGGAGCGGGGGCGGGGCCGCGGAGAACCCCTTGACATTTGGGGAGCCGGGATCTGGTCCCGGTGTTTCATTGAAAGACCCCGGGACGGGGAGACACTCGGCCCCCCAGCGTAGAGCCTACTGAAAAAGCAGCGGGGAGCGCAGAAGGCCGTGCGGCCCTGTACTGCGAGGAGGATCTCTGGAATTGTAAAGGGAGTCGCCGAGGCGGTGGCTGAGGTGAGCGGTTCTCTCTCGGACTCGGAGGAGGTGCTCCTGCCCAGGGAACAGCTAGCAATTGGTACGAGGCTCATGGGGGCCTAGGGCTCGCAGTCGGCGGCCCATTTGGACTGAGCGGCAGGGGTTGGACTCTACGGCTGGGGACAGTTACGATCGGCGGAGTAGGCCACGGCACGGCAGTGCACGGAAGAGAGTGAAGGCAGGTGGCGGCGGAGGGGACATCGCCATTTTGGTGCTTTAGGCCGGGGTTGTGACTTGCGGTGGGCCCTGCTTCCCCGTCGGTGGCCGTTGGAGCATACCAGATAGGACTGGGGCCGGTGCAGGGCCTCTGGAGGTCGTGCCTCTGTGACTGGACGGGTCTCCTGGTAGGCGGGGCGGTGCTGGGCCCCACTTCATGGTGGAGGGAGTGGATTGCAGCGCCGGGAGCGTGAGCGGCGGGCACCGTGCCTAACGACGGGGACAGGATCTCTGCAGGACGCACACGGGGCCTTGCGGGTCACGCTATGTCCACATCCAGGAAACGGCAGGACAAAAATATTAAGGATCTGTTCTCCAGGTCCCCGGGTGGTCAGATGGCTCCGACGGCGGACGCCGGGGGGTCCGGAAAGGGGACCGGATGCCGGGGGCTCTGAGCTCAAAGAGGTCCGCAGCAATATGGACGGCATTGGTGAAAGGGTGGCGGACCTGGAGGGCAAGAGCGATGGAAGGGACGAGGAAATCGCAAATCTACAGCAGGAGATCATCCGACTGCATGACCAACAGGTGGACCTTCAAGTACACCTTGAGGACCTCGAGAACCGCTCTCGTCGTCATAACATCCGAATCAGGGGCGTGAAAGTGGACATTGACCCGAAGGATCTTTTCACCTATGCGAGGGAGTTGTTCAACCACATCCTAGAGCGACCTCTGGACACGAATTTGGGGATAGATCGGGCGCATAGAGTGGGTCCCCCCAGGGCGCCGTCGGCTCCTCCGTCGGACATCTTAGTATGCGTGCAGGACTACCGTACCAAGGAGATGATAATGCAAAAGGCGCGCCGTATGCACCCCTTACAATTTCGTGATCACAGACCGGTGTTGTACCAGGGCCTGTCCGCTCTCACGCTACAAGCGCCTGTTCAGACCCATCACAATGCACCTTCAGCACAATAACATTCCTTACAGCTGGGGCCACCCTTTCCGGTTGGTGCTTCATAAAGATGACAAACTGTACCAATTGCGCTCCCTGTCCGAGGCCGGCAAGCTGCTGGGGGTGGACCTCCTGGAGGAAGAAGACAGAGAGGGGACCTCCACGTCAGGTGCGGGAACTGCTGGGCCTCGTTGGCGTCAACAGGGGTGTAGACGACGTCTCAAGAAACCACCAGCTACGGAGATTACGAAGGGCCGTTTGTCGGCGTTGGAAGCTGTGTCAACGGATCTTTCAGGTTCTCAGAGTGGCTGAACTGGACACGCAGGGTACCTGAGGTACTCCTTTTCTTACGTCCAGACCTTTGGCGGGAGGGAGGTTTCCTTCCACGGTTGGTGGACACACCCCAATGACTCTTTACCAGTCACAGACGAGCGACGGACTATATGTTTTCAGTTCTCATTGTATTGGGTTTTTTTTGGAGGGGTTTGTTGGGGTAGGGGAGGGAGAGGGACTGGGGCTCCACGCCCGCCTTCTCTTTAAAGCCGGAACCTCCACTTGCACCCCCGTGTCCCTGACTCGCTTACATATCGGAAACTCCAGAGCCGCGATGTATGTTGCTTTACAGCTGCAGTGTCCCCCATGTGATATATATCATGCCACCCACTACACTTAAAGTATTTACCCTGAATGTCCGGGGACTTAATAACCCAGTTAAGCGTAAGGCTGTCCTATCATACTTAGAAAACTCCCGAGCGGACCTCTGCCTCTTGCAGGAAACCCACTGACTAGCGCGCGACTACCATCGCCTTAGGTCTCGGAGGTTCCCCACTCAGTTCTTCTCTTCGGGCCTACTAAGACAGCTGGGGTGGCGATTCTAGTAGAATGCCCTTGGGGGGATGCCATTTACTATTAGGTCCATATACGCCCCGAACGAGAGACCTGAGCGATTTTTGCACTCTGCACTCACAGAGGCCACAACTACACCAGACCGCCATGTCATTCTCGGGGGGGATCTTAACTTGGTGTTCGACAATGTTCAGGATAGATCCAGTCAGCGTTCTCATCAAGCCGGGGCCATTTCTGAGGAAGGGCTTGCGCGTTTGCAAGATTTAGGGCTCTGCGACCTTTGGCGCACCATGCATCCCCACGACAGGGAATACTCCTTCTATTCTAATGCGCATAAGACCTACGCCAGATTAGTTCATCTTTTAGTTTCTGCACCGATGCGGGCGCTCTCGACAGCAGCTGACATAGGGGTGGCGTCCTTGTCGGATCATGCTCCGGTGACCGCTACTTTCACTCTCCCGCCCACATCGCGTCCTTCCAGAGTGTGGCGTCTCAGAGATGCTCTCTTGCACCGAGAAGAGACGGTACAACACATCAAGCGCAACATTCATGATTATCTCACACATAATGACAACACAGACACTTCGCTGGCAACGTAATGGGCAGCGCTGAAGGCGGTCCTTAGAGGGGAGTTCATCTCGATCTCGGCGGCGGATAATAGGGAGCGCGGGCGCAAACGGGACGAGCTCACACAACAGGTGAGGGAAATGGAGCGGATGCACCAGCGGACGGGAGCCCCGAGAGTATGGCGGCAACTCAAAGCGGCTCGCCAACAGTTGGCAGCGCTCGACCAAGACAGGGCGGAGTTTGCGTCACTGAGGCTTCGACATGCCTACTATGCGGGCGGGGACAGATGTGGGCGCCTTTTGGCTCATAAGCTCAGAGAGGTTCATCAACGACAGGGAGTTAAATTGATCTCTTGGGAAGATGGCACGACAACAACGGACAATAGAGATATTGCAGAGGCATTCCGTGATTTTTATGCGACTTTGTACGCGTAGGCCCCGCTGGCCCGCTCTGAGGGGGTGGCCTTCCTGGATTCTGTCACATTGCCGGCTTTATTACCTGAGCAGGCCGAACATCTAGAAAGAAGCATTCAAACGGAGGAAGTGGTGTCTGCCATTTCTCGGCTTAAACTGGGAAGGGCCCCTGGTCCGGACGGTTTTCCCGCTATCTTTTATAAGAAATGTTGTTCCCGGTTGGCTCCGATCCTCACCAGGCTGTTCAATTCCTTTGCCGCTCAGGGAGCTATTCCAGGCGACCTCTTGGAGGCATCGATAGTGGTAATTCCTAAACCGGGCAAGGACGGATCGCAGTGTGGCTCTTACCGCCCGATATCACTCCTTAACATAGATCTTAAATTATACACGGGGATACTGGCCTCCCGCCTTGGCCCTCTTATGCCAGGACTCATAGACCCGGATCAAGCGGGCTTCATCCCTGAGCGGCAAACGACTGACAATACTAAGCGGATTTTGCATCTTATAGAACAGGCTACTCGGGTCCCGGGGAGTTTATGATGCTAGCCATTGATGCCGAAAAGGCGTTCGACCGGGTACATTGGCCATTTTTGTAAGTGTTGGAAAGGGCAGGCATAGGTGACCGATTCCGCACGCATATCCTCAACTGTTATAGATACCCCACAGCTACTGTTAGAGTGAACGGGTGCACATCCTCTCGATTCCACATTGAGAGAAGCACAAGGCAGGGATGTCCGTTGTCCCCCCTCCTCTTTGCCCTTTAGATGGAGCCGTTGGCTCAGAGGGTGCGACAAAACCCGGAAATCACAGGAATCCGGTTTGGGGGCTTCGTCCACACAATCAGTCTATATGCAGACGATGTTTTATTATCCTTATCTGATCCGGGACCCGCCCTCCCAGCGTGCTGGGCAGAACTGGAGGTTTTCGCGCAAGCTGCCGGGTTCAAAGTGAATGCAGAGAAATCCTTAGCTCTAGACCTGTCGCTGTCACGGTCCACTCGAGATCATTTGCAATCCCGGCTCCCCATTCGTTGGGCAGCGGACACGATACCATACTTAGGGATCCAATTGGCCCCATTGCTTTCGAAAGTGGTTCAGACGAACTACGCACAGTTACGTGACAGGATTCGCCGGGAACTCGACAGATGGCGGCATTACCCCCTCTCGTGGTTGGGTAGGATTGCGGCGGTTAAACTGACCATCCTTCCACAGATTCTCTACCTCTTCCGCACTACACCTCTCCGTCCACCTGCGGGATGGATTCGAACGACGCAGTCAGACCTGGCCCGGTTTATCTGGAACGGGAAGAAACCGCGAGTGCGACGGGCGCTGGTGGTACTAGCTCCGGAAGCGGGCGGACTGGGAGTCCCAGATCTGGGGCTCTACTTTCAAGCAGCCCAGCTGAGATATCTGGTAGAGTGGAGCAGATGGGAATCCGAGAAACATTGGCTATTTCAAGATCAGGCGGTGGCTGTGCGTCCTTTACAGGATATTCCTTTCTTACGCAAGGCGCACCGGCCGCCTAACCTATATGCCTCCTGTATTATGCGGGTCCCTCTGGAGGTTTGGGACGCCACTAACCTCACACACGAACTCACATCATTCCCATCACCGCTTACCCCGCTGATAGGCAATCCCGACTTCACCCCAGGATTAGAGGAAGCCGCCTTTACGTGCTGGAAAGCGGCGGGCTGTCGGTCCCTGTGTCATGTTTACGGAGGGGACGGGGTACACTCGTTCGTTCATATGCAGAGAGATTTTGGGCTGCCTGAGACAGAGAGGTTACGGTATATGCAAGTGAGACACTTGGCACTCCAGCCACAGGTCCGCTCGGGGGCAGAGAGGCGCCTCCTCCCTTACGAGCGATGGCTTATTATACGCACATCAGACAAACATCTCGTTTCAGATCTTTATAAACAATTGCAGGTTAAACACAAACACACATATAACTCTAGTAGGATCCGATGGGAACGAGAACTGGGAAAAACACTGACCCATAAAGAATGGGAGGGCATCTATTACAGGGCACGGCACTCGGCATACCACATGGGGCTTACGGAGACTCTTACGAAGGTGGCGACATATTGGTATTACACCCCGGAGCGCTTACATGCGATGGACCACTCTCGGGAGGTGACATGCTGGAGGGGTTGTGGGCAATTGGGTAGTCTAACGCACATATTGTGGGACTGAACATGCTGGAGCAGGGTTTTCTGTCAAAACTCGAACATCAGCATATATTTTTAAATGTCATGATTAAAATTACTAATAATTTATTACTAGATATTAGTTTTGTTGAAGTTTCTGACTAATCAACCTTACTAATGAAAGGATTACACGTGGGAATACATTTGTGTTGCTTCATTAATACGTGAACTAAGTTGGTGAGCAAATTAATTAAATAAGTGTTGCTAAAATGCTATTTGTAATGTGTTTGCGCTTTAAAATAACGTGCTTTAATGCTTCTTTATGTCCCAGATGGCTAGACAATTGCATACACATAAGGGTATTAGTGGGAATTAACACTGTATAATCATTACAATGTAGTAACGTTGTTTTGTGTTTCTTTTAATTAAGATTGTCCATTTTGGCCTAGACAAAGATGGCCGTCAATTACAGCCTGCATTTGGGTAGCTGAAATACGAAGGGAGGCCTCGCTGAATATGGTTGAAATCATCCTGACCTCGGCCTCTGTCTGTATTAAAAGTTTCCGTGAGGACAGCAGCTCCGGGCTTGATGCCAGTCGTCACCAGTTATCCTTGGGAAAGAATAAAGCCACAATGAACTTTGATAAACTTGCGGTGGCTTCGCTATGATTCCGAGGAAGAGCATTCATGGATGTTACATTTTTTAGTCTGTGCTTCCTTCTTCCGTGTTTTTATTTTTGAGATTTTCGAGAGCGGAGGTTTTTCTAAATGTTGCGAGTCAACATCCTTTCCTGCTCGCTCTGCTCAACGACTCAATGGATGTTTGGAGTTTGTTTGTAACTTTTAATGTGTTAGTTTTCCTATAAATATTGTTAGACTAGAGAGGGTCTAAGGCCACTTCTTCCCGAACCTATGCTCGAGAGGATCGACGCTGATTGAGAGGACGGCGACTTGGGAAACTTTACTGAGAGACCTGTCCTGATCTAAATACGACATTTAGCTAGAATAGGTAATTCTGAGAATAATGATTTTACTATTGATTAACTTTCATTTTGAACTAATTAGATAAAAGATAACTTTTGTTTGAATTCCAGTGTCGGGTGGTTATTTCTTTGTCATTTATTGAGTTTTCAAATGTATTCTTAATGTTTAAATCATGACTCAAGACTGATCAATTAGGTCGCATTGACCTCAGTTTAGATGCAGATTGATTTAGATTGATTTCTCTCGTATATTCAGTGTGGATAGAGTAATAGAATGAATGTTGGTATGATGGGCCCTAGTGTATGATGAGTGTATGTGCGTATGACTGTGGAATTACTCTGTCCGTGGAAGTAGGGAGAATTTATATGCTCCGATCTGCAGCAGTTTCCTGGTAGCAGTATGATGGTTTTGATTATTGTCTTGATCTGATAGATTGCTTGTACATAGGCTTTTGGATTCATTGATTTATTGATTGATGTTGATATATATATTAACACTATATGTTGAAGTCGTTGTATTGAGTTATATGTAGTGTGTACGGCTTCTGGAACGTGGGGAGCTGGTGACGGTTCCGTAGTAGGGCAGAGTAAGTGAGTGCTGCTCTCGGGAAAGACGGGATTGTTGTCCCTGTACGTATGCGGGGAAAAGCGTGTGACAATTGAAGTTGCGCGTCGCATTGTCTGGGTTCGGAATCAGTGACATCGTCGTGTGTTACTATTAGAGACATATTTTCAGTATAAAAGGAGTGTGTATGGTAGCGAAGGTTATCTGTGAAACTCTGGTCTTAAGTCCCAGGGATCTGTAAGGTTTGCCGTTAAAGCTTACTGCTGGAGAAGTAACAGGTATTCTCTGAGCTTGTTTGAAGGACTGGGCAGAGGTAAGCGCTGTTTGGTTAACGTGTGTTATAATTCTGTAGTGGGACAGACTGTTCGCTGTTCTCGGGAAAGGCAGGATTCTGTGTGGATGTACTACATTTTCTGGTGTGAAAGTGCGTGAATGTATGAGCATTTAGTTGATTGTGAGACTCTTGGAGCATTCCGGGAGGAAACAGTTAATGGATGCATGATAGAAGGGCAGAGTAGAGGGATGTGCTACTGTGTCAACGAAAGTAATAATTCCGTAGTTGAGCAGAGATAAGCGCTGTTCTTGAGAGAAGCGGGATTTTGTGAGAAAGATTTTACTTTACTATTCTGTGGTTAGCGAAGCAGACAATGGAGATGTTTATATGTTGTAACTAATAGATTTTGTGGAATCTGAAACAAAGTCTACTGAAAAGGCTTTGTAAAGGAGGGGTAAGACAAGTGACAGGAGACAAGAGTAGAAGCGACTGCAGTGACTACTGGCGTCAGAAAGACCGCGCTGTGATTGGGGCATTGGTGTGAGCCGCGCAGGGATTGGAAGGAGTACAGGGTGACGTAGACGCTCCGGGATTGGTGCGTTAGTGTGAGTCGCGCTGTTATTGGACAAAAGATCGTACAGTTGCGGAAGGGACTAGAGAGTTGTGGTAAACGCTAAAATGTATTACCAGACGGAGGAAAAGAAGAAAAAATCCTTGTTCGGTAAAATTAAAAGATGGTTCGACAAGGATAAAGACATAATAACTAGAGAAGGTGAATTGCTACCTCCGACAAGAACTCCTGCATCCTTCATGATTGCGAAATATGGGTATCATACCTGTATATGGTTAGACAATTGGGCTAAGTACACTAAATACGATGGTGTTTTAGCGTTCCCGGAACATGGTTCATTTAATCTGGCCGTGTTGAGAAATTTACGGGAAAAGATGATGTGCCTAGAGCCTAGACCAAGGCCGACACAGTTTGAGGCGTTGGTAGAATGGGAAGATGAGGTACATGAGCGAGAAAAGCAGAGGAGTGGAGGTAATTATAGGTATATTTTTGGGAGGAAATATGATCGTGAAACTCATCATGATCGAATGAGGAGATGGCGAGATGCTAGTATGTTAGAGGGATTATATCCTATGAGAACTGTTGAAGGGAGGAAGGGTACGGAAAAGGTACCTGATACAGAATTGAGAAGGTATGGGGCTAATGATTATGAGGATGAAGTCTTGGATGACATGATTTACAAGAGACCACCACCATATAGACCAGAACCAGAAGAGAGAACGCCAGTTGCTACTCCCATAAGAGACACTTTGCGAATTGTTAAAACAGAAATTGTGACGCCTGATCTGAAAAGTGGTAACTCTTTCGCAGAAAGGGAAAAAGAGAGAGAGCGAGAGAGAGAGAGTGCAATCGGGAGTGAGAAAACAAGAGAATTAGCCAGAACGACTTCTGAGTTGACTGAGAAAATTAGAGAGCTAACAAAGAATCTAGAAGCTGTTACAGTGCCTGTAACCATAGGTCCGGTTATGCCTATTTTTGATAATCAAAGAATGGGTGAAAATGGTTTGACAGTTCCCTATGTAGGAAATGGTTTGGTTGGTTCTTTGGAGGAATCAGGAATGAGGACGGGAGAAAATAATTTGAGACAATTGAGACATGACACATGTAGTGGAGGATCAGATGTACAGCATAATTCAGGATTGAATACTGGTTGTTTAGGAGGATCAATATTGGAACCACAGAGGATGGCAGAGCAAGTGGGTGCAGTGAAAAGGTCTACAGAAATAACAGCTGAGGATTTGAATGATTGGTTGAAAGTTCTTCAAAAGAAGGATAAAGATTCACAGGCAATTGATGTAGCCAGGTTGCGCATAGAATTGGAGGAGCTTATTGCGGGAACAATTCCTACAGAAATGTTGAAAAATCATCATGATGGAGAGTTGTTATTCATGTGCAAGAGTATTACCTGGAGGGCTAAGAGTACACATGACAGGTTAAAAGGAATAGCGAGTGAAATGGGAGTTGATATGGATAAGGTGAAAGCTTTGCAGAAGCCTTACAGGGTGGATTTTTCTGATAAGGATATTGAGAATCTAAATGATGTTGGCAGAACAGGGCAGATTAAGGAAATGATCTCCTTATTGCGAAAATGGGGTGATGTGGAAAAATGGAAGGATAGATGGTATAAGAAAAGAGAAGATTCAGTGGACAGGGCTTACTCCCATGAGAGAAAAAGAAAAAATAGTGGATGCTTATCCTATGAGAGAGATTCCTGGAGGAGGATATGTACATGTCCCATGGACTAGACAGAATATTTTGTCATTTACGAATGATTTCCCTCGACTGAGAGAAAAGCCCGTCGAGTGGTATAGGCAGGTAACCAGGTTTGTGAAATTGTCAAAAGTGTTGTGGATTGACCTGAATAGTCTGTTTGATATAATTGTTCCAGCAGACTTGTGGGCAGAGTGTAAAATAGTTGTAGATTGGCCTGCTAAAGAATACCCAAGAGATCTGAAAACCGGAGCACCAGACCCAGAGGTCATGAAGAAGTATGAGCAAGTTATTGTGTTCCTGAAGAATAAGGTACCCCCTAAAGAGACAGACTGGGTTAAAATAGATCGAACACATCAAGAAGCGAAAGAATCAGTTCATGCTTTTTATGAAAGGCTGATACTGGCTTTTAAATAGTTTAGTGGAGATGAACACCTGGGTGATAAGGATTTGAGTCATTTTGTATACAGGTTTGTATATGGCTTGAGACTTGAAATCAGTGAAAGGATTCGTGAGCACACAGTCGATTGGCAGAGTAAAACACAACAGTACTGGTTAAAGAATGAGGGGAGTGAGTTTGAAGGGGACTATTGACGGTGCCGAAGAGAGGAGGAAGAGTGCATACTTGGAGCAACTCTAGAAATAGACCAGGCAGAACCATTTGTAGATGGGAAAATAAATGGGGAAAGTGTTACTTTTTTGGTAGACACAGGAGCGACGAGATCAACTGTCAGGTCAACAGATATAAGAAATCTTCCTCTCTCGGACGAAGCAATCCAAGTGGTTGGTGTAGCTAATACACAGATTAAGACTTGTTTTACTGAACCAGTAAGGGTAAGAATAGGGAAATTTTAAGATATGCACAGATTTGTAGTCTGTGACACCAGTCCAGTGAACCTGTTAGGTAGAGACATATTGTGTAAGATGAATTGCACAATTTTTTGTACTCCAGATGGAATAGCTTTTGAGACACCAGATGAGGATGTTTTGTACAGGATGACTCTAGGTAATAGAGAACGTGAGATTGTTAGAACATATGCTGTGTTTAATCCAGATGATTTTCCTCAAGAGTTGAGACACACAGTGAAAGCAGCGGTTTGGGATTTTACTGGAGAAGATGTGGGATTAATGAATAATGTAGATCCAGTGAAAATGTCAGTGAAAGAGGGAATCGTTTATCCTAATATCCCACAGTACAGATTGACACCAGAGATAATTGAGGGAATAACTCCTATAATTTACAAGATGATTCAACAGGGTGTTTTGAGAGAGTTACTGAGTAGCCCATGTAATTCACCGATAATGGGGCTGAAGAAACCTAATGGGAAGTTCAGGATTGAACAAGATTTGAGAAAGATTAACAAAATTGTGGTAGCATGTTGTCCTATTGTGCCAAATCCATCAGTGATTTTGTATCAGATTCCTCATGATGCTGAATGGTACACGGTAATTGATTTGTGTCATGCTATCTTTTCAATTCCATTGCATCATGATGACAGCCAGACGATTTTTGCATTTCGGTTTGGACAGCGTATTTTGGCATGGTGTCGTATCCCACAGGGGTATACAGAGAGTTCTTCAATATTCAATCAGTTGTTGAAAAAGTCTTTGGAGAGTTTGATCATGCCTGAAAGTTCAGTACTAGTGCAGTATATCGATGACCTACTTGTGGCATCGAAGACACGTGAAGCTTGTGAAGTAGATACCATAGCTTTACTGAGTCATCTGGCAGATGGAGGGTTAAAGGTATCTCCGGCCAAATTGCAATTTTGCAAGAAAGAAGTACATTATCTTGGACACAATATTGAAAAAGGTCTGAGAAAGGTGACCAATGACAGAATCAAAATTATCAGAGGAATGAGAGCCCCAATGACCCAGAGAGAAGTGAGGATGTTTCTGGGGATGGTGGGTTATTGTCGTCAGTGGATAAGTAATTTTTCCCTGATAGCAACACCACTGATTAAATTGACTAAAAGTGAGGTGAGAGACCCATTGGAACTGAATGCAGAACAAATGGCAGCATTTGAAGAATTGATGAGCAGAATGTGTGAAGCTCCTGCTTTGGGAATGCCAGATTATGAGAAGGAGTTTGAGTTGTACTGCAGTGAGAGAAATGGATGTGCACTTTCAGTGTTAATCCAGAAACATGGACGACTGAGAAGGCCAATAGCGTACTTCTCATCAACACTTGACCCCGTAGCTGTGGGTTTGCCAGGTTGCCTGAAAGCAGTAGCTGCTACATGCAGAAGCTTGGAACAGAGTGAGGGTATAATAATGGGATATCCTGTAAGGGTGTTCGTACCTCATGATGTGGCGATTCTTTTGACAAGAAGCAGGACTCAATATATGTCACATAGTCGGTTGACTAAATATGAGAAAATCATTCTGGGAGCATCAAATGTGACTTTTGAGAGATGTGTGAATGTGAATCCAGCAACTCTTTTGCCAGATGCTGAAAATGTAAATGTGGGAGATGATGTTGATCATGATTGTTTGGATGTGCTTGACTACTGCACAAAACCCAGACCAGACATAAGAGATCTGCCACTACCTGAGAGTGATCATGTGTTGTTTGTGGATGGATCATGTTTGAGGACTGATGATGGTGTGCTAAGTGCAGCATATGCGGTGTGCAAGGTTTCAGAAGTTATGGAAGCTTCGCCTTTGAAGGGAGTCAGATTTGCTCAAGTGGCTGAATTGGTGGCATTGACGAAAGCTTGCAAGATTGGGAAGAATTTGAGAGTGACTGTGATGACTGATAGTCAGTATGGATTTGGAGTGGTTCATGATTTTGGCCAACTTTGGCTGCAGGGAGGTTTCTTGACGTTGAGTGGGACTCCTATAAAGAATGCTGAAGTGATTGGGAAATTGCTTGAGGCGATACAGCTGCCTAAAGAATTAGCAGTTGTAAAATGTGCTGCTCATGGACAAGGAGATGATTTTGTTACCCTTGGTAATCGTTTTGCAAATGACATAGCACAGTATTGTGCAAAGAACAATCATTCGATTAACCGGGGAAGAGAAAGGGAAATGTCTTTTTGTTCTGTGATGTTTACTAATGTCCTGGAAACATGGGATGAGGTGAAACAGTTGCAGGATGAAGCAGGAGATGAGGAAATGAGAGATTGGATCAAGGCAGGTTGTACCCCAAGAGAGAAAGATCATGTTTGGATCTATAGAGATGGAAGACCAGTTATGCCTAACTCAATGTTGTCAACAATGGCAAGAATGTATCATGGCCAGGGACATCTGGGGAGGGACGCTATGATTAGGTCCTTTAAACAAACCTGGTACAATGCGAAGTTCAGGCTGATTGCAGAGAGCATCTGTCAAAGGTGTTTGATTTGTCAGCAGTTTTTGAAGCTGAGAGCAATGGATGGATCAGCAAAAAGGAAGCTGAATTCCTCAATACCAGGGAGCCTAGGACCCCGTACTTTTACACTTTACCCAAGATACATAAGGGCACAACACCAGTCCCGGGACGACCTATTGTATCGGGTATAGGTTCACTCCTGGAACCCCTCTCTAGATTTGTTGATCACTTCTTACAGCCTCTGGTTAAGAAAACTCCATCTTACATCCGTGACACTACGGACATCTTACAAATCATAGAGGAGACACATGACACGAGCAATATCGACCTCCTGGTCACGTTGGATGTGGAGGCATTGTACACGAATATCCCCCAACGTGCCACCTTGGTGGCAATCGAGGATGCCCTTATGAAAGAGGAATGGACATCACCTACCCCTATTCCCTTTGTGATGGAGTGCGCCACACTGGCTTTAACTGAAAACTACTTTGAGTATAATTCACAGCTATTCCACCAATCACAGGGTACATCGATGGGGAGCACCTTCGCCCCTAGTGTGGCCTGTATTTACATGGCCAGCTTTGAGGAGGAAGTCATCAGGCACCCCAGTAATCCCTTTATCACTAATCTAACTCTGTGGAGGCGTTTTATTGATGACATTTTGATCTTCTGGAAGGGGGACCAGCAGACATGCCTAGCATTTTGTGATTGGATCAATGCCCAGAACCCTTTCCTGAAGTTTACACACACTATCTCTGTCTCTAATGTACCCTTCTTGGATCTCATGGTCACACTAGGGGACACAGGCCTGAGCACCACGCTTTACAAAAAACCTACTGATAGGAATAGTTTACTCTTATACAGTAGCCATCACCCCAAGGCCCTTAGGGATAATTTGCCCTTTGGGCAATTCCTCCGTCTGAGGAGGAACTGTTCTAACACCAATGACTACTTAATTGAAGCTGACCAGTTGAGTAAGAACCTTAGGAAAAGAGGCTACCCTGAGCGCCAAGTAAAAAACTCATTGAAAAGGGCTCGCAATAACCCGCGAGAAGTTCTACTACAAACTAACAATAAGGAGAAGACAGAAACTTTAACCTGTGTCACATCTTTTACTCCCAACTCCACTACCATCAAGGGTATAATCAAGAAACATTGGGGAATACTCAATGCAGGTGACCTCACTATCCCGCCCCCTCGTTTTGCATTCAAGCGCACACAAAATCTGAAAGATATTCTTATCAACACGAGGCCCAGACAGACTCACCACCATGACCAAAACACTCTCTGGGGTCTCCCCCCTGTGAGAGGACACTACCCCTGTGGATCCTGTGCTGTATGCCATCAAACTTCTGTGACTAAAGAGGTGGTTTTTTCAGACTCATTCACATGGAGGCTACAACGGCATACCAATTGCAACACGATGCAGTGTATTTATTTAATTACCTGCCCCTGTGAACAGAGATATATAGGCATGACCATGCGATCACTAAAAACACGCATAACTGAGCACAAGAGCAATGTGAGATGTCAGAGAGTCACCACTAAATTGTACACCCACTGCAAAGAAAACAACCACACACCAGACTCCCTTAGATGGATAATCCTTGAGGCACATCCTAGGATTACACAGAGAGCACTGTTCAAGATCGAACAGCGTTGGGTGCATCGCCTTAAGACAGACCGAGAAGGCTTAAATGATCAGATCCCGTGGGCAGCACTTATGGACAGATAAAGCAGTCCTCCACGGCTCTTAGCAGCTTACGCTCTCCATGTCTCCACCTGGTTACTACTACCCCCATTTCTAGAGGGTCCCTTAGATTCCAGTGTATACAGACACCATTCTATGATGGCCGCTGTGTTTGACACCCTATGTGGGATTCCAGCCATGCTATTCAACTTAACCACCATACTCGTTTTCTAAGGTTACTTAGTCCTGTATGTACATAGACACCATTCCAAGATGGCCGCTGCAATTGACACCCTATGTGGTACAACGGCCATGCTTGTCATTTTTATCACCAGATTCGTTTTCCTAGGGTTACGTATACTTTAATGAACTTAGACACCATTCCAAGATGGCCGCCATTGTCTGACACTCTCATGCGAGGCGGTGTCCTCACTCACGCTTTCTACACACTTCCGGGTAGTAGACACGCCCTCCGCGGCACGCCCTCCGCTAAACGATTCAGCCGGTATATCTGTTCTGGCACTACACCGGCCATCAGCATTCCCGGGTCGAGTGGCGCGAGGGTAGGTTGATAGCACTTCCTGCAACAACCTCAAAGTAAGTAGATCGGCGATATGACTGCACGCTCTGAGGCTACTGACTGGTCAGGTGAGTGGTGTGTTTGCGCTTTCTGCCTTGATTGGGATATCTGTTGGTGTTCTTACTTCCGCCGCCAAACTGACAATACATGATTTGGACACTTTGTTGTCAGTGCCTGTTCCGTTTTAGATCCTGTCACAATATCTCGCTAGTGAGTGACACGGGACAGACACAACGGGCGCAATTACGCGTCTCACTCGATACTGGGCAGAGCTGGTGGTTCCTTGACATTTTGCCGATTAAACACTGACGGCAGACCCGGATTTGCCCCGGACTCTCTGAGTGGTACGAGCGAGTGTGAATTGGTGCCTTTAGTCTACGGTCACGCGGTTTCTACTGGCTGATACCCTGACCGACCTTGGCATTAACAATTATTGTGACTTCCTCTTTATTTGTTTTTAAGTTTGCTCAGAGGTGCTACCCCACCATCTGATTACCTCCAGCGGGCTGGGACTCGCATCACAGCAGCTCATGCAACTGGACCACATATGGGCATTAGAGTTGATGTGTATATTTGCCCTTAATACTTGTCGGACCAGTTGTTGTCACCCCATGTATCATTTTATCTTTACTAGGACACCTGAGTCTTGGTGTCCAGGTGGCGCCACGGCCACGGATAGGAGTATGGTACTAAACCATATTAGGTGAGTGTCCCTTGAGTTTCACTTTGAGCCTCTAGAACACCTTAGTCACTCTATCCTAGTATCGATTGGGACAACGTATGAATTACAGTCTTCTGTTTTAATCTTTTTAATTTCACTAGTTGTAGGTCTATCACTACTTACTGTATGGAGTCACTGACACTTGGTGTATATAGACGTCATGTTAGACCACATAGTCAATAAGGGGTTTATATCACTTTGTGAATTAGACCTGTGTAATATATCCACTTTTTACATTGCCTTTGCTTGGGATGCCTTGTTTATGATCCTCTCTCTTTTTAGGTTTCCCTAGGCAGATGGCGAGACCGTTCCCTAACAACAGGTAGTAGGTAACAGTTGTACTTACCACCCAGTGTAGATTATTGACAGCTTTTAGGTCCTGAGGAATTGCCACGGATCACTAGGACCAACAGGCAAGAAACATGTCGACCAGCGCAGATGAGCATAGCCAAACTGAATCTTAACATCAGTTAGCTGCCATTCTGTTCCCACACAATTTTTATTCAGGTAGAGAGCCATCCCCAATAAAATTATTTTTGGACTCTCTAACTTGTTTTAATTCACTTACCTGCACTCACATCTACACCACTAGGTCCCTCTCACACACACTGCATCATACGGCCAGGAACTGAAGATCTCCGCCAAAGAGCCCCTTTTAGGGTGCCCGTCGGGCATTGCAGCGCCGGCCCGACGAGGAGCAGGTCCATATGATGAAGCATGACACCTAGCTTGCTGGGTGTGTGAGGACCCTAGTTCCGAATAGAGGTATTCCTCTGTTGCACGGTCTCTTCTTTCCTTTGGCACCCCCCCGCCTTTCTTTGAGGAACTGCATACTCTCTTCTACACACATGACTAAACTGGGCATGTATGCTGGACCTCCTTGAATAAAAGCCCATCAGTCCCTCTCTTGTTTACATAGTCTAGTGCACGGGTAACCCCCGTGGGACAATATTTAGGATACCACACGGTGTAATTACACTGAGTGGACCACTCTCACACTTAAAAGCACCGCCAATCCAACGGTTGCATTTTGTTGACCTACCTACCATGGAGGACAACCTGGGGCTTAGCTTCAATGATGAAGCAGTAGCCGATATTTTAAGAAAAACTCCCTCCCTTCTTGGGAGTGGGGGTTCTGTGGCCTCAGGGTCACAAACGGAAGACTGGACTTCTCTAACCACGTTGAAAAGGGAGTGGATTAAGATCACACTACATGGGGCCCTTATGACGGAATATTTAAGAGCGAATATTGCGCCTAGTGGACTCATTATTAACGTCTTCCCTAGACTTTTCTCTGAAGACCCTACTTTCAAGAAGGAATGGAGTCTAGTCTCGTGGAAATGCACGAGAGATCTCTTGGTTCTCATTATCAACACGGCCCAGAGATTGGCAGACGCCCTATTAGTGAGGATACAGGCAGCGGAGAGTGCACTTAAATCCACGACCCAGAATACCGCATTTAAAGCAAAACTGGCGGAAATAAACAATGAGATTGCTGAAAACAAAGAGTATCTACTCAAATTGAAGATCAACAAACTTCAGAAGGACATTCAGAAGTTTGATAAAGAGAAGATCTTTCCCTATTTGAGAGCAGACTTTCAGGCAAACAAGAATAGCTACTCATCTGATGAGAGTCCCGACAATTCGAGAAGGGGGTCAACGAGTAGTGACTCGAGTTCCAATAGTTGGGGAGGGAACCAACAGAAAAGGAACTATCAATCTCCTTACCCTGTTTACAACAACGCCCCAGTCTATACGGGTCCACCACAACCTCCTTTTTGGCAGTTCCCTATGTTTCCACACGGCCAGCCCCAATTCTATCCCCCTGGCAACCCTCCTTTTTTAGACAGAGGTTGGGGCAGAGGAAGAGGTCGAAAAAGAGGGCCAACCAAAGGAGTTCAGTGGCAGGACCAGGAACAATTCCAGTCAGCACCCAGGGGCAGAAACAGAGGGAAAAAGAATTAGTGGTGAACCTGTCAGACAGACCCTTGAGCCGTTTGGAGGAGGAAGTCCTCGAGAAAGGACTCGGTTATGTCCCCACACCGAGAGCTGACAATTTCAGGGACAATTGTGAAATTCACGACTTCCTTAGAAAAATACGTCTCAAGGCATTCTTTCAAGACCAACCAGCTACTGAGTCCATGGACACGGGGTTGCGTAATCCATCCAGATTCACCCCCACTAACAACATGGTGCCCCCCGAAGTACTCACATTTGAGAAAGCTGTGCTTCGTGACTTGGGGTCAATTCCTTCTAGGGGATTTTATCACAATATGTCCAATGCGGAGTTGACAGCAGCTAACACCCTAGCCAATGATAGTAGCATTATTATCAAGCAGGCAGACAAGGGAGGAGCGACGGTGATACAGAACGTCACTGACTATGACCGAGAGTGTAGACGCCAACTTAACAACACTAAGTACTACACCCCCATCTCCGTTGACCCCACACCTAGGCTTACCACTAGGATCGCGACCATCACTTTTGAAGCTGAGAGCAATGGATGGATCAGCAAAAAGGAAGCTGAATTCCTCAATACCAGGGAGCCTAGGACCCCGTACTTTTACACTTTACCCAAGATACATAAGGGCACAACACCAGTCCCGGGACGACCTATTGTATCGGGTATAGGTTCACTCCTGGAACCCCTCTCTAGATTTGTTGATCACTTCTTACAGCCTCTGGTTAAGAAAACTCCATCTTACATCCGTGACACTACGGACATCTTACAAATCATAGAGGAGACACATGACACGAGCAATATCGACCTCCTGGTCACGTTGGATGTGGAGGCATTGTACACGAATATCCCCCAACGTGCCACCTTGGTGGCAATCGAGGATGCCCTTATGAAAGAGGAATGGACATCACCTACCCCTATTCCCTTTGTGATGGAGTGCGCCACACTGGCTTTAACTGAAAACTACTTTGAGTATAATTCACAGCTATTCCACCAATCACAGGGTACATCGATGGGGAGCACCTTCGCCCCTAGTGTGGCCTGTATTTACATGGCCAGCTTTGAGGAGGAAGTCATCAGGCACCCCAGTAATCCCTTTATCACTAATCTAACTCTGTGGAGGCGTTTTATTGATGACATTTTGATATTCTGGAAGGGGGACCAGCAGACATGCCTAGCATTTTGTGATTGGATCAATGCCCAGAACCCTTTCCTGAAGTTTACACACACTATCTCTGTCTCTAATGTACCCTTCTTGGATCTCATGGTCACACTAGGGGACACAGGCCTGAGCACCACGCTTTACAAAAAACCTACTGATAGGAATAGTTTACTCTTATACAGTAGCCATCACCCCAAGGCCCTTAGGGATAATTTGCCCTTTGGGCAATTCCTCCGTCTGAGGAGGAACTGTTCTAACACCAATGACTACTTAATTGAAGCTGACCAGTTGAGTAAGAACCTTAGGAAAAGAGGCTACCCTGAGCGCCAAGTAAAAAACTCATTGAAAAGGGCTCGCAATAACCCGCGAGAAGTTCTACTACAAACTAACAATAAGGAGAAGACAGAAACTTTAACCTGTGTCACATCTTTTACTCCCAACTCCACTACCATCAAGGGTATAATCAAGAAACATTCGGGAATACTCAATGCAGGTGACCTCACTATCCCGCCCCCTCGTTTTGCATTCAAGCGCACACAAAATCTGAAAGATATTCTTATCAACACGAGGCCCAGACAGACTCACCACCATGACCAAAACACTCTCTGGGGTCTCCCCCCTGTGAGAGGACACTACCCCTGTGGATCCTGTGCTGTATGCCATCAAACTTCTGTGACTAAAGAGGTGGTTTTTTCAGACTCATTCACATGGAGGCTACAACGGCATACCAATTGCAACACGATGCAGTGTATTTATTTAATTACCTGCCCCTGTGAACAGAGATATATAGGCATGACCATGCGATCAGTAAAAACACGCATAACTGAGCACAAGAGCAATGTGAGATGTCAGAGAGTCACCACTAAATTGTACACCCACTGCAAAGAAAACAACCACACACCAGACTCCCTTAGATGGATAATCCTTGAGGCACATCCTAGGATTACACAGAGAGCACTGTTCAAGATCGAACAGCGTTGGGTGCATCGCCTTAAGACAGACCGAGAAGGCTTAAATGATCAGATCCCGTGGGCAGCACTTATGGACAGATAAAGCAGTCCTCCACGGCTCTTAGCAGCTTACGCTCTCCATGTCTCCACCTGGTTACTACTACCCCCATTTCTAGAGGGTCCCTTAGATTCCAGTGTATACAGACACCATTCTATGATGGCCGCTGTGTTTGACACCCTATGTGGGATTCCAGCCATGCTATTCAACTTAACCACCATACTCGTTTTCTAAGGTTACTTAGTCCTGTATGTACATAGACACCATTCCAAGATGGCCGCTGCAATTGACACCCTATGTGGTACAACGGCCATGCTTGTCATTTTTATCACCAGATTCGTTTTCCTAGGGTTACGTATACTTTAATGAACTTAGACACCATTCCAAGATGGCCGCCATTGTCTGACACTCTCATGCGAGGCGGTGTCCTCACTCACGCTTTCTACACACTTCCGGGTAGTAGACACGCCCTCCGCGACACGCCCTCCGCTAAACGATTCAGCCGGTATATCTGTTCTGGCACTACACCGGCCATCAGCATTCCCGGGTCGAGTGGCGCGAGGGTAGGTTGATAGCACTTCCTGCAACAACCTCAAAGTAAGTAGATCGGCGATATGACTGCACGCTCTGAGGCTACTGACTGGTCAGGTGAGTGGTGTGTTTGCGCTTTCTGCCTTGATTGGGATATCTGTTGGTGTTCTTACTTCCGCCGCCAAACTGACAATACATGATTTGGACACTTTGTTGTCAGTGCCTGTTCCGTTTTAGATCCTGTCACAATATCTCGCTAGTGAGTGACACGGGACAGACACAACGGGCGCAATTACGCGTCTCACTCGATACTGGGCAGAGCTGGTGGTTCCTTGACATTTTGCCGATTAAACACTGACGGCAGACCCGGATTTGCCCCGGACTCTCTGAGTGGTACGAGCGAGTGTGAATTGGTGCCTTTAGTCTACGGTCACGCGGTTTCTACTGGCTGATACCCTGACCGACCTTGGCATTAACAATTATTGTGACTTCCTCTTTATTTGTTTTTAAGTTTGCTCAGAGGTGCTACCCCACCATCTGATTACCTCCAGCGGGCTGGGACTCGCATCACAGCAGCTCATGCAACTGGACCACATATGGGCATTAGAGTTGATGTGTATATTTGCCCTTAATACTTGTCGGACCAGTTGTTGTCACCCCATGTATCATTTTATCTTTACTAGGACACCTGAGTCTTGGTGTCCAGGTGGCGCCACGGCCACGGATAGGAGTATGGTACTAAACCATATTAGGTGAGTGTCCCTTGAGTTTCACTTTGAGCCTCTAGAACACCTTAGTCACTCTATCCTAGTATCGATTGGGACAACGTGTGAATTACAGTCTTCTGTTTTAATCTTTTTAATTTCACTAGTTGTAGGTCTATCACTACTTACTGTATGGAGTCACTGACACTTGGTGTATATAGACGTCATGTTAGACCACATAGTCAATAAGGGGTTTATATCACTTTGTGAATTAGACCTGTGTAATATATCCACTTTTTACATTGCCTTTGCTTGGGATGCCTTGTTTATGATCCTCTCTCTTTTTAGGTTTCCCTAGGCAGATGGCGAGACCGTTCCCTAACAACAGGTAGTAGGTAACAGTTGTACTTACCACCCAGTGTAGATTATTGACAGCTTTTAGGTCCTGAGGAATTGCCACGGATCACTAGGACCAACAGGCAAGAAACATGTCGACCAGCGCAGATGAGCATAGCCAAACTGAATCTTAACATCAGTTAGCTGCCATTCTGTTCCCACACAATTTTTATTCAGGTAGAGAGCCATCCCCAATAAAATTATTTTTGGACTCTCTAACTTGTTTTAATTCACTTACCTGCACTCACATCTACACCACTAGGTCCCTCTCACACACACTGCATCATACGGCCAGGAACTGAAGATCTCCGCCAAAGAGCCCCTTTTAGGGTGCCCGTCGGGCATTGCAGCGCCGGCCCGACGAGGAGCAGGTCCATATGATGAAGCATGACACCTAGCTTGCTGGGTGTGTGAGGACCCTAGTTCCGAATAGAGGTATTCCTCTGTTGCACGGTCTCTTCTTTCCTTTGGCACCCCCCCGCCTTTCTTTGAGGAACTGCATACTCTCTTCTACACACATGACTAAACTGGGCATGTATGCTGGACCTCCTTGAATAAAAGCCCATCAGTCCCTCTCTTGTTTACATTGACGAAAGCTTGCAAGATTGGGAAGAATTTGAGAGTGACTGTGATGACTGATAGTCAGTATGGATTTGGAGTGGTTCATGATTTTGGCCAACTTTGGCTGCAGGGAGGTTTCTTGACGTTGAGTGGGACTCCTATAAAGAATGCTGAAGTGATTGGGAAATTGCTTGAGGCGATACAGCTGCCTAAAGAATTAGCAGTTGTAAAATGTGCTGCTCATGGACAAGGAGATGATTTTGTTACCCTTGGTAATCGTTTTGCAAATGACATAGCACAGTATTGTGCAAAGAACAATCATTCGATTAACCGGGGAAGAGAAAGGGAAATGTCTTTTTGTTCTGTGATGTTTACTAATGTCCTGGAAACATGGGATGAGGTGAAACAGTTGCAGGATGAAGCAGGAGATGAGGAAATGAGAGATTGGATCAAGGCAGGTTGTACCCCAAGAGAGAAAGATCATGTTTGGATCTATAGAGATGGAAGACCAGTTATGCCTAACTCAATGTTGTCAACAATGGCAAGAATGTATCATGGCCAGGGACATCTGGGGAGGGACGCTATGATTAGGTCCTTTAAACAAACCTGGTACAATGCGAAGTTCAGGCTGATTGCAGAGAGCATCTGTCAAAGGTGTTTGATTTGTCAGCAGTTTAATACTGGAAAGAAGACAGTGGTGAGCCTAGGAACAATAGGCAGAGAAGGAGGTCCTTTTACCAGAATGCAAATTGATTTCATTGAAATGCCCCAAGTGAATAGATTGAGATATGTTCTAGTGGTAGTCTGTTTATTCTCAAGGTGGGTGGAAGCCTATCCGACTAGGAGAAATGATGGAATAACAGTGGCCAAGTTGCTGTTAAGAGAGTTGATTCCTAGGTACGGGTTCCCAGTGACAATTGAGTCAGACAGAGGTGGACACTTCTACAATGAGCTCATGGGTTTAATTTGTGAAGCATTGAGCATACAGCAGAAGCTACATTGTGCATACAGACCAGAGGCTTCTGGTGTTGTTGAACAGATGAATGGCACAATCAAAAACAGAATTGGTAAGATGTGTTTAGCCACTGGAATGAAATGGCCTGATGTCTTGCCTCTAGTGCTAATGACTATTAGGTCTACTCCAGATAGAACTACAGGGTTGAGTCCACATGAAATACTGATGGGACGAGCAATGAGACATGCATTCGTGCCTGTCAACAAGTTGATGACAATAACTGATGACATGATTTTGGATTACTGTAAAGGCCTGGCTGACGCAGTTCATTCTGTGTTTCACCAGGTTTGAGAAGACGCCACCACACTTGAAAAGAAGCAAGCCCATGATCTATGTCCAGGGGACTGGGTGATAATAAAAGTGCACAGAAGAAGAAATTGCTTGGTTCCAAGGTGGGGAAGGCCAAGGCAAGTCATTTTGACTACGACAACTGCTGTAAAGTGTGCTGGAGTGAAAAACTGGGTTCATGCAAGTCATACTCTGAGAGTTCCTAATCCAAAGGATGGGACTGGTAAAGAGTATTTTGAAGAGTCAGATTCAAGTGATGATGCAGAGACTGAACCAGTGAGAAGAAAAAAGAATCCTGAAAGGGGGGAAGGAGAAAGAGAGTCAGGTGATTCTTTTTTCTTACCAAGAGAGGCTTCAAGAGTAACATTGAGAGCCTCAGGAGAAAGTTCAGATTCTGGAAAAGTGCCTGAAGTTTCAACAAGTGGTGAAAAAGAAAGAGGAGAAAGAAGCAATTCCACAGAGACTACACCTGAGTCAGATGTAGAGATTGAGAATCCACTTGAGATTACTCCTGAAGAAGTAGAGTCAGAAGAAGATAGAGAGGGACAGATTGCGGAAGACCCCCGAGGAGGTGTAGGGAACATTCCTGATAAGCTAGGTGAAGGGACAAGTAGACAGCAAGAAGATTGCGTGTCGGAGACCCGAGGAGGGACAGTAGTAGGGAAATCTCAATCAGTGGAGGAAAAGTCTGTGGAGCAAAAGAAAATCGTTGATGAACAAGAGGCAAATGAAACAGAATCAGATGAGAGTGAGAGTGGGAAACCAGAGGGTCGAGTTCTGAGAAAGAGAACTTGGATCGGAGAAAGAAATAATGAAGAAGTGAGACCGAAAAGGAGTGTAAAAGGAGATCTTTGGCCTAACAAGATAAAGAGGTTGAGGTACAGACTGACACGAGCGAGTTCATCGAAAGCTGAACAGGTGAACGAGGTGTCCAGTCAGAATCAAGCAAAGAGTGAAAAACAAAAGGAATCAAAGGAACCAGAGGAGATCAAGAGAATCAGAAAGCCTAACCAGAAGTATAGGTCACCGGAATGGACGTACGTGGCACTGTCTGAAGAAGAAGAGGCAGAAGGTCAAGGAAATCCAGAGGGGACCTTACGAGAAGTGGTTGAGGAGGAGAAAACTGTTGGAATCCTGAAAGTTATCTTGACTGACATTGGAGAAGAGTCAGATGCTCAGGATATTGAAGATCTGATACAATTTGATGTTGCTGAAGAAGAAGTGAAAAGTGATGAAAATCCAAATTGAGTGAACTGAAGGAGTCACTTGGAGAAGAGTGAAAAGAAGAAAATCTAAAATTAGCTGTTTGAAATAATCTAGAGTTCTAGAAATTTAGTAGTGGGGTAGTAGAGGCTAAGTCAAAAGACACTGCCAGAGTAATAAGATGGCTAACACAGAAAATGATCAAAGTAGATGTACCTTCTTAAAAAGATGGTGTAGAATGTGCTGCTGCTGTACAGGATTATTAATGCTACTATGGAGTGTACTTGCTTTACTAGTTACATTTAGGGTTACAATAGACACCTTTGGAATACATACTGAGAATGTGACTAACATAGAGAAGAGTTCACAGAAAGTAGTTCCAACTAGAATTAGTAACATTTACATACATAAAGATAGGTCAATTAATGATTTTTCTAGTAATGTTTTTTCAAAATTGTTGTACGAATACGTAAAGACAATGGAAGTAAGGGATTGCTACGTCTGTATGCAATTGCCTGCATCCGTTTCAGAGGGAGTTACTTATCACCATCTTCCAGCTACGTATGAGATTTCATGTAGTGTGTTAAGTAGTGTTTTTTATTTGTTAGGGAAAATAGATTATGAGATGTCTAATAAAGATAACATTTTTGGGCAATTGCCTATGGATAAGAAACTGAACCCTGCTAAAGAAGCTAACATTTTTGGTGAGATTTTTATTGAAACAGAAGAATTAACATTAGAATACATTTTTAGAAACAATTTAACTTGCAATTTGAAAGAAGAAGAGAAGGCTTTCCTAGACATGGTAGAGAAAAGGAGAGTGAGCATGCATGAAAAGGCAGGAGAATATAAAATGAGTGAGACAGTGTGGGACATTGAGATGGGAAAGGAGTTGAAGAAAGGGGCCAGTCCAACTTTGGCTTTAGATGCACCACAGAAGGGTAAACTATGCATTACCAGGAGGAAATCCCAATATGATAATTATTTCGTTGGGACTAGTGAGTGCCAT
This sequence comes from Triturus cristatus, assembly GCF_964204655.1. Classification (NCBI taxonomy): domain Eukaryota; kingdom Metazoa; phylum Chordata; class Amphibia; order Caudata; family Salamandridae; genus Triturus; species Triturus cristatus. The sequence goes on along the minus strand of NC_140585.1, from coordinate 393,492,660 downwards.
GATACATACTTTATTGCAACAGGATGGGGATTCAAGGGAGGAGAAGATCCAGTTTTCCCGGGAGTGTATTATATTTGTGGGAATAAGGCTTATTACAGGTTGCCTGACCATTGATATGGCACATGTTATGTTGGCCTGGTCTTTCCAAAGATTTTTCATATAGATAAGATAGAGGATGTAGAACAAATTAATCTACTAACACGCTTTAAGAGAGAAACTTGGTCAGAAATTGTAGGAGATATTTTTGGAGCTTTGATTCCAGCAGTGGGAATTTCATTAAATGCATATGGAATTCAGAAACTGTCAACAGTGGTGGATCGCTTATCGACAAGTACCGCTGGTGGGTTTCTTTTGGTAAATACGGAGATGGTTGCCTTACGCACCATGTCAATGCAAAATCGACTTGCCCTTGATATTCTATTGGCCAAAGAGGGTGGAGTCTGTGGAATGCTGAAGGTTCAACATTGTTGCACTTACATTCCTGACGAAAGCAAAGATCTAAAGGTCTATATTAAAAATATTACTGATTTGCATGAAGAATTAGTACCACTGGAAGCTGAAAGTATCTGGACTAAAATGGCTAATAAGATGATTGCTGTTAAGAACTTCATTGCTAAAATAGGTAGTACCATAATTGGTAAGATATTGTTTCCATTGACATGTGTGATTGTTGCTTTATTGATACTAAGATTAGGGTGTTTGTGTTGTAAAAACAGGGGAGGGAAAAAGAAAATAATAAGAGAAAATATTGAAAAGAAACAAAAGAGGTCAAAGAGAGACCCACAAGAAATAGAATTAGAAGAATTTAGGGAGAGTGTTTACTTGGAGTCGAAAAGGGATGATGAAAGAGAGTCTGGTGTGTAGTGTCATAAAAGACATTTCAATTTCTCCTAAGAAATGGGGACCTTTTTTTCTTTTTTCTTTTGGGGTGGTTTTTTTTTGTGGTGATAATATATCACCAAAGGGGGGGATTGCTGGAGCAGGGTTTTCTGTCAAAACTCGAACATCAGCATATATTTTTAAATGTCATGATTAAAATTACTAATAATTTATTACTAGATATTAGTTTTGTTGAAGTTTCTGACTAATCAACCTTACTAATGAAAGAATTACACGTGGGAATGCATTTGTGTTGCTTCATTAATACATGAACTAAGTTGGTGAGCAAATTAATTAAATGCTTTAATGCTTCTTTATGTCGCATATGGCTAGATAATTGCATACACATAAGGGTGTTAGTGGGAATTAACACTGTATAATCATTACGATGTAGTAACGTTGTTTTGTGTTTCTTTTAATTAAGATTGTCCATTTTGGCCTAGACAAAGATGGCCGACAATTACAGCCTGCATTTGGGTAGCTGAAATACGAAGGGAGGCCTCGCTGAATATGGTTGAAATCATCCTGACCTCGGCCTCTGTCTGTATTAAAAGTTTCCGTGAGGACAGCAGCTCCGGGCTTGATGCCAGTCGTCACCAGTTATCCTTGGGAAAGAATAAAGCCACAATGAACTTTGATAAACTTGCGGTGGCTTCGCTATGATTCCGAGGAAGAGCATTCATGGATGTTACATTTTTTAGTTTGTGCTTCCTTCTTCCGTGTTTTTATGTTTGAGATTTTCGAGAGCGGAGGTTTTTCTAAATGTTGCGAGTCAACATCCTTTCCTGCTCGCTCTGCTCAACGGCTCAATGGATGTTTGGAGTTTGTTTGTAACTTTTAATGTGTTAGTTTTCCTATAAATATTGTTAGACTAGAGAGGGTCTAAGGCCACTTCTTCCCGAACCTATGCTCGAGAGGATCGACGCTGATTGAGAGGACGGCGACTTGGGAAACTTTACTGAGAGACCTGTCCTGACCTAAATACGACATTTAGCTAGAATAGGTAATTATGAGAATAATGATTTTACTATTGATTAACTTTCATTTTGAACTAATTAGATAAAAGATAACTTTTGTTTGAATTCCAGTGTCGGGTGGTTATTTCTTTGTCATTTATTGAGTTTTCAAATGTATTCTTAATGTTTAAATCATGACTCAAGACTGATCAATTAGGTCGCATTGACCTCAGTTTAGATGCAGATTGATTTAGATTGATTTCTCTCGTATATTCAGTGTGGATAGAGTAATAGAATGAATGTTGGTATGATGGGCCATAGTGTATGATGAGTGTACGTGCGTATGACTGCGGAATTACTCTGTCCGTGAAAGTAGGGAGAATTTATATGCTCCGATCTGCAGCACACATACCTCCAATCTTATTGGAAGCAGGTGTTGGGTGAAGTGGATAATCACTTCGAGACAGATATCGCGTTTCCCTGCTTATGTAATTTTAGGTCTGCCCAACCCTCTGACATACCCATTGCTCTCCCGCAGAGGCAAGCTGATAGCCATGTTATGTTATCGTATTTTGTATAGCATCGTGCTGGGGTCTGCTATACAAAATATACTTGCGCACTGGTGTACACCCCAGCTACCGACCTTCACGGCTTGGCTCCACCGGTTGGGGTATGTCTTAGGTATGGAAAAGCTAGCGCTAACCATGGCAGGGGAAGGGGACAAATGTTGGGAGGTATGGAAGCCCTTTTTATCACTCTTAGCCTCAGAGTTTAGGGAGGTCACGTGTCCCCGATATTTAAGACTGTTACGTATTGCGGAGACTCCGAGTGGAGAAGGGCATTAAAATCTGGCGGGACCTTGGGAAGGACGTGGAGACAGGGAAGGGGGGGATGGGGTTTGGGGGCTTGGGGGGGATTGTTTTATTTGGAGGGGCTTTTTATTGGGGGAGGAGGGTTTATATTTGAAAGTTGTGTTTGATTAAATGATTATTCAGCTAAAGCACACTTAGGTTAAAAGAAGAACGATAATGACCCAGATGGTAGTTATATCATAGCAATGTGTATTTGGGTTTTGACGCATGTTCTTTGGACTGATTTTCAATAAAAACATTTAAACCATAAATACAGAAAGGGTTGGAGACCCCTGCTTATTCCATTATGGCTCTAGTGGTGTAAATATTCACTTGCATGATTGAACACAGTAATATGAATCACACACTATGAGTGTGGGGAATCCAAATTCTCCAGTGTCAGTATTAGAGCCTTAAGTTCGGCTAACTACTCAGTCACCAAGTGACTGCATATAGGTTTTCTCGGGATGGAATTCTCCATCTTGCATGCACCTCTTCACAATAGCGCACGCTGCTGAATATTGATGTTTTGTCCACACGGCAGGTTGTGCAGAACTATCAGTATGATGTAATCAAACTGTTCTAGAGGCATGATTTCATTAGGCAGAGGATAGTCTTGTTCAAATTGCAGAAAGGCTTGTCTTTGTAGTGTAGAGTAAAATTTCTAGTAAACATCTGTTGCGGTGAGTGACTTAGCCCATTGTATCCAACCTGGGTGCAGTATTTCGCATTTGGAACCCTCTAAGGTCGGCACCAGGTCACTGCAATAATTTGTTTTCCCTGAGCCAGTGCTCTATCTCTCACCACAACAGTCTGTAATGCTATTTCTTTTTCCATTTCAGCATTAGTATATATATGCAATTAATATGCAATCGGTACATTCTCACCTCCTTTAAATGTCTTGTATGTGTACACTGATGTAACAGCAATTGCACAGATCACCAGGATTGTTGTGTTCACACATGTGTTAATGTTTGGAAGTTAGCATATCAGCGCTTGTACTGAAAATAATATTTGTGTGCGTTCAGTCATACAGTGTGTGCTTGAGAAATCGGGATGAATCAGGGCGTAAACAGTTTAACCCATTCTACGTAATCTGGAATGTAAGTTTTGCCAAAATGTAGGAATCCTAATATGGGTTGTAACAACTTCAATGTGATTGGAGGTTGTAAAGCGCACAATTCTCTACGAAATGTGTTGCAGGCTTTTGCCTTCACTTGACAATTTGTATCCCAGGATCAGGAAATTGAGGTGGGCAATTTTAGATTTTTAAAGTTACATTTGTAGCTCATGTGAGCAAATCCCAGAATTATGCAATCTACTCTTGTCAACTGTACAGAAAGGTCATCATCCATCTAATATATGTAATTGACATAGGACAATACCAGGTTGTCAAGATTTTCTAGAAGTTCTGTTACCCTTGCTAAACCAAGCTGGGGCTAATCTTACACCACTGTGGCAATCAACAGAACTGTTTTTGAGAACCTAACACACTGAAAGTGGTGAAATACCTGCCTCCAGGTGCTATATTTTGGCAGAAAAATCCATTTGAAATATGTAGTGTTGTTTTGTATTTTCGTCTCACTTTCATTAGTGACGTGCTGTGTGCGTTCTGTACTGCAAATGTGCAAGTAGCTGTGTTTAGGTGTCCATAATCTAAAACTAGATGGTAAGAATGGTCAGGTTTTATGGGAAACAAAGGATTATTTATTGAAGGGGTGCAATTTTCTATCGCACCCTGGTATTCAAGTTGTTCTAGAATCTCCCTCCCTTGTTTTTTTACGTCATTTTTACTGGTATTTCATGATAAGGAGAACTGCATGCCACCCCACATGGTTGCGGAATAACACAGCAGCAAGTGCTAACGTCCACTCCTTGGCATATAAATGTTTAAACAATTCAGGAACGAGGTCGGAGAAGGCAGGCAAAATTATAGTTTTTGCATCTTGGCAATTCATTATGAAATCAAGTGGCTAGTCCTTTTCAGCCAAGAGAATATCATATCCGTATGTTAAGTCCTCCTACAGTAGAACATTAATATTCCAAGGTACTTCCCCCTCCAACTGGAGTTGGATTTCATATGAAGGATGTGGGATGCTTACCCTAGTATCTGGTGTCTCTACCTGGATATATTCACTCAGTGCTACTTTCCACCAGACAATCCAACATGTTCTGGTGAACTATTGTGACCTCTGCTGTGCTGTCCAGCATGGTCACTGCCCACTCCCTGCTCAGAAGTAGTGTTCTCAATATCGGTGGGATGCCTTACCTTGAGTCCAGCTACCTTCTCCTTTTTCAATTGAGGTTTTGATGTTTTAGGTTTGTCTTTCTGTTTAATGATGTAGTCAGATGAGTGTCCTAAGTCCTTCACCGGTTTCACATGCTCCTCCGATCTACGCTCTGACCATCCTTACCTCTCCAAACATTTTTTGGATGAATACTGAAAAGAACAAAATGAACATGTATCAGTAGCCTGATACCTGTCAGGCGGTCTAATATTATCACAGTTACACAGGTTATAGCACTTCTCTTTGCTGCCTGTGGAGGAGACTCACTCTGTGATTTAGTTTTGTCTTTGTTTTTCTCATTATCCCACTTCTTTCTTGTGAAAGATCCGAGTGCTTGCTTAGAGTTATCCTTTTCAGAATTACTCTTTAGTTGCGGTTTACCAGGTCTGGCTCCCAAATGATCTCTACCCAGTTTAGCATAAGTTTCTCGATAATTTTAGGTAATTTGTGCTACTGTTATCTTGGTGCCAAATCACTTAGGCGGTAGCTTATAGCCAAAACTGCTGCTTCCCCCTTAATGTTACTTAACATAATGGCTTGATACTGAGGCAAACATGCCCATCAGTTTCATCTCCAAATCCAGGGCAGGTACTGCCCCATACTCATTCATGATCTGTGTAGCAAAACAGCTAATGAAGGGGTATTTACTGCAGCAGAGAGTGTACTTGTGGTGTCTATGCATTATTTCTCAGTGCACTTATTTTACATATAAATGTTGGAATGTTACTTTGTACCTGTCAAGGTATTCTATGTATTACATGTTTATAATGTTTGGGACAGTGGCTGGAATTGCTTCCCCAGCAGTTGGAGCAACCACCTTGAGCCCTCTACACCTGTATACCTGCGTATCCTGTGTACTACAATAAATCTACTCAATGAATGAAGACTCCTGGTCTATTTGAAGTCCTGCACAACTTTATTGAAGACAACCCACTTCAACTGGATTTACAAAGGAAGTGCTCTCACTTTGTTCTACTTATTCTTTTTGTCCCAGCGCCACCTGTTGGATCCACAGCTTAGTTTCTTCATCAGCGATTAACACGCTATTTTTTTTTTCTGGTCTTCTCCATGTGTTAATGCAAAATTAATTTTATTTTGCTGTTTGATATTTCAAGCACAGTCTTCAACAACACATTCTAGATTTCATTAACAATATTTAGTTCCAATCTGTGTATTTAATTATCATTTTCTTTTACAGGAACTACTGCATTATTTTCTTTCTCACTTCAAGTGCATTTTTCTACATTATTCTGTTGGTGTAAAGGTTACATTATGCAAACTGTTACTCCTCCTGCCTCATTCCTACAGGATCCTGGGGAACCACCGCTAAAGTGGCGTCTTTGGCTCAGATCTTTTGAAGCTTATATTGGTGCCATTGATGGTTTAAAATTTCAACCAGAAAGAAAACGTAGCCTTATGTATTATTATTTAGGTGTTGAAGGGCAAAATGTTTTTGACCATTTACCTGTATACTTGGGACAAGACTTAGGTGTTCTAGATGAATATCAACTCGCAGTTAAAAAATTAACCATTTATTATGAGGGAAAAGTCAATTTAGTTGTTTATCGTCACAAATTCTTTACGCGCATCCAAGGTCCCAATGAATCTATTGACACTTATATAACAGCACTAAAGGTTTTGGCAAGTTATTGTGATTTTGATCACTTCACCTCACAATTGATTAGAGATCAATTAGTGTCTAGATGTTATTCAAAGAAAATCCAGCAAAGGCTTTTGTCTTGTAGAAATCCCTCATTAGATGAAGCTATCGATATAGCAAAGAGTATTGAAACCTCTGAAAGTGATTCCAAAATTTTACAAACTCAATCTTTGCCCTCAACCACTGGTGCGCTCTCAACAAAACCCTCACACACAATTGATATTGCAGAAAACAAACCCAGAGGTACCTTTTCAAATTTCAGAAGTTTCAGAGGTACATCTTTCGGTCATGGTAGAATTTTGTGTTTTAGATGTGGTTCAAACTCCCATGTTTCAAGTTTTAAACATTGCCCAGCTGCAGCTCAAGAGTGCTGGAAATGCAAGAAAATTGGTCACTTTGGCAATGTTTGTAGAGGAGGCAAATGTCACCCTATTAGACTTGTTCAAGACTCTGAAGTTGATACTGAGGTTGTAGAAAACAAATTTGAAGAATTAATGTTAGCGGTAGATTGCATCGACATTAACAATGTACATTCCGAGAACACAATCTCAGATCCCTTGGTTCAGATTTTTATTGACAATATCAACATTCCGCTACTTATAGATTCTGGAGCAAGAATTACAATTATTTCTATTGACAAGTATAAACAAAGCTGGTCACATAAAGTATTATTGCCTCCTGATGTTGTTACCACAGCATTTGAAGGCAGCAGAATTGACTTAGCAGGATATTTCTGTGGCAACATCACTTTTGAAACTAAAACTATTCATGGTAAAATTTATGTAGCATACAAAGGCATTAATGTACTTGGGTGGTGGCATCAAGCAGAGTTTGGGATGATCATCAAACCTGGCCATAAATATCCTGTTTCTCTTACTAAGTCGGTAGCTGACCACTCAACTTGGAAAGAGAAATTTAAAAATGTATTTTCTTACAAAATTAGATTGATTAAGAATTTTTGCCATGAGAAGTGTAAACCATACTTGTGGGGGAGAACATTTTGTTTGAGAACCGATCACAAGCCATTAGTTGATATACTTTCTGGCAACAAAATCAAAAAAGCAACAGCTAGGTTAGCCAGGTTATCCACCAAACTTTTAGAATTCGATTTTACTGTGAAATACATAGCTGGAGGGAAAAACATCAAAGCTGACTTCTTATCCAAACATCCGGTGCAGATGGACAAGTCTAATGCTTCAGATGATGATATTGAAGAATGTATCATTGCTAGCATTGATGACACCGTTATCTGCCCTGACATGGTAGAATGGCATAAAGCTTTAGAAAGTGATTCACTTATCAAACAAGTTATGGAATTTGTGGTGAAAGGTTGGCCTAAGGAAAGATCTGTTGAACCTGAGTTACAACCATTTTGTAAGGTTGCAAATGAGTTATCTCTTGAAGGCAAACTTTTAGTCAGAGAAGGCAAATTAATTCCTCCATGTTGTTTTCGACAAAGAATTTTAGAAACTGCACATTCAGGTCATTTGGGTATGACTTCCACCAAGCGCAGAGTACGTAATGATTTTTGGTGGCCGTCTGTTGATCGTGAAGTGGAAGCACTTGTCAATAATTGCACACAATGTTTATACAGTGCCAAACATTTGGTTACAAATTCTCCTTCTCCCAAACCTTCAATTTCTCCCAACAGAGTATGGCAAAAGGTTGCAGTAGATTTTCTTGGACCATTTCATGTACTACCCAATTGTATGAAGTATTTCATAGTTCTAATCGATCATTTATCCAGGTGGGTAGAGGTCAGAGGTGTTTCTGAGCCAAATACCAAATCTGTCATTCAATTTCTTCAAGATGTATTCAGCAGAGAGGGCACACCTGAGGAATTACTTACGGATAATGGGGTTCAGTTCACTTCACAAATCATGCAAGATTTTTTGACAAAGATGGGCATCAAACATTTACGCACTCCTTTATATTTTCCTCAGGCAAACGGCAAAGTTGAAAGATTCAACAAGGTTCTAGTGGAATGTATTCAGAGTGCCATCAAAGCAAAAGTAGATTGTGAGTCTGCTATCAGAGATGTGGTGTGGGCATATAGGACCACTCCTCACTCTGTTTCTGGTTGTGTTCCATTTGAATTGATGAGAGGGAGGAAAGTGGTATCTACTCTCAATCCGTTTTGGAAATTGAATTGTTTAGATAATAAATGTGATGTTGCAAAGAATTCTGTCATTGCTAAAAATCGTAGTGATGAAGCCAGTATTAGCAGATGTAATAAACTCTCTGTGCCTATTTCCAAGAAAGAAGTCAAATTTGTGGTTGGTGACCTGGTCCGTGTCAAAGATCCTTTGTTACTACAAAAAGATAAATCAAAATTTAGGGATCCTGCACGCATAGTCATAATTAAAGGTAACAGTGTAAAATTAGAGAATGGTCAATGGTGGAATCTTGGTCGTCTAGCCAGATTCAATCCTGTACATTATCCAGTTGTAAATATTGGTCAGAGCTTCTCTGATGTCAGAAGGAGTTCAAGATTAAGGGAAAATACCTAGTAGTTATGTTCAGTAAACATTTTGCTCACAGTTTTGTTAAAAGGGTAGTTTTCTCTTTTATTTGTTAAAAGGAGGGAGATATGTGGTGTCTATGCATTATTTCTCAGTGCACTTATTTTACATATAAATGTTGGAATGTTACTTTGTACCTGTCAAGGTATTCTATGTATTACATGTTTAGAATGTTTGGGACAGAGGCTGGAATTGCTTCCCCAGCAGTTGGAGCAACCACCTTGAGCCCTCTACACCTGTATACCTGCGTATTCTGTGTACTACAATAAATCTACTCAATGAATGAAGACTCCTGGTCTATTTGAAGTCCTGCACAACTTTATTGAAGACAACCCACTTCAGTACTCCATTTGGTGTAGTGTTCCGCAGGGGGAGCCATTCCCATCGGCAAGCAAATCGCCAATATTCAGTGTTTTTCCTGGCTTCCCACATGTGAAACACTGCTTCAAGCTGACTTGTTTTTTATGCAATCCAGAACGGAATCTTCTCTTGTCTGGTGGGAACCTTACCCATTACTGCATTTAGTGTTTTTGGGCTGATGCCCGGTGTAGTCAATTGTGGTTGTGCAGCTTGAACAGTTCACACAGGTTAAGTGTCAATGTTCGCATAACGAACTGTGTCAAACATCTGTCTATTGGCACTAAGTTTTTCCATAGTCTACATAATTGTACCACTGACAAATTATCAACATTGGGATGTGTTGTATAACCGACTAAGGGGCACATGCATCAACAATGCCATTTGCGATTCCTTATTAGCGAAAAATAAGGAATCGCTAATAAGGAATAGCAAAAGGCTATGCATGTAGGAATCGCTATTCAAATAGCGATTCCTTAACTTTCCTTAATTGCTACTAGCAAATTGCGAGTAGCAATTAAGGAATGCCATCCCAATCATTCCTATGGGCCTCCAGGCCCATAGGAATGAATTGGAGATTGCATGAGCAAATAGCGAGTACCAGTAGGTTCTCGCAAATTGCTCATGCAATTTCAAGGGTGCAAGGGTGTCAAAATGACACCCTATTGCACCCCTGAAATTGATATGTGCACATATGTTGCACACACACATGCTCTAAGGGCATGTGTGTGCGCAACATGAAACTTTGAAAAATGCACAAAAGTGCATTTTTCAAACTTTTAGCAAATTACCATGAAGTTCAACCTCATGGTAATTTGCTCCCCCTATTAGCGAATTCGCTAATTTTTTAGCTTTCATGCATTGCATTGAAGGAATCCCAAATTGAGATTCCTTAAATTAAGGAATCTCAATTTGGGATTCCTTAAATGCTATCGCTATTTAAGGAATCACTATTTAAGGATTCCTTAAATAGCGATTTTTGCTTTTGGGTTGATGCATTGGGATTGGGTATTTTTAACTCAATACCGGGAGCTATTAGCGAATCGGTATTTTACCGACTGGATTTTGGCTTGATGCATGAGGCTGTAAGAGCTTGATTTAGATCTTGCTGGGACCGCAACAAAGTGGGCTTTTTTGTCGGTCTTCTCACCCACATTCCTGGCGGTCCGCCCACCCGATGATAGATGCTGGATGCAATGAACGAGGTGATTGCTGCAGTCCAGCTGACTACGCTAGGACTTCGCTCCCGTCCCCTTCGGCAGGGTGGACTGCAGCAGGCAGTGGTGGGACTCCATCCAGGGTTCCTGCCATTGATATTTGGTTCGAAGATAATTCTGACGGGAATCCTTCCTACTTCGTGTTGGCAGAAAGGGACAAAAAGGGGTGAAAATTCACCTTTTCTAGGGGTACAGGCTGCGTTTCCTCCTCTTCATCTTTGTCAAGGTCCCTCCGTCCTGACGCCTTGACCTGGATGGACTGGCACCCCATTTTGATGGACTTGAAGGTAAGTGTAAAGTGGTGTGTTCGGGTATACAGTGCATGGTGTGTGTATGTTGGCGGGGTGCAGTACAGAATGTACAACATGTGGTCACTACACATAACCTACATACACATATGGACACATAACCAACATGTATGAGTTATACATAAAAAATAAAATGTCACTTGTCTCCGCACTACCAGGGTCGCCCCCCTGTCTTCACTCTGCCGACAGAACACCGACAGTCCAATGGGAACATAAAAATTGGTTTGTCTGGACCCAGCCGTCAGGATAGCGATGGAGGGCCGGTCGTCAGTGCTGAAGACTGCCACCACAGAGATCTTCTGTGTAACACGTTTTCATCAAACTCCATCAACCCAATAGAGTATTTCTATTTCTTCATATGGTGTGTAGTTATTTTGAACATCATCCTGTTTGTATTTCTAACATATCCCTCTTGTGTTTTTTCTGCTGCCAGGAATGTAACCCATGAACAGAACACCTCCGTCCTTTATGCTTCATGAGCCTCAACCACGAAGGTAACATCTCCACCTGTAAGGTCCAAATATGTGTGGTATTACCACAATTGCTTTGGGGAAATCGGTGCTGGAATGAGTTTTCTGCATATGCAGGAATTGGTCAGACATTCAAGCAGTAATAACACTTGTTCACATAGTAATATCCTAGTGTGGAATTAACATTAGCCAGTGGTAAACTCTTGATTTTCATTTTCATCACTTGGGGCTTATGCTGTAATATAAATTCATTGCTGAAGATAGGGTTTCACTTTGCCCATGAGACTGTAAATACAGCCCTTTGCAGGAAAATGCTCAAGGCATATTACACAACCTTTCAGATCTCTTTAATAGTAATAACAGTTCTGCTCTTGCTAGAGGAATGTGGATTTTGGTTTCAGAGCAATTCAGTAGCATATAATAAATTGTTTACTTTACTACTAGACAACACAGTGGTGACAATAGAATTGAATTGCAGATGCCCCCAAAAAAATGTCATTATTTATTCTATAAAAAGGCTTTGGTATATTTTGTGGATTATAATAGCTATATTATGTTCTCACATTTCAATTTTGTAATATTCTCAGCATGTGTATCTGTAATATAAACACAACACATGAACTTAACATGAAATTAACATGTGATAGTATTATCTCTTGGCAATTTCAGAAACAACAATTGCAATCAAATTTCTATTGCATAGTGCATCCACTGTTATCTTTGCCTAAATCGAACCACAGGGAAATTGCATGAAGTACGACATACACTACTGCAAATACTACATATGGCCTAGCCTAGAGAAATGAATAAACAAATAGTCCCTGATTAATGGTGGTGCATGGGGGGGACTGAATTACCGGTGCCACAGTCTGCAATCATGGACAATAATTCCTTCAGTATAGTCCCAGAATATTGAATTTTAAGTATTGCTCAACAGGAGTATTGCAGCAAAAATATCAGCAAGGAACATAGATGTGGAGTTAAGAACAGTAAACATATATTTACAAATATATACGTACCTCAATTATATTTTGGTTCTCAATATTTTTGCTCTGATATCAAACTAGTTCCTCCCTTGCACTGTGCTATTACAAGTTTTCATATCAGAATGGGAAGTAATACGTAGGACCTGGTGTTCCTGAGACCATTCCTATGTTTGGCCTGGAATCTGGCTATGTATCCACACATGGATTCCTATTGTTCTCAGCAGGAGGAATCTGTGTACTGAAACATTGAGGGGGACATTGGGTTCTGACTGAAACCTTGTATCAAGTCCATAATAAGCCAATAAACATGTAAAAACAATATTAATTTAGAGAAATGTAATCTGTCTTTTGTTTACTGGTATTATGCCAAGTCATCAGCTCATGTATGTGTGCATAATTGATATATACATATATCAGGAAACCCAAGGACATCACAATATGATTTGCCAGACTTGCAGCTGCAAAACAATAAAATTACGGGCAAAAAATGACCTAAATTTGCAGAATTTATGTGACAGCCACAAAATGTGCCAAATGGTTAGGATATAAAAATGCTACTTTTCCAAAAGTGGCATTTTCAGAATTAAGAATTAAAATCCGACTTTACCATTAAGGAGGGTTTTAAATTACACTTTTTTAGACACCAAACTCAATATTCTTCTTTGCTCCCAATTGAAAGTTAGTGCTTATTAAATGTAAAAGACAACCCAATGTTATCATATGGGAGGGGTAGGCTTTGCCGTTAACAAATGAGTTTTTCAGTACCAGAACGTGTCAAACTTAAAAGTTCATGACCAACATTTTAAATACACCGCACCCTGCCATTTGGGCAGTGTAGGGCCTACCATAGAGGTGATATATATATATTAAAAAGGAAAGTTTAGACCTGGCAAAAGATTTATTTTGTCAAGTCAAAATGGCAGTTTAAAACTCCAAAACGTTTTTCCCTAATGTTGCCCAAGTAGGCTTTGGTTAACTTTGTATGGAAAAATTTAGATCTGCAGTCCTGGAGAATGTGGCTTAGTTCCATGCACTCCTGGAGCTGCCTCTGAACATATGTTTCCTTGGTTTTGCTGTGAAATGGTTAGAGGCAGGCCTGCAGTTGGTCAATTTGTTTGGATCATTCAATGTTTTTTTGTACGGGGGTCAATCAATCAACTATCTATTCGGTTTTAGATTAAACCATAAAAGATAAACCAATGTCAGAAAAATAAAATTTAGCATCAATAAAAATCCTCAATAAACCAATTGTTTTCCGTAAAATGTACAATTATATAAATAAATGAAATCAACAGTTCATCGTAACAAATCCTTTGAGCTCTTCAATTTGACAGCGCCAGCTAAAAAATGTACCACTTGAAAGAAGGTGCGCTGATATAAAAGTATTTCTGAATGCAACAAGGCGAGTTTGATCTGAATTATGTGTTTTTCCTCCTTGTTTTTGCAAATTCACATAAAAAACTGAAAAACATTATGTAGTGCATAGTATCCTGTTTTGAAACTAGACCACAATTACAGGGTTCAGGAGAACAATCCTTATACCAGCCCTTAGGGACCGCCAACAAAAGATGTATCATATTAAGTTTAAACCTGGTCAATAAAAAACAATGATGAGAAGAGAGTCCTAGGTGCAAATAAGGTTCGCGAGCTGGTGAGGTTAACAATATACCGTGAAATCTAACAGATGATTTAGCCAACTTCGTACTTTCCCTTACGGGTATAGATAAAGCCATGAAAGCTTTTTTTATCCAAAGCAAGTCTGCCTTCACAAGCTTGTCTGGGTGATTAGCTTGTCTGGGTTATTAAAAATTTCTGTTTGCCCTAATTCAGTAAAAGATCTCTTGACAAAAGAGAGCCAGAGAATCATGTTAGATCCATTCAAAGCAAGACAATCCCTTGTTATCAATCAATTTAACTTGGTCCCTGGCATTAGTCAACCCAATCTTCACTGTAGCAAGGGACTCCTTTTAACTATATTGGTAAGAAAACTCTTCATGAACTACAAAAGTAGCAGAAGTGCTTGGAAGAAATAAAATGGAATTTTCACTGTTCGAAGGGAAGAAACATCAGCGTACCCGCAAATATCACTTCCATAGGTAGCAATAGTGACACATTTTGCCTCAAAAATCTTTACAATGGGTGCTAAGGGTCTTTTGCGGAGTCTGGCGGCAAAATCAAAAATTGAAGAAATGGATCTCATAAAAGTAATTGATCTGGAAGATAAAAGAGAGGACCAGGTTCCAACAGAGTCAAACAACAACTCTGAATATGGATATGAGTTAACCTCACTAATAACATTAACATTCACCTTAAAAACTCAAGATTTGACGCATATAGGGCAAAATACCATTGCATGTGATTATTTTGAAATCTGCACTTACGTCCAGAGAATCCAAGCCACAAATAAGTTTAAGAAATGTTGACCACCCAGTGCTGTTCTGGCGATTAAAACTGAATTGTCCGCATACAGCAGTGCAGGAATCAGACACCATCCAACATAGGGCACATCATGGCACGCTCCACAAGAATACTTTCATGTTGATTTATATAGAGGGAAAAAAAAGAAAATGAATAAGAATGTAACCATGCTGGACACCTCTTTTCATCTTAAACTAAGCAGAGCATCACCTCTCTCCTCATGTTTCACTGAAGCCAGCAAATTCTGCTGAAAATCTTGCAAAAAATATACAATACCCAACTCAACACCTAAAGAGATGGAGGTCATGCTAACATATTACAGAGAACCAGGAATGATACTTAATAGAAAAGAGGCCTTTATATATGATGTGAGAGGGTGGAAGAGTTGATTGAGGCATACAGCTCAACAAGGGTTCATAGACCATTTAACACCTTTGTTTCAAGGGCCAGGTCAAGTGCAGTTTCCAAAGGGTTCATAGAGCTGAAGGCAGATTATATCAAAGAAGGAGAGATAGTAGTGCAGAGAGCCACTGCTGAGCTGCTCTAGATAGATTAATAGATTTTGGGAATTTTTCGACTCACGGAACATGGGAAGTCCACAGTGTTATAGAGATTTGCAAGAGTTGCTTTACAGAGCATTTAGGTTGAACAGTTCGTGGCAAATATATTGAAGATTGCCTACATGCAGATTGTGCTTGAAGTATATGTTTCAGAAACTAAGGACCAGATTTAATAACATTTGGTGTAACGCAGCAAGACAACTCGCCACGCTGTGTCAAATAGAGCAGGAATGCGCCATATTTACTAATATAGTGCATTCCGTCTATAGAACACTTTCCCAAAGCAAAGTAACGTAAGGCAGTGGCTTGTGCTGCCATGCGTTACTCTAGATGTACTAAGCCATGTAAATCTGAAATAACGCAAAGTGGCACAAGTCACTGCATGTATTACTCTGCGTGGGGAAGGTGTTGCTTGGTTGGAGTGTGGGTGTTCCCACACATCCACCCATGGATTTTGATGCATTCCCAGATTTATTGAAACTACTAAATCTGGGAATGCATCCAAATGCTTCGCCTTCCAAGATGTGGTGTAACTAGGAGAAATATGTTTATTTCTCCTTGTTATTTCCTCTTTTTACACATGCTGCAAAGAGGAAAAAGGCCTCTGGTGGTTATTTTTGAGAAGGAAGGTCTACCTTCTGCAATACAGGCACCCTTGTACAATTGCACAAGGGTACCAGTGCTGGCACTTGGTAGACATGAGTGCACCAGCATAGAGAGAGAGAAGGACATATGTAAATAATGATGGCATATTCCTGCTTTCTTCACGTGATGCAGCGCAGCAAGTTGTCTTGCTGCACTGCGTTGCATCAAATGTTAATAAATCTGCTACAGTGTGCATATTCACAAATAGAAATGCAGTCAGCAGATTTAAAATTCACCTGATTTATTTATGTATGCACAGTTATGGAATTCAGGAAGGTACAATTGTTTTCCCATTTTTAGGTCTGCTGTTCACCGAGACTTAGTGATATTACAAAGAATATAGGTATACTATATTACCTCATAGGGGCTTTCAACAAGCCCTCTTTCTTTTTCTGTTATTGTGCCATTTACATTTATTTTTCTGCCCACTATTCATATTCATACTTCACCTGAATCTGGCCAATGGCTAAAGTGGTCTACTTCAGCCATTGGCCAGATTCAGTGTGAGTGATGGCATGAATATCGTTCACAAGGAGTTCATACAGACAAAAAGTAGTTTTTCTCAGTGCCAGAGACTATTATGGGAAAGTGAGCTTTTTGAGATCAATTTTTAGTTTTTACTTTAGCCATTATATTTTTTTAGCTTGCGGAGGGCCCGTAAGCATTCCCAGCAGTAACGTTATGAGAACACTCTGAGAAAGTGGATGCCAGCCATTTGGCTTTGTCAATGCTTGCTCACAAGAGGTGTGTAGAATGTGTAAACATATTTGGAAAATAAGGAAAATACTTTCAAGTAGAAAGGAGATCAAAAGTTTAAAAAAGAAATCTAATTTTCCGAGTCTCATTACTCATAATGTGCGCTGTACCTAGACTACAAATCTTTTAATATCGCTTTTTCAAGTTAGGACAATTGGAACTTGCATCTTTCGGAATTTATCCAATCAGGTGTAACATATGAACATGCAAAAGTATAACTTATGCGTGATGTAAATCACACCTCTTTGTAATAAAACATCCTTGCACCAATGCCGGCTCTCTGTAAAAAGCAGAGACCTGTATTAGTGGAGTGCACCTCATCTTTGTACTTAGTCAATCGGTGCATTATTAAGAGTGTAAGGCTGTGGGGTGGGTTTCTAACAAACAGCCGAATACCAACAACAAATAGTGCTAAAAAACACACACATATGGGTTAAATGCCATTGTGTAGGTACAGGAGAATGATAACACTTCTGGAGATGTTAAAATGGAATGGGAATGCTTGAGCAACATATCCTCAACTGTCGTTGTTATATATTACACATTCCATACATTTTAGATAAGAGAAACCAAACAACATAAATGGATAGTTTCCTCAAAGGTTAACACACAATAATTGATATGTGTATTGTCGTAGAAACTTAAAAGCTTTTTCTGAACAATTTAAAACATCACCTAGTGAGGGTAGCCCATTTTTTCAGTGTTACTACTCCAGTGTCTATATCCCAAAAAGTGACTATTATTGGTGATAAACAAAAAGTGGGAAGAAGCCCAGTCCAGCGAAAGGTAATAGAAAAAGCCAAGAGTAACGGAGAATATGCAAATACCCTATAGAGTGGCAAGAGACAAAGCACTTATAGTGGATACGTACCACAAGGAAAATAAGAAATAGCCGTCCTCATTTGAGAGAAGGAGTTTTTTAGGTCCGTTTCTCTATGGTCGTTGAGAATATAGTGTGAATTCTGAAAGAAGGTCCATCTGATAGAGATAAGGCGGGAAGACACGTAATTTTCATAGAGGGGTATTTTTTGGATGTACTGGATGAAAGGATGTATGTGGTCAGAAAAAACTGATAGGAAATAACCAATAGGCCCAAAGCTCGGAGGAACAATCATGAAAAATCTGAAGTCCCCTGCTTATTAAGATTTGTCTTTGCTATAACCTAATTGTTGTTGGTTGGTGCATCCTCCCTATTCTTGTTCTCTGCCTTGCTGCTCAGCCAATGGTGATTTCATTTGGAATGTTGAGTGTGTTTGTCCTTGAGGAGATGTCAGTTGGAGCGGATGGGCTGAGCAGCAAGGAGGCTGCTCCTGGTGGGGCATTACATGGACTTTATCACCTTCCAGTTACCTTTATCTGAAACTGTTGCTTAATGAATAAACCTACAACTTGTTTCTACATGACCTGTCTACGAGACATTCTTCATTTTAACAGTCTTGTAAGCACTATGTATCATTTAGCAACCTGTTTATGCTTATTCCTTATCGATACGTAGGAGAGGGGAAACGATCCGCCCCTCATCCAACACCTGTGAATAAAAGAGGGAGAGCTAGCGCTAATGTTCTGAAAATGTTTTGAGAGGACTTGGCTAGTCCGCCCTTTCTGATACGATCAGCAATGTTTAAATAAGGAACATGTGGGCATGTTAACCCCTATAAAAATACCATCAGGGGGCCACCCTTCAGCCAATACTTGTGGATAGAGAAAAGGAGAGCTGTCTTAAATATTATATAAGGGGTTTAAGAGAGCTTGCCTTGTCAGCCCTTTTAAGCACGATCAGCAATGCCTAAATAAGCCACATGTGAGCATGCTGCCAAATATAACACAACCATCAGGGTGCGGTATACATTATAGATTGTGTAATTCTATATAGTGCAAGATTATCCTTTACGTCAGCGGGTATAATTGGCACACAATAGGGTAACGTGAGTAACCCACACATATAAACAATAGGGCTCTAATTTTCTGATACGCCAACAATAATACATTATTAAAACCGAGTCGGAACCTATGTAAAAGTAAGTATTGGTGACCCGAAAATCCAACTGTGTTAAAAAAAGAGAGAGGACAAAGGAAGGTTGCGCAATTATCCAAAAAGCCAATCTCACAATATTAAGGGGATACTTTAAAGAAAGAAAATACTAAGAAAATCCTAAGTCCATAATTATATTGCATTAGATGGCCACATCCCTTGTAACCAAACAAAGGTAATTGGGAAAGCGGTATAGCCGCGTACTTATTGCGATTGGTGTGGACCCCTCCTTAAATGTATTGCTTCCAGTGGTGGCAACAAACTGCAATGAGCCTTTTTTGCATATTATCAGGTCCTTAAAGTTTCATACGGTGCATGGATATGACGTAATCACAGAGTAACAATTGTACAACTTAAAGCAAGTAAATGCTATGTATGGGAGGGGGCAGTCAGACATATTGAAGCATGTTTCGAAGGCATTGAGCATTATTTAGGTGGCCATGAGTCCCCTATTAATAGGTATTTGGGCTATCAAAAAATGAAACTCAACCTTCGCCCACCCTGCGGGATTCCATATAAAATCACATAGCGCTGGATTTCAATTTGATAATATCAATACAAAAAATAATTATTTATTAAAATATTTTTCAACCCAGTTAGTAATAGTATGGCACAGAGATGAAAAAATGAAAAAAACATCTGTGCCGTGTGAGAAAGTCAGTTGTTCAAAAAACATAGAGCATTGAATACATTTATTGCCTTACCGCGAGCCAGGGCACGGACTGCATCCACCAGGCTCCCTTGCTTCTGCTTCACTTCTGACTAACTTCCTGGCACCCGGAGGCGCATAAAGCCTTCCCCGAGGTCCCCTCTGCTCGGGACGCACCCTGAAGAGGCTGGGCTGGGCCACTCCCCTGAAATTTTGTTCCAAAGGTCTGTCCCCTGGCAGTTACACTAATAGGGTACTGCCTTCAACTTGGCGCATCCTAGAAAACTAATACTAGAGTTTCCCCTATAGGCCATATGTTGGTTGGCTTCCTTCTTTCCTCTTTGTTGATTTGAACTGTCATGGGGAAGCGCAAAGTTTGAGAGGGAGGTTTGGGAGAAGCCCACAAGAAGAAAGTGAAAATGAAAGCTGAGACCCCAAGCTCGGCTTCTGGGACCTGTGTACTGGATCGTATAGTTTATTATCTGAATGTGAGGAACTTCTTGACCCAGCCCCCCACCGATAATTCGCCAAAACCCAACACTTTACATGTACCTGGAAGCTCCATAGACAAAGGGCACATACCATCCATGTTCAAAAGGGTAGCTAGCATGAACCAGCCACCAGAAGCTTTAAGTGCACCACCTAATAGTCCCACAAGTGGGAACAATATGGTGCCAGTGTTCTTGGCTGATCTCTCCTGTCACTACAGATTTTCACCACTTTTAGACCACTCTGACCCACTGGACACCCCCATCAGCTCAGGGAGTCAGGCGCATAGGGAGGGTGCAGAGGCTAGCACACACAACATAAGAAATACCCATCTATCAGTACACCCAGCTCTGAATCCAAATTGACAGCAGTGCCAACCAATTAAACCATACCAATGCCTTGTGTACTGAGGAACCCCCCCCCCCCCCAAAGATTACTCATTTCTCATAAAATAGACTTGGTTTGGGAAATTAGAGCTCTCAAAGTAGCCGTCAGCAGCTTCTCTGACTCCTTAAACAAGGTACTCTCTGATGTGCAACAAGTCAAAAAACAGTTGGGAGATCATACTGCCAGTGCTCACGGGGGTGCGAACCACTCAAGCCAGCTTTCTGGGAATAATAGGGGTCTCGTAAGATGACGTACGAATGATGTAGTCAGGGATTTCTCATCAACATGGGCAAATAACGATTTCCCAGTAGCTACTCAGCCTAGCAGGGTAGCTCAAAATCGTGCAGGGTATCGACAATCCGATAATCCCAATTTGGCAATAGGCCCTTCACTAGGTCCCAGCCCTCCTTGGGCAAGCATGACCTTATCACCATGAAGCGCTGCAAGGGCCCTAGATAAGACATGCATAATATATTCAATAAATGTACCAAAGCTCCCCCCTAGCTTAATCAAAGAAGATGAGGGCTCCCTAATAAATAAGTGCACCCAATGGATCCGGCACGTAAGGGGATGTCAGTCTGTAATAGGGGATGACATCATGGGGGCCAAAAGATGCTCCCCTCCTGGGACCCTCCTGAATTCCATTGCGCTCACACTCTCACACCGAGATTTAGTTGAGAACATGGTGGACTTTGATGTCCGCACCCAACACTTCACCAAAACTAACATTTGCTTCAAATACAATCCCCCCGAAACAACCTGACTGATAAATCCATCCCACCCCTTACCATCCTCCATTGGGGCGACTCCCACATGAGAGATAGATTGAAGGTTACAGCTATCCCCAGATGGTTGCACTCAGGTAAGGACATCGGGGGGGGGGGGGGTTAACAATCTGCGTCCATCAGGATGTTGGTTTCAAGATACAGGAACTTTTGACCCAGAGCCTGGATATCCTTGCCATTCGGCTGTTGACCAGTCCTTATGGCAATATTGATATTGATATCTATAACGTGTATGCGAGAGGACATAGAGGTGGGCAGAGGTCTGAAACTGTAACGGCTCTAGATGAGCTCCTAGATAACATTTCATGGGCTGCATCAGTTGTTATAGCTGGAGACTTTCGAGCCACTTGATAGTGAGGAAAATTACCTGGTGGGGTAGGAAGACGCTTTGTGGGGTATATCAAGTCTGGAACTAACACCAATCACAAGATGGACAGAAGCAGCTATCCAACTTAAAGCTATCTGCCTAGAAAGAGGCAAAAGGGCGGCCAATAGCAGAACCATTTCTGATAGGCAAGGGGCCATTACGTTTAATAACGGCCATCACTCAAGCAGTATTGATTATCTCCCAATCGACCTAAAACTATGACATGCCCTTGAGGACATGGTTGTCTTAGACCAAGTGGAGAGTGATCATAACCCATTGTGTTCTGTATTCAAATTCAGCTACACGAACGAACATACCCTCCCTACCTACTAACCACGAGCGACTTACTAACCTCCAATGACATGCGGTGGCTTAAATGGTCAAAGATTTTGGAAAAACCAGACACATTGTCCATTAGAGGATATCTAGAACGCGGTAGCAGAGATGGAGGTTTCCCTCCTTAATTCTCAGCCAATTAATGCCATAATACAGTATTTGATAAAACGCGATCACACTTTCAAAGACCCTATAGTGCCAAGGAGAGTCACAAGGCCTCAGCACCACTGGTTTAATAAAGAATGCAAGCAAGCACGCAGTTTTTTAGGGGAGGCCATTAGATCAAGTGACTTGTGTAGAATACAGAACGTGAGGAAAACTTATGAGAAGGCGCAGAAAACTGATAAAAAAACATGGGATGGAAACAGATGGCATGACCTTAAACTAGCATGTACTAGGAATAATCACCAACATTTTTGGAACCGTGTAAAATGGGGTAGTGGTGGACATTCTCTTCCCCCACAAAACCATGTAGATCCAGACTCCTGGGTAAACCACTTTGCCATACAATAAGGAAAGCAAGCCCTTCACCACCCACTGTTATTTAACTGATCAGGTTTTCGACCTAGCTGATGCAACAGCTGCCCTTAGTGCCATTACAGGGGGGAAAGTCACATTCATCGACAGCATTCCTGCTGACATCTTTTTATATGATTATAAGGAACAAGGAGACCCTAGGAGTCAGAAGGGACCAAGGGTGTAAACATTATTATAAAGGAACAGTGGTCCCATTCAATTCGAGTAAATTAAAGTGCCACAATTAGTTCAATGAAAAATTGGGTTTTATGTTTGAAGACAATGCAGAAATAACTAGAAAATTACAGTAAATAGTGTGAAAAGTAAACCAGTGAGTGAGTTGGTGGCAGGGTAATAGGAAATCAGCCGATTTCCGGTACCCAGGCAAGTGATTTAAAAAGGTGACTTTTTGGTGCTCAAAGGTAATTGTTAACAAAAAGTCAGTAAAACATTTCATACTCCGACATTTCAATTTTGCAATACACTGGAGTTTAGAAATGGTTGTCGACGACGTTTCGATCCCTTAACGAGTAGTGGGATCTCTTCAGGACAAGAGAATGATAATTAATTGCCTGGGAGGTAGCCTAGTGGGGAGGGGGAGAAAAATAACAATATGCAAAGTTAGGAAGAGAGCATAGGAAGAGTAAAGGAAGGCGAAGGGAGAGTGGCTTAAGGTAATATGCGAGAAGAGAGGAAAGTTAAGGGGGTGGTGCAGAGAAATAATTCAAATGGTGGTCGAAACTTACAGTGCCCGGAACGGGAAGAAGATGACCCAATTAAGTAGTATATGATGCGCAGCCGCGTCAAAACCAACACTAGACGGTCTTAGTGTTGTAGTCCGGAATACGTGGAATGAGGTATAGGCGGGAATTAGAGCCTGTTGGGGAGAGGGAGAGTCAAGGCGGGGGAGGAATGCGGGAGCGCAGGGTGCAAGTGAAGGAGAGTTGGGCAAAGGCTTACCAGAGATATGGCGAGACACTGATTAGATGAAGCGCCCCGTCAGAACCGTCTCAGACCGGGGCTCGACGGATGTCGCAATTCCGTGTGGGCGGAAAAGTGAGCCTGCAGGGGAATTGGAGGGTAAGGAGGAGGTGAGGAAGTGCCATGAATGTGTGGATAGGGGGAGAAAAAAGCGGGCTAGGGCTTACCAGGGGAGCGGTGAAGTAATGGGAGAGGTAATTTGGTCCGTAAATTGCGAGTCAGGTCTGTGTTGGAAAACGATGGGAATTCCGAGGCAGCCCGACCGGGCTTGTCGATGTGTTCGGAAACCTACATCCTGTGGGGAGAAGGAAGGGATAGTGAGCAAGGAGGGGGTGGGGGGTGGAGTAATGGTAACGGGACATGAGGAATTAAACTCACCGTGGGGCGGTAGTCCGGGAAATATAAGCGTAGAAGAATGTTGATAGTTACGATGCAAGCCGTATAATAACGCGATAACCTGTGAAAGGGAGGGAGGGAATTGAGTGAGGATGGGCGAGTAAAATAGGGGAAGAGGAAGTGAACGAGCGAGTGTGTCTCACCTGAGGAGCTTGCGAGGATCCGGCTAAGCGTCAGGGTGCGGGCTGTGTGAATGGAGCCTCAATGGGACGGAAGTGCACTGGGAAATAGAACCGCCCAGTAAACGACAGCGAAGAGGGCCAAGGTGGGGTGGGATATGAGGGCGGCCATGATGGAATGGTCAAGGACGCCCATAGAGATAAGAAATGCGAAGGTAAAACAGATAGGGAAGAAGTAGTATGAAAAGTAGCGCCTCAGGATGAGGGGCGAGGAACAGTTGAGAAAGGAAGACAGGGGGGATTTGTTAGTATAGTGTTACAATTATTCAGTTATAACAAAGGGAGTGGAAAGAAAGGGGTATAGGGCATGGAAAAGCCGGAAACATGCTCGGTTCTTGGTACATAAAATTAGAGAGAAAACACATTTCAGTAATTTTGCGTATGGCTAAGTGTACACATAGAGATATTCAAGGATTAGAGTAGATTAGACCAGTCCTCAAGTCGGTTCAGTCCAGAGTGATGGCTATCACAGCGAATTATCCATTTGAGTTCCTCTTTGTTGAGGACAGATGCAATATTCATGTTCCTTGTGGACTGTGTGATAACGCTGATCACCTGCCATGTCAAGTCGTCCTCGGTATGATTAAGTTGTGTGAAATGTTCAACAAGAGGAGCGTTAGCCGTCTTGCAGCGGATTCTGCTTCTATGTTGACAGATGCGAATCCTGATTTTCTGCGTAGTTTGTCCCACATAGATCAAATTACACGGGCATGTTATGGCATATATAACATTATTAGTGTTACAATTAGAAAAATTGTTCAAGGTGACGTTAATGTTAGCATGCACGAAGGTTTTAGTATCCAATGTGAGGCAGCAGACACTACAGCTAGTACATTTGAAGTGGCCCACCAGTCGTGGTAGATTGCAAAAGGTTCTAAGGGTAGAGTCCCTGTTTGGTTCTGGAATTGCGGCCCTGACTAGATGATCCTTAATACTTTTGTTCTTTTTAAATGCAAAGAGGGGGCATTCTATATGGAGATTTCCAGCATTCAGTGTTGGCCAATGTCTCTTGATACATTTTTTCACTATGCTTGAAATGGGTGTAAAAGTAGTAACACACACAAGTTTGTCGTTCTGTTTCTTATCCTTGGGAGTGAGTAGAGTTTCCCTCGGGCAATACCAGGCTCTTTTTAGCGATCTCTTGACTAATTTACGTGGGTAACCTCTGTCAGTCAATTTTTTGAGTAGCAGGTTAGCTTCAGAAAAATAGTCTTGTTTGAAGAAGCAATTGCGCCGTATCCGCAAGAATTGTGAGTATGGAAGTGAGTCGCGAAGGGCTCTGGGGTGGTGACTGCTGTATGCCAAAAGAGTGTTTTTCTCAGTGGGTTTGTGTTAGACCTGGCATCATTGGCATGAGTCTCTCCTCCATTTTTTCTGTTTGCCTCCTCTGTTTACGATGTTTTTGCTGGATTATTGCTTTGGGCACTGTGCCACTGCTGATCAGTGCCACAGTGCAAGTGCTCCCTATGCTAAATTGTTACGTTGATTGGTGTTACCATGATTGGCTTGGTTGACTTACTGTTCAGACCCTAGTCTAGTGCACTGCGCGTGCCAAGGGCGTGTAAGTTAACTGCTGCTGGTGGGCTTGCAGCACTGGTTGTGCCACCCACAGAAGCAGCGTGCAAAATGTGTCTCAGGCCTGCCACCGCGGCGCCTGCGTGCAGTCCCTGACTGCCATGTCGACTTGGTAAGGAAACCTACTTACCAGTCTCTAAACCTTCCCTTTGCCACATTTCAGACACCTCTATGGTAGGCCCTAGGGCAGGGTGCATTGTTGGTAAAAGGTAGGTCATGCCCTGATGTGTGTGGCATGACCTAATAGTGAATTACAGCCATTTTCGTTTTTCACTATTGAAGGGCTACCTGCCTCCAATAGGCCAGACTGGGCAGACTGATTATTAACTCCATTATAATCTATCTGACTCAGGGAGCATGGTAGCAAGACGAGTTTAGTATCCCTGAACTCAGAATTTAATAACACACCCTTTAGGCTGGATGGTTTTTAAATTCTATGTTTGAAAATAGCACTTTTAGAAAGTGGCTATTTTCTTGTCCAACTATCTACCGGTCTCTGCTGGTTTGGTGTGTGTGTCAGGGGCTGGGTGGCTCCAGAGGTCTGAGTGAGTCAGTGTGGGGTGAATGGGGCGTTTACACGTAGAGTGAGGGAAGAGTAGCCTGCCGTGCCTGACACAATACTGGCCCCGCCTCCTGCTGGGCGACTGATAGCCCTGCTCCTACCAGTGACAATACTGGCTCCGCCTCCTGCTGGGCGGCTGAGGACTCTGCCCTGCCCAGTGAATAGGCCAGGTGCCTCTGCCTGGCAACACCCACAACAAACCTGAGATGGTGGGAATCGCCCTGCTTGGACAAAGGGAACAAAGGGAAAAAGGGGTATAAGAGAAGGACCCCTGAACCAAGAACTCAGATCACTTCTGACAAGGAAACCTGTACCAAGGACAAGAAGCCTGCTGATCTAAGGACTTGCCTCCCCTTTCTGCCAGAGTGCTGTTTTGCTGTGGAGGAACCTGAAAGCTGCTTCTTTATTTTTGCCAAGGAACAAGGAGAGAGGAACTTGGTGTGTACTCTCTGAACACTTGCTAGGAAATCTCCAAGGACTGGAAGAGTGCCAGTCTCCTGCTGAAGTCACAGGGCCAAAGGACTTCACCATTTGCTGAATTGCTGGAAAGTGTTGGTTCCAGTACACAAGGGAAAATCTGCAGTCTCGACGCCAGCAGCAACGCCAGTGAGCAGTGGGTATCGGCCCCGGCTCCAAGTGACCCCGTCTCGACGCCGGTATCGACGCCAGTGAGGAGTGAGTATCGGCTCTGCCTCCAAGCGACCCCGTCCCGACGCCGCTGCTGATCGCATCGACTCGACGCCCGTCTCGACGCCGTGAGCGCTGCTCCGGCCCGACATCCCTCGACGCCGCTGCAGATTGACCCGACTCCGAGGCACGATCGACGCCGACCTCGACGCCGACATCTCGACGCCGTGGATCATCGTTTTCTTCGTTTCTCAAGGTACTGTACTTGGGGGGTCTGTTGCGACTCCAGGCTTGACGTAGCGCTCCTCGCGGTCGACGCCGAACCTTGGGACTCTTGTAGACTCGACGTCGTGTGACTCCTGTGGGGGTTACATTGTTGCCAAAGAACTGTGCTCAGAAGAATACTTTGCTAAAGAACTATTTGCCAAGAAGAA
The DNA here is from genome assembly GCF_964204655.1 of Triturus cristatus. Lineage (NCBI taxonomy): Eukaryota > Metazoa > Chordata > Amphibia > Caudata > Salamandridae > Triturus > Triturus cristatus. The sequence goes on along the minus strand of NC_140585.1, from coordinate 393,465,472 downwards.
ACCTTACTTGAACTATTATTTTTCCTTCCAAAGAGTATTTATTAAGACTGTGGTATATTTTTGTCGTTATTTGGTCTTGTGCTAAGCCTTATATAAAAATACTATTTTTATAATAACCTCTGTGTCGTGTCCATCTGTAGTGTATTCACTTTATTACTGTATGTGGTCATAAATGCTTAACACACTGCCTCTGAGATAAGCCTGTCTGCTCTGCCAAGCTACCAAGGGGGTAGCAGGGGTTATCTGAGTGTGTAATCCCCTTGCCCTGACTAGAGTTGGTTGGTCCCTATTTGTCAGAAGTGTACACCTCTGCCAACTAGAGACCGCCGGTTCTAACATTGGTGGTCAGCGGTGAGGATTGAACTTTGCATTTATGACTCATGTGCAGTGATTAGTGTACGCTACATAGTGAAAGCAGACCATAACGCAGCCACATTCTGTTTTGGTAGGATTGCCTATTTTTGTTCTCCGCTTTCCTGGATCTGATTTTTTTTAAACACTGCCAGTTTTGACCATGGAGAATGCCAGAGCTGCTACACCTGTGGAGATTGTTGTGGGGGAATTTGATAAGGAGAAGATAGATTCCTACGTGCTAAAGGATCTAAAAGGATTTTGCAAGCAGTTTAAAGTTCCTACCACAGGTCTCACAAGGAAAGACGACTTCCTCAAAGCGCTGAAGGCCTGGTTAGAGGCCAGAAATCCCTCTGATCCGGTGGTGGTACCGGAAGAGGAAGAAGAAGAGGAAGAGGAAGAGCCCACAGGTGGGCCAGTGTCATCTCCAGGCAGTAGTGCGTCCTCTAGGAGCCTTTCCCCCGAAGAATTAGAAGACAGGGAGAAGGAGAGGGGGTACAAGTTGGAAATGGCGAAACTTAAATTAGGAGGGCAGTTGGAATTAGAGAATGCGAGAAGCAAGAGAGAAGCTGAAATGGAGAGCAAAAGACTAGATTTTGAGAGAGAGAAATTAGCGTTTGAACGTGAGAAGATGGTGAGGGAGATGGAGCTTAAAACTAAGAGTTTAGAGTTGAATCCCTCTGGTGGCAGCACTCCATCCGTGCCTGCAGAAAGTAGGTTTTATTTTCCTAAGGATGTGATCAAAGATTACAGTAAGAATGAAGATATTAGCCAATGGTTTAAAGCGTATGAGTTAGCATTGTTGGCCCACCGGGTCCCTGAGAAGGATTGGGGAACGGGGTTGTGGAGCCGCTTTACAAACGAGGGGAGAGATACCTTGTTGAGCCTTCCTGCTGAGGATAGGATGTCTTATACTCATATGAAAGATGCTTTAATGCTGAGATATGGCTTAACCCCAGAAAAGTACAGACAAACCTTTAGAGAATGTAAGAAGTTGCCTGGTACTACGTGGGTTGAATATGTGTCTTTTTTCTGCAGAACCATGGATGGTTGGATAAAGGGTAGCAAGGTTGATAGTTATGATGCTCTTTATGATTTGTTTGCTTGGGAGCACTTGTCTAATAACTGTTTTCCAGAGCTACGCCAGCACCTTGTTGACAGCAAGCTATCTAACCCTAGAAAACTTGCTGAGGAGGCGGACCGCTGGGTCAGTACCAGGGTCCACAAGGGTCCAGTGGGAGACTCAGCCAAAGGTGGGCAGGGTCCCCAGCAGAAGAGTGGGGGGGACAGGGGTAAACAGAGGGAGTTTCAGAAAGGGCCCCAAAGTAGTCCCCAAGGGAACCAAGGGAAGGGTTCCCAGCCTCCCCCTGTAAAGAAGCCAGAGGCCCCGACAGGTAAACCTGTTCACAGGGGCCCCATGACCTGCTATGCCTGTAAGCAGGTGGGACACCGTTATTATGATCCCCAGTGTCCCATGAAGGATTCGAATGCACCGCCGCGTGCACCCCCTCGTCAGGTAGCGAGTGTAGCCCTGGGAGGGGAGGAGATGGGTGCCCCCGGTGGGTGGGGTCCCGCAGAAATGTCCCTGGTCTCTTTAGGAGACGTGGAAATGGTCCCTCCAACCCCTCTGCCTAGTAACACTAAGAAATATAGGCAGTGGGTGACCATTAATGGCCATAGGGTGGAAGCTCTCAGAGACACCGGAGCGAGTGTGACAGCTGTCAAGTGTCACTTGGTGTCCAGAGAGCAGGTGGTCCCTCATGCATTCTACCCCGTTGTAGCTGCTGACAACTCACAGAGTAAGTATGAGGTAGCTCAAGTTCCTTTTGAGTGGGGGGGGGTCTCAGGTACTCTTCAGGTTGCTGTGAGGCCCGCCATGCCTGTTGATTGTCTCTTGGGCAATGATTTGGAGGACTCCCCTTGGGCTAAGGTGGAGAGAAAAGCGCATCTGGAAATGTTGGGTCTGCCTGAGTGGGTGTGTGCGACCACCCGGTCCATGTCAGTCAGTAAGGGTGTTGATGGGGCCCTGGAGCCTGAAAGTATGGCCCAGGTCCCAACCGTGAAGAGAAGAGGCAGGGGGCGTGGGAAACCGTCCCCCATCGTTCCCGCGGTCCAGGAGGGAGCAGACCCTGAGGGGGATGCCCTGGAACCGACAGGAGAACAAGTGGCCGAACTGGGAGACCTGCCCGAGCTGACCCATTGGCAGCAGGATGGTGGTCCCTCCAGGGAGGAATTTTGTGCTGAACAGAAAGTGTGCCCTTCTCTTGTGGGTATGAGGCAGCAGGCCTCAGCCCAAACGACAGGTGATCAGTCAGGATCACATTGGGTCTACTGGGAGAACGACCTCCTGTATAGCGAGCCTAAGGCTGCTGAACCTGGGTCAGCCCGTGTGCTGGTGGTACCCCAGCGCTTCAGAGCCTTCCTACTGGGGTTGGCTCATGACGTTCCGTTAGCTGGACATCTGGGGCAGGACAAGACCTATGACAGGCTTGTCACCCATTTTTATTGGCCTCAGATGAGAAGGGATTCAGATATCCATTGTAGGACATGTCAAACTTGCCAGGCAAGTGGGAAAAGTGGGCGGAAGCAGAAGGCTCCCCTCCAACCTTTTCCCGTCGTCAGTACCCCCTTTGAGCGAGTGGGAATTGACATTGTGGGGCCACTGGACCCCAAGACAGCCATGGGCAACAGGTTTATCCTGGTCTTGGTGGACCATGCCACCCGGTACCCGGAAGCCATCCCTCTCCGAACAGTGACGGCCCCCGTGGTGGGACGGGCACTGATGGGTGTTTTCTCCCGCATGGGGTTCCCCAGAGAGGTGGTGTCAGACCGGGGCACCAACTTCATTTCGAATTATATGAAGTCTCTGTGGAAGGAGTGTGGGGTAACCTACAAGTTTACCACTCCTTACCACCCTCAAGGTAATGGGCTGGTTGAGAGATTCAACCGGACCCTAAAAGGCATGATCATGGGTCTTGAAGAACCAATGAGGCGTAAATGGGACGTCCTCTTGCCATGCCTGCTGTTTGCTTATCGTGAAGTGCCACAGAAGTCTCTAGGGTTCAGCCCCTTTGAGCTTTTGTATGGTCACCCGGTAAGAGGACCTTTGAGTCTGGTCAAAGAAGGCTGGGAGCAATCTCCCAGGAAACCTCCCCAGGATGTATATAGTTACATGCTGGCCTTTAGGAACCAGACTCGGCGCTTCAGAGATCTTGCTCAGGCAAATCTGGAGGCCAGCCAGGAAGAGATGAAGCGGTGGTACGATCAGAATGCCCCTCTGGTTGAGCTTCAACCTGGTCAGAAAGTTTGGGTCATGGCCCCTGTGGAACCTTGTGCGCTCAAGGACAGGTGGACTGGACCGTTTGAGGTTGTGGAGAAGAAGAGCGATGTCACCTACTTGGTGGACTTGAAATCTCCCAGGAACCCCTTAAGGGTCCTGCATGTCAACCGGTTAAAGCCCCACTTAGAAAGGTCCGAAGTGGGCATGCTCCTCGCCACAGATGCTGGGATGGAGGAGGAGAGTGAGCCTCTTCCTGACCTCCTGTGTGCAAAAGAAAAAGATGGGTCAGTGGATGGTGTTGTCCTCTCTGACACACTGACCCCTGAGCAGCAGCAAGATTGTCGCCATCTGTTGGTACAATTCCCTGATCTGTTCTCCTTAATCCCTGGTGTCACTCAGTGGTGTGTCCATGATGTGGACACCGGGGACAGCACTCCTGTGAGGCACAAGGCCTACAGGGTGACTGACAAGGTCAGAGCATACATCAAGGAGGAGGTCTCCAAGATGTTTGCCTTAGGGGTGGTTGAGTCCTCTAGCAGTCCTTGGGCCAGCCCAGTGGTCTTGGTCCCAAAGGCTGCAGCGCCTGGTGCTTCACCAGAACTTCGATTCTGTGTGGATTACCGAGGACTCAATTCGGTCACCAAGACTGACGCGCACCCCATCCCCAGAGCGGATGAGCTCATCGATCGGTTGGGGGCTGCCCGGTACCTTAGTACGTTTGATCTAACGTCTGGGTACTGGCAGATCGCCTTGACTGATGGGGCAAAAGAGAGGTCTGCATTCTCCACACCAGATGGGCACTACCAGTTCCGGGTGATGCCCTTTGGGATGAAGAATGCCCCTGCCACATTCCAGAGGTTGGTTAACCAGGTATTGGCCGGACTGGAAGATTTCAGCGCCGCCTACCTGGACGATATAGCAGTGTTCAGCGCCAGCTGGGAGGAACACTTGCGCCACCTCCAGGAAGTGTTGTTGGCCCTGCGCAGAGCAGGCCTCACAATCAAGGCCAGTAAGTGCCAGATTGGGCAGGGTTCAGTGGTGTACTTGGGGCACCAAGTAGGGAGCGGCAAGGTGGCCCCCCTGCAACCCAAGATAGATACCATCCTGGCTTGGGAACCGCCCAAAACCCAGACTCAGGTGAGAGCCTTCTTGGGTCTCACGGGTTACTACAGGAGGTTTGTCAAGGGGTATGGCAACATTGTGCACCCCTTGACCTCGCTGACTTCCCGGAAGCAGCCGAGACTTGTGATCTGGACTGACGCCTGTCAGAAAGCCTTTGACACCCTGAAAACTGCAATGTGTACAGCACCGGTCCTCCAGGCACCCGACTTTTCAAAAGAATTCATTGTCCAGACGGACGCTTCAGAGCATGGTGTGGGGGCTGTTCTAGCACAGATGAATGAGGAGGGCCGAGACTTACCTGTAGCCTTCATCAGCCGGAGGTTACTTCCCAGGGAACAAAGGTGGAGTGCGATAGAGCGTGAGGCATTTGCTGTGGTCTGGGCGCTGAAGAAGCTAAGACCCTACTTGTTTGGGTCTCACTTCCGGGTTCAGACGGACTACAGGCCCCTCAGATGGTTAATGCAGATGAGGGGTGAGAACCCAAAGCTGTTGAGGTGGTCCATTTCCCTACAGGGGATGGACTTTACGGTGGAACACCGCCCTGGTACAGATCACGCCAATGCTGATGGTCTGTCCAGATTTTTCCGCCTTAGTGATGAGGACTCCCTGGGTGAAGGGTAGTTCTCCCCACATTTCAGCTGGAGGGGACACGTGTTAGACCTGGCATCATTGGCATGAGTCTCTCCTCCATTTTTTCTGTTTGCCTCCTCTGTTTACGATGTTTTTGCTGGATTATTGCTTTGGGCACTGTGCCACTGCTGATCAGTGCCACAGTGCAAGTGCTCCCTATGCTAAATTGTTACGTTGATTGGTGTTACCATGATTGGCTTGGTTGACTTACTGTTCAGACCCTAGTCTAGTGCACTGCGCGTGCCAAGGGCGTGTAAGTTAACTGCTGCTGGTGGGCTTGCAGCACTGGTTGTGCCACCCACAGAAGCAGCGTGCAAAATGTGTCTCAGGCCTGCCACCGCGGCGCCTGCGTGCAGTCCCTGACTGCCATGTCGACTTGGTAAGGAAACCTACTTACCAGTCTCTAAACCTTCCCTTTGCCACATTTCAGACACCTCTATGGTAGGCCCTAGGGCAGGGTGCATTGTTGGTAAAAGGTAGGTCATGCCCTGATGTGTGTGGCATGACCTAATAGTGAATTACAGCCATTTTCGTTTTTCACTATTGAAGGGCTACCTGCCTCCAATAGGCCAGACTGGGCAGACTGATTATTAACTCCATTATAATCTATCTGACTCAGGGAGCATGGTAGCAAGACGAGTTTAGTATCCCTGAACTCAGAATTTAATAACACACCCTTTAGGCTGGATGGTTTTTAAATTCTATGTTTGAAAATAGCACTTTTAGAAAGTGGCTATTTTCTTGTCCAACTATCTACCGGTCTCTGCTGGTTTGGTGTGTGTGTCAGGGGCTGGGTGGCTCCAGAGGTCTGAGTGAGTCAGTGTGGGGTGAATGGGGCGTTTACACGTAGAGTGAGGGAAGAGTAGCCTGCCGTGCCTGACACAATACTGGCCCCGCCTCCTGCTGGGCGACTGATAGCCCTGCTCCTACCAGTGACAATACTGGCTCCGCCTCCTGCTGGGCGGCTGAGGACTCTGCCCTGCCCAGTGAATAGGCCAGGTGCCTCTGCCTGGCAACACCCACAACAAACCTGAGATGGTGGGAATCGCCCTGCTTGGACAAAGGGAACAAAGGGAAAAAGGGGTATAAGAGAAGGACCCCTGAACCAAGAACTCAGATCACTTCTGACAAGGAAACCTGTACCAAGGACAAGAAGCCTGCTGATCTAAGGACTTGCCTCCCCTTTCTGCCAGAGTGCTGTTTTGCTGTGGAGGAACCTGAAAGCTGCTTCTTTATTTTTGCCAAGGAACAAGGAGAGAGGAACTTGGTGTGTACTCTCTGAACACTTGCTAGGAAATCTCCAAGGACTGGAAGAGTGCCAGTCTCCTGCTGAAGTCACAGGGCCAAAGGACTTCACCATTTGCTGAATTGCTGGAAAGTGTTGGTTCCAGTACACAAGGGAAAATCTGCAGTCTCGACGCCAGCAGCAACGCCAGTGAGCAGTGGGTATCGGCCCCGGCTCCAAGTGACCCCGTCTCGACGCCGGTATCGACGCCAGTGAGGAGTGAGTATCGGCTCTGCCTCCAAGCGACCCCGTCCCGACGCCGCTGCTGATCGCATCGACTCGACGCCCGTCTCGACGCCGTGAGCGCTGCTCCGGCCCGACATCCCTCGACGCCGCTGCAGATTGACCCGACTCCGAGGCACGATCGACGCCGACCTCGACGCCGACATCTCGACGCCGTGGATCATCGTTTTCTTCGTTTCTCAAGGTACTGTACTTGGGGGGTCTGTTGCGACTCCAGGCTTGACGTAGCGCTCCTCGCGGTCGACGCCGAACCTTGGGACTCTTGTAGACTCGACGTCGTGTGACTCCTGTGGGGGTTACATTGTTGCCAAAGAACTGTGCTCAGAAGAATACTTTGCTAAAGAACTATTTGCCAAGAAGAAACCTTACTTGAACTATTATTTTTCCTTCCAAAGAGTATTTATTAAGACTGTGGTATATTTTTGTCGTTATTTGGTCTTGTGCTAAGCCTTATATAAAAATACTATTTTTATAATAACCTCTGTGTCGTGTCCATCTGTAGTGTATTCACTTTATTACTGTATGTGGTCATAAATGCTTAACACACTGCCTCTGAGATAAGCCTGTCTGCTCTGCCAAGCTACCAAGGGGGTAGCAGGGGTTATCTGAGTGTGTAATCCCCTTGCCCTGACTAGAGTTGGTTGGTCCCTATTTGTCAGAAGTGTACACCTCTGCCAACTAGAGACCGCCGGTTCTAACAGTTTGCGATAAAGGGTGGTGTAGAGACCCTCATTGTGAGCAATGATAGTTAGATCCAGGAATGCTATTTGTTCTTTACTGCTGTTAACAGTAAATTTTAAACCATTGCTGTGATGATTAAGCCAGTTATGGAATTGAGCGAGGTGGTCTGTGTTACTGTTCCATATAAGGAAAATATCATCGATGTAACGTTTCCATTCTTGTATGTAGGGCCTGAAGGGATTATGGGGGGATAATATGGTATTGGTTTCTAGCCAATCCATGTACAGTATCGCGAAATTTGGAGCGAAAACTGCGCCCATACTGGTTCCTTTCACTTGTTGGTAAAATGTACCGTCAAAAAGGAAGAAATTCTTAGTGAGGCAGATTTTGAGAAGGTGAATGATAAAGGATGTAGGGACTGAATGAGGTTGTGGCCTAGTATTGAGAGTGGATCTTATTACGTCAATGCCTTCATCATGGGGAATGTTGGTGTAGAGTGACTCCACATCGAGGGTGCAAAGGAGATCGCTGAGGGGATTAAAGGGAAGTCCCTCTATAAAATTAACCATGGCCATGGTGTCTTTAATGTAGCATCGAGTGACAGGGACGAAGTCTCTGATAAAGAAATCAATGTACCTACCCAATGGTTCCAAGATTGAGCCACAACCCGACACAATGGGGCGACCCGGGGGGGTGGTGGGGTTCTTATGTATCTTGGGTAGGGTGTAAATTACTGGTGTACGGGGACTTTTGGTGTTGAGAAATTGAAATTCATTCTTGGTCAGAAAGCCTTGGGCTAGGCCTTCTTCAGTGATATCAAGGATGAGTTTTTGAATTTCTTTGGTGGGATCAGAGGGCAATCTCAGATAGTGATCTGTTCTAGAGAGTTGTGTCAGTATGCCCTGTTTGTAGGAGTCAGTGTTTTGGATGACAATCCCTCCTCCCTTGTCTGCTGGTTTGATGGTCAGGTCATTCATTTTCTTGAGATTCTTCATAGCTTCTTTCTCGGTCAATGAGAGGTTGTAAGGGATGTACATGCGTTGGTGTTCAAGTGTGGCGATTTCGTTTAGAACCAGCTTTTCAAAAGTTAGAACTTCAGGTGGGACACTGTACAGAGGCGGGGAAAAGGTAGAGGGAGGGCGAAATGTGGTAAATGCTGTCGAAGTGGTGAATGGTCTGTTCTCAAAGAAGGCCTGAAGGCGAATCTTCCTAAAGAACCGTAACAGTTCAATTTGGAGTTGCAGATAATCAGGTCTAGTGGTAGGAACATATGAAAGTCCTTTGCTGAGTAATGTGATTTCTTGCTCAGAGAGAGAGTGAGTAGAGAGGTTAAAAATGGGAATAGTTTGATGTTCACCCATAGTGACTATGGTCGCAGAGTTTGAGGAGTTAATGTGGGGAATAGTGTTACTCACCATTGGTAATACCGCTGGCGTGTCTGTCTGTCCCCAGGGGTACTGTGCCAACGGGGGAGACGTGGTGTTCCGCGGCTGGGTTGGCGCCCCTGGTCTTGCCCTAAAAAATTATTAGGATTGTTTGGTCTGGTTCTGGATGTACTAGGGCCTTCAGTGGAGTCAGAATTATCTGAAGACTCAGCCGAAGTCTCAGAAAAACCAACTACGTGTTGCTGTTTGTTAAATCTACCCCAGGGTCGCTGTGTTCTAGGACCTAGGTATGCCCTATTGACGTAAAAATCCTCAAGTAGATATGGATATGTCCTTTCTACTTTGTAATTCTTGATGTCTCGCTTAACTTTCACAATTTTTTTGTTTTGTTCAATGCGGTGAAATTCAGATAGAGTTTTCTCAACTTTGTCCAGTAGGTTCTTGGCGTCAGTGAGGGTACTATTCTCTTTAATCTGTTTTTCTATATCCTTAATTTCTATCTCTAATTTTTTCGCTTCTTCAGTGGCAATATCAATGCCCAAGACCATCCAGTGTCTTGAGCATGTGGTTCCAATATGACTAAAACCCGTCAGATACTTCTTAATGTCAGTGAAGACTCCTGGGATATTTCGGACTTGGAGCCCCTGGGGAATTGTGTTTGATTTCAAGTATTCAGTTAACATACGAATCATTAGCTGGAGTCTAATGAATTTCTTGGTAGATTTTTCTAGTTGCTCAAAAATCGTGGTTGGAGTGATGTCAGTACTTTCCGTAGTCTCAGTGAAGAGAGAGGGACCTTCTAATATTCTTTTTATATAATCATCTGAGTAAAGGGGAGCGTGTTGTGCCATGCCCAAGGAAGGAGGAGGGGTGGAGAGGGAAGGGGGGAAGAGAGGTAGGCAACCGGGATTATAATGAGTAAATACGAAAAATTACAAAAAGTTACAACTCACTGAAAAGGAAGTGAGTGGGAGTAGATTCTAGCAAATCCTTGCAATCCAGCGATTGCGCAAGGGACGATTATAAGGAACAAGGAGACCCTAGGAGTCAGAAGGGACCAAGGGTGTAAACATTATTATAAAGGAACAGTGGTCCCATTCAATTCGAGTAAATTAAAGTGCCACAATTAGTTCAATGAAAAATTGGGTTTTATGTTTGAAGACAATGCAGAAATAACTAGAAAATTACAGTAAATAGTGTGAAAAGTAAACCAGTGAGTGAGTTGGTGGCAGGGTAATAGGAAATCAGCCGATTTCCGGTACCCAGGCAAGTGATTTAAAAAGGTGACTTTTTGGTGCTCAAAGGTAATTGTTAACAAAAAGTCAGTAAAACATTTCATACTCCGACATTTCAATTTTGCAATACACTGGAGTTTAGAAATGGTTGTCGACGACGTTTCGATCCCTTAACGAGTAGTGGGATCTCTTCAGGACAAGAGAATGATAATTAATTGCCTGGGAGGTAGCCTAGTGGGGAGGGGGAGAAAAATAACAATATGCAAAGTTAGGAAGAGAGCATAGGAAGAGTAAAGGAAGGCGAAGGGAGAGTGGCTTAAGGTAATATGCGAGAAGAGAGGAAAGTTAAGGGGGTGGTGCAGAGAAATAATTCAAATGGTGGTCGAAACTTACAGTGCCCGGAACGGGAAGAAGATGACCCAATTAAGTAGTATATGATGCGCAGCCGCGTCAAAACCAACACTAGACGGTCTTAGTGTTGTAGTCCGGAATACGTGGAATGAGGTATAGGCGGGAATTAGAGCCTGTAGGGGAGAGGGAGAGTCAAGGCGGGGGAGGAATGCGGGAGCGCAGGGTGCAAGTGAAGGAGAGTTGGGCAAAGGCTTACCAGAGATATGGCGAGACACTGATTAGATGAAGCGCCCCGTCAGAACCGTCTCAGACCGGGGCTCGACGGATGTCGCAATTCCGTGTGGGCGGAAAAGTGAGCCTGCAGGGGAATTGGAGGGTAAGGAGGAGGTGAGGAAGTGCCATGAATGTGTGGATAGGGGGAGAAAAAAGCGGGCTAGGGCTTACCAGGGGAGCGGTGAAGTAATGGGAGAGGTAATTTGGTCCGTAAATTGCGAGTCAGGTCTGTGTTGGAAAACGATGGGAATTCCGAGGCAGCCCGACCGGGCTTGTCGATGTGTTCGGAAACCTACATCCTGTGGGGAGAAGGAAGGGATAGTGAGCAAGGAGGGGGTGGGGGTGGAGTAATGGTAACGGGACATGAGGAATTAAACTCACCGTGGGGCGGTAGTCCGGGAAATATAAGCGTAGAAGAATGTTGATAGTTACGATGCAAGCCGTATAATAACGCGATAACCTGTGAAAGGGAGGGAGGGAATTGAGTGAGGATGGGCGAGTAAAATAGGGGAAGAGTAAGTGAACGAGCGAGTGTGACTCACCTGAGGAGCTTGCGAGGATCCGGCTAAGCGTCAGGGTGCGGGCTGTGTGAATGGAGCCTCAATGGGACGGAAGTGCACTGGGAAATAGAACCGCCCAGTAAACGACAGCGAAGAGGGCCAAGGTGGGGTGGGATATGAGGGCGGCCATGATGGAATGGTCAAGGACGCCCATAGAGATAAGAAATGCGAAGGTAAAACAGATAGGGAAGAAGTAGTATGAAAAGTAGCGCCTCAGGATGAGGGGCGAGGAACAGTTGAGAAAGGAAGACAGGGGGGATTTGTTAGTATAGTGTTACAATTATTCAGTTATAACAAAGGGAGTGGAAAGAAAGGGGTATAGGGCATGGAAAAGCCGGAAACATGCTCGGTTCTTGGTACATAAAATTAGAGAGAAAACACATTTCAGTATTTTGCGTATGGCTAAGTGTACACATAGAGATATTCAAGGATTGGAGTAGATTAGACCAGTCCTCAAGTCGGTTCAGTCCAGAGTGATGGCTATCACAGCGAATTATCCATTTGAGTTCCTCTTTGTTGAGGACAGATGCAATATTCATGTTCCTTGTGGACTGTGTGATAACGCTGATCACCTGCCATGTCAAGTCGTCCTCGGTATGATTAAGTTGTGTGAAATGTTCAACAAGAGGAGCGTTAGCCGTCTTGCAGCGGATTCTGCTTCTATGTTGACAGATGCGAATCCTGATTTTCTGCGTAGTTTGTCCCACATAGATCAAATTACACGGGCATGTTATGGCATATATAACATTATTAGTGTTACAATTAGAAAAATTGTTCAAGGTGACGTTAATGTTAGCATGCACGAAGGTTTTAGTATCCAATGTGAGGCAGCAGACACTACAGCTAGTACATTTGAAGTGGCCCACCAGTCGTGGTAGATTGCAAAAGGTTCTAAGGGTAGAGTCCCTGTTTGGTTCTGGAATTGCGGCCCTGACTAGATGATCCTTAATACTTTTGTTCTTTTTAAATGCAAAGAGGGGGCATTCTATATGGAGATTTCCAGCATTCAGTGTTGGCCAATGTCTCTTGATACATTTTTTCACTATGCTTGAAATGGGTGTAAAAGTAGTAACACACACAAGTTTGTCGTTCTGTTTCTTATCCTTGGGAGTGAGTAGAGTTTCCCTCGGGCAATACCAGGCTCTTTTTAGCGATCTCTTGACTAATTTACGTGGGTAACCTCTGTCAGTCAATTTTTTGAGTAGCAGGTTAGCTTCAGAAAAATAGTCTTGTTTGAAGAAGCAATTGCGCCGTATCCGCAAGAATTGTGAGTATGGAAGTGAGTCGCGAAGGGCTCTGGGGTGGTGACTGCTGTATGCCAAAAGAGTGTTTTTCTCAGTGGGTTTGCGATAAAGGGTGGTGTAGAGACCCTCATTGTGAGCAATGATAGTTAGATCCAGGAATGCTATTTGTTCTTTACTGCTGTTAACAGTAAATTTTAAACCATTGCTGTGATGATTAAGCCAGTTATGGAATTGAGCGAGGTGGTCTGTGTTACTGTTCCATATAAGGAAAATATCATCGATGTAACGTTTCCATTCTTGTATGTAGGGCCTGAAGGGATTATGGGGGGATAATATGGTATTGGTTTCTAGCCAATCCATGTACAGTATCGCGAAATTTGGAGTGAAAACTGCGCCCATACTGGTTCCTTTCACTTGTTGGTAAAATGTACCGTCAAAAAGGAAGAAATTCTTAGTGAGGCAGATTTTGAGAAGGTGAATGATAAAGGATGTAGGGACTGAATGAGGTTGTGGCCTAGTATTGAGAGTGGATCTTATTACGTCAATGCCTTCATCATGGGGAATGTTGGTGTAGAGTGACTCCACATCGAGGGTGCAAAGTAATAGGAAATCGGCTGATTTCCTATTACCCTGCCACCAACTCACTCACTGGTTTACTTTTCACACTATTTACTGTAATTTTCTAGTTATTTCTGCATTGTCTTCAAACATAAAACCCAATTTTTCATTGAACTAATTGTGGCACTTTAATTTACTCGAATTGAATGGGACCACTGTTCCTGACATCTTTTTATATGGCAAGGTTAATTGGGGCGGGTACATATTGTTATTGGCAAATACCATTGCCCACGGGGCCCCCATCCCGGACTCTTGGAGGGGGTGGAGATCATTCCAGTATACAAAAAGGGTGACAGGTCTCTGCCAGGAAATTATAGGCCGATGAGCCTAATTGATTCCCTCCAAAGGGTAGTAGTGTCGTACTTTGATATTCGGGAACCGCGTAGGGAACAGGGCCTTACCCCTGTCTATCTTGGTATTAGCGAACCGCAAATGGTAAATGCGGCACGTACGAGTGCTTTGCGTGTCGTTCTAGTTACGAACGCACTGTGTACACGTATTCTGCTCAACTACGCGGGTTCCATTTTGGAAGCAGTGGCCATCTTGTCATTGCCCTCACATAGGCTATGATGGAGTTAATACGGGCCTCACAGTACATGGGCTTTCCCTCTGACTTCTCCGTGACCTGGGCAGCTGGCTCTGCTGCCCCGGGTCAAACCGGTCTCACGAGCTCCCCTTCCTCCTTCCACCTGTGATTCGTATCAGGGCTTGACCCGTCATAAAACCCTTTCATTCTACACAATCCCCCGGCTAATCTCTTCTACACCTGCTTGTTCTTGCTTTATTACTTGTTTCCCAAAACAGGAGATGCTCATGTTTATTGGGGGGTCTATTTACTTCAAACATGGGATCTGAACCTTCCTGTGTAAATCATTGTGGGCTGGCCGAACTGGAATGTGGGATGGTCATCATGACTCTGCTTTTTCGTTTGTAATGTATGCCTTTATATGACCATATCATAAACCAAGGAATGTATGCCTGGAGCATGATATTTTGTACTTAAGGAGAAGTCCGTTCCTATGATTTTCAGCAGTCTCCTGAGAACATACACGCTGTTGTACTTCTAGGATACCTGTCATTGGTCTGCAGCCAATAAACGATTCTTTGACTTCACCCAGAAGACTCTGTGTTTCTGTAGGTCCGGAACAGGGTGAAACCCCGAAGTCATAGGGTGTGTGCCCCTGCACCGCTGGGTCTAGAATACCCAGTACTTTAGTTTGGCGCCCAACTCGGGCCGATTTCAGCGGTACCAGTCCAAGCCAGAGGTTCGTGAGGAGCTTCGTGTGGAAATTCCGGAGGAAGGCCGCCACTTCATCGACCCCTGCATGTCGACGTGGTCCGAAAGTCTTTTCTGCGAGGTTCTCCGCGTCCCGACGGCTACGAAGGACTGCTGCCCTGATTAATCGACCTGTTTTGGACCCTTGACGAGTTTGAGAGAGCGAAACAATCGAGAGAGTCTTCTGGTGACGTCATCGATCAGCTATATTCAGTTAAGTATAAGTGGAGCGTCTCCCATTTGTTTTTGTATCCCTCGGGATCGTTTGGTTTGGTAATTGGTGATTTGGTGTTTGCAAACCCCAAAGCCAGAGGATTCGTGTATTCACGAGAATATCGTAATCGATAATCCTTTGATGTTTGGATCTAGACTAGTGAGCGAAGATGCCTGGTTCTAGACTATTTGGTAGATTATTCTGTTTGGGTTGTGGAAAAGATTTCCAGCTAGAGGAATCATGTCCGGTTCCTCCGGTTGGAACTCCAACTTATGAGCTCTATGTGAAACATGGCGTAGGCCCCATTGCATATAACGAAGTGTGGATCCACTACACCAGGAAAGACGGTGTTTTAAAATGGCCCCAAAATGGTAGTTTCGATACCGATATTCTAGATAATCTGGAAATTAAATTGTTTAAGAAGAAAGCCCGGCCGGCGATGTTTGACTCTTTCCGCTTATGGCGAAAGGAAGCCAAACAGAAGGAAATTAAGCTAGCGAAAAAGAATAAGAGAGAGAGAGGTATGTCAGTAATGCAAGCAGCTGTACAATTTAAAGACAATGAAGAGGAGCAAATGAATGAGCAATTGCACAGGCAGCGTAAGTTAGGGATTGACAAATGTTACCCGGCTTTGCCATATTCTAAGCAGGATGAGTCAGAAGAAAAGGAGAAAGATCCCTTGATGTCACATTTGTTGAGTTCGCCACCCCCGTATGCTCAAACTGCCACGGCGCCTCCCCAGCTTGTAAATATGCCGCCTCCAGTGCATATACTGCAAGCCTTGCCGCAACCGCCAGTTGCTTTGCAACCAGTTCCTATTCCTGTAGCGCAGTCTTCTCAAGCGCCTCCAGTTGTGCTTCCAACTACCTCCGCACTTTCTGCGACTTTGCTTGATCCAGTAACTGCCTCCCCTAATACTCTTCCTTCTACCACTCCAGTACCTGTCTCTACATCCTCTTTTCTTCCCTCTGTTTTTCCCCCTGTTCTCGCTTCAGCTTCTCCTTCAGCGCGACAGCGTTTAGCTAATGTGGTTACTACATTAATGTCGCCTCTCTTTGGGTCATCTGGTGCAACTCCTGGTGTACAGCGTAAGCAGTTGCGCAGCCAATTGCCTAACCCTGATGAGAAAAAGGTAATAGATCACATGGCGCGCAGATGGATCGTTTTTCCTTCACTGTATGATGTGGAATCGGTTGTTAACACTTTCCATCAATGGGATGCCCCGAAACAGAGATATGTATTTGAGAAAATGTGCGAAATTCTCTGTGAAGAATTGGAGGATAGTGGTAGAAATCCGAACCCGCAGGAATTGTGTAGAGTGAGGTGCGATTTTGGAACTGGTATAATTGTGGACCGCGAAGTAGATAAAGCAGTTGCGATTGTACTGTCCTTAAGGAATGACGACTGCCAACAGTCATTGTTTGAACAAGAGGTCCTTGTGGGGAATAAGGCAAAAGCGCGACAATACCCTATGAGAGAAGTTCCCCCGGTATGGAAGGAAGCGGTTGCAGCTGCCGGTGGTAACCCCGCTGTGCCAGCGCATTTCCAACGTGTTTGGGTGCACGTTCCGTGGAAGCGCTCTGAGGTGTTAGCACTTAAGCAGACATTGCCTGATCCCCGTAAAAACCCAGCAGGTTATTATAAAGAGTTGTCACAGACGGCAGGGTCATGCATTATGAATCTGGCCGACATAGACATGTTGTTCGGTAATGTTGTTCCACAGCCTCTATGGGGATCAATTCGTAATGTAGATCACAATGCAGAACTAGGGGATACCTGGGCTAACATTGTTGCTGCTGATGCTAGACAAACGGGTGGTGCGAAACCAGAACCTTTAGTAGCTGAATTGCCTGGTAGAATCATCACGTATATGAAGACAATAATGCCTGCGATGCGCGTAAATTGGGACAAGTTATCTGCATGCAAGCAAAAGAAAGATGAGACAGTGTCAGACTTCTTTACTAGGTTTGAGGAAACGTTTATTGACCACAGTGGGCAAGATATGAGTACTGAGGGTGGGCAACGGTTGTTTGTGGACAAGTTTGTGCAGAATTTACTCCCTGACCTGTGTAAAAAGTTGAAAGATTCAGAGAGTTCTTGGGCCGTTTCCTCTTCAGCGCAAATACTGGCTACTGCACAGTATTATGAAAACAGAGATAAAGACGAGAAAGATAGGACGGAGAAGAAAACGAAGGAACTAAAGACGAAGGTCCTTCTACAGCAGGCCTATCCACCACGTGGCGGTGGTACTAATTATAGACAGCCCCAAGGTGTCTATCACCAACCCCAACAATTTCAGCCAAACCAGCAAATGAATGGGTATTATCAACCACGTGTCCCTGTAGGTCCCAACCAATGTTCATACTGCAAAGAGGAAGGTCATTTTAAATACAGTTGTCCTAAATTAATGCAACGGAATGGTAATACGTATGGCGCAAGAGGTAGAGGTGGTCAGCAAGCTCCTAGAGGCAGAGGGCGTGGAAGTGTTCCCCAAAATGCGCGTCCTCTTCCGCCCCAAAACGCAATTAATAGTTTTGATCAGCAAGCTAACGCGACTGGTAATACGGCACAGTATTACAATAATGATTATTATGCAGAAGATGGCGATGCAGAAAATAATGGTTACTAGGACAGCCATAGACAGAGAGAGGGAGTTGTTTCAGTGCCAGTGGATCAGAGTGGACCGTATGTTGAGGTGACTACAGCAAATGTAACGGAGCCTTTTCTGCTAGACACTGGTGCTGCAAAGAGTTCAATCATGCATTCCAAACTCCCTGGCGCACCTTTGTCTGGCGATATAAATGTTTCAGTAGGTTTTTCTGGCGCCCCAGTTAGGAACCCGATTTCCAGTCCCATGTCACTTTCTGTTGGACCTTGCGAGCTGAAAGCGCCCCTGATCCTGACAACAGGTTGTGGTGAGAATTTGCTGGGATTAGATTTGTTGAAAAGATTGCACGCTACACTGTATTGTTCTCCTTCAGGAGTACAAATTACATTAGGCAAGAAAGTGGTTTCCCCAATGTATTTGTCTAAAAACACGATGCCACCTGAATTGTCATCCCTTCCGGATGCCCTTTGGGCTACTGGTCCCAATGATGTGGGCCTCTTGGAAATACCACCATATGTGGTGACTCTAAAGGCTAATGTCAGACTGCCACGTATTCCTCAGTACAAGATCTCTAATGAAGGGCAGAAAGCATTGTTAGACATTGTCAGCGACTTGATTAATAAGGGTGTGATTGAAGAGACAAGAGGCAACGTTTGCAATAGCCCGATTTTACCTGTTTTAAAACGAACGGATCCTTCACAGCCACCTGTTTACAGATTTGTGATTGATCTTAGAGAGGTTAATAAGATTGTCGTGCCTCAGTTTCCGGTTGTCCCCGATATAACTGCCTTGTTAACGATGATTCCAGCCTCTGCGGCATGGTTTTCAGTGATCGATTTAAAGAATGCTTTCTTTAGTATCCCAATTGCAGAAGAGAGCAGAGACATTTTTGGTTTTAGTCTGGGAGGCCGAAGCTTCCGCTTCAAACGCGCTCCCCAAGGCTACTGCGAGAGTCCATCCATATATAGTCAAGCTCTGAAAGCGCAGCTTGATGCACTTGTTTTACCTAGTGGCGCTATCCTGATCCAGTACGTGGATGATTTACTGATCGCCGCGGATACTGAGAAGATCTGTAAAGAAGCCACATTGTCACTGTTGCGCCATTTATCAGCTTACCATCACAAAGTGTCTCTCTCTAAGCTACAATATTGTCGACAAGAAGTGACCTACTTAGGTCATCTCTTATCGAAGGAGGGAAGGAAACTGACCCCAGAGAGAATTCAAGCCATTGCACAGTTGAGTGTGCCGAAAACACAGAGAGAAGTGCGTGCTTTCTTGGGTATTACCTCATACTGTAGGCATTGGATCCCTAGTTTTTCTTTGTTGGCAAAACCTTTATTAGCATTAACATGCAAAGACACACCGAATCCTATCCCATGGTCTGAAGAGTGCCAGAAAAGTTTTGTGGAATTGCGCAATGCGTTGTGTTCAGCTCCTGTGTTGGGCACTCCCGACTACAGTAAGCCTTTTACGTTGTATGTTCACGAGAAAGATGGATGTGCGTTGTCAGTGTTAACACAGCCTTTTGGCGACAGACCGCGCCCATGCGCATATTTTTCATCCACCTTGGACCCTGTAGCAAGGGCATTGCCAAGCTGTCTGAGAGCGACAGCTGCTGCAGCGATGTCTATCCGACAATCTGCTGGTCTGGTAATGGACAACACACTGATTGTCATGGTTCCACACGCTGTAGATACATTATTAAATAGAACCAAGACACAACACCTGACTAGTGCGCGATTATCAGGATATGAACTCACACTGTTAGCGAATCATGTACACATAAAAAGATGCAATACGCTGAATCCAGCCACATTATTGCCGATTCCAGCAGACTCAGATGAGATTGAGCAACATGACTGTCTGTTCAGAACAGAAGAAGAGACGAAAGGGAGAGTAGATCTCAAAGATACTCCCCTGACTGAATGTGATGGCACTTTATGGGTAGATGGGTCCTGTTTCAAGCTCCCTAATGGTGACACGACTGCTGCATATGCTATCACGACTTTACACACGGTCGTGGAAACTGCACGAGTGCCACATAATTCGGCCCAAGCAGCAGAATTAATTGCCCTCACGAGAGCATGCGTGTTGTCTGAAGGAATGAGAGTGAACATATACACAGATAGCCAATACGCCTTTGGCGTGGCTCATAATTTTGGGCGTTTGTGGAAAGAGCGTGGGTTCCTGACGTCGCATGGAGCTAAAATTCAGAATGGCAAGTTGGTGAATGATCTCCTTGAGTCACTGACCCTACCTTTGCAAGTTGCGATCATGAAATGCAGTGCGCACAGGAAAGTCACCGATGATGTTGGACGTGGGAATGCGGTTGCTGATGAGACCGCGAAAGAAACCGCACAGAATGTGAAGATTAGAATGTATGTTGCAGGTCCCGCAAGATGGGTTAATGATGTGGGAATATGTGAGAACACAATAGAGAGTGTGAAGTCGCTTCAGGCTGAAGCTACAGAAGAAGAGTTAAACAAGTGGAGAGAGAGTATGGGTAAGTTGGATGAGAATGGTTGTTGGATTGACCTGACAGAACATAGGCGATGGTTGTTGCCTGATGCATATGTGCTTCCAGTGGTTACTATGGCACATGGAATGGCACATATCAGTACGAAAGGTATCTGTAAGTTGTTGGCTCCAGTATGGCAGAATGCTGGGATTCCCAAGTGTGCAGAGAATGTGGTCAAGAATTGTATGGTATGCTTGAAGTACAACCCTGGTAGGGGAACCCCAACTCCGGCCGGTCACTTTGCACCCCCATCATGTCCATTCGAAGTTTTGCAGCCGGACTTTATTCACATGGAAAGATGCAACAACCTGAAATATGTATTGGTGGTTGTTTGTGCTTTTTCCAAATGGGTAGAGGCTTATCCTCTGAAAGATAACACTGCCCTATCCACAGCCAAAGCCCTTGTGAAGGAGTTTTTCCCCAGGTTTGGGATGCCGAGAATGGTGTGGTGTGATAACGGAAGTGAGTTTGTGGGTAAAGTGATGAAGAATGTATGTGAAGGTTTAGGCATAAGGCAGAAATTCCACGCTGCAAATCACCCCCAATCAGCTGGACTAGTTGAACGCTACAATGGAGCCTTAAAGCTCAAGTTGGCCAAAATCCAGGCGAGCACTGGTCTTAAATGGCCTGACGCTCTGCCTTTAGCACTCTTGTCCACCAGAATGACGATACACTCACGAGTGGGACTTAGTCCTTATGAAGTAGTCTTTGGCCGCCCGGCCAACGTATGGGGTGTGCCAAGGCCTACGAAGTTCAGCGAGATAGAGCATCCAGTACTGCTCGATTACCTGTATGATTTGACTGTTAAACTGCGTGTTTTGCACCAACAGGTACATGATACTCTTCCCCAAGCCTCTGAACCTCCTGGACACCCCATCAACCCTGGTTCGTGGGTCCTAGTACGGAATTTCCAGCGTAAGGGCAACGACGAGCCTCGTTGGATCGGCCCTCATCTTGTTCTTCTTTCGACAAGATCAGCAGTGCGAGTGAAAGGGAAGAAGCACTGGATTCATGGTACTCACTGCAAGGTAGTTCCCTTGCCTCTGCCATATGACCAGTGGGTCAAAGAGGGTATCGCCGACTCAGAGACAGACATTGTGCCTCGTTTTGTACCATTCAGTGACGCACGCCTAAAAGACACAGCTTCAGTCCAAGAGAGTGACAATATTCTGCAGAAAGCTGTGCCGCCATCGAGTCGACTGGACACCACTGAGCCTGAACTTTTTTTTCAAGACCAAACAACACCTGGCCGTCTCCGCTATAATTTGAGACCTAGGCCCATGGACAAATAAAGATTCCCTCATTATTTCCCTTTTGACATTTCTTGCGCTCCCATCTGAAGGACTTTCTTGATTTTTGTTTTTCGAACCACCATCCGGGTTCTGCCGCAGGGTCGCGGTGCCAAGACTTTGGGGTACAGGCCGAAGACGCTAGGTCGACGGTTCTGGTTGGTCTAGGGCGTTTCCCTGGACTGACAGGCGTACTCCTTAGCAGAAGAAACTCATCCACCGCGAGCGGCCCGAGTAGAGGATGGAGTTTTGTAAGATGGAGAGACCGATTGAAGAAATGAACTTTCAAGCCAGGATGTGTAGAATTGTAAGAAGTAAATGTTTTGTCTTTTTGTGCTTTTTTACACTGTGTAGTATCATGATGTTTATTGTAGGATGTGTGTTTTTCTCTGCTCCAAAACCCATTGCACCCACTCAACAGCCTATACTTCTTTCTACTGCCTCCTCTCACTCTTTTCACCCTTTGCCTGAGCACGAACAGACCCGACGATCAGAGTTCGTAAATAACTCGTTTGTCCAACTCTTGCACCAGCACCAACTGGTAATGAATACGACCAATTGCTGGGTCTGTGGGTTAATGCCACATACCACTAACAAGGGTATTCCCTACCTGGTGCTACCGTACAGTTACAATGGATCGTCATGGGCATTCCAAACCATGTTTCTCTACGCTCTAGATACATACTCCCCTCGCCCACCGCGTTCCATCAGACCCATCACCAATAATAAGGCTTTGATGAAAGGAGTTGCCGATATGAGTAGAGATATTGATGCATACTCATCCATTCCTAAAGAAGAGCTGAGACCTTATGTAGGATGGAACGCGACGGGGTATAGTATTAGTCTGGGTGAAAGACAGCGAAAAATCTCATCTCCAATCTGGGTCGTACCCCACATGGGTCGGTTCTGCTTACAGGGTAATGGTCAGAACCCTAGGGCTCAACTGGGAAGAAGTGACTGTACTGAAACGTACACTTTCCCGTCACAGTTTTCCCCTGCGTTTTTGGCTGCTAAGGGCACATATTTCATCTGTCATGATCGAGCATATACATGGTTGCCCCCTGATTTCTCGGGCACATGTTATATTGCGAACTTGCTACCGCCGACATTTACTGCCGCCTCTGATTATCACAAGACCAGAGTTGTGAGAGGTGTGATCAGTAAGGAGGACACTGCCGGTCAGGAAGCAGGAGACTTCTTCTTGGGTTTCCTGCCGTTTTGGGGACCTATGGTCAATAGTAGGAACCTGAGACAGCTGACTCGTGTGGTTGAATCCACCGTCAATGTAACGGCTGGTGCCCTTAGTAATTTGACAGCTGAGCTCCAAGCGGATCGCCTTATGACTTTGCAGAACCGCATGGTCCTAGACGTTATTCTCGCAGACCGCGGTGGGGTATGCAAGGTCATCCAATCCAGTTGCTGCATTTTCATACCAGATAATGCTCCAACAGTGTATCAAGCCATCTCCAAACTCCATAAAATATCTGAAGCCATACACGTGGATCAGGGAGATTGGTCACTGATGGGATGGTTCTGGGAATTGATATCTGCCTGGGGTTGGAAGGTTCTGATGGTCATTGGAATGATCTTAGCCATTCTTTTCCTGTTCTGTCTATGTATACAGTGTGCTCCTGCGATATATGGCCTCTGTGCTACCTTATGTGTAAGGAAACCTGTATCGAGGGACGAGTTAAGTAATAGGATGATGCTACAGCAACATCTCCATGACTTCGTGAACATTGACCTAGACTCGGATTAAGATGAGTATAGTGATTGCCTATGTAAGGGCAAAAGGAGGGTCTGTCGTACTTTGATATTCGGGAACCGCGTAGGGAACAGGGCCTTACCCCTGTCTATCTTGGTATTAGCGAACCGCAAATGGTAAATGCGGCACGTACGAGTGCTTTGCGTGTCGTTCTAGTTACGAACGCACTGTGTACACGTATTCTGCTCAACTACGCGGGTTCCATTTTGGAAGCAGTGGCCATCTTGTCATTGCCCTCACATAGGCTATGATGGAGTTAATACGGGCCTCACAGTACATGGGCTTTCCCTCTGACTTCTCCGTGACCTGGGCAGCTGGCTCTGCTGCCCCGGGTCAAACCGGTCTCACGAGCTCCCCTTCCTCCTTCCACCTGTGATTCGTATCAGGGCTTGACCCGTCATAAAACCCTTTCATTCTACACAATCCCCCGGCTAATCTCTTCTACACCTGCTTGTTCTTGCTTTATTACTTGTTTCCCAAAACAGGAGATGCTCATGTTTATTGGGGGGTCTATTTACTTCAAACATGGGATCTGAACCTTCCTGTGTAAATCATTGTGGGCTGGCCGAACTGGAATGTGGGATGGTCATCATGACTCTGCTTTTTCGTTTGTAATGTATGCCTTTATATGACCATATCATAAACCAAGGAATGTATGCCTGGAGCATGATATTTTGTACTTAAGGAGAAGTCCGTTCCTATGATTTTCAGCAGTCTCCTGAGAACATACACGCTGTTGTACTTCTAGGATACCTGTCATTGGTCTGCAGCCAATAAACGATTCTTTTACTTCACCCAGAAGACTCTGTGTTTCTGTAGGTCCGGAACAGGGTGAAACCCCGAAGTCATAGGGTGTGTGCCCCTGCACCGCTGGGTCTAGAATACCCAGTACTTCAGTAGCACACCTTGTCCTGGCAAAGGTCCAACAGTGGATAGATGCTAATGATATCTTAACCCCCCTCCAGGCGGGCTTTTGCGAACATATTAGCACAATAGCTCAAGTCTTTCGATTTATCTTAATATACTGGGGGACTGTATTCCTTGGCAAGCTTTTGACCTGGTTTCACGCAATAAACTCTGTGTGGTGTTACAGGAGTTGAGAATGCCCACGGATTTGCTCTCCCTTATTGTCCATCTTCACAAGAACAATATTGCACAAATCCACTGGGGTTGCCAGGGGAACATAACAGGCCCCTTCCCAGTGGAAAAGGGAGTGCGCCAAGAGTTAGTATTGGCACCCACACTATTCTCCCTTTTTATTAATGGAGTAGCCACATTTTTTGCCACTGTTCCCACTGATGCCCCGGTTTTAGCAGGTTAAAAGATCCCAATCTTAATGTTTTCCGACAACATGCTTATTATCTCAAAAACCCCTAGTGGTCTACAGCATGTGTTGTTACACTTTGAAGACTTCTGCACTTTACGAGGGCTAAAAATCATTGCAGATAAAAACTAAATTCATGACTTTTAAACCGAACAGATCATTCAGGAGCAGAATAATTCTGGATGGGGTACCCTTAGAACAGGTAGACACATTTACGTACTTAGGAATTACCCTGGAGAAAAAAATTTGATTGAGGCCCCAAATTGATACCATGACTCTGAAACATTGCCAATTAACTGGTGCCCTCAATAGTGAATTTAAAACATCTCAGATGAAGCCAGTCAGCCAGGTGCTGCAGATTTGTAACGCAAAAGTAGTGAGCTTGGTCCTATATGTGTTAGAACTATGGGTGTTTGAGTAACTAACCCAGCAAGCCACAGCAGAAAATAGGTTCCTCCGAATAATCACCAGTCTACCACAAAGCACTCCTGTGCTTCCTTTGATGAATGACTTAGGTAGGAAAGCACTATGCCCTATCTTATATTGGTGCAGAATCTGGTATACCCCTGAACTGGGCACCTTTGCTGATGGTCTCAGGGATTTCATTGAGGCGGATCACTGCTGCTAAATTGGCTCGCTACTTGACATCATAGGTGTCCTGGTCAGCATGGGATTGCCGAACCTGTGGGAAACTCCACTTAGTACCCAGTTCCCATCAAAAGAAATAATCAAGGAAAGATACTGGGAAATGGTTGGACAAAATAATATCAGAAAAAGTGATTGTACAACATTGATGGGGATATTTTTAACATTTAAATACTGGCCAAGCTTCAAGTACTACTGGGACACAATCCTAAAACCCTTTGATCGTAAACTGTACTTTCAATTTAGAGTGGGTTCTCTTCCATTAAACTCCTTCACTGCTACATGGGCTACAATGGGTGACAATAAATGCCCCACTTGCATGGATCATGTAGACACCTATCCCCATGTGCTGTTTGTCTGGGCCGCCCATGTAGACCTTCAAGAATCTGGGCACCAGACAAAGTAGCGTCGCCCTGAGAATTTTGCGTAATGATCCATCACCCCACTACGCGATTCCAGTAGCCAAGTTCTTGAGATGGATGTGGTCTATAAGAACACAAATCTTGATTGAAAATCATTGAAATTGGAATTATGCCCATTCCTTGATGTGATACCAGCATGCAACCTTCGAGTTCTGGCTTCGCCTAATGATTTTAACGTGTTTATCCATCCCTAACTACCCTGTTGCTGCTTTCATGTCATGTCATGTATTTGTCTTTTAACGCACCAGGATGAGCTGACTTTTATGATTACTTGCACATGTTTGTAAGATATCTTAACTCATTGTTTTATTTTTTATACTGTGTTTTATGTACCAATGCTTTTATGACATGTACTGTTGAAATAAAGCTTATTGAACTGAACTGACTAATAATAGATAAACACCGAAGTATCAACAATATGAAATGTGTATTGCGAATCTGCAAATAAGGAAATATGGAATTATCGGGGAAGCATGGGCCATAGAGCCCTTCAGTCCAAGGACATAGAAGATAAAAATCATAATATAGTCGCTGCATTTTAAATATGAGAGTCAAAGTAGTTGAAAGGGGAAAGAGATATAAAGAATGAATGCTATTTAGAATGGAAACATGGAAAAAAAGGAAAAAAGGGAAAAAAGGATGAAAGTCCCTTGGTGACGGTTGCACCCCTTATTTTTGTGTAAAAATTGTTATTTATGTGAATTATAGATGCCAAACTCCATAATGGCTAATCTTGGCCAGTCACTGGTGAGCCAAAATATAGGGTCCGGCGGCTGCTCATGGAAAGTAATGAAACTCATCATCAGTGTTGTGTCCCTTCTCTATACTGCGTAGGCGGCATCTCCATGCAGCCTCCTTGCGTCTCAGGGCCAATTCCCGATTCCTACCTCTCGGGTCAGATGGAATATGGTCAATCCCAAGGAACTATACTTTGCTGTTGTCCCTATGTTGCTCTCCCATGTGCTAAGTTATAGGACACCTCATGTTGTTGTTTCTTATAGCAGTTGGGTGTCCCTATATACACAGCTTAAGCGGTCTAACTGTGTTTCCTAAATAAATCTTATTGCATCCACATCCAATACCAGAAACAACAAACTTGGTTTTTCAATTGATGTGCTGTCTGATGTCATATTCCTGGCACGTATTGTAGCTGAAACTAGTTAGTTTTGTTCTTGCCGAACTGGCACATATTACATTTACACATATAAAACCAATGTATTGTAGAATGTAGCCATGTTCTCTTTTTGGTGGTTGTAACGTAGCTTGGACAAAGCCAGTTTTGTATGGTTTTATCATAAGGTAGGTAACCCTAGGGGTTTTGGTTATGTTTTCTTTTAGTCCAGGAATCCGTCAATAATCCCCAATGCTTCCTTAAGATTCTATAAAATGTGTCACTTTGTGTAGTGAACTGTATGACAAAGGAAAGATAGTTATGCTAGTCCTTTTTCTTTTTACCACTGGGTCTCATAGTGAGTGTGTCCTGTCTGGCAATCCATCCTATTCTGTGCTCTGCCTTAGTGAGAGTGTCCTCATCATAGCCTCTGTTTCGAAATCTCTGCTTCATGTTCGAGATGTTAGTAAAGAAGGGTTAGTTTGAGCTACAATTGTGTCTGAAAAGCACCATCTATAAACCTCACCATATAACAAATCACCTAATATTATTAACCCCCTCCGCCCCACATGATATCCTACACCTATCTAACTCCTACTCTGGCTCACAATTTAAATGGTGGCCTTTAACCTCCCCTAACTCTGAATTTACACCTAATAACATCTAAAATCCTACAGACTACCTTTGAATCTTCTTAACTCATCCAAGTGTTCTTCCTCAACACCCTCCCCTTTACCTTAATTCTCCAAAGACATCAACAATAAACGTTATCCAAAAAAAACCATGCAGTTTGTAGGCCAACTGCCACTCAGAAAAAGAGAGATCCCTCCTCACCTTTTTCTGACCCCCCCAAAACTAGGAGCAAATGCCTCATCTGTTCCCATTCAGAGTTCTAGCCAGAATCTCTGTAATCTGCAAAAGGTACAATTCTAACCAGAAGGACCCCATCACCCCAGGAGAATTCATTGTTCTCATACTTCAATTCAAGATGTTTCACTCTGCCTATCCCCTAATCCCTGCAGAGATACCTAATCTCCCAGCTGATGTTCCTCCTAGCTTTATCAGTCACAGAGGGCTTTCTCGCCCCCCCCTCCAGTCCCTTCTCGGAGTAAATTATGTCCATATGATGTTGCACCCTGCCCATAG
Organism: Triturus cristatus; assembly: GCF_964204655.1. Taxonomy (NCBI): domain Eukaryota; kingdom Metazoa; phylum Chordata; class Amphibia; order Caudata; family Salamandridae; genus Triturus; species Triturus cristatus. The sequence goes on along the minus strand of NC_140585.1, from coordinate 393,437,896 downwards.
CTGCTTGAGCTCGTTCAAATCCATCAGCATCTCCTTTAGCAACACTAAACCCTCGGTAACAACCAAACCATTCTCCCCCAAGTGAAGAAGTAACACATCTGTGCAACAGTTACAGCACAGCATATCATTGAGACAGTGCAAAAATTCCCTACAGTGCATCCCTCCTTTTTCCCGCAACAAGACCTGAAACAGACAGTCATTGAACCACAGGTTAGAGCCATGGCCCCTCTGTGCCTCATGCTGATCCACCCATTTAATGAACAAGTAGGCCACAATCCATATAATAGACAAAGCGGCAAATTCCGGACCCGCAACAGCACCTGAAAAGATAACAAGAATGAGCAAAGCAGAACAACCAACATCTGCCCAACCCATGATACTATCCCTACTCCAACCCCACTGAGCCGCTTTTGCGGCAACCCCAATCTTGAATGAGTGATTGCCAAATGCACCCAGCTCCTCCCCCAATAAAACTAGATCCTTGGGCAAGATGGCCAAAAGCTGAAAATATGCTACCCTTGTGCCACCTGCATGTTGAAAAACCACTTCGCTCGCATCCTCTGCCATACCCCACATCTCCTCACACCACCGTACTATGCACAGAAGCTGAGCAGGGTATTTCTGCAATAATACTGTCTTCCCCTGTACACTCTGATCTGTCTTGGACTGGCTCAAATAGAGCTCAAACCTTCTCCTGACCGTGAAACGTTCGTCCATGACACCCCACTGTCTCCTCGCCCCTCCAGCAATTCTGACACTTGGAACGCTCCAAAGAATATCCATGACATCAAAGTGGAGAATAGAATTACTTCGGACTCCCCTGCGCAAACCGCCGGGAATGCCACCAGGACCTTACCGAATAGCTGCCGTGTGAGAGGCCTTCTCCTCCTACCCCTGCTATCGAGCTCCCATGCCCAGTCTTCCAATATCCTTGTACTCAGCTCCCCAGCTTACAGGGCCTACCCCCAAAGCAGTATTACTATGCACGCAATGCCTGCCAGATTCCTGGCAATCGTTATTCTCGAGAAGCCCTCCCCGATCTGAGCCAGGATGAACTGTGCTATGTCCTCCATCCTGTTCTTACACATCAGCCTCAACTGTTCCCTTGAATGTAAGAATTCCTCTCATGCCTTTGAGTATGCGCACCTCATTGAAACTGCCAACGACCCTACCATCAGCTGGAGCATCCTCTGTCACCAACGCTCCATCGAACCGTTGGTAGCAGCATCTTGACCCCGTCAGCCTCCGTGGCCAGCCCATGGAACCTCTCCCACTGTGAATGAGGCAAAGCGTCCACAATGTCATTGTCCACACCTGGCACCTAACTGGATTAATAACATGCACCACAGCCATGTTGCCTACTCTGAACAGAACTTTCTTGCGTGCCAACAAATGACCCTATTAGGACACAGCTCGCATAAGAGGAAATATTTACAAGAAGCCAATACTCCTCAAACCATTTTTCTATCCTTCTGGCCATTCCCCTGTGCACCATTTTCCCTCCAAGTACAGTCCCAAACCACCACTACCCACCATGCGCGAGTATATCTGAGCATTCCATTCGCACTCATTTGGTGCCATCAAAGGAATATCATAGAAATCCATCAGGAACCTGCGCCACACACGCAAGTCCTTGCGCTTGCCTGCAGACTACCGTACATGATGATATGGCTGTGACAAACACGCCAGTGATTGGTCCATATGCCTACAAGAGGTCCCGCCTACTTGAAAATCTCTGCATGCAAAGTTCAAGTGCCCCAACAATATATGTATCTCCTTTATTGTCACTTTTTCTTTCGACAGTATTGCATCCAGCAACAAACTCATGGTTACCTTCTTATCTAACGGCAAACGGGCTTCCATAGCTGTTGGGTCAAGTTCAATGCCCAAAAAAGAGAGGGTGGTGCTGGACCCCATAGTCTTCTCCAGTGTCAGTGGCACCCTTAGGTCACCCATGAGCTCCTGGGAACTTACCAACTGCTGCTGCCAGTCCACGGAATAGGATTGATCTACAAAATAGACATCATCTAGAAAATGAGTCTCTACTGTGTGCCCTGTGCACCACATGAAAAACCACTGTAGTAAAGAGCTGAAGCTCTCAAATAGCATGCATGAGATGGAACAGTCCATGGGCAAAGCCTTATCCACGAACCACTGACCATCCAATTAAATGCCCAGAAGCTGAAAATCATTGCGGTGTACCGGCAAAAGCCTAAAAGTGCACTCTTGGCCATGAGCGCACCTTTTCCTTTCTGTTCAACCACTGACATAGCCATGTCAACAAATTAGTAAAATACAGATGCAACATCATCTGTGATTAATCTATTCACAGAGTAACTCTCTAGCCACTACTGAGGCTGTATTAGCTGAAACTGGCCCGTCTTATTTTTGGGAACCACAACAAAGGATGATAGTATCAGTGCCTCCATAGGCCAGTCATCAAAGGGGCCTGACATCCGACCCTCCTGAATTTCCTTGCTTATCTTTTCACAAACCATCTGTTTATGTGTGTTGGCAGACTTTAGATTCTCAGCCAACATCTGTAATCTCTGGCCCTTACTACCTAACCCAAAACCTGAGAGAAATTGAGCGCTCAAAAGCCTTGCATCTTCCCTGTTTAAGTATTGTGTTAACCAGAAATCCAGATGATACTAATTAATTGGCATATGAGTCCTTTCCCATTGCCCCATGTGTCACCCCACCACTCCAAAATCCATCCTGAGTTCTAACCTTCTTGGAAAGCTCCACCCGTCCCTTACTGTTGACACTACTGCCCGATCTGTTTCCTTTGACAACCCCTTGATGCTCCGTAGCATTGCAGAAGAGCATTTCTCCCAGCGTGCTTCAAACACTCATGGGGTAACTTACGATATTCTTGCATACAGAGACCCTTGTTAAAGTCCCAGCAAGCTACCACCACCCAACACATCCCTTGTTTGCAAACACCACTACTCCTCAAGTGGGGGGCCTTGAAAGGGGTGGTACACTATTGAGACACAACTGCCCATTAAAATCATCTTCACAAATTTTGTCCGACACATCGTGTGTGCTGCCATTGATCATACTCAGTCTCCCCCTATTTTGCTTCTGAGTCCCCCAAAAAACGTGCCGTGAACTCGTCGTCATATTAGGCCCACTCTTAACCACCGTACATCACCTGTACCTTGCGAATCACATCCATGTATTTGAATAAGGCTTCATTCTGGGAAACACTTATGAAAATCAAAAATGCTGATGTCCAATTTCACTCATCATTGGCACCTGAGGCCTTTTTGACAACTCATATTCCTCTTCCTTGGACCATTCCTTTGCCTTTAATTCTCTATGAAGGAGTTTAAAAATCTCCAAATACTCCCCCTTCCTTAGACTTTTTTTAGTGTTCCCTATGGGTATACCACTTGATCCCCATGACATTCAACCCCTCTCGACTGTGTGCTGGGCTTGGCGTAAACTTAATGACATGTTGGGCAATGGCCCTTTGTATTCTACTACTATTCCACTCCACAGCAACCCTTATCTGTCACTCACGTCTGAGAACTGGTACAACACACCCTTACTAAACTGGATTTATGTACTCTTGGCTCGGTATTTCCTGACGGACGGGCACTCACAATGTCGGATATCTCCTCACGCTCTGAACTGACATATATGGATAAATTCATAGCTGCCAGACTGCTTGGGGCACTCCATTCAACGGTTTCTTCCTTCCCCTCTCCTCCTGCGGATTTCACTCCTCTTACACTGTTTATTACTGATAAGGAAGGAACACAATTGGTTACCAAGGGGCATATCTACAAGGTGGCGATATAAAATTATCGCCGCTTTTGTGGCCGTTTTCAGCTGAAAAGCGGTGATAATTCTATCTAAGCTGATAATTGCTATATTAGCAAGGTCACGCTATCGCGTGAAACCTTGCCTTAGCACCTGAATTCCTAACGCCCATCTTTGCATCTCTAATGAGATGCAAAGTGGACGTTCCTCCCCAGGATAACGGGAGAAATGTCGCTAAGCAATATTTCTCCTATTATCAAGCCTCACGCAAAGCAGCATAGTGACAAGAAAAGTAGCGATTACCTCTGTTATCGCTACTTTCCTTACGCCTGCTTTGAAACTGACTTAGCCATGATATCCTATGGAAGGTGGATATCATGGCTAAGTATGTGAGGCCCTAACAGCAAGCTATCGCCAAACTTCGTGGGATTATCTCTGGGTTTCCAGCGATAATCTCACGTTTGGCAGTTAGCGCTAGGATTTGTATCACTTTTGAGATAAGCGTTGCTAATAGCACACTATCTCAGCGATAAAAATCCACGCTTGCCGGCGATAATTATCTTAGCGCTAAGTGCGCTTAGCGATAATTATCGCAGGTTGTTGCTGATATGCCCCTAAATTGTATTGGGAATGCATGACATTCAGGCCGGTCCGTGACAGGGAAGTGAGGGGACACTGGGAGGAAGACCTGGGCTACCCGCTAACTGACAAGGAATGGACCTACTGTCTGGATCAGTTATAGAGAGTGTCCCCTAATCACAGACACAAACTTCTTCATTTTAAATTCATACACAGGATATATATCACTCCGCATCAATTGTCCAGATATGACCCCACTAAACCATCCTATTGTCCCAAATGTAAAGTGCCAGATGCCGACTTCGCTCACATGACCTGGACATGTCCTCAAATCAACACCTACTGGGTAGAGGTATTCCAGACAATAGCCAATATAATTGCCACACCCCTTCCCCGAAGTTAGCCTTGTTAGGTATGGTCAGCAACATAAAACTGTTCCACTGCAGGTTTGTTGCCATAGCACTGATATTGGCAAAGAGGGAAATAGTATTACACCGGGGAACCAAGCATCACCCCACAAAAACAGCTTGGATGCACAGCATGTCACACTGCGATTTACAGACCGAAATATACGCTACACTACAACCCCTGTCCTCTCGACCCAAAGACATATGGCATGTCTACCGATGCTACTTGCGACAGATTCAGTACTCATCCCCGACATCTTCCCCCGAATATTACCGAATTTCCGAAGATCCTATACCCAGCACATCTTCAGTACCAGTCGACATTTTGATGCTATAGCATCTTACACGTCTCCACCTCTGTTGCTGATGGTCCACACTGACCTTGTTTTATACAGGTTCTCATGGCCTTACCAAAGAAGACATGGGGATTACTATCCCAGCCAGGTGAAATAAAACACCATATGATATTTGTGCACAAATGAAGGTCTCCCCCCATCCTCCCCTCCTAGTCCTCCCCCCTGTCAAGCATTTTCGATATATGTTCTTTCAAAATGTAATTTTTTTGTCATTGTTTTTGTTATTGAATGAATAAAAAATAAAAAATAAAGACTTTATTTAGTGGAGAACATCAAATGCAATCCGAGGGGTTTCATTACCCCCGTATAAGGCAATTTCTTAATCTTGACCTCAGTGCTGTCTAACCTCCCAGACTTCTGTCCCTCAGTCCTGCTTCATCCGTCATTACTACCCCCTCATTGCTCGCTGGCATGTTGTCCCCATGTGGTGTGTCCCCCTGACCATTCGCACCACCCACAACTGCACTGCTCCCCTCCTTGCATTGTCCTTTCCCCCAGTGCCCACTCCCGTTTCCAGCACATATAGATCTTTCTGTAAGTGCGTGCCATCATGCTGTGTATCCCCCTGTTTATCCACCCCCTTCGAAACCAGCTGTTTGGGGCCCTCAGCCCCTTATCACCCTCACCTGGCTTCAAGGTCAGCATCCACATCAGAGCATGCCACGTAACCATTGGCAAAGGTTCAGCACAACCACTTTCCGCAACATGCTCTGTCAGTGCATCTGCAGAATCCTGCAAGAGACTAGGCACAACCATGTTATCTACACCCTCTCCCCCTATTGCATGCACCATTGTGCCACCATCTCTGATCCTCAGCCACAGGGGCATCAACATCCACCAATTCACCGTCTTCCAGACTCATCTCATCATAATCCAGCTGCTCTGTCTCAGCCACATGACACCTGTCATCCTGCATGTACCATTGTTGTGTTATATCAGTGCATGTCACACCTGCCGTGTGCCAAGGGGCCGTACAATGCCCACTCGGCATTGCCACTGCTTCCAATTGGACCTGCCCTGCTCTGCCTATTCCAGGGGCCATACTAACCCATCCGGATTGGTGAGCCATTGAGGCCACACCAGACCTTCGAGTGGCAGTGTAGGTGAGGTCCCTCAATGGAATCTGGTTTGGCTGCGTCATGCCCTGCCTTCTCTTCAACTCGGGACCAGCGGGCTGCACCAGGCTCTCCCATGTCCATTTGTTTGTTGCCATTCTGAGTCTGTAAGAAAAATTAAAGGTCCAGGGTGCTGGTGTCCTTCAACTCCCCTCACCACCACCCTCAACACCGGGAAACCAACACCACCTGCCCTGTCCCAACAGTCCCCCAAACTTGAACGGGTTTGCTCCACGATCCCAGCTGTACCTCTGGTGACCTGCTTTCGGTGCCGGGGACCAAACGCGCCCCGGACATCCTCTGCTTAATGTCCCACCCTTCCGTGAAGGCAGCGGGATCCTCTGAACTCAGGAACATGAGTAATCTCTAAATGGTGGGCCTTTCACAGTCATGGTACACATGTCCCACACATCCTCTCCCGAGGGCCCGGCCCCCTCTGAAACGGTGTGGCCTTACTCCCTTTGCTCCAGTCTAAGCACGCTACCAAAAGGGCTGATGCCAGTCCCTGAGCAAACCCCACCCCGGACCGCTACCCCAACCCCTACTGGTGTCCTGGTCTTCCGCATTTTCTTGGGGTATCGAACACCTTGTGGCCTTACTCTGTCCCACTGCCCACCTGGTCTGCTCTAACAAGTATGCGGAGCCCCTGCAGGGGCCCTGTCCAGCCAACAGTCCTTGGCCAAAGACACTGCAGGCCCTTTTGTGGTGTCCTCCTGCACCCTCCCACTCAATAAACCTTTCCTCTTATCCCCGCCTCCACATCGTGCCCCCTACCTTGATCACGTTGCTCCCTACTGGTCCTGCCTTCCTGACAGGGGTCCTTCTCACCCTTCTGGGCCTCACTGTGCCCTGCCACCCTACCCTCTGCACCCCTGCTATCCACCTGTGAAATGGGGTTACTGGGCATGAGCCTAGCCACCCTATACCCCTTTTTCTTCTCCACTGTGCTGCAATCCAGGTTTTTATCATCTGAGGCCTCCCCCATGAGTCCTACAGACTGCACCTGCCCCCCACATGACCGTGCTCCCCCACCTACATTTCCATGTTGAGGGTCCTTCCCAGCCTGTGTCTTTAGGCACCTCCGTTGACGTGCTTGTTAGTGCACTTAGCCCCGTGGGCGACCCTGCCTTCCTCGTGGCTTGCCACATTATGGCCCAGCCCCACGACTGTCAACAAATTGTAATGCGTGCCGTGGAGCAGCACAGTGTGAAACCCTTCCAGAACGAGGGACTGCTCACAGCACTCTAGAGTGGCCCCTCTCTCCTACCCGTAAGGTCCTTGATTTACTTTGCCGGGATGAGGATGCAAGCACCACCGCAACCATGCTGCTCGCCGCCATGTGAGCTGGGTGGGCTGATTCATGTGACTCTGAGGCAAGCAGGTCTAACCTGCCTGCAGCCCTGAGGAGTTGAGGCACCTCCACCACACGCATATCCTCCATTTTGAATTCACAAAATGTATACTCCTCCAGCCAAATGGTGGCTGCAGGAGGAAAATGGCTGTATTTATCATTGGGCTATTTGTGACGGGGTCTGGGCTGTACCACTCCCCTCCAAATACCCTGGGGGAAGTCACTCCCAGGGGTCAGTCTCTCCCCAAAGCTCATTGCCCACTCCCAGGCTGAAATCCCCCCATGGTATCTGGGATCCTGCTGCACCCCTACTTCTAGCACAACAGCCTGCTACTTAAAAGCAAGGACTCCTGACTTGGTGATTCAAAATACAATGTCTGAACTCTAGTTTCTTTATTTTCAAGTGGATTGGTCTGGTCCTCTTTAATGTCACTACTTTCACACTGTACCTGCTCAGTGTAAAACTCCCTTCTGTGACTACAGTGAAAATATTACTTAAACGTACCTCCGAATCAGGTTGGATGATGGCATTTAATAACATCATCCAATGATGTCAGTGGATTCTTGGCTGGGACTACAAAGCGTGTTCTCAATGCAATAGACTACAGCACCTGCCAAAAAACACATGAAATTGAGTACAACAGATGCAACAACATCTGTATTTCCAATGAGCTTTTAATATGGAGTCAGGAGACGGGAAAGACAGTGGAGAGTATCAAAGTTTCTTAAATCATGTTCTACTTTAAAAGCTGCAAAAACAACAGTTGATGGACAGAATGCAGAACAATGTCATACATTCACCCCAGTACAGCGATCTGGGCCTAAATCCATCTTTTTTTGCTCACCATGCTGTTCCAGTTTGAACCCAACCATATGCAAATCAGTCTTGACCCTGTCCCTCATGGGAACAGTCCAGCCCGAACTGCCAAGCCAGGTCCTCCCTGGACTGGAAACAAGCATCCTAGGACCGGTTTCGGGGTTTCACCCCTCTTCAGCTAGGATAGCTTGATTCCAGTGGCATGGAGAGCACGGGACCCACGTCTGGGCATACCCTTCCCACTCGGGGTGACAAATGCAAAAACAACAGTTGATGGACAGAATGCAGAACAATGTCATACATTCACCCCAGTACAGAGATCTGGGCCTAAATCCTTCGTTTTTTTGCTCACCATGCCGTTCCAGTTTGAACCCAGCCATATGCAAATCAGTCTTGACCCTGTCCCTCATGGGAACAGTCCCAAGGATGCTTGTTTCCGGTCCAGGGAAGACATGACTTGGCAGTGCGGGCTGGACTGTTCCCATGAGGCACTTGGTCAAACTGATTTGCATATGGACATGTCTGAACTAGGGTGGCGGAGTGAGCTAAAGAATGATGATGGATTAAACCCAGATCTGTGACTGGGGTTGAGTGTCTGAAAAGTTTCAGCGCTCCGTCCATCTTCTCCTTGTGTTTGCTTTATTCGCCCTAAGTTGGCAGGGTATGCCCAGACGTGGGTCCCTTGCTCACTTTGCCACAGCCTTGCTGATGACGGCTGATTAGCCAGAAACCGGTCCCAGGATGCGTGTTTCCGGACCAGGGAAGACATGGTTTGGCAGTTCGGGCTGGACTGTTCCAATGAGGCACAGGGTCAGACTGATTTGCATATGACCATGTCTGAACTGGGGTGGCGGAGTGAGCTAAAGAATGATGATGGATTAAACCCAGATCTGTGACTGGGGGTGAGTGTCTGAAAAGTTTCAGCGCTCCGTCCATCTTCTCCTTGTGTTTGCTACTTTGAAAGCTTTCAGGAACCTAACCAAACTAAATTAAGCTCCTATGTGGGTACATTTCTTGCAATCAACGACACACAGGTCTCAAACTATTTAAAAGAACATTTAAACTGGTGAGACTCAATTCTAGAGTATGCAACAAGTTGGCTTCCCCTCAGTCACAATGCAAACATGATGAATTGTTACCTTTTTACAAGCAAGATGCAACCCATGAGCACCGCTATAGCGATGTTAGACGTTATCCCCTTAACCCAGCAGCCACTCTCTATCCGTACAGATCCCTCAGTCAGCTTCAGATCCATTACAAGAAATTGTCTTGTGAAAGTCAATAAGGGCCATTCTTTTGTTGCGAAAACTGAGAGCACTGAGAGCTCTACAATTCAATTCAACCCAAATTGTATTTAAAGGTTTGGAACTCAGATGACGTCTACATGAACCTAAAGTAGCTCATATCAATAACTCAGATTCCATTTTTTTTTACAAATAACGATCACACTAATAGAAGTTAAAAAAACATTTGAAAAATGTAAAAACCTTTTGACAAATGGCATCATTCTTAGGAGTGAAAAGTAGTTGCCACTACTGTCTTAATATTACAATTTAAAAACATTGGTCTCAAAATTAGTCAGCGGGGAAGGTACAAATCAGGGTAAACAAATAATACATGATTAAAATCTTGAATACCCACATTACACAAATTTCACATTTTCTCCTTATCTTTAGAATTAATCAATGTTGCTATCAACACATTTAGTGAAAGTAAATTGATTCGTAATAGTGTCCAAAAGTGACGAATGCCATGATCTAGGTTCCACAGCAAATATTGCTGAGCTTTCTGTAACCGGCAGGAGGTGGTAATCACCTTACATCTTCTGTTCGATTCACAGTATTTTATGTCCAACCTTTGGATGGCTTATTACACCAGATTAGTGATTTAGGAAACTTTTAAATTGGGTATAAGAAAGGGAATCCAGCATATCCTGCTTTAGATCAAATTGATGTACAGCATATTTAAAATCTCTAGAAACTTTTCCTGATTCTGACTCAAAAATTTCTAAGCACTAAAAACCCCTTAATGAATCATCCCATCCCCCTTACCAGTAGCGTCATGAAGCCCTAACTCCAGCTTGAGTGTTGGGACAAGCTGCGACTAGACCTCCAAGGCACAGAAAAGAAAAGCAACTGAGTGGAGCTTGTCAGTGTGGTAGAGAGCCCCAGCGAGCTTCGCTCATTGTGTTTACTACTATTTATGGGATTTGTAGTACACTTACCTCTTACAACCAGCCAGCCTGGATAGAACTACAACCCTCATTGGACCCTAATAGGCTGCTCCATCTCCTGCCAGATAGAGTGACATGGAGTTCCGCCCAGTCAGACCCATTCCCAGCATCCATCACCCGCTACAATGTCCTCATTCTCATTGGACAGAAACTGTGTTTAACAGAAGCAAAAGCATCCAGCTGCCGTTCCCTCCCTACTGTACTTTAATCAGATGATTCTGCTGGTGTGTCACCTGTTTCCTGTAAGATCACAATATCTCTATTATAAATAAAAGTTGCTTGACATAATTCAAAAAAATAAAAACTGAGAATAAGAAACGAAAATTAATTTCCATAACAGACTTTGAAGATGCAGGAACCAAATTAATTATCTTTTTTTAATAAACCAGAATGTATTTCGCTTGGTACAGATACAGTAAAAACGAAATTTTAAACCATGTTGCTTTATATAAAACTTGGTATTTATGAATGGAAAACACCAAACGTGCCGTTTTTGAGTGAAAGTTTTATTTTGTTAAATGTTTGCATTTTTTATTCATTTTTGTAATGTTATTGGAACACATCTGGGTAATGTTGACCTAAATACTTAGATTGTTTGTCCAAACTAATGCTAACTAAAACTAGTTTATTCTTGTTGTAGCACCTGTCCAGGAGCGAGAAAGGAAGCAACAGAGAGGAATGAGAGAGAGAGAGAGAGTAAAAAGGGAAAGGAGAGAGAGGGAAGCACAGGGACAGTAGGAGAGGTGAGAAGGAGGTAACAGCTAAATGGGCAGGAGAGTTAGAAGAGCGAAAGTGAGGGAGAAATAGATGGAATAGGGAGAGGGATGAGACATGCGGTGATAGAAGCAAAGATCAAGTGTAATTGGAGGAGAAAGAAAAGAAGAGGATCAGGGAGACAAAAGAAGAGGAAGGGGAGTAGGAAAAGAGGAAAAAGAAGTAAGGAAACAAGAGTGGGGAGGAGAGAAGACAGAAAAAGCGGTTGAAGAGGAGGGCAATGGAGGACAGAGCGACAGAAGGAGAAGCAAGACACAGGAAAGAGGAAAGGAGAGAAAAATGGATTACATTAGATCAAGGGAGAGGTGGAAGATAGAAGGTAATAGAGGAAAGCTAGAGGTGGGATGGAAGGATAGACCTTATAGTGAAAACTCGACTTGCTTGTTCGCAGCCTTTCTGGATATAAGTCCACGGGGCATTTATTTTTTCTGGATACTTCTCTGGCCCTTACTCTTCTTGAGTTGGTGGCCCCATCGACTCACACTGGCCAGGCCTTGCATAAGATAGCTTATCAAGCCAAATTCAAGTCTGTGAACAGGAGCAGATGAGTTCAATTGTACAAATTCTGCAAAACGTTATCTTCGATCCTCGCTAAAATGCCACTTAATCTGTTGATTGACTCTATGGCATGCATTAGAGTCGGAGGTACCTATACCGTATATGCCGAGAGCAGTTGTAAAAAGGGCCTCCAACCCACTGCATTATAAAATGTTTTTAGACCACTGGAATGAGATAATGCCTAGGCGGCACAGAGATTGTTAATGAATCTTCTTCGGCCTCATTTGTAGAAAGTCTTAGAGCATGAATTGATATTTTGGCATTAAAATCAGTCACCAATAATGTATATTTACAATCTTCTAGTTCCCTAATTTCAGAGATAAAAGAGAATGTTTCCATTACTAATTGCTCTTAGGCGCAGTCAGGGGAATATATACATTCACCACCAGAAAAGAGTCAATAATGACCTGTACGCCCTTCTGGAATATTTTTATAGCCTGGATTAATTTTGAGTTTTCAGTATACTGACTATAAGACCAACTGAAATTTTTACTTAATAGAATCGTCATGCCCCCTTTTGCGTCGCCTCTCTTAGAGGGAGTTGCGATTAAGGCCAAAATGCCCCTCTAACCCAAAATTATTTGTTGAGCGGATTTCCTGGATACATATTATATCAGCATCCAGGCTATTAAAAAAAACATTTCATTATAATCAGTCAGTCACCCTGCTGCATTCCAGGAAACCAACTTGAGGCCATAAACAGGAACTTTTATTGCTGTTGAACCCAGCTGCGCCTTAGAGTTTAGTTCACCAGCTGCCCAACTCCAACTCCCAGTCTCGTCAGCTGAATCTGAAGAATTCCCCTCCCATTGCTGCCAGGCAGAATAACCCTCCTGCTCCCCCTTGCCAGGGATATCCACACATTTGTTGAGTCCTTATCTGATCTAGATTATAGGGGTGGGATGACCAAAGGGCAATGCGCTACACCCATTAATTTAGAGAAGGAAGTTCTGCTGGCCTTCTCTTTCTGCGGGTTAAATACATCAGTGCCTCCAATGCATTAACTTATCACTACTTAGTAGAATTACATTGGATTCCACTTTTAAATTAAAGGTTAATTTGGTCCTCCTATTTACACCTGAGTTCTCAATATGAACCAAAGAAATATCGCTACTCATTTGTAATTCAATGATCTCAGTGAAGCAGCTCGATAAGAACGCTGTATTCAAAAATATTCCCTGGTCAAAGATAGCACAAAGTTTCAACTCAAGAGGCACATTCAATACATTACATGCAGTATTAAAGCCACATTTTCATCAGTATAAATTATGTTATTGCCCAAAGTGGAAGAAAACATCTCAGCCTGGGGGTTTAGGTGGATGGGGGAACAGCATGGAAAATAGACTGAAGGCTGGTGGTTCGAGGGGACTACCACCCTTTTTCTTGTTGGATCACTTTCCTCGCCCCCTTCGTTCTCCAATTCCCCACCAGGATTAGAGATTGCATCAAAGCAGAGATTTTTTGCATGTTTTTTTAACTGATTCGACTTTGTTTTTTATTCCTCTTGGCTGTTTGTTGGCTTTGTTGCTCTTCTTAGATTTTTTCCCGCCAAGGGTTATTGACACAGAAATTTCAGTCTTCTGAAAAACTGGAAAGAGATCACTCTTTGCACATTTATTGGAGGGGGGGGGGGATTGAAGTTGTACTTCCGAGGGAGTTGGATCAAAAGATTTTAATGGGAGGAAGACAACTCATTCTCAGTTGGGCTTGCAGTCTCTAATCTCCTTTTACTACACGGTATACCGACACTCTAGATTGACATTGGATGAGAGTTCCTCGCTTGAATCCACTTGTTGAGTACTTGGCTGGGCATCAAATTGAGATTGTAAAGATTCTGTCCACCATCATATCTTAAGGGTGAAGTAGTATTATCAAATAATACCCTATTATCCTCAATCACAACTTTAAAATGATCAGGATAGAGTACAGGATGTGGTCTTAATTATTGACTGATTTTACAAAAGATCCTGAATGGAAGATAGGATTGTCTCTAGGTATTGCAGAGATTCAGGGTATTGTACATAGATTCCAGGGAAATTGCATGAAGTCTGGAGAATTAAGTGCAATTCTGATGTGTCAGTAATCTTAGAAATAGAAGAAAAATTCTCAGACAGGGTACTGAAAAGTTGCATCCTTTCACAGGCTGGGGGATGTTGAAGGAGCCAATCAGTCGTATAATTAATTGAGGTCCAAATCAGGTAGGTTGAAATCTTCAATGGGGAGTGTATTTTTCGCAGCCACTGAACTCTCAAGGTGCGTACAAACCTCGCCATTGGGAACCAGTGGCCTAGGAGCACTATAGGAGTGTACAAAATCAGATTTGGCACTACCTCAGTAATTGACTCTTTTGGTAGTCGGACCTTTATCTCCTGCTTTCCGTTTACAGAAAAATAATGAAATAGCATTAAAACCCTTCAAAGAATTTAAATACTGGGATTTATTTCTCATGGGGGTTTAATCTCGTTTTTTTACATGCACTTACATAAATCTCTTGGAGCGTAGTTTCTTATCCATCATAATTATGTAAATCTGAATGAACTAATGAGAATATTAAAAAAAACAGGACTACCTGGATTTTCAACCAGAGCTAGCTGAGCACTTTCAAAAAGATCAAGCACTTGTCTATAGAGATGACCGTAAAATACAATTGCTCTGCAAAAACAATGTCAGCCAATCTCCGATTACTCTAAAGATTATTATGAGGAGGCCATGAGGAGCCCAGTTTCCAAATTAGAAGAGTACACCCTGAATGCCATCAAATATATAGCACGGCTGAAATGAAAAGATATTTAAGATCCAAAGGACCCAGCAAGAGTCAGCCAAAATGAAGTTAAAGCACAGGGGATTCTTGTAAGCTGGAGCAAGATAATAGTGTTCAGCTGTTGGCAGAATCACAAGCCGCACATGGGCCACCAGCGAAACCATTCTAACACGGCAAGCACACGCCCTTTTTGTCTGCTTGCGGTATGGCCTCCACCATCAGTGGTGCCCGGGCTGCACGCCAGTGGTGCCCGGGCCTCTGCTACTGCAATACTAGACTGCCCAAATCATCAAGAAAAGAGGGAGAGTGGGGAAATACAAGCTTCCTGGGTGAGGGACCTAACTGTATCTTCAAAGGGGTGGTGGCTGAATTTGGTAATCAGATTGTGGCACAGGCACTCTGGGCTGCTTCCGTGGACACCAAGGGATCTTGATGAAGAACAGCTGGTAAATTTCTTCAAGCTTTGGGTACAGCTTTGGGTGCCAGGGACATGGGCGGGAGGGGGAGAGGAGGGGACAAAGGATGAAAAAGGCAGAAGCAGTGAAGGCGGCTATAGATATTTGCTTACGAGCTAACTGCGGGCCATAGGACTGGTGGGAGCCGAGAGTCCTCCCCTCCTTTACATGCCTTCCTTTAGGCTGTCTTCCTACACCATTTCTCAGGGGCTGGTGAGGCAATCAGCTGAATGTACCCTCCACTCTCACTCTGTCCTTCGCTCCATATCCGCCGTGTCCTCCCGCACTCCTTTTAGATATGTAGATGGCACAATCCTGATTGGCAAAATAGACAAGGGCCTCTAAAAGCAATCAAAACACATGCTTATGTAAGGGAGAAAACAACTATTAATCAATGTAGTAAATTAAATGTTTTTTGGAACTAACCAGTCTAGAATCAATACAAGTGGCATATTGATTCAGAGATCATCCATTGCGTCAATGCTTCATAATAGGCTGTTAGGGTAATGTCTCATGTCATCAAAGAAATGGGAAGAGAATTGAAATAGTTCCGGAATTTTGGTGATGGAGCTCATTATAAAATTCGACCATGCACCTGTATAATTTGTATTCACTCTGAGATGAAGAATTATGAGGCCTTGGCGGTCCGCCAACTGACTTTTGGAGTTAATAAGTGGGGATGGAAAACAAATGCTCTATTAATCCTGCTGTAGGGAAGTAAGATGTGGGGATGGATAACCTTGAGGGTGTGCACCAGTACATAGGAACTGGGGACCACAGGGGCCCAACAGAAACCCCACCATGCAAGCAAGTAATTTCTAATTCTCCCTAGCTATCACTAATCTGAGGACTCTGAAGATAGCATTGAGACAGGTCAAATCATTTCAATAACGCAAGGGAAGCCTTTGAGGTGATGCTGCTGTTGCAATTTTAAGAAGGCTGCCAACAGAAACCTTTTGGGAAGATGTTCTCGACATTTGGCTTGAAGATAATCTTGACTGGAAAGCTAAAACACATATGAAGAGATTAGCCCAAACAGAGACACAAAAATGAACACCACAGCTCAAGCAGAGGCTTCCTCTCATCAACATGGAGAAAAGCCAAGCACCTGACCAAATCCTGGGTGTGACTTTTATAGCTCACGGGCTAATTGTATCATAAAATAGATCCTTGAATTCCAGAATTCTTGTATACTACAGTAGATCTTCGAATACTTGGATCCCTTAATCCTGGGGTTAACTCTTGATTCCCAGGATCCTCGAATTCTGCAGTAGATACTATAACATCTCTATAGCCTGACGCTCAGATGTGGTATAGCATCATGGCTTTTGTGGTGCCTGCAGGATTGATTCTGCTGATGATGATGCAGATTATGATGGGAGGGCAGGAACTGAGCAGCAAACATGTGACCGCCACAATCCTTGGTAGTGTGACCCTTGGCATGCCAGTGAGGATGAGACCCTGAGGCGAAAGGAGTGGCCAATAATGCCTAGTACTTGAGGTGGATGGGAGTGGTGGGGAGCACTCCTGACAAAATGAAGGATTGTATATTAACAAATTTTATACTTATGTTCATTAAAGCAAATTAATTTGTTTTATGAAAGTCAGTGATTGTACCTTTTATGTGGTACCTTTTGTAGTAAACTATGCAACAGCAAATAAAACCATAATAGGGAAGAGGATGTGGCCTTACGGTTAGAGCGGTCGACCTCGAAGCTGGGGAACCGGGTTCGAGTCTCAGCTATGATGCTCAACATCCAGTGAATCTGGGCAAATCACTTAATCTCCCTGTGCCTAACAAAAATGAATGTGTCGATCTGTAATGAAACTGGTGCTCATGTAAAGCGCTCTGATACCCGATGTCGCAGGTCTAGTTCGTGCAATATAAAACTCCAAAGAAAAATACCATCGATCAACAGCGCTTGATCTATTGAAAAATAAATCTAATGTAAATGTATTTTAACAACTCTTATTTGGTTCCAATCAGGTACTGTGATGTGAAATCCTGTGCCAATTTGTGTTGCACTGCATCGGTTCTGATCTGGAGCTGAGAGGGTTGGGATGTGAGGTATTGCGTCAGTTCCGATAAGGCTGCTGATCAGAAGCTGCAAGGGGTTGTGTCAGAGCTGTGTCACACTGTGTCAGATTTGATGGAGTCCACAGTTAGGCAGGGAGTAGTGCATTCTGATGCCAGCCAAGATATCAGAACCAGGGCAGGCACCACTCCACTGCAGAAGCCAGCAGCAAGGCTCAGGCAGGTCCAATTAGAGGTCCAGGTAGGTACAGTGCAACAGCTCAGTTGGGCAGTTAATGGGAGGCATCTGAAACTTCTTGTATTCCTGTAGCTTACATAGAGCCAGGCAACTGACCCTTGGAGTCACTCTGGTTAGACTGGTATGAAGGCAAGCAGGTCCAATCTGCCTACTCAGACAGCAAGACAGCAGGGACATCCTCTGGCAGAAGGGCAGCCCTTCTTCTGTAACTTACACAGGTCCAGGAGTGTTCTGATCAGGGACTCAGGAGGTCCAAAATGTATACCTTGTGCCACCCTTTGTGTGGGGGAATTCCCTTTCTTACCCTCGCATCTGGTTCTGGAAAGTTCTTTCCTTTTCTCCTGTCAAGGCACCACATTGTATGGGGGTGACAAAAGGCAGAGAAGGCCCGGTGTCAGATTCCTTTTTGTGTGCAGGAGGCAAAGCCCTTTGAAGTGTAAGTAGGATGTGTTCAGTCCCTCTCAGCCATCATGCCAGGATGGCCAATTCTGTCCTCACCTAACCCCTTTTGTGTTACTGTCTGGAAGCAATACACAAACCAAAACCCTAACAGCAGGGCCATTTAGTCATGTGACTCAGAACACTTAGAACACTGGCAGAAGGCTGTGACAAGAAAATGCCAACTTTCTAAGAGGTGGCATTTTCAGAAGTGTGACTTAAAATCCAACGTTACCATTGATGGCAATTGCAATTCCTTTGAGCGTAAACAGCATATCTCTGTCTGCCCCAGTCCACAGTTATCACTTATTAAATGTAATAAGGTAACCCAGTGTTAGTAAATGGGGGAGATAGGCTTTACAATAGTGAAAAATGACTTTAGGAATCACCATGATATTTCACTGCCAGGACATGTAAAGCTTAAGCACACATGTTTTACTTTTTAAATACAATGCACCCTGCCCAATGAGTCTTTAGGGCCTACCTTAGAGGTGACTTCTAAGTATTTAAAAGGAAGGTTTGGGCCTGGCAAAAGGTTTACTTTCTCGGGTAGTAATGGCAGTTTAAAACTGCACTACAGGCTGCAATGACAGGACTGAGACATGTTGAAGAAAAATGTTTTAGCGGGTGGCCAATAAGTGCTGCAGCCCCACTAGTAGCATTTAATTCACAGGCCATGTGTACGTGTGGTTCCATTCACTAGGGACTTACAAGTAAATTAAAATGTAGTGATTAGGTATATGCCAACTGTACCATGTTTAAGGGAGAGAGCACATGTAATTTACCACTGATTAGCAGCCCTAACAAAAATGGTTTCAGCAACAGAAAACAAGAATCTGGGGGAGACACTGAAAAAAAGGCCAGGACCAGCAGGGACGCTCCACATGGACATCCGCAGCCAGGAAATCATTTCTAAGACTCATCCACAGTCTCTGTATGATTCCTTCCCATTTCAATGGTGGAAACATTGGAAAACCTACATTTGTTTCATAGACTACAAATTCCATAATGGGCTTGCAGTTATTCACAAAGGCCCGGCATCCACTGTGCATTACTTTCAATGGGAATAGTCCTGCTGTTCCTCAGGTCTGGATTCTCTCCTACGGAACTTGAGAGAGATTGGATTTGCATATGCCTGTGAATAGTCTTGTGCAGGCCCACCATGTGATTCTACCCTGGGCTTGCTGCTGCCTGAAACTACTTATAATCTGCCATTGCCGGAAGCTCCTTTTTTTGCCTGTTATCTTCTCCATATTCTGTGTCCTGTTCCTGGACTGTTACTGTAGATTTCCCTCAGCCATGCATAGCTTTTTATTCCCTTGCCTTCCTTTTCCCTAAAATTCGGTTCCCTTTCTCAGTGTTTCTCTTGCAGTCTTTAGTTTCCTTGAAGTTCCAGTGTTTTGCTTGCTACAGTTCCTACACCTCTTGTGTTTGATGTGCCTGTGTATACACAGTTTTTCCTTGCATGCTCTGCTCTTGACTATTTTCTACAGTTCATAGGTTCCTTTCTAGTACTTGCTCTGTATTCTCCTCTTGGCCTCTTGTGTCTGGTGAATGTGTTATTTGGTTCTTACCTGTGTATAAGTGTATTCCTTCGATCAGGGGCTGGCTCTTGGTTTCCAGGAGTCAATTCCTGCCCCATTTTCTGTTGTGTGTTACATGTAGCCTATCTGTGATCATGTGACATTTCTATTGTCTTAGGAATCCCCACTGTTCCTTCTGTTAGATCCATAAGGGCTTGTCTCGTATTTGTAAGTACAATCCTTGTTTGTGCCCTAGGGTCCAGATACAGAATCACTTCAGCTGCCTCCTTTATACAAGGTTTGGAGGGTGTCTATCGGTTAAAGTAATCTGCACAGACATTGACATTACCTGTTGTCTCTGAGTCTTACCTGTGTACAATCCTAGTGGTAAACCAGTGTGTTTGTCCATTATTGGCTGTGATTCCAGTTAGTTCAAAGTAAGGTTGCTTTGACTTCTCTATCCTGTTCATGTGCTTTCCCCTTTTTGTGCCTGTTCTTTTCTGGTGTATGCCTTTGCATGCTTCTCTATATCTACAACTTCCATCGGTAGATATTCCTTTACCTGGACAAGGAACCAACCAAAGTCCTTGACAGAATGCACAACCCCAAAATGTCAAGCTCCCTGGCAGGAAAGGTCCACATAGACCCATAATGTTTTCCTATCACGTTAAGATCCCCCTCCTCAAATCTAATTATTCTCTGAAAACCTCTTAAAGAACCCTTAGTCTAAAGCATGTGTAGGTACTCAAAACATTTTCTCAGGAGGCACAAAGTACTATGTGTGGCCTGCCCGAGGGCCGCACAGATGCCAGCAGGATGAGGGTCAGGGTGATGAAAGTTGGGCGTAGGGGGACGCGAAGCGGATGCATGGTGTGGACAACAAACGGAGCCTTCATCTTACTTCTGTCTGCCACTGAGTCTTTATTCTCATGCACCAAGAATTATCGACAAAGCATTAACTTCTAATGTAAAACATGAGAGGGAAAGAGATACTCATCTGGTGGCTGAATTGTAAAATGTGAAACCAAAAAAACTGGGATCAGTCCTGGCGTCCCCATTTGACCACATTGTGTGATCCTAGGCAATTGGTACATTGCTCTTTGCATCCCTTTTCTTCATGACCACATATGAAAGCCCCTTGAAATACACAAGTTCAGGATGTGAGCTGTACAAATCCTTCTTGTGTTTAATTTAACTAATGCACCTGACAAATGACTTGCCTTTTGGTTAACTAATGGCATTGTTTTTAGAATGGGGGTGTCATGAATGTTTCAAGTTCAGGTTTGAAAACTATCACTTCTAATAAATGCCTCTCAATGCAGTTATATAATATAATCTACTGAGGTAAAACACTCATGCATATTAATAAAATACACTGTTTGGAAGTTTGCAGAGAGTTTGTCATGTTTTTACATGTTTAGTGCAAGAAGTGTTTAAAACTAAAGCTGTTCCTAAAGATAAGTTGTCTAATACACCTTCTTTGCTTCTGTACCATTACTTTAGTTCAAGGTTTAAAAAAACATATGCTCATGTCACAGCGTTCTGAATGTTCTTGCTCTGTCAAGCGAAGAGGAGTCCGGTGCTGCTGTTCACCAGGGGGCCTCAATTAAATGTCAGGAGGGCCGCATGCCGCCCAGCAGGCTGTATTTTGAGTATCCCTGGTCTAAAGAATAGTCTTGATAAAGAAAATCAAAGATTGCGACCTCAGTATTACACTTTGTGACTCTCTAACCCACCAATGATAAAAAAATATTATATTTGTGATTTTGACCCTGTCTCCATGTCTGTAAAGCAACAAGAGGGAGATAACACAATTTTGCAGATTTTATTAGCAAAAACAAGGGAGGATTCCCTTGGCTCTGGTAGTGCTTTTGCTAACTGTGTACATGACAATCAGCCACTGTATAAACCATTGAATTCCTTGCCACAGGCAAGATATGACAAAATAAACCCTTCACACACACAAGAATACACTGCAGAAGAAGCCTAACATGGATTCCTTTGTATTCTGTTGTGTGCAGTAGACCATCTTGGTTAGCTGACCTGTACCCCAAATCTGCAACTGAGCCTTCTAAAACCTTACAACTCATTCAAAGCACCCAAGTCAGCATGACAGATCCTGTGCCTAAGGGATTAGGAAACACTGTAGGACTCATTAGCTCGGCCAAAATGGCAGATGCCCCTATCAACCTGAAAAGTAGTGCTCCAGTCTCAACACCTACTAACCTTGTTAACCCAGTTACTGACGTGTGCAGTTATATAAACAATAAGGAAATACACACAGTAAAGGAGCAATTAAGGCTGAATGAAAGGAAGGTAAGAAACTTTTATGAGGTTTACATTTGGACATCTTCAGAGAATATTGCATGTGGGCTCTTTCTATCTACCCATGTGTCATTATTGACAGAACCTGATATTCTTTTCATCTCCAGGCCAGGATCAGTAACAAAGAAGCTGAAATACACTACTGTAGAACAATTGGCAAACTTGAGCAGAGAATTTGCCCAACAGCTTTGGCTGAAGGAAAATCATGATTATTCATATGCCATTCCAAAGACTACAATAGATCAGCTTTTTCCTCCTGTTGGTAATAATGGTCAAGGTGCAGCTCTGTTTTCTAATATACAGGCCACTGCTTTAGACTCTTTCATGTATATCAGCGCTGCAGAACTTTACCCAGCTTGGCAATCCAGTCTCCTCATAGAATTGGACAAACACAACCACGGATTTTGACTTAGTTCTGGCTTCTACTGTGCTGCCTGTTTCCAGCTCTGATTTTCGCCAAAGATATCTTCTGGACATGCCAGCCAAAATTTGTGTTTGAAGATCTAATAATAAGTATTGTAATCTGTTTAGTTGCAAGAATTCTTCATTGACTGAAGGGCTCAAGCTGAAAGTTCAGACAAGAATGAAAATGCAGCTTCTAAAGAGACTCAGGTTAAGTTTCTTCCTGAAGAACAGGCTTCAATTGTTGATGAAGCTGCCGTTCAGCTACCTGTGGTAGAAGAGCAACTGTGCACAGAATCCATTACTAATAGTATTACTACACCAGAGAGCACCTGTAATGCAGAAATAGCAGTCTTTCTCACAGACAAACCTGAAGATGTAGCTTGTGGAACTTGTCTGTTTTCAGATGTCCATTCAGCTCCAACAGACTTGAAAGAAATTCCAAACCCTCTTACTGACACACTGAAGTCATCAAAGTCTGAAGAAAACATGACATTTTCATGTTTACTTCAAGCAAAACAATTAACAAAATCTCTCAAGTCACTTTGCCTTATGAACCTCAGACCACAATCAATACCACTACTGCTGCAGAAACAGAGCTATCCTGTGTATTTGTAAGCAGTACAGAGCTGGCTGTTGTGCCTATTGTTTTCACCAAGGAAGAACATACCATGCATAACATCAATGTTCTAAACTGTGCAACCCTTAACACCACTCATGATCTGCTTATTACTGAATCACCACCATCAGAAATAAACACATCTGTCTCTTTTGCTAAAGTAAGTCAACTTATTAAAAGGAAAGTTACCATGAATTAAAACTTGTTTTATTTCTTGTATGTATCATAGGTAGCAGGTCAACGTGTTAACCAAGTTTTGTTCTGGATTCCCTTGCTGCAGCTGATCCTCTTCAACTAGTTCAGCCAAACGATTGCCATGGCCCCCTGACACAGGGCTTGGTTGGGGTATACTGCTACGATTCCACAGATTCACCTCTGGGGGATGCTGTACGTGGACCAACTGCAGCCTGGAAATCACTATTAAGACTCATCCAAAGTACCTTTATGCCTCCTACCTGCTTCCCATTTCAATCTTGGACACATTGGAAAACCTACATTTGCTACCATGGACTGCAGGTTCCATAATACACTGCCATGTATTCACTAACACCTGGATTCCACTGTGGCTTGCTTTCAATGGAAGTAGCCCTACTGTTTCTCAGGTCTGGATTCTCTCCTCCAGGACTTGTGTGAGAGATTGGAATTGCACACACTTGTGAATAGCCTTGTTAAGGCAGTCATGTGACTCCACCCTGTATTTTGTGCTGCCTGGAACTGCTTATAAGCTGACATTGTCTGAAGCTCCTTGTTCATGAATTGTAGTTTGAACCTTCGTGTACTAGACATTTTTTGCCTCTTATCCTGTCCAGTTGCTGCTGTTCTTCAGCCAAATACTGTGCAGTTTTTGTGCAGATTTCTCTCAGCCCTGCATTTATTTTGCTTACTCCCTTGTCTGCCTTTTTTTCTACAGTCAGGTTCAGCCCCGGGCTGCTCCGTTTCTAATTGTTCTTAGCTTGTTGCTTCAGTTTCTGCTATTTATTCCTTTGTCATAGCTCTTGTATTTTCTCCCCAGTCTCCTATATCTTTTCCCCTGTGTTTTTGTTCCTTTTTTCAGTGTTTCTCTTTCTTTCTTTCTTTCTTTCTAGTTCCCTTGAAGTTCCAGTCTCTTGCTTGTTACAGTTCCTAGAAACATTGGGCTTGACTTGCCCTTGTTTCCCAGTTTTACCTTGCATGCCCTACTCCTGACTACTTGCTATAGTTTTTAGGTTCCTTTCTAGTGCTTGCTCTGTGTTCTCTTCCTTGGGCTCATGTGTCTGGTACGTGTGCTATTTTTTCCTAACCTGTGTATAAGTGTATTCCATTGTAAAGGGATTGGCTCTTGGTTTCCAGGAGGCAATCATGCCCCATCCTTTATCTTGTGTTATATCTAGCCTTACGTGTCTTAACTGTGACCATGTGACATTTCTATTTTCTTAAAAATGGACACTGTCTCCTGCTGGACCTATAAGGGCTAGTCTTGTATATGTAATTACAATCATTGTTTGTGACCTAAGTTCCAGACACAGACTCACGTCTGCTGCCTCGTTTCTATGAGGTGTGTAGGGTGACTATATTTAGGAGTATATGGACTGTTTAGGCTTCCTTTTCAAAACAAGCAATAAATGCTGATTTTTATATGTAGAACCCTCATCCACCAGGGTTATCCCTCGGTGGCACACTTCATCACTGGGTTTCTTCCCATTCCACTGCAGAACGGGGAGTAACCAATGAGTTACATGGGAGCACTGGATAATATTATAAAATTTGTAAGAAGGGGCGTGGCTTAGGCGCCTTCGTGATGGCTGCCGTTCCCGAGAGCTCCGCGGTGCCGTGAGGCGGCAGAGTCTTTCCGGGCTGTCTCCGCTCGCTTTCGGAGCGTAGAGACAGCTTCAAATATCGTCGGAAGTGTTGCTCCAGTCAACGCGCTACAAATACTGGCGTATGGTGAGCTTGAGGATGCATTTCGGCTTCATAACGGCTGCGATTTAATTACGGCCGCCATTTTGTTTTCATCTTTAATGCGCTCCTCGCGTTTACTGCCACTATTCCTCAGAGAATATTTGCTTTTAATGGAATGACTGCCTAAACAGAATTCTATTGCGCTTCCTTTGAGCTCCTCTATTTTTTTTTGCTTTGTGCACCATATTTGAACTGCCTTGACTGACGCAATTTTTGTCCTTTGGCTCCCCTCATGCTTGCTGTCTTTGCACTTGGAGAATGACTTGTTTCATCATAAAAACGGTTTGACATGGCAGGGATGCTATTCTTTCACTCTCTACTGCTGCCAGCTCATTTTGGGTGACAATACTTTCTGAACCAGGAATTTTGGAGCTATTATCAGTGTTTCTTCTCCTCATATATAATCCATATAGTGGTGTTGTGTATTACTCTGCATTTAGTAACTTCATACTGCTACAATTTACTCTCCAGAATTTTGTTGAAGATCACCTTTTTTTTCAGTTTAGACCATGGCAGCATCTCGGACTAACCGTAAAGAAGCTCCGCAGCCCAATGGTGCATCTTTAGAGGATTTCAATCCTTTTAACATTCTACAAGGGAGCGCAGATGATATCCCCAGGGAATCTGCTGCTATAAAGGGCTCCTCTTCCGCTACGACTCGACTAGGCTCCAAACAGGGATCCAAAATACCATCTTCAGCTTCCTTCACGCCTAGAAAATGAGGAAAAACGAACCCGCCCTCTCCAACTAATTCTTCTTCGCCTCTTTCGTTGGAACTCCTTCTTGAGGAGATTCGCGCCCTCAAGCCATATATGGAAGAAACCAACACTCGTTTGCAGAACTTGGAAGATAATTGGTCTCACACTGAGCAAAGAGTTGATGTTCTGAAGAAACGACTTGATTCTGTTCAAGAATTCGCTGCTCAAGTTCCTCTTATTCACAAAGAAGTTGACCATCTCAAACAACAAGTTGAACATTTAGAAAATAGTAATAGGCGTAATAACCTACGCATTTATGGTCTGGCTGAAGGACTTGAAGGTTCTAACCCAATATCCTCTTTTCAATCCTTTCTTCCAACTCTTCTTGGTCTTCCAGAATCTCCGCCATTAAATATCCAACGTGCACACCGTTTGGGTCAAAATCCCCATTCTCCATCTTCCTCAACGAAACCTAGAGGAGTAATTTTGTACATCCTAGAATATACAGATCTACTTAAAGTCTTACATGCTGCCAAACAGAGAGGAAAGATTTCTTGGAATGGTTCCAATCTCTTTTTTGCTCAAGACTATGTCAAAATAACTGCTGACCGTCGCAAGAAGTTTTTAGATATGAGACCAGCACTTCGCAGCATGAACGCTCGTTATGGCTTATTTCATCCCTGTCTTTTCAAAGTGACTTATAACAACAGAACAACCAACTATGAAGACCCTGCTGTGCTTCAACAATTTTTGAACTCTTGTAGAGGAGTCTCTATGGATACTTCTAAATCATAATCATAATTTGACATGAATATCTTAGTTCCAAATCTTCACTGTTTGTTACTTATTTGTCCTCAATTGTGAATCTCTTTTTTCTCAGTCATATCTGTAAGTTTTGGTGTTATTATAACTTTCCATATTAATTAATATCTTATTTTTCCCTTTAACCAGGTTGCGGTTTCTGTGTTCCCTTATTCTCCGTTTCCTTCATTTCGCCTGGATAATGTTCTCCGTGTGCTTCTCGTCCTGCGATCTCTCGCCCGGTGTCTGGCCTTCCCCATGTGGCTCCACCTACCCCAACATTATTGTTCTTTTGTGGTATGTTCTTCTATTATTGTATTGTCTTATCAATTGTTAATTTTGTTTTGTTTTTCTTTTTTTGTTTCTTGTTATCTTCATTCCTTCCCTCTTTTTCTTCCCACTCATCTGTTTTATCTCAATTTCCGGTTTTCCTTTTATGCTTCTCATTTATATCATCTTTTTTCTCATCCTCATTTTTTCTTCTATTTCATAATCCTATGTATTTCTCACTGCTATCTCTTTACAATAACGCTCTTTTTTCATATTTTACTGAATAATTCGCATTGTTTTTGCTTTTACACATGGCAGACTTTTTCAAGAAATGTTTTGATTAATTTTATATAAGATTTAAATGTCGTTAAATATTATATCTTGGAATGTTAAAGGTTTGGGTTCTCCTATCAAGTGTCAGCGCGTTTTGTCACATATTGCAAGTTTAAAGGGAGATATTGCTCTACTGCAAGAAATTCATATACCAGATACTGAAATAACTAAATTACGACGGAATTGGGTAAGTCATGTTTTCGCATCACCAGGCTCGGGAAAACGCAATGGCGTTGCTCTTCTCTGTCATAAACACTTGGATGTCCAGTTCATACGACAAGATAACAATTCTGAAGGTAGATGGGTTGTGATTTCCTTACTGATCAACAAGATTCCTCTTACTATTTTTAATATTTATGTTCCCACTACTCAGGATAAACTGTTTTGGCCCCAAATCCTTTCCCTTTTAATGCAGTGCACTGATGATTATTTGATTTGTGGTGGGGACTGTAATATGATTGTGGATCCCTTTATTGACAGAAACTCCAGCTCCAGATTCGTCCCTTCTTTTATACATTCTCAATTCACCTCCACTATCTCTCAAAGGTCTCTTGTGGCCTCTTGGAGACTTTGTCATCCCACACTACAAGAATACACTTATTATTCACCTGCTCATTCTTCACAATCCCGCATAGATTACCTTTCTATTTCCAAAGCTCTAATTCAACATATTTCTCACTCAGATATAGGATCTATTCTAATTTCCGATCATGCCCCAGTTTCTTTAAGCTTAGACCTACTTCCTCCCATTAAAGGTACTAGACACTGGAGATTTAATAATTCTCTTTTAATTGATCCTAAATTCACAACAGCCTTTCTTGATTTTGAATCCTTGTTTTTTGAAGAAAATGAATCCCCTCAATTATCTCCTCAACTTGTATGGGACTCCTTTAAAGCTGCCTCTAGGGATTTTATTATTTCCTACGTGCTCAAAAACATCATGCAGCTTCTCACTCATCACAGTTACTTAATTCACAGATTAAAAAACTGGAACACCTTTATTACTTAGCAAAGAGCCAGTCTGCTTTAAAAGAACTTATTAAGGCTAAACTTTCTTTTAATAAACTCTCTACTAATTCTGCAAATCTATATTTACTTAAATCCAGCGCTAAATTCTATAGTTCACAAAATAAATCTGGCAAACTTCTTGCTAAATATCTCAAAATCAAAAAGGAACGTACTAAAATTGAATTTATCATATCCTCATCTAATACCATACTCCATAAAGACGAAGACATTCTTTTAGAATTCTCCAATTTTTACAAATCACTATATACTCCTGAATCTCCGCCCCTTTCATCTGACATTGATCAATATTTAGCCTCTATTCCTCCGCCTCCTTCTTTAGATGTGGATTTCTCCTCTCTAGAAACTGATATACACACTAAAGACATCCTCACAGCCATTCAATCACTTAAAAAAGGGAAAGCTCCGGGACCTGATGGTTTTACTATAGAATTTTACACCCATTTTTCTACTCTACTCATTCCCAAACTACATAAATTATTCTCGTTTTTTATAACTTCCCAGAGTTCTGAAGGTTGATTTCAAGAGGCTTTGATTTGTCTCCTTCCTAAAGAAAATAAAGACCATACATTATGCAAAAACTACAGACCTATTTCTTTAATCAATTTGGATTATAAGATCTTTGTGAAAATTCTTGTGCTTCGTCTGGACAATATTCTGCCACAATTAATAGGTAAAGAACAGTGTGGATTCATTAAGGATCGCCACCTCTCTGATAACACCCGTCTCTTTTTCAATGTACACAGTAAATCCCATTCCCATAGTTCTTCACTAGCAGCTGTTGCTTTGGATGCTGAAAAAGCTTTTGACAGGGTTAATTGGCAGTTTATCTTTTCAACACTTACTTGGTTTGGTTTTGGCCCTAAATCTCTTTCCTATATTTCACTTCTTTACTCTTTTCCTAGATCGTTTGTTTTAATTAATGGTCTTGTTTCCTCTTCATTCCCACTTCTCAGAGGTGTCAGGCAAGGTTGTCCCCTTTCTCCTCTTTTATTTATTTTGGCTTTAGAACCTTTCTTATCCAAAATTCGGATGAACAAAAATATTACCGGTTTTCCATATGGCGATAAACATCTAAAACTCTCGGCATATGCCGACGATATTCTTTTATTTATATCTAATCCTCAGACCTCTTTACCGGCTTTTCTTTCAGAGGTCTCTACTTTTTCTTCAGTTTCAGGATACAAACTCAATGTAGACAAATGTGAAATTCTTCCGTTAAATAAATATTGTTTCCATGCTGATTTTGTATCTTCTTCTTTTCACTGGAGCCCTACTAAGATTAAATACTTAGGCCTATGGTTTAATCCTTCTATTAAGGACACTGTATCACTCAATCTTAAGAACCTCCAATCAACTTTAACCAATTCCACATCACAATGGCATCCCTTATTTTTATCTTGGTGGGGTAGACTAGATTCTGTGAAAATGATGTTGGTTCCTATAATTTTATTTTTCTTGTCTAAT
Source organism: Triturus cristatus (assembly GCF_964204655.1). NCBI lineage: Eukaryota > Metazoa > Chordata > Amphibia > Caudata > Salamandridae > Triturus > Triturus cristatus. The sequence continues at coordinate 393,408,606 of NC_140585.1, read as the reverse complement.
CTTCCAGTCAATATTCCTAAACCTTGTTACAAAAAAATATATGCTATTTTATCAAAATTTTTGTGGCAGAACAAAAAAGTTAGGATGTCTTTTTCCAAACTTAAACAGCCTAAACATTTAGGTGGAGTCAATTTTCCTGATTTTGCATCATATCATACTTCCTTCTTTCTTAAGAATTCCTCTTCATTACTATCACAGAATACGACTGATTCGTTATCTTTACCTTTGTGGGTAGAAATTGAATCTTCTTTCATTCACCCTCTTTCATTTGAAGAATTTTTATCCATATATAACACTCCTCAAAATTTTTCTCTTCCCATTCTTAAACATACTCGTAAAATTCTTCAACCACTTATGCTAGATGGTTTAGATGATCGAAACCGTTTTTTGCAATCCTCGATTTGGTATAACAATCACATTAAGATTAAAAATAGGACTCTTTTTTGGAAAGACTGGTTCAATCTTGGTCTTAGATGGACTCATCAGCTTTTTCTAGGTGATACTTGTATACCCTTCTCTATAATGCAAGTACGTTATTCCCTTCCTTCTTCTTATCATTCTAAATATATATTATTGACCCTAGCCGCTCAACGTTCTTATGATAATCTCACTGCTTCCTCCGCACATATTAGACCTTCTCCTGTACAACTTTTGTTCTTGAAGTTAACCCCTTCAGCTTCTCAAATTTACAATAAATTAAGAAACATTGGTCACACTCATGATAAATCTACAGTAGAATATAGTTGGGAATCTGATTTAGACACGTCCTTTCCCACTTCAGTGTGGGATAAAATTTGGACTAAAATAAGGAAATCTTCTAGGGCAGCAAATACTACACAAACTTTATTTTTCATATATAATAGACTTCTAATTACTCCGGCCAAATTGCATCAGATTAACCCTCTCATTTCCTCTACCTGTTGGTCCTGTCCAGCCCCTGTTGCAGTCCTTAAACATATGTCATTTACATGTCCAGTTATTCATCAATTTTGGACTAGGGTATGGCAACAAGTTAACAAAATATTTCACACACATATCCCTTTATCTTTTTCTCATATTTTTCTAGGTAGTGTTTGTTGGACCTGTCAGCCCTAGGGTGGTCTCCCCTTCTATTTTTGTATCGTGCCTCATTTTTTCCACCCTCATTTTTATGTTGGACTAGGTCTCCGGGCGCCTTTTCATTGCCAGGCAGTGTTAAGGTGCAGGTGCTCCCTTCTCCCAAGATGGCTGCCACAGACCCCTGCTACTGCAGGGTGGTCGTTTTTCATAGTAGCACCCTAGCTGCCAGGAGCTGGCTGGGATCCACAACAATGTTGCGATACCAGCCCGCCTTTTTGTCCCATAGTTAGAGTGGGGAAGCTCCTGGAAGAAGCTGGAACCTTCTAGAAGGGAGGTGGGGTTTTACTTTTGCTGCCTTGGCTAGAGGTCACCTGACCTAGGGCTACTTAAGAGTGGGAGGGAAACTTGTGTGGTGAGTTGGCCATTGGGGTGAAGCAGAGCTGGAAGAATCCACCAGGAGTGTAGGCGGTAGGGCCTAGCCAGGGACTTATGCCTCTGAGAGTGACAGGATTTAGGTACTGCCTCTTAAGTGAGTGAGGTGCCCTGTGAATCCCACTGATCTTGCCCAGTAGTAGGAGGACCCAGAGACTCTCTGCCAACCTGACTAGGAAGGACCTAGTCGCCCTCTCCATCCCTACCCCTGTAACAGAACCCCTTAAGGGCGCCAGATACATCTGCGCCAAAAGACTTCATCTGTCAACTGAGAACTGAAACCTAACTTTAAGAACTGAGACTGCATGACAAGAGCGAGCTGCAAGCCTTGAATGCCAGAGCTGAGACTGCGTGTCCAAGCTGACCTATCAAACTAAATGCTAAGCCGATTGCCAAGTCACCGGGGATCGACCAGGTACTAGCGCTGTGACCCCCACGCTCCCTGCCCTGGTCTGGGACCCCCAGCAGCGTGCTCCGCTGAGCACCATATCCCCATCCTTAATTTGAGCCCCCCCCCTGCGACGACGAAGCCAGCGCACTCACCGCCGCGGCCTGGAGGCCTGGAGAAGTGCCCTGCTGTGTCGTGAGGCCCAGGAGAAGCCCGGGGCCCCGTCGCTGCCGTCGCAGCCATGTGAGGAGGTGCGCAAGGTCGGGGCCGAGTTCCCCCAACGTCGTGAGGACGGACGCCTGCTGACGCCGAGACGGAGGTAAGCCCGGAGGCCGAGATCCCCCCTGGTGCGCCCCCTGCTGGTCTGGAAACCACACCGCACTTGGCCCGGGTTGTCCCCTCCGTGGGAGTCCCCTCCCCTGCCTGCGCGACGGAGAGACCCCGCCGAGGGATCCTGTCCGTTTCCCCCCTTCGGTAATACTGAGCGCGGTGCTCTGTGAACTGCACCGGAGCATAGGGACCCGCTCCGCAAGTCCGGTCATCCTCCCCGCTGGAAGCCGCCCAAAGAACTGACTGACATTACCCTCGTGTGGCGCTTCACGCCACCGACCCTGCTTCCCCAGCCGGAGAGACAAGGAATGCGAGTAGCGCACTGTGTTATATGCTCTGCTCGAAGTAGATTACATGACAAGGAATGCGAGTAGCGCACTGTGTTACATGCTCTGCTCGAAGTAGATTACATGACAAGGAATGCGAGTAGCGCACTGTGTTATATGCTCTGCTCGAAAGTAATTACCTGCCAAGGAATGCGAGTAGCGAACTGTGTTATATGCTCTGCTCGAACGTAATTACATGCCCAGGAATGCGAGTAGCGCATTGTGTTATATGCTCTGCTCGAACGTAATTACATGCCCAGGAATGCGAGTAGCGCATTGTGTTATATGCTCTGCTCGACCGTAGTTACATGCCCAGGAATGCGAGTAGCGCATTGTGTTATATGCTCTGCTCGAAGGTAATGATATGCAACTGATTATGAGTAACGCGTTGTGATAACTGTTCTACGCCAACGTTTCCACATGCAACTGATTGCGCGTAGCGCTGTGTTTTATATGCCTTGCTTCACAGTACTAGGGGCCAGTGGTCACGAGGAGCGCTCAGTTCGACAGGCGCCATGTTAGTGAACCCAATGTTTCCCCTTACAAGTATTACGCTTAGTTAGACGGCCGGTTCAGGGAAAGACTTTACGTAAGCGCGCACAGCGCTAGAATCGAGGTTAGGCACTGCATAGATATCACCAAGAGTGTCGCATGTACTGAACGATGGTATTGTGATTCATGTATTGTCTTGTTATTTCCTGAACTGCAACTGACCAGCTATACTTGGATAAACTTGAAGTATTTGCATAATTAAAACGGTGTGGCGTCCCTTATTGTGTGTGACTCTAGCCCATGAGAAGCGTGTGGTGTATGGTTGCCTAACACATAGCCCTCTGGTTGCCCGACCGGCTCGCGCCACGCTACCGCCTATAGGGCCTGGTGACCCCAGGTTCCTACATTGTTGGCCAGCGGTGGGATCCTTGGGACTTGTGACCATACAGCACCCTTCCGTGAGGCGAAGGGCGCCACAATTAAACGCCTATCCTACATTTTTTTGTTCCACAGCTCAGAAACCATTGTTGCTGGATCATTAGTTCCACTGTCCAGGTAGAGAGTGCAAGAAACCTGGTGAGCCACTAACTGTTGCCTACACCCTAGGAATTTTCTCCTTAGAGTCTAGGTCCCCACCTGCCAGAATGGAATCCCGGTTAGCTGACCTCGAGGGGTACACAGTGAAGCAACTAAGGGAGTTTGCGCAGGAGTTGGGGGTGCCTGGGATGCGGAGGGCCAAAGCGCCGGAACTCCGTACCGCCATTAGGGCATGGGTAGAAGCCCACCCAGAAGGGAGAGGGAATGAGGGACAGGGGGCGCCAGATGCACCTCAGGAGGAGAGCGCCCAAGAAGTCCTAGAGATTGTAAACATAGAGGAGTCTGAAAATGTGCCCCCAGGGAGACGTTCTGGGGCCAGTAGTAGGACAGGGTGTAGTAGGAGCGTGTCTCCAAAGGAGTATGAGGACAGAAGGGAAGAGAGGCAGTTAAAATGGGAGCTAGCCAAACTGGAACAGGAAAGAGAAAGGGAAAGGGAGAATAAGAAATGGGCAATGGAGGAGAAGAAGCTGGCGCACGAGCTTCAGTTAAAAGAGCTGGAGCTACGCGCCCTCCAATTGAACGCGTCTAACAAAGACAATGGTGGCAGCATACCCAGGGAACCTCAAGAACCAAAATTCTACCTACCCAAAGAAGTCATAGCCAATTATACCTTAGGGGATGACATCATGAAGTGGTTGGAGGCATACGAGGTAGCCTTAACGGCCCATGGGGTACCCGAGAGTAACTGGGGAGGTGGTCTCTACCGGTATATACCTCCCACTGTTAGGGACACCCTGTTATATTTGGCCAAGGCGGATCAGGTTAAGTACGCCCCCATGAAAGAGGCCTTGTTAAAGAAGTTTGGCCTGAACCCCGAGAAGTATAGGCAGAAGTTTCGTGGCAGCCATAAGCTGTCCACCCAGACATGGGTAGATTTTTTTGATTATGCGAGGAAGGCACTAGATGGTTGGGTGCGTGGCAGCGAGGTACAGGACTACCAAGGATTGTACGATCTTTTTTTAAGGAAGCACCTCTTGGATAAGAGCTTTCCGGAGCTGCGCCAACATCTAGTGGACCGCAAGCTGAAGGATCCTCGAGAGCTTGCGGAGGAGGCAGATATTTGGGTGAGCACCCGGGTGTCTCACAAGGGCCCCGGGGGAGATGGCTCGAAAGGCGGACAGGGTTTCCCCCAGAAGAAAGAGGGGGGAGATAAAAAGGTGGAGTTCTCGAAAGGTCCCCAAAATAAGTTTGGGAAGGGAGTAGGAACCCCACCCCCGTCCAATTCCACAAGACCCACTTACCCTGACAGGAGTCAGCAGCCAAGGATTGTGCGGTGCTACGAGTGTGGGGAGATTGGACACTACAGAGGAGATCCCAAGTGTCGCAAGCGACCACCAGCCCCATCGGGCGTGAAGAGTCCCGGGGTGAGTAGTATAGCGCTTGGGGTGGAGCTGCCCTTAGATAGGGAAGGGGAGTGGACAGGCCTGACACTGGTTTCACTCGGGGATAGAGAGGTGGTCCCCGTAGTGTCCTTGCCCCCGAACACTGCTAAATATCAGCAGAGGGTGAGAATTAATGGGGAGGAGGTGGGACCTCTGAGGGACACAGGGGCCAGCATGACCACTGTCGTGCGGCGGCTGGTGTCCCCAGACCAAGTAGTCCCCGAGGAGTTCCATCCGGCCGTATTGGCTGACGGCAGTTTGAGTCACTATCCAGTGGCTCGTGTTCCATTCGAGTGGGGAGAAGTCAAAGGCCTACTGCGAGTTGCTGTGAGCCCTGCCTTGCCTGTGGGGTGTTTGCTAGGGAACGACCTGGAGCACACCAAATGGAAGGACGTTGAGTTTCACGCTCACACTGAGATGCTGGGATTACCAGGGTGGACTTGCGTGAGCACGCGGTCCATGGCTACCCGGCATGGAACTCACCCGGAGTTGGAGCCTGGAATCATGGCCCAACCCCAACCCAAACGTGGGAAGAAGAAGGTGGTAGAGGACATGCCCCGTGAGTCGGATGGGGAGGCCGCAGAGGTGCCCCTGGAGTCCGCGGAGGTAGATGTCGTTCCTGTGGAGGACTTGCCGACCCTTGCTGACTGGCAAGTGGAAGGAGGGCCTACCCGGGAGGAGTTTTGTCAAGCACAAAGGACGTGCCCCACTCTTGAGGGTATGCGGCGGCAGGCCGAAGCTCAAGTGGCTAGTCAGGAACTGGGAGGTTATCATGTGTATTGGGAGGATGGTCTCCTATACAGTGAGCCCAGGGTGCCGGTACATGGATCTTCGAGGGCCATAGTGGTCCCCCAGTGTTACCGGGCCTTCCTGCTGGAGTTAGCGCACGAGATCCCCTTAGCTGGACACCTGGGCCAGGACAAAACCTTTGCACGGTTAGTCCCCCATTTTTATTGGCCCAGGATGAGGATTGCCTCAGACGCCTTTTGCAAGACCTGCAAGTCTTGTCAGGCTAGTGGCAAGACTGGGACAAAGTTGAAAGTCCCGTTGGAACCGCTCCCCGTGGTCGGGACCCCTTTTGAGAGGGTCGGTATCGATATTGTTGGGCCATTGGACCCTCCGACCGCAGCGGGACACCGGTTCATCTTGGTTTTGGTGGACCACGCCACAAGGTACCCAGAGGCTATTCCTCTGAGGACCATCACTGCACCGGTGGTGGCGCGGGCACTGTTGGGAATTTTTACCCGAGTGGGATTCCCGAAGGTCGTGGTGTCGGACAGGGGCACCAATTTCATGTCGGCCTACATGCAGGCCATGTGGAAGGAGTGTGGAGTGACCTACCGGTTCTCCACCCCTTACCACCCCCAGACTAACGGACTTGTAGAGCGCTTCAATAAGACATTGAAGGGGATGATCTGAAGCCTTCCCGAAGGCTTGAGGCGTAAATGGGACGTCCTCCTCCCCTGCTTGTTATTCTCCTATCGGGAGGTACGGCAGGAGGGAGTCGGGTTCAGCCCGTTTGAATTGCTCTATGGCCATCCCGTTAGGGGTCCCCTCAGTTTAGTGATAGAGGGGTGGGAGAAGACTTCACAGAAGCTTCCCCGTGACATTGTCAGCGACATGCTGGCGTTCCGCAGCCAGATGGCCAAGCTGTGGAAGGCAGCCACAGAGAACCTGGAGGCTAGCCAGACCGTAATGAAGGAGTGGTATGACCGCAACGCTCGGACGGTCGAGTTGGACGTTGGACAGAAGGTGTGGGTTATGGAACCTGGAGAGCTTTGTGCCCTCCAGGACCGGTGGACTGGCCCGTTCGACATTGTGGAGCGGCGAGGCCAGACCACATACGTTGTGGATGTAAAAACCCCCGTCAGCCCCTCAGGGTGCTCCACGTCAACCGCCTGAAGCCGCACCATGAGCGATCGGAGCTTGCTCTCCTTATGGTGACGGATGGGAGCAAAGAGGAAGAGAGTGAAGCTCTTCCTGACCTTCTTGCGGCACAAGAGAAGGATGGTTCGGTGGAAGGTGTAGTCCTCTCCCCATCCTTGACCCCAGAGCAGCAGAGGGACTGTCGCCATGTCCTGGGACAGTTCGCCTCGTTGTTCTCCCTCACGCCTGGAATCACTCATTGGTGTACCCATGATGTGGACACAGGGGATAGCCCCCCGGTAAAGAACAAGTCTTACCGGCTTTCTGACCGAGTGAAGGATAGCATCCAGCGTGAGGTGGCAAAGATGCTGGGGGTGATAGAACCTTCCAGCAGCCCGTGGGCTAGTCCAGTGGTGTTGGTGCCGAAAGCGGCCCCACCGGGTACGACGCCAGAACTTCGGTTCTGTGTGGACTACCGGGGGTTGAACTCTGTCACGAAGACAGATGCTCACCCCATCCCACGTGCAGATGAGCTGGTGGACCGGCTGGGAGCAGCCCGGTACCTCAGCACCATTGACCTGACATCCGGATATTGGCAGATTGCCATGGCCGACGGAGCACGGGAGAAGACAGCGTACTCCACCCCAGAGGGCCACTACCAATTTCGAGTGATGCCCTTTGGGCTCAAAAATGCTCCGGCCACATTCCAGCGGTTAGTGAATCAGGTACTATCTGGCCTGGAGTCCTTCTCAGCAGCCTACTTGGATGACATAGCTGTCTTCAGTAGCAGCTGGGAGGACCATCTGCAACACCTCCAGGAGGTATTGCAGGCGCTGCAACGTGCTGGCTTAACCATTAAAGCCAGCAAGTGCCAGATTGGACAGGGATCTGTCGTGTACCTGGGACACCTGGTGGGAGGAGGTAAGGTGCAACCCCTCCAGGCCAAAATTGAAACCATCTTGGCTTGGGAGCCCCCCAAGACCCAAACAGAGGTCCGAGCTTTCCTCGGCCTCACTGGGTATTAGCGCCGGTTCGTCAAGGGATATGGTACCATCGTGACCCCCTTGACGGAGTTGACCTCAAAGAAACAACCTCGCAAGGTCATATGGACAGCTGCATGCCAAGAAGCCTTTGATACGCTGAAAAATGCGATGTGTACAGCTCCAGTACTAGCAACACCCGATTTCAGCAAGGAATTTATTGTACAGACCGACGCCTCAGAGCACGGCATAGGTGCGGTGCTCTCGCAACTCAACACCGAGGGCCAAGACCAACCTGTGGCCTTCATATCTCGAAGACTCCTCCCTCGGGAACGGCGATGGAGCACCATTGAGAGAGAAGCCTTCGCGGTGGTATGGGCTCTGAAGAAGTTGAGGCCATACCTCTTTGGCACTCACTTCCTTATCCAGACCGACCACCGCCCCCTTCGCTGGCTCATGCAGATGAGAGGCGAAAACCCCAAGTTGTTGAGGTGGTCCATTTCCCTAGAGGGGATGGACTTTCGGGTGGAACATCGGCCCGGAGTTGACCACGCCAATGCTGATGGTCTCTCCAGGTTTTTCCGCCTTAGTGAAGAGAACTCCCTAGAGGTTGGGTAGCTCTCCCCTCTTTCGGCTGGGGGGGGACGCATGTTGGACCTGTCAGCCCTAGGGTGGTCTCCCCTTCTATTTTTGTATCGTGCCTCATTTTTTCCACCCTCATTTTTATGTTGGACTAGGTCTCCGGGCGCCTTTTCATTGCCAGGCAGTGTTAAGGTGCTGGTGCTCCCTTCTCCCAAGATGGCTGCCACAGACCCCTGCTACTGCAGGGTGGTCGTTTTTCATAGTAGCACCCTAGCTGCCAGGAGCTGGCTGGGACCCACAACAATGTTGCGATACCAGCCCGCCTTTTTGTCTCATAGTTAGAGTGGGGAAGCTCCTGGAAGAAGCTGGAACCTTCTAGAAGGGAGGTGGGGTTTTACTTTTGCCGCCTTGGCTAGAGGTCACCTGACCTAGGGCTACTTAAGAGTGGGAGGGAAACTTGTGTGGTGAGTTGGCCATTGGGGTGAAGCAGAGCTGGAAGAATCCACCAGGAGTGTAGGCGGTAGGGCCTAGCCAGGGACTTATGCCTCTGAGAGTGACAGGATTTAGGTACTGCCTCTTAAGTGAGTGAGGTGCCCTGTGAATCCCACTGATCTTGCCCAGTAGTAGGAGGACCCAGAGACTCTCTGCCAACCTGACTAGGAAGGACCTAGTCGCCCTCTCCATCCCTACCCCTGTAACAGAACCCCTTAAGGGCGCCAGATACATCTGCGCCAAAAGACTTCATCCGTCAACTGAGAACTGAAACCTAACTTTTAGAACTGAGACTGCATGACAAGAGCGAGCTGCAAGCCTTGAATGCCAGAGCTGAGACTGCGTGTCCAAGCTGACCTATCAAACTAAATGCTAAGCCGATTGCCAAGTCACCGGGGATCGACCAGGTACTAGCGCTGTGACCCCCGCGCTCCCTGCCCTGGTCTGGGACCCCCGGCAGCGTGCTCCGCTGAGCACCATATCCCCATCCTTAATTTGAGCCCCCCCCTGCGACGACGAAGCCAGCGCACTCACCGCCGCGGCCTGGAGGCCTGGAGAAGTGCCCTGCTGTGTCGTGAGGCCCAGGAGAAGCCCGGGGCCCCGTCGCTGCCGTCGCAGCCGTGTGAGGAGGTGCGCAAGGTCGGGGCCGAGTTCCCCCAACGTCGTGAGGACGGACGCCTGCTGACGCCGAGACGGAGGTAAGCCCGGAGGCCGAGATCCCCCCTGGTGCGCCCCCTGCTGGTCTGGAAACCACACCGCACTTGGCCCGGGTTGTCCCCTCCGTGGGAGTCCCCTCCCCTGCCTGCGCGACGGAGAGACCCCGCCGAGGGATCCTGTCCGTGTCCCCCCTTCGGTAATACTGAGCGCGGTGCTCTGTGAACTGCACCGAAGCATAGGGACCCGCTCCGCAAGTCCAGTCATCCTCCCCGCTGGAAGCCGCCCAAAGAACTGACTGACATTACCCTCGTGTGGCGCTTCACGCCACCGACCCTGCTTCCCCAGCCGGAGAGACAAGGAATGCGAGTAGCGCACTGTGTTATATGCTCTGCTCGAAGTAGATTACATGACAAGGAATGCGAGTAGCGCACTGTGTTACATGCTCTGCTCAAAGTAGATTACATGACAAGGAATGCGAGTAGCGCACTGTGTTATATGCTCTGCTCGAAAGTAATTACCTGCCAAGGAATGCGAGTAGCGCACTGTGTTATATGCTCTGCTCGAACGTAATTACATGCCCAGGAATGCGAGTAGCGCATTGTGTTATATGCTCTGCTCGAACGTAATTACATGCCCAGGAATGCGAGTAGCGTATTGTGTTATATGCTCTGCTCGACCGTAGTTACATGCCCAGGAATGCGAGTAGCGCATTGTGTTATATGCTCTGCTCGAAGGTAATGATATGCAACTGATTATGAGTAACGCGTTGTGATAACTGTTCTACGCCAACGTTTCCACATGCAACTGATTGCGCGTAGCGCTGTGTTTTATATGCCTTGCTTCACAGTACTAGGGGCCAGTGGTCACGAGGAGCGCTCAGTTCGACAGGCACCATGTTAGTGAACCCAATGTTTCCCCTTACAAGTATTACACTTAGTTAGACGGCCGGTTCAGGGAAAGACTTTACGTAAGCGCGCACAGCGCTAGAATCGAGGTTAGGCACTGCATAGATATCACCAAGAGTGTCGTATGTACTGAACGATGGTATGTGATTCATGTATAGTCTTGTTATTTCCTGAACTGCAACTGACCAGATATACTTGGATAAACTTGAAGTATTTGCATAATTTAAACGGTGTGGCGTCCCTTATTGTGTGTGACTCTAGCCCGTGAGAAGCGTGTGGTGTATGGTTGCTTAACACATAGCCCTCTGGTTGCCCGACCGGCTCGCGCCACGCTACCGCCTATAGGGCCTGGTGACCCCAGGTTCCTACAGTGTTGCAGAAGTTTGGTCCTCTTCCACCTCTCTTAATATCTCCATCATTGATTTACTTATGGCTGTTGCTTTTCAACAAATTACCAAATCGTGGAAAAATGCTTCAAATGTTTCTTTTCAGTCCTGGTGGTATGGTATCTGTTATAACCACAGATTAGATAGGGCTTATGTTCACCCGATTGCACTTGCCATTAAATGTGACTTATTATGGCTACCCGTTACCAATTTTCTGAATATGTCTGCTCAGTCATTACCGTTACATATTCCAACCATTGAGGAAGTTTCCAAACCTCCTTGAATTACTGTTAATCGAATACTATTTATATTCTGTGCTTATCCTCAATATATACTTAAGTTTGTAGTAGTGAGATAATTATGATATGCATGCTATATTTTTGAATAATGTTTCAGTTGTATCAGTATAGGATATATATATTTTTCTACTTTCCCTCCCCTCCAACCTATCCTACTTTCGTTATTGTATACAGCATATTTCCATTTCATTGTTATTATATACTGTATTGTATTACTGTTTTATCTTGCATTTATACCCAATAAACTTTTCTTTCAACTTAATAAGATTTGTAAGAAAATAGACGTAGGGGGGTTGTTGTTTTCATTAAAAATACCTGGCTGGTAGCTTCTGTTACAGTAAGTATGATTAAATGTTCCAGTCAGTATGATTAATGGGGAAAAAAAGTGGGAACAAGTTAAGGGGTACTATAGCCCTAATTTCATTTTAGAATCTGGTCAACGTGCTTCTGCCACCCTTTCCTGTAACTTTCTTCAGGACTGAAAACCTCACTCCCTGGAACCATTTCTTATACATACGTATTAATTGTGCACTGTGCAGTCCAGTCATGTAATAAACACATCAAAGATATTTATCACCTACTTAGTGTTATTATTCCATTGTATCTGAAACAATAAAGTACAAGTTTAGCTTCGATAGTCCCAGGGTAATATTCCCTATCTAACCTGTGAGTGATTAGGGATAATGGCGTGATCATCCGGTAGGTGCTATGTTCTATATAGAAGTGCATATTTGTCACATTCACTAAGGAAGTTGCCGTCATGGTCAGACATTCACATACATCACACCATACACATGCCGTACAGTACATCGATGAAGTAACACTTAAAAGTGCTTCATAGGTCGACAGATGCAAGGCAAGACTTTAGTCACACTTTGTATGGGCATATAAACAAAGGGGAAAGAATTTTAGCAATAGAATCCTCCATCACACTCGCAAAATCAGGATATGTGCGGCTATGTGGTACTTACAACATCAAGCTCCCCGCCTGGCCAATAAACCTGCAATTACCATCATCTGGGCTTGAATCTTAGCACAGTTCCCCGCACTCGATCCCCAAGCTTTTAAACAATCGCTCTTGGGTTGCTGCATGCTACACAACAGCACATACTACAGAGGATGCTGGGTACCATACTGCTAGACCTCGTACCCACCAAAGATGACGGAACTCCATGAAACCACTTCCTGAAGTGTGTTCCGTTCTATACAGCTACTCAGCTGGTTGTTGTATACAATCTATTTCTAGAGAAATAGATGATTTGGTGCTGTGATCCATGATACAAAATTAATTGATCAAACACTTGAGATCAGATATTCAAGATGCTGTGATGTATAAAGAGTGCATGATGCCATGATAAGTACACATTTTGTGAGACAGAACCTTAAAAACGCACTGCACTACTGGGATTGTCTGAGTCCGGGTGGTCATGCTAATATTTCGGAGTTGACAGGGGCATGTAACCATGTATACTAGCCATAGAGTTTTACAGTAGGTAAATTGTCTCAACGCCCATTTGGTGGTGTCACCCAAATCAATCATTTCTATGGTCTTTGTCAAAATGCAGACATTGCGTCTAACGCATGGACGGTGCCCTACTACATGTGGGAGTGCCCCTGGTGTCTGCCTACTTTCTGGTGCTAGCTTCAGTGGTCTAATATGGACTAACGAGTCCCATAGGCCAGTGGTGGCTCCTCCGCTAAGGTGGTGGAGCGTCGCCCCACTCCTCTTAGAGCAGTGAAAAAGGGAAGAATAAAATAATATGATAATAACGTTATCATTTTATTTTTCGTTACTGCAGGGCTGTGTTAGGGCAGGGTGGGGCTTGTGCTCAAGAAATGAGGAGTGGTTTGTGCACACTTAACTGTGCATGACTGCTTGGCCAGCCAAACAGTCATGAGGACTTTGCATATTCACCACCTGGCTGTAATGCACAGCCTGGTGGGGAATAAGCCCGGGCTGTCTGTCCCCATCTGACCGCCGATCCACGGCACTCAGACCAGTCACAACGTTGAACTGCAACGTTGTGATTGGCTCAGTGGAGCCTGTATGCCCGAGTGCTTCCTGCAGCTTCTTCCGAACTGGAATCAGGAAAAGAAGAGAAGTGGAGACGGAGGCGAGGAGGTGGAAAAAGTAAGTGGTTTTAAAATAAATATTTTTCAAACTCCTAGTCTGCTACTGTCCCGCTACCCCTCTAAAGAAAAAACATTGGTTTCGGCAAATTTAGGGGGCCACTTTCAAGATCACCCAGTTCTTCTTGTGATTTTGCTGACCTTGTCCAATGCAATGCTAAATGTTGTGTTGCAGATCAGACGTTCCTCTGTGTTTTTTCTGTGGATTGTGATCCAGGAGGGCATCCCTGTCATTGTTGGGTGCTCTCTCCGTGGCTTGTTTTACCACCTTATCCGGATATCTTCTGGCTCTGAGTTTGGCCACTAGGTTTGCTGCTTGTGCTTTGTAATTGCTGAGATCTGTGCAGTTATGCATCAGCCTTAAAAATAGCCCAAAGGGGACATTCTCCCTCAGGTGACTAGCTGTCATACTGTAGCAAACAATTTCATGCTGTTGATTTTTCATGTATTGTGGTTGTTCTTCTCTGATGTTTAGGTCTAAGAACACCATCACTGTTGAACTTATGGAGAGGGTGAATTTTAGGAACTCATTCTAGGTGTTACGTCGGTTGATGAAACCTATTGCGTTGGTGTCTTCACCTTCCCATTATCAAAACATTGTCAATGAATCTACTCCAAATTTTTATACTGTGTTGAAATGGATTGTTAAAAGTTAGGATTTTGCGTGTCTCTAGATGGTGGACGTACAAACCCACTACACTAGGAGCGAAGGTACTCCCCATACAGGTCCCATGTTTTTGTAAAAATAGGGATCCCTCAAATTCTAAGAAATTCTGTGCCAATGCCCATTTGCATCATTCCATTACAGAATTTCTGGGAGTATGATACTCCAAATATATTTCAAAGAGTATTTCCTCAATCACTTCCAGGGTTTCAGTTTGAGGTATGCTAGTGTAAAGGCTTTCTGTATCCAGCCCTATTAATAGATTGGATGCTGGGTTGGAATCAATATTTCGGTGGAGGCATAGGACATCTTTATTTTCCTTCAGGTATGTATAAGTTCCCTGTACTATTGGTTTCATAAAGGCTTCTGCAAATTTCGACAATGGTTCTAAAATAAGCTAATGTCTGAAACTATACGGTATCCTAGAGGATTAGTCAGGTTCTTGAAAAAGGTCTTTGTTGATTATATTGAGGATGTGTGAAATGTCCTCATACAGGGTTCCATGCTTCAAAAGGAATAGGGTGCATGTAAGGTGGCAGGCCATAAGGGTAGAGTGGTGGATGCATTGGTGGTGCATTATATAGCCCTCATCCACTACTGTGTCTGAAGCTGTCTGCATTACCCCCTATACCGTCCTCTTCTTGTGGATTCACCTCCACTGCTGCTACCAGTACCTGAGCTGGTGGCTCTATCCTCAGATGAATCAGTATCAGGTTTGTAGAAGGAATTCCCCTGGGTACTTGTGTAGTCAGCCCTGGTGTAGGGGTATACCTGTTCATGAGAGAACCTACGTTTAACTTTCTTCAGTTTTTGGAATTTGGACAGTTTGAGGGTAGTCTCAAATTTGATCATTCTTCAGTTAAGGCCCTCCAGTATCTTTTTCATAGAGGATAGTGATTGACATACTTTCAATTTGATCGCAGTGGTATGTATTTCTTCCTTTAACTCATCAGATAGGAGGTTGGCTGTTTTGTTTATTAAAGTCAGCCAATCCCTCGTACAATGACATGATATCAATGACCAGTCTTTTTTTAAGGCCTGGTCACGTTGAAAGATAAAATGTTGCTTCTTGACTATCAGCCCTTGTGATGATGCATTCTCCT
Organism: Triturus cristatus; assembly: GCF_964204655.1. Taxonomy (NCBI): domain Eukaryota; kingdom Metazoa; phylum Chordata; class Amphibia; order Caudata; family Salamandridae; genus Triturus; species Triturus cristatus. The sequence continues at coordinate 393,393,536 of NC_140585.1, read as the reverse complement.
CAAGTACCATGTTATGACGATGCCATGGATTATAGTTTTAATCTGTGTCTTTTTGAGATTGGGTAACATACCCCAGGCTTTGGTATCTGATCCTATAGCTGAGCTGCTCACACTCTCTAGAGGACTGCTGATGCCAAAATCTTCTCTACTTCCTCTCCCATGAAGGTTTGACCCATAATTTCCATCATTCTTTCACAGTTCCTTATTGCGTCTCTACTGTCCCCTTTAAATTTGTTACAAGTATTCTACAGAGACTCCTATGCTTACCGCAGTATGTGCCAATGTTACCCTCCCACTGTAGATTCTGGAAACGGCTCGTGTTTGTTCGTATAAGTTACTTGGGGGCGGCGAAATAAACATCTCACTATTTTCAAGGACACGCTAACGCGTGTTTCCTTGATTCTGTAGCCGTTTTCTCTCCATTTTGCATGTCAGCGATTATTATCGCTAATGACATGCAAAATGGGCGTTCCTCACAATATCTGCATGATTTACATGACAGACAGACCTTCGCACTATTAGCAATGCGGCCCCAGCGATGTAAAAAACCGTGCTAACCGCGGTTATTGCATTAAGTTTACGTCTGCTTTTTCTTCTACTTAGCTATGCTGACAATGGGAGGTGGATCGCCATGTTAAGACCACCCTCCCCTATCAGCAAGCATCTCCATAATCATCGCTGGATTTCAGGCGATGTTTTTGTTTACACCGTTTATTGCTGGAATTACATTGCCTGTTCTCAAAGCGTTGATAACACGGCGATGTAATTAAGCGATAGATGGCGATAAACAGAAATGTGCTAAGTGCGCTTAGCGATGTTTACCGCTCTTACTCAATAATATGCCCCTTCCTAAGAAACAGAAATGTTAGATTTTAATAAATGGGTGCCATCTTTAAGCTTGTTACAGGTCTAAACTGGTCCGTGTTTGTAATATATGTGAGGCGCCTTCACGACCTCCAAATAGAACCTTTATCCTTATTCGCGCCAACTATATTGACAGTGTACCCTATCATAAAATAAATATTTTCATCGGGTCGTGTTAGTAGATATAGAAATGTGTGCCTGATATAGATGCAGGCATTTGAACCACTTGCGTCCGAATCCAATATACGGGCGCCATCTTTAAATGTAGAGTATATTACGTGGATTGTAATAGATCCCTAGACATCCGTGGTTGTAAAGACATTCGATGCCTCTATAAACGCAATAGACGAAATAATTTTCCTAGTGTACACAAATCAATTAAAAATGCATCATCTCAACTATTATATGTTTGAGGGGTGCTCCACCCGTAGTCTTGAAGTAGTAAAGGCTACAGGACGAAAACTAAGGGGCATATTTACAAGCTGGCGATAAAAAATTATCGCCGCTTTTGCGGCAGAAAAGCGGCGATAATTTTATCGCCTAATTAGCAAGGCCACGCTAACGCGTGAAACCTTGCTTTAGCGTTGGGATTCCTAATGCCCAGCTTTGCATCTCTTATGAGATGCAAAGTGGGCGTTCCTGACCTAACATGACAGGAGAAATGTCGCTAAGCGACATTTCTCCTATCATCAAGCCCCACGCTATGAAGCATAGTGTCAGGAAAAGTAGTGATAACCCCTGTTATCGCTACTTTCCTTACGCCTGCTTCAGGACAGACTTAGCCATGATATCCTATGGAAGGTGGATATCATGGCTAAGTTTGTGAGTCCCTATCAGCAAGCTAACGCCACATTGCGTGAGATTATCGCTGGGTTTCCAGCGATAATCTCACGTTAGGCAGTTAGCGTGAGGATTTTTATCGCTGAGGAGATAAGCGTTGCTAATAGCAGGCTATCTCAGCGATAAAAATCCACGTTACCTGGCGGTAATTATCCTCACGCTAAGAGCGCTGAGCGATAATTATCGCCGGTTGTTGCTGATATGCCCCAAAATTACCTCATTAGTAGGATCAAGTATATCCTAGCAGTCAGCTGGTGAGCACGGATCCTGAGACTGGCTGCATGAAAGGGAAGGAATGTCCTGTATTTGGCATAATACGGTGCATTCTTGTCCTTTCCATGCACCGGCACCCTTTTGGCGGCCTAGCAGCGATGCAGGCAGTTTTGCGCCGTGGTTGCCAACTGAAGCCAGTGCTATCTACAAGACTGTCGGCATCACCGGTAAGGCCCTGCACACACATACTCCCCATTACCTGAGGGACAAACTGAAGCTATCAGACAACTCCAGACCATCGCGAAATGCCAAAACAATGCTCCTCGAAACCCTGTCCTTTAAAAGGGGGTGGGGGATTCATGGCACAATCCTTCTCAGGAAGCATAACCAACATCTGGAATTAACTTCCTCCAAATCTGCACACAACTACCTCGCTGATGACTTTCAAAGGGGACGTGAAAGCTCTTCTCTTCCAACTGTATTTGATCTAAAACACTGTAATCAACTCTTAGCACAGATCTCTCCACTACCTCAACCTTTTTATGGCTGTTTACTACCTCACCCTTTTTGCAGCCATATGAACCTTTTGAAGAATCTGTAGACTCCCTCCACCCTGTTAGGGCTTTAGTATAGATTCTGTTTCCTGTAATGATCTACCTTGTTGTACTTTCAACCTTTGCAATTACTTCTAGCTGTATTGTCTATCTTAAACCATCTGTAACTTCCACGGAACAAAATATTTCTCCCGCACTCTAGCACCTTTTGGCAATGTCCGTGCTATATAAATATGCACATGTAAAAAAATAAATAACAAAATACCTAAATTGTCACCTTATTACCACCAATTGAGTGATATTTTTGTAGAGGATACCTAGGACGCAATATTTATGTCAGACAATATTCTGACAACAAATTCTGGTACCACACCATTCGGGTCTGCCCTTTATTTCTGCATGTTGGTGATGTTGCATCTTCCTCTCGCCTCGAACCAATTGCACATTTTTCTCATCTTGACGCACTCTATAGTAAGACATGTCATCGCTTGACCTTCATCACATTGCTCTAAACACCAAAGTGAGATCAGCAGCAGTGGTGGATTGGTGCCTGCTTGTCCCAACAACACATTTAGCTTTTTCCTCCAATGTCTCTTCTCAGGAATCAACTCAATTATTTCCTTGTTCAGGAGTAGTCTTTGTAGAGCTCCCTCTAGTGGCTCCTCGTATTGCGCGTGCCAAGACTCTCTTTGTTGCATTGAAAGCACTCATTTAAAAAAAAAAAAAGTTAAATCCATTTGTGGTTTGCAGAAGGTAATCCTGGAATTCACGGTCCTGTATGCTAGCTACAAATATTAAATCGTTTTCTCAGATATAACGTGACACGAAACAACTGGAACATTTCAGCTTCAAAAACGAGCCCTCCTTTTATTACACTGTTGGTGCCAGGCTCAGACCTTTGATCATTAATCACATTCTGTCTTTTCCCCTCGTGCTCTTAGACTCCTCTCACGGTTCTTGTGCAGTCTTTGTTGCCTTTGATCTCCCGCCCTTCTTGTTTATCACCTCACATGTGGGATGAATATGTGGATCTGAAGGATGTCTGGCAGAGCAGATGCAGACCTGCAGGGGGAAGGGATCACGGTATTTGCTGGGTAGGTGCTCTGTACGCTTACCCATAGATCACTTCACCTGGTCAGGCTGTGGGTCGGATTTCAGGGGGGGCTGAATGACAAAGTGAACACTAGAGGCTGATTTCAAAATACTGGTGCTATCACACTGAGCCATCACAAGGGGAGAGCCGACCCCGCTATTTAGGACTCTGCTATAACTTGTTTTTTAATGATAAACCAGAGGGCCTGGCTCAGGTCAGGGTCTCCAACCAGTCGCCCGTGAGCTACTGTAGCTCTCCAGCTAACTCTGAGTAGCTCATCTGTGTGCAGCCCAGCTTATTAAATTAAAAGCTTTTGCTTGGTTGAATTAATATACATATAAAAAATTGAGATTCTACAACACTGACAGTATTAGTAGCTCTCAATTCGTTTTATTGAACATAAGTAGCTCTAAGGACAGAAACAGTTGGAGACCCCTCGACAGGTTCCTAGTTGATGCAGTTAGCGCCCAACACCAAAATGTGGAGCCAAATACAGCGTTCTCTGTTTCCCCAGCCTGCATGTCTTCGTCGTTGCAAACTGCTCCGCGAAACAGAGACGTCTCTTGTATGCTGTGGGCACAGGGTCCCACAAAAGCATCCAACGTGCCTGCTATTAAATGTCTTTGGTGGTAAATCAGGCAATACTTAGTGCAAACACTTTTACTACTGTATTATGAAAGTTCATTTGTAGAGGTGGTAGGCAATGTGTGACAAGTATGCATATGCATATTTGTTGTGTTGCATTTTGTAGTGCTGTTGAGTTGTTGCTTTTTCGTGCTGTTTTGTTTTTGTGTTACATTATTGCATTTTATTGTTCTATTTTACTTTGGCTGTTGTGTTGGGCTCTGTGTTGACTGTTTTGTTGTGTTGCGCCCTGTTGTGTTTTTGCAGTGCAGTTATATGGTTTGAGTTATGGTATTGTGACATGTTCTTTTGTGCTCTGTAATTACGTGAGAGTTGTCAACAATGTTAGTGGTGGTTCATGGTTGCAACTTCCAACTGCCACTGTACCTGAAGCTGCTGGGCGATAGGGTTAATACGCTTGTTATGCCCATCAATTTGTTGAGCATTCTTTAACACCCGGCAGGCGTGCAACGCCAATTGGACTCAAAGGGCTTCAGCCCCCCCCGTCGTGTTTGGCTGCCCGGGATGAGACAGCTTCCCGGGCATACACACAGCCGCACCGAGTACTTCACAGGTCTTTAAAATACCTTTTGCTTGTTAATGAGGCTTTGATGGTTTTCACCTCTGCTTAGAGCCCCTGCAGCTCCACTCTGACTTTTGCTTGAAGAATCAGCCCCCCCCCGAAATATTTTCTTAGCCCCCCCCGAAATTTGACTCTAATTGCGCCTCTGACACCCGGGGTAATACCACAAAAGCATCCATTGCTGGATTAGCTTTTATAGCCTGAAACGAAATTGGACTAAGACACTGTTCATTTTAATTTGCTGTAAAATGTACCGTCTACTAGACTGGCAGTAATCATATGAACTTACTTAAAATAGGAAAATATCATATATTTGAAATTTACTCCAAAGTAACAATTAAGTCAAAGTTATGGATATGAATTTAGTCGAAAACCACCTCAAAGTGGCCAGTTATATTTAGGTATTAACACTATATCTCTCGCCTCTTCTATGCACTGTTCATGACCTCAAACATGACATCACTGACGAGCCTATTTTAAATGACTTTAACCTCATACTAAGATGCAAAGGTAAACCAGTGGTGTCCATGGGATCTGTGCTCAAAGTACTCCCTCCATACAGATTTCAATTCAAGGACACTAGAGTATGATGTGCGGATGTGTGTGATTTTCAGTGACGGCTAGTGACATTTGAAAGTGGTGAGGTGAACACTAAATGCCAATGTCTGTGAGCGTTAATTTGTGCCAGCCTTCCTAAACCCAAAGCCTGGCCTACAAAAGCGAGAGATAAGAAGGGGCAGATATACAGCTCCCTTCCTGGCCGACAATAAGAGTCCCACTTGCAACCCAGGTCTCACTTTCACGTCTTTACCCTTGATTCCCATCCCTCACCCTCTGCCTCGCCGCCCCCACCCGAGGCTCCTACCTGGAAATGGTTAGCACATATTTATGTTTTTAATGAATAAGGTGAAATTACTCCTGGAAAGGGATACCAACTAGATGGTCAGGAAATGTGTCATCCACAATGAGATTATTAAAGATAAAAGGCAGCCTACCTCTTATCGTGTGAGGCATTCAGGCATTTGTTGTTTGAAATGTCAGGCCTGCAATGCAAAGCCAGCCTCCTCCTAGCACACAGACACCCAATAAAAGTGGATTCTACATCACGGCAGCCAATAACAGAATATATGGAAAGACACAGATAAAAATGTCTGCTTAGAACACTAGAGGGTGAACATTGAAAGGCTCTGTAGGCGGTCTAATTATATCAGAATATATATAACATTTGCAGTTGCATCACTCTAAAACGTAATCGTCCATACATACATCAGTCTGCATGTCCACTTACCGCCGGGCCTGACACCCATCAGCTGCTCAAATTCCGGCACTCTCTGTTACATAAACTGGAGCCGGGCTTCCCTGACCACCTCTGGGGATGGTTCTTGCAGCACCATGGTAGGGAATTTGATGGCTACCAAAGTTGCACGGTCATCGTCACTAGACAGGATGCCCTAGTGCCCTTGGCCACTGGAGCTCTGCCGAAGCCAGCGGAATCCCCAGGGCAGAATGCTTGCAATGGCAGCTAACTTGGCTTACAATCAGCCTTGTGAGTAAAAAAATGAGGCCGACATCAAGTAGCTTTGTTAGCCCGACGGAGGACCGGACTAGCCTGCAGTGCCCGGAGGTGTGTCACTGTGTATCCAATGGCACAGTGAAGGTTCTTCCAGAAGGCAGCTGACCAGAAGAAAGTGCATCAAAAGTACTGCCCTTACAGCTGGGACTGGTTCAAATGGATGGTTGTGTGAATGACCCTGCACTGTACACGGGTCTTGCTGGCACCAAACAGTGGCAGTCAGCACAGGCAATGGTTTCAAAGGCACAGAACTAATTCCCTCAATTCCGACTCTTCCGCCTTCGCACTGGCTGTAAGTTCCTCACACCTAGCGAAACAGCCAGCGAACCTAGCCAATCATGGAGCTGCTGTCATGTCTTTTGGACACGCATGAGAGCAGTTCAATGATTGGTCAGAGCAGGCTTGCATAGTGCTCCTTTTCACACTAGGAGCCTGTGCCTGCAGTTCGCCTGGCTGTTACACAGCCAGTATTTATGTGGGCTGAAGTGCGCATGTCAGGCTGGCGGTCCCAAGACCGACGACCAGTCTGACATGCGCACTTTAGGTAAGTCATTCCTGCAGCCAAACAGCAGCAGGAATGGCCCCGCCCCTGCGACGAAAAACACAGTACACCTTGCAAAGGGGTCATGTCTATTAAGGATTTTATCAAAGCTGCTGCGCTCACAGCAGGCGGGGTGACGCTCCTTTGCTCAAGTGAAGGTACCTCCGTTGGTGATTTTATGGAAATCACACGTGCTACCCAAAGGAACGGCACAATATAATCCTTTTGCTCAGTGTTTTCATCTGATTTAATTTAGCGTTAGGATTTAATGCACGGATAGGTCAAGTAGATTTGGCTTTGCATCAAAACTTATTGATTTTTTTCCCTATCTGCCCCTAAACTTTCCCTTTTTATACCATGTAAGTGGAGGGAGGGGGAAGGCACTTCGCAAGTTGATACTTCAAATGTGTTAGTGTAACTTTAAGCGCCAAAATATTACAGCATAAGAAAGTTGATTTACAATGTTGTTTCTTCAGTTTTTGTCACTAAGCACAGTTAAGCATTGCATGATTGCCTGCATTAAAGTGTAGTATAGTGGGGATTTCTTGAGTTTATAGCCATTTGCCTACACGTAGATCCTGTATGAAGGTCCCTTGGGTTTTGGTTTGACATTCTTTGTGAAGATGAGTAGGTAGAAATCAGTAAAGGCCAATTATTCAGAAACTTTGAAATGCTATGGAATAGAATAAGTAAGATAAAAGGAAAGAGGAGGCGGTCAGGAGGGAGAGTTGCTCAGAATGGATCTACATATTAAGATTACAAACAGACCTGATGATTAAAAGTAGCTGCAGAATTGCATATCCTTTCGGAGTAAGCTGAAAAATTGACTATGACATGATGAATTCACAGGTGACATGAATAGAATGCAATGATTGAATGATAGTATGAACTAAAACAGAACATGTTGTTAAAAACATAACAGTTTATAATCTTGCTAATGCACAGTGTAAAAGTATAATAGGCCACTGTTATAACTATGCATAAGGCACCAACTAGAACCTCTCCTGCTCTCTGTCTCCCTCTACCTCATCACCGGTTTCCTAGTGCCTTTAAGAATCCTTTCTACTCATCATCAGCCAGGCCCCTGCAATAAAATGTTAATTCCTGAAAGGTGTTTCATTAATATTACAGGAAATTGAGCCAGCGTAACTACTATTTTTCATTACAAAGGGATACTCTTGATACCCAACTAGGGCCCCAAACTCTTCTACTTTGAATCAGTTAAAATATGATACTCAGCCTAGTGTGGACGGTGGTAAAAGACTCATGTCTCACCCCTTAGTAGGGTACTCCAGTGTGGAGGGTGGTAAAAGACTCACCTCTTGTCCCTTTGTAGGGTACTCCAGTGTAGACGGTGGTAAAATACTCATTTCTCGCCCCTTAGTAGGATACTTTAGTCTGGAGAGTAGTAAAAGACTCACCTCTCGTCCCTTAGTAGGGTACTCCAGGGTGGAGGGTGGTAAAAGACTCACCTCTCATCCCTTAGTAGGATACTCTAGTGTGGAGGGTGGTAAAATACTCACCTCTCATCCCTTAGCAGTGCACTCTAGTGTGGAGGGTGGTAAAAGACTCACCTCTCGGCCCTTAGCAGGGTACTCAAGTGTGGAGGGTGGTAAAAGACTCACCTCTTGTCCCTTAGTTGGTTACTCTAGTGGGGAGGGTGGTAAAAGACTTACCTCTCATCACTTTGTAGGGTACTCAAGTGTGGAGGGTGGTAAAAGACTCACCTCTCGTCCCTTAGTAGGGTACTCCAGTGTGGAGGGTGGTAAAAGACTCACCTCTTGTCCCTTTGTAGGGTGCTCCAGTGTAGACGGTGGTAAAATACTCACTTCTCGCCCCTTAGTAGGATACTTTAGTCTGGAGAGTAGTAAAAGACTTACCTCTCGTCACTTTGTAGGATACTCCACTGTGGAGGGTGGTAAAAGACTCACCTCTCGTCCCTTAGTAGGGTACTCCAGTGTGGAGGGTGGTAAAAGACTCACCTCTCGTCCCTTAGTAGGATACTCTAGTGTGGAGGGTGGTAAAATACTCACCTCTCACCCCTTAGTAGGGTACTCTAGTGTGGAGGGTGGTAAAAGACTCACCTCTCGTCCCTTGGCAGGGTAATCAAGTGTGGAGGGTGGTAAAAGACTCACCTCTCATCCCTTTGTGGGTTACTCCAGTGGGGAGGGTGGTAAAAGACTTACCTCTCGTCACTTTGTAGGGTACTCAAGTGTGGAGGGTGGTATAAGACTCACCTCTCGTCCCTTAGTAGGGTACTCGAGTGTGGAGGGTGGTAAAAGACTCACCCCTCGTCCCATAGTAGGGTACTCGAGTGTGGAGGGTGGTAAAAGACTCACCTCTCATCCCTTAGTAGGGTACTCCAGTGTGGAGGGTAGTAAAAGACTCACCTCTTGTCCCTTTGTGGAGTACTCCAGTGTAGACGGTGGTAAAAGACTCACCTATTGTCCCTTTGTAGGGTACTCCAGTGTAGACGGTGGTAAAAGACTCATTTCTCGCCCCTTAGTAGGATACTCTAGTCTGGAGAGCAGTAAAAGACTCACCTCTCACCCCTTAATAGGGTACTCTAGTGTGGAGGGTGGTAAAAGACTCACTTCTTGTTCCTTAGGGGGGTACTCTAGTGTGGAGGGTGGTAAAAGACTCACTTCTCGTTCCTTAGTAGGGTACTCTAGTGTGGAGGGTGGTAAAAGACTCATTTCTCGTTCCTTAGTAGGGTACTCTAGTGTGGGGGGTGGTAAAAGACTCACTTCTCATTCCTTAGTAGGGTACTCCAGTGTGGAGGGTGGTAAAAGACTCACCTCTTGTCCGTTTGTGGGGTACTCCAGTGTAGACGGTGGTAAAAGACTCACCTCTTGTCCCTTTGTAGGGTACTCCAGTGTAGACGGTGGTAAAAGACTCATTTCTCGCCCCTTAGTAGGATACTCTAGTCTGGAGAGCGGTAAAAGACTCACCTCTCACCCCTTAGTAGGGTACTCTAGTGTGAAGAGTGGTAAAAGACTGACTTCTCGTTCCTTAGGGGGGTACTCCAGTGTGGAGGGTGGCAAAAGAATCAACTCTCATCCCTTTGTAGGATTCTAGTGTGGAGGGTGGTTAAAGGTTTAGCTTGGTCCCCCTAGTGAAGTACTTTGCAAGTGGATTTCCCTCTAAACAAGCTAGCTCAAATACATTATCAGGATTCCAGTTCAGCCTTGGAAGGGTTCAAGCCCACAGCTCTAAACAATAGAATAATGCTCCCATATTTTCCTTGTGGAGACTTGACATACATCATTATATTCTCATGTGCTATTTTATTCAACAGGACCATGTTGGAAGAACCCAGAAGAAAACTCTTTTGCAGTTTTGTGCTATGTATGCATGGCTCTTGGTAATGCATTTTATTGACCTTTTCCAGAAATACATATTAAAAAGAAGTTAATAATCTACTTGCCTGTCTGAGGTTTGGCTCTTTCTGTTTCTAAACTGTGCTGTCTGAAACTAAAGCACTAACGCAGATAAATATTGAGTTAAATGAACTCACTTCACTCCCTGTAGGGGCATATATCAGGTGCTTGGCTTTGCTCTGCCCCAGAAAAGCACATGGTTATAAGTACCCTGTTGGCAGTTTGAGGAAACATGCAACGATGTGAGGAGGTTAGGTCTTAGTGCTCTCAGTCTGGCAACTTTGACACTAGTCCTAACAATCACAGTGCTTTGATACCTTCAGGTCTAAGCGCAATATAAAACCAACAAATTAAACTGCAGTAAAAAGTATATAATTGAATTGGGGTATTAGTTTTGGCTGCTTCTTTAACACAAAAACCTTGCAGATATCAAAGCCTGAGTATACATTCATTATATAATTGAAGATGAAAAACTACTAGGTGCAACCTTACTTTTTTCATGGAATAAAATATAAATGTGAAAACATGACAAGAAATATGTGTGGATGAATGCAGACAAAAATATCAGAAAGAATAAATTCATTACAACTAAGGGGATTAGTGGGAATGCCCCATCTCTCCACCTGTTCCTGGCTCTCCCTCATTTAAAGATCAAGGCATGACATTTTTCATGACACTATACAAACCTCTCAACCCCATGGACTCATCTTCACCCTGCAAATAAGTGAGATGCCTCCCATAAACATAAATGGGTCATCTGCCATGAAACAATTCCCACCATGCAAACCATGTATCATCTTCCTTGGTTTCAATGGAATCTCCCTGCAAAACCACTGAACCGCACCCTCCTTGAACACTGAGAAGGCTAAGATGTAAGGTTTGGCCACTGCCGGCTGTTTGGAGAAACTGTCAGGAACTGACGTATGGCGCCTACCGTACCGTCAGGATCGCTGAACTACACATCCCAGAAGGCCTTCCTTCTGGGAGAGGCTATGGTCATATAATCACGTACCGCGCAGGGAGCATTGTACGTGATTCTGACCTGGCGTCTGCAGAGCGGTTGCTCTGGATTCCTCTATCTGTGTTTTCCGGTGGATTGGCTTTCTCAGCTGAGACGCGAAGATCCGCTTCCCTTTGTCCTTCGTCCTTTGGCTCTGTCCGAGCCTTCTACAGCGTGCCGCTCGGCTAAGCGAGACGCGCTTGCCGTTCGCGCCTTGTTTCCGCTGGCGGCTGCTGCGGAAATACCTATCCTCCCACGTTGTGGTGGACTCAGTCCGAGTCCGAGTTTACCTCTGCGACCCGCTCGGCGGAGTGGGATCGCCGGGGGCCTGATTGACAGCGGAGTCCTCGAAGCTACTGGGTCCCTGGAGCTGTTGGGGTCTCTGAAGCGCCGGTAAGCCTCCTGACATCCGGTTTGGACTGTGTTTTTTGTTCAAGTTTTGGCGAACTTCCTTTAGCCCAGCATAACAGACTGCAAGGCCAGTTCGGCTGGTTAGGTCTTGGGATCCTATGATTTGACACTCCGGTATTCAGGAACCTTCCTGGGATAGTACAGTACCGTACCGTGGCCCTGTGAGGGGATCTTAATTTGCATACCGTACCCCTATGTTGGTGGGAACACCACATTCTTTCCTCTGGTACTGGAGTTGGCCATCTCCCCGTTGAGTTATGGGGTGTGTGAATGGGGTTACGTATATGAAGGTTTACGATTATGCCAATACTGGGTACAGTGTAAGAGTGTGTTGATAACGTGTGCTTTGGCTTTTAGGTATCGCAGCTTCCTTATGGTGAGAGACGCATCTTGCTGTAGAAAGACTGAAAGAAAGGAAGGGTTCACCTCAAGGAAAAAGCTACTCTGGGTATGGAAGCTCTTTAGCGAGAATTTACGAGCGTAGATAGGGATCTGCATAGTGTTAACCCTTTGTTTGTTTCATTTCGGGTATCCCTTCCACTGCTGTTCCTACCCTACCCTATACCTCGCTTGATTACCTCTACGCTCTGTGTGTGTTTGTCCAGTCAGAGTGTGGGGAAGTCAGGAGGTGGACCCCTCTAAGCATCAGCCTGATCCTGAGGAGCGCGGATAATCGTGACAGAATCACGTACCCACGAACTAGTCTCCTCCCGGTCAGGGGTATACTTCGAGATGGCTACATCAGATAATGTAATACAGGCCTTGGTTCAAGTCCAACAGGAAGTAGCCGCTTCCCGGGCAGAAAACGCTGCACTGAAAGAGAGGATGGATAGACAGGCTAGAAACCCTTTTTGATGTTTCTGCAGGTAGTCCCCAGATACAGGTGACTGTTCCGCCACCGATACCCTTGGCTAGTCCGGAAAGGTACGCGGGCGACCCACATAGAATTCAATCCTTTCTCACACAGATCACTCTACATTTCTCATGCAGACCTGCCTCCTTTCCCACAAACTTATCAAGAGTAGCGTTCGCCATATCATATCTCACTTGGGACGCTGCCAACTGGGCGATTCCGCTGGTCAAGAACGATGATCCTCTACTCACAGATTGGGCAGCGTTCAGGAGAGAATTTGACAGGGTGTTTGATCGGAGGGCCACCACGCTTAGTGCAGACAGGGAATTACTGGAGCTGCGATAAGGCAGGAAAGACTTAGTGACATATATGACTACCTTTAATAGGTTGGTGGTAGAGACAGCTTGGCCAGAAGAAAAAAGAATGGCACTATATTATCAAGGGTTAAGGGACGAGATAAAAGACGTGCTGGTGCAGATAGACCCCCAGCCCACCACATGCACCGACTTAATTAATCTCACCTTGCGGTTGGACCATAGGCTGGCTGAGACGGGAGGGGATCGTAAAGGAAGGGAGAGAACCCCGGTGGGGAGGGAGCACGAAAACCGGTCCTCTTACCCCCCGAAAGAATCAGGTCCAGAACCCATGGACGTCAGAGCGGTTAGGGCCCCTTTGTCCAAGGCAGAAAGAGAGAATAGGCGCGCTCAGGTTCTTTGCATGTACTGCGGGAAAAAGGGGCACTTCGTGTGGGATTGTACCTTTAAACCCAAGAAAAGGAATGTTTGGCACTCTGGGAAACAAGTAGCAACCATGGCAGTGGAGCCAGAAGATCGCAGAACCAGGAAGTCCATCAGGGAGGAGGTAGCGGAGTACGAGTGGTGATTACCATATTTGGCGGTCTCCGGGGTAAAAGGCGCTGCATCCCACATAGTACTGTCTGTCTATGATCCTTAAGACAGGACAGCGGCAACACCAGGTATGGACGATGATAGATTCTGGAGCTACCGGTAATTTCATAGATTATGGGCTGGTACAGCGGCTGGGGCTTGTGAGAGTGCCCAGCACTAAACCAGAGACAGTGCTAGCGGTAGATGGTACCCCGTTGAAATCTGGTCCTATCACAGAACACACCGAGATGGTGGAGTTGGTTCTCGAGGGCACGCCACAGGATCATGTGGAAAACATCACACTCAATATAATCGAGGCCCCTCAATATGAGGTCATCTTGGGCATGCCTTGGTTGTGGCAGCATAACCCTACCATGGACTGGAGGCTCAAAACTTTCAGTTTCAACTCCACCGAATGTTTGTCCAACTGCATGAAAAACAATACGTCACACACCATGTCCCTAGCACAGATACACCAGGTGGCTACGGCGGCCGAGAAGGACATAGCGTTACCCTCAGAGTACGGACAGTATAGGGATGTGTTCAGTGAAGTCAAGGCCAAGAGCCTACCGCCACACCGCGACTACGACTGTCGTATTGATCTCATAGAGGGCGCTGTCATTCCATCTTGCAGGGTTTATGCGTTATCAGACCCAGAAACCAAACATCTACGGTCGTATCTGGATCATTTCTGTTCCATTGGATTCATACTCCCTTCCCGTTCCCCAGCAGCTTCTCCCCTTTTCTTTACAGCGAAAGCCAATGGCGAGTTAAGAACTTGTATAGATTACCGCCAATTGAACAAAAACACCGTGAGGAACCGATACCCTCTTCCACTCATCCCGGTGCTGTTGGATCTGGTAAGGGAGGCCAGTATCTATACTCGGCTGGACTTGAGAGGGGCATATCACCTGGTTAGGATCCGCGACGGGGATGAGTGGAAGACGGCGTTCAAAACTCGTTTTGGGTTATATGAATACTTGGTTATGCCGTTCGGGTTGTGTAACGCCCCGGCGGCTTTCCAGTATTTTCTCAATGATGTGTTGAAGGAGTACATAGACCAGTTTGTAATAGTTTACATCGACAACATTCTGGTCTATTCGGTCTCTTCCGCACAGCATGTGAGTCACGTCATCCTGATCCTCAAAGCACTACAAGACAACAGATTGTATTGTAAACTCAGCAAGTGCGAGTTCAGCGTTACTGAGGTAGAATTCTTGGGAGTCATTCTGAGTCCATGGGGGTTTAGGATGGCAGAGAGGAAAGTGGAAGCGGTACAGAATTGGCCTGTTCCGAAGAGTGTGAGAGAGGTGCAGTGTTTTTTGGGGTTCTCCAATTATTATAGGAGACTCATCTCGCATTTCTCTCAGTTGGCCTCTCCAGTAACCAGATTGTTGATGAAGGCGACCCCTTTTCTCTGGACATCCGAAGCCATGGAGGCTTTTGTTCAATTAAAAAAGGCTTTCTGTACCGCCCCCATATTACGGCATCCTCAATCAAACATTCCGTTCATTGTGGAGGCGGATGCCTCGGATGTGGCCATAGGGGCGGTGTTATCTTAGAGAGATAAACAATCAGGACAACTACACCCGGTGGCTTTCCTTTCCAAAAAATTGAATGCGGCAGAAGTCAATTACACCTTGGCCGAAAAGGAACTCCTGGCCATAAAGAAAGCCTTCCAGGAGTGGCGACAGTATCTTTGGGGGCTCAACATCCCATAACCATCTACTCGGACCACCGGAACCTTCAGTTCATGAAGACAGCGCGGCATCTATCACAACGACAAATGCGGTGGATGCTGTTTTATGCGGAATATGAGTTTGTGATCACCTTCCGGCCAGGTTCAGACAACAAAAAGGCAGACTCGTTGTCCAGACAAGGAGAGACGGCGGTTACCTCCCAGGAAGAACAGAAAGCCATCATAAAACCTGTACGAGTACTATGTACGGTAACAGTGAAGCAGTTCCTGGAGCAAGTCGCCAACCACCGATCTCCAGCCCAATGGCAGACGTGGGCCGGGCAGGATGTCCACCGAACACTCAAACATGGTATTCCTATGCATGACAACAAACTGTATTTACCTACCCACACCCTCCGATTGAAGGCGTTCAACTGGTGTCACGACGCAGTCCTGGCAGGCCTTCCGTGACATAAGAAAAATGGTGCACTTGATGCAACGCCAGTTCTGGTGGGAAGGCATGGTCAAAGATGTGAAGCTCTGGGTGGAACAATGCGAGACATGTGCCTGAGCTAAGGGGGAACAAACCAAGAGCAAAGGAATGCTGATGCCGCTGCCCACCCCGTCTCAGCCATGGCAGACGATTAGTTTGGATTTTATACTGGGTCTACCAAGGGACCAGGGATGCAACGCTATCTTGGTAGTCATCGACAGCCTGACGAAGATGGGCCATTTCATCCCCTGCAAAAACCTGCCTACTGCTAACCAGACCGCTCAACTGCTGTTGACCCACATAGTCTGTTTGCATGGGATTCCTAGAGTCATTATCTCAGACAGAGGTCCTCAATTCGTTGCCCGATTCTGGCACATGTGGTGCAAGGCGCTACATGTTGAAGACGCTCTGTCAACCAGCTTCCACCCTCAGACAGATGGACAGACTGAACGATTGAATCAGACTATAAAGAAATATTTAAGATGCTATGCCGATGAAGCAACGAGGTCTTGGGTATCTCTCTTGTGGTTGGCGGAACTATTGTATAACAATGCGTGGCATTGTTCCATTGGAGAAACCCCCTTCCGGGCCATGCAAACACCTTGCCCGTGGTTGTTCCTAGCGAAGTACAAAACCATCCAACGGTGTCGGCTCAAGTGAAGGCTCTCCTGAAAATCCACAGGCGAATCCAAGCCCATCTGGAACAGGCCAAGACGTCCTATAAGAGATGGGCGGATCGTCATGGTCAGGCGGGTCCTACATACCAGGTGGGCGACAGGGTTTGGCTTTCCACAAAGAACATTTGTTTCCGTTATCGCAGCATATTCCACCCACGGTATATAGGTCCTTATACCGATAAATCCTGTGGCCTACAAACTGAAGTTGCCCGCGTCCTTGAGGGTGCATCCCGTGTTCCACTGCAATTTGCTAAAGCCCGCACGAAGCGCGCAGCGCAGAGCAGCGCCACCAGTGATGGTGGATGCACAGATGGAGTATGAGGTGCGGCGCATCTTGGATTCCAGGTACCGCCACGGATGCCTGTGGTACTTGGTGTCGTGGAAGGGGTACCAGTCGGAGGATGATTCGTGGTAGCCGTGCTCAGGGGTCCATGCCCTCCGTGCGATGCAGTTGTTTTATTCCCTGAATCCTGGTAAACCTGGTTCTAGGAGGCGCTTGGGAGGAGGGCGTACTGTCAGGAACTGACGTATGGCGCCTACCGTACCGTCAGGATCGCTGAACTACACTTCCCAGAAGGCCTTCCTTCGGGGAGGGGCTATGGTCATATAATCACGTACCGCGCAGGGAGCGTTGTACCTGATTCTGACCTGGCGTCTGCAGAGCGGTTGCTCTGGATTCCTCTATCTGTGTTTTCTGGTGGATTGGCGTTCTCAGCTGAGATGCGAAGATCCGCTTCCCTTTGTCCTTCGTCCTTGGGCTCCGTCCGAGCCTTCTACAGCGTGCTGCTCGGCTGAGCGAGAGGCGCTTGCCGTTCGCACCTTGTTTCCGCTGGCGGCTGCTGCGGAAATACCTATCCTCCCACGTTGTGGTGGACTCAGTCTGAGTCCGAGTTTACCTCTGCAACCCGCTCGGCCGGGGGGGATCGCCGGGGGCCTGATTGGCAGCGGAGTCCTCGAAGCTACTGGGTCCCTGGAGCTGTTGGGGTCTCTGGAGCGCCGGTAAGCCTCCTGACTTCCGGTGAGGAGGTCAGGAGGGAAAGACTTTGATTGTGTTTTTTGTTCAAGTTTTGGCGAACTTCCTTTAGCTCAGCATAACAGACTGCGAGGCCAGTTCGGCTGGTTATGTCTTGGGATCCTATGATTGGACACTCCGGTTTTCAGGAACCTTCCTGGGATAGTACAGTACCGTACCGTGGCCCTGTGAGGGGATCTTAATTTGCATACCGTACCCCTATATTGGTGGGGACACCACATTCTTTCCTCTGGTACTGGAGTTGGCCGTCTCCACGTTGAGTTATGGGGTGTGTGAATGGGGGTACGTATATGAAGGTTTACGATTATGCCAATACTGGGTACAGTGTAAGAGTGTGTTGATAACGTGTGCTTTGGCTTTTAGGTATCGCAGCTTCCTTATGGTGAGACACGCATCTTGCTGTAGAAAGACTGAAAGAAAGGAAGGGTTCACCTCAAGGAAAAAGCTACTCTGGGTATGGAAGCTCTTTAGCGAGAATTTACGAGCGTAGATAGGGATCTGCATAGTGTTAACCCTTTGTTTGTTTCATTTCAGGTATCCCTTCCACTGCTGTTCCTACCCTACCCTATCCCTCGCTTGATTACCTCTACGCTCTGTGTGTGTTTGTCCAGTCAGAGTGTGGGGAAGTCAGGAGTTGGACCCCTCTAAGCATCACCCTGATCCTGAGGAGCGCGGCTAATCGTGACAGAAACAACTGAGGCTGCTAGAATGATGATGGAAATGCATTGGAAGACCTGCACTATGTGTATGTTGTTTTCTGGTCTAAAGCCACCTTCTATGCCAGGGCACTACGAGACAGGAAGAAGGAAACATCTCCCACCCTCCCATGCTGGGGGGAAACGACGAGAAAAACAAGGTCATTGATTTACTATTTTCCAAATAAGACAACCTTTTTTGGCTTGCTTTTGAATGAAAACGCGCAGGTCAGTCTGCCACGAGGTCATTTAATGACGGACCAGCCTTTTCTATTTTTTTGTCACCGAAGTGGCTTTTGGTATTTTAGGCAGGACCAGCTTCTCTGAAAAATATCCACCTTGCCAGCATGAAACCCTAAATATTGGGAGCCACAGCTGCTCCAGTGTCTTCACCACCCCAGCCACTTTGAGACTGCCCTGCCATTCGTTAAACGTGCCCTAAGTCTCCTTACTCACTAATTCAGCAAGCTGCCCACTGAAGTAATTTCATTGGCCAATTTATAAGTTCCCCCGGAGGGGACTGCTCAAAAACAACAATCACACCACAAGAAAACGGCCCTATTCAGGAATGTTCAGGAGTAAACACTTGAAGCTCGCCACTAAAAAGCAAAGCATTATGTTCTACCACTCTCGTGCCCTTGATCAGGCATTTTTGCCTCACATGCTAAAAAATCGAACCAAAAATGTAAACGTGCTTTTTCTGAAATACTGTTCTGCCTTTTCCTCCAAAATGACCTTCCCTCTCTGTCGTTTTAATGGAATATATGATACATACTCCTACTATGAATGCAGCCAGCATTCTTTGAGTGAGCTCAAGGCCACCTCATCCTTCAAATGACTCATTCCTGTGCAGTCAGTTAATAGGTATTACATAATCCATTTATCAGGAAAGTGGAGCTGTTGCTGGTGCTTGATGCCATGAATATGTTGACCAAGGCTGAATTTGATGCTAGTAAAATTCTCAGCTCCTCAACCTTGGTGGTCTTAAACTGTTTTCTAGTGAGCTATAAGTGTGCTAGTGCCCATTTTAAACAATAAATTAAGATCGGTATACTGCATTTTAGTCTACTTTTCTGTACACAGACATGAAATTGATGCACCGTTGCACCGTGTTTGGAATATGTTGGATTTCTACTTTAAAGTGAGAAAACTGGTGGCAAAAGATTTTGCACATATATTAGCTCAAATGCTTACTTTCTAAATAGAATGATACAGTAACTTAAATGTTACCACAAGGGTCTATTTCAAGAATAGTGTGCGCTAGTACACAAGAGAAAGAATTTTCTACCATATTCTCAGATTCTCGGGCCCGATGACAAATTTGATGGTCTATGAGCGGGCCGCCATGCCAGCACCTCGCTCCCAGACTGCCAAAGTCAAACCGCCACCTGCCCGCCAGATTTCGAGTTTCCTCGTTGTCTAGCAGGTAGGGCGTTGGTCCCATTGCGGTGCCTATTGAAAATGGGGTGCATGCAGACAAGGGGCCACAACACATGCACACCCATGCACAGGGCCCCCTTTGTTTCCCCACCGCCAACCTTTTCATGGTAGGCTGGGGGTGGGAAAACTCGTAATATCCCTGGCAGTTGCGGCAGTCCCAAAACGGTCTGACCACTGCACTCGTAATACGGCTGTCAGACTGCTGGTGCGGCAGTTCCCGACTGCCACCACGGGTTCGGCAGTCCAATGGACCGCCAGACTTGTAATCAGTCCCTCACTCTCAAGTAGCATCATAAAATTGCACTTACAGATATACAAATGTACTGTGAGCATCACAGTACATTTGCACACAAAAAAGGGGTTGTGTGCAAACTGGTACTTACATCTTAGAAAAGCATCTGCATCTGTACAATGAGATGTGTGCAAACCACTTTTTGTATAAATGCACATTGTTCATGCCACAGTCCCAGTTTCTTCTGCTGGTACTTATAATTCTGCAGATATTAATTGCAAATAAAGATACAAAGGCTCAGAACCATAAGTAGGTCCTGAAAAAATGAGTTGGGCTCTCTGAAGCCAGAGTTCAATTTGTGTCGGGGGTTGCAGGGGTGGCCACCCACACTCATTTCGGGTGATTAGAATTTGTTTTCATGATCAGCCTTTGACCTAGAGCAAGAGAAAGAAAAGAAAGAAAGGGACAAAGATGCAGGAAGAAAAAGTTAGAGGTACAAATAGGGATAAAAACCCTTTTGCAAGTTTGAGATTAAGAGAAAGGAAGTCTGGAGTAGTACTTCCTAAGAAAAGGTTTAGGCCCCTTTACTCTTTTTCTGACACATTACGCACGACCTGAACCTAATCTCAAACCAAAACATAAGAATTATTTTGTTTTGCCATACAGCTATGTTAGGTTATGTTCAGAATACTTAGAGTGAGCACGTACACCGTGGTTTCTTGGCACTGTGAAAACCAGGAGGAGAAGGAGAGAAGGCTCAGGCAAATTAAAAGCTTGCCTAAAAAGCCAGTCCGTCAAAAGCTTATAAGGCTTCCTGAACCTCAGGAAGGTAGGTCCCAGCCTATCCGAGGAAGGAAGAGAGATCCTTAGATGTGGACGGGCAGGACAGAGAAGCTTCTACCCCATGCTCTGTCTCGCTTAAACCGAGGGATCATCAACTGGTTGTCAAGAGAGGATCTGAGAGTTTGAGTAGGAACATTTCAAATAATTCTGCTTGCTACAAATGCCGCAGTCTGGTCGTAAAAATAACTCTCTGTTTGACAGGGAGCCTGTGAAGCTTCATTAAGGCAGGAAAGATGTGTGCATATGTTTGCAGTTTACAGACTACTCTCACTGCTGTATTTTAAATCATTTGTTACTTGCTGTTAGACTTGACCCTTTTTGCAGGGTCATCCCTAAACTTTTTGCCTTCCTCCTAGTTTTTTTTCTAACTTGGTGTTAGTGGTTTTAGGACTCTGGGCACTTTAGCACTGTTTAGCAGTGCAAAGTGCGTGTGCTCTCTGCCCTCCACAGGCTAACATTGGGAACCCCCCCCCCCCTTTATGGGATAACTTCTAAATGAAACAAAATAAGTATGTCATGTTTGGTATGTGTGGAATGGAAATTATGAATGCTGCGCAAGGGTGTGCGCGGATTAATTTTCCCTATTTTAGGAATGCCACTTTTAGAAGTTGGCATTTCTGTGTGCTGTGTGCCTGCCTGCCTGATGTGTATTGCATGTCTGATTCTAGAAGTGACCGGGGCTGGTGAGTTGCAGTTTGGATTACTAAATTTCCCCCTGCTTCCACGGACAGAATGATTTCTCAGTCACACACACATACACACATCACACGCTGGTGGGGCCCATAACACCAACATTCATTCTCTCAAGCTATCCGTGCCTACAAAGGGATATCAAATCCTAACCGCAACTGTTCACTTTGATAGAGGAAACCACTTCTACTGAATCACCCTAACAATTCCTCCATCAGGAGGTCGTTAAAATAATTTCAGTTGTTATTTAGTTTAATGATGCTTTTAACTCTCAAATCAATCAATAAACATTTCAAAGAAATAATCACCCGACACAGTAATTCAAATAATGATTTTCTTTTATCTAATTTAAATGCAGGTTAAATCCTAATAATGCAATATCATCTTTTGTCATATTTACCTATTCTGACTAATTGTCGTTTTCTAAGTCAGAACTGGTCCTCAGTAAATTCATCAGAGTTATAAAGTCTCCGTCCTCTCCGTCAGCATAAAGATCTCTGATCATCGATTCTCCGTCAATAGCTTCGGCACCAAGTGACGTCTAGCGAAGAGTAGCCCCTTCCCTCTCTAGTCTACTAATATTTATACTAAAATTTACATATAACAGTTACATTTTCTCATTTCCCAGGCCAACGATTGGCTGAATTCAAACACATCTCTATACATTAGGAAACATTTTCAAATTTTCCCATGTGGAAGAAGTCTCAAAGTGAATGTATGGGAAAGACTAATCCAAAGTCCAAAATGTATCAGTTCGTTGGTAACAGGTTGGGTTCAACAGTTCATATTTCCATTAGCAACATTTGCTTCACGTTCAGGGGCATTGGCACCTCGCCCAGGGTAGTCTTCATGGGCATGGTCTGACAGGTCACACAAGGGACACGAACGAAGTCAGTGCAGGCGTCTTTCTCCATTGTTCAAATGATGAAGTAATGTACTTTAGTTAGGTTTCAGTCGGCGGCCATCTTTTGGTAGGCCAGAATAGTCAACTTTAAGCAAAGAAACACAAAATCGTAATTAATACATAGAAATGATTAAAACAGTGTTATTCCCTTGCTAATACCCTTATGTGTATGCATTTATCTAGCCATATGCAAAATTCAAAGCCGTTAATGCTGGTTTATTTAAGCGCAAATCACAATAACAATACTCAAGCAACATTTATCGTTTAAATATGCATACAAACTTAGTTCACTTATTAATTTTAGCCATGCAACGCATTCCCACGTATGTTCTTTCTGTTAATAAGGTTGGTTTAGTACCTTCACATCAAGCCATTAATTATTGTAATTAATCATTAATCATTTTAATACAAACATATATAAATGGATTGGGTATATAAAAAGAAAACATTTTACCCGCTCCATCAATCCCCCCTTTGGTAATTTTATCAACACAAACAAAACTCACAAAAAATCAATTTATTTCCCCTTTTACGGAAATTCAAAATGTTTTCTTGCTCAATTAAAATTCTGTTTCTTTTTCATCTTCCCTTTTTGTTTTGTCATACATACTCTCTTTCCATTCTTCCAATTCTATCTCGTTAAAATCTCTTTCTTGTTTCTTTTCCTTCTATTTGATAATTTCTCGTCTAATTTTCTTTTTATTTCTTCTATGTATACAACACATACATCCTAATCTAAGTATTAATAATATGAAAATCACACATGTTAATGGAAATAATATGTTCCCTAATATAGTACTACCTAGTTTACCTAAGAAAGCTTTAATAGCAGCCATCTTATTACTAATTCTAGTCCAGATACTTTCAACCTCCAGTGGTTTTATTTCATCATGCAGTTCTGTAATATTTTTAATATATACTTTTAGATCTTTGCTTTCATCAGGAATGTAAGTGCAACAATGTTGAACTTTCAGCATTCCACAGACTCCACCCTCTTTTGCCAATAAGATTTCAAGGGCAAGTCGATTTTGCATAATCATAGCACGCATGGCAACCATTTCAGTGTTTACCAAAAGAAATCCTCCAGCGGTGCTTGTTGACAAGCGATCCACTATGGTTGACAATTTCCGAATATTATTTGCATTCAAAGATATTCCTACTGCTGGTATCAAGGCTCCAAAAATATCACCTACAATTTCTAACCAAGTCTCTCTTCTACTACGCATTAGTAGGTTATGTGGTCCACTATTTTCTACTCTATCCATGTGAACGATCTTTGGAAAGACCAGGCCAACATAACATGTGCCATACCAATGGTCGGGCAACCTGTAATAAGCCTTGTTCCCACAAATATAGTACAGTCAGGGAAAACTGGATCTTCTCCGCCTTTAAATCCCCATCCAGATGCAATAAAATATTTATCATGACACTCACTTGTCCCTATATAATAATAATCATATTGGGATCTTTCTCTCATAATGCATAATTTGCCTTTCTGTGGTGAATCTATAGCTATTGTTGGTCTAGCATCACCCTTTGTCTCTTTTTTCCCATCTATTTCCCAAATGTTTTCCCCTTCTTTATGTCCTTCTGCATTTTTATGTATTTTCAATCTCCTTTCTTCGACCATATCTAGAAAGGTTTTCTCTTCTGTCTTCAAACTGCAAGTTAAATTGTTTCTAAAAATATATTCTAAAGTTAGTTCTTTAGTCTCTATAAAAATCTCACCTAGTACATTAGCAGTTTTAGCTGGATTCAATTCATTATTCATGGGCAATTGTCCAAGAATGTTATCTATATTAGACAGATTATACTCTAATTTCCCTACTTGATAAAATATACTGGTTAAAACGCTACATGTTATTCCATAAGTTGCTGGGAGGTGATGATAAGTCACCCCTTCTGAAACAGAGGCAGGTAAGTGCATGCATACATAGCAATCCCTTACGTCCATTGTTCTTACATATTCATACAATAATTTTGAAAAAAACATTGCTAGAAAAATCAGTTATAGACCTATCCTTGTGCATATGCTCAGTGCTTGTTTTAAATGGAACTACCTTTTGTGAACTTTTCACTATATTAGTCATATTCTCTGTATGTCCCTCTAATGTATCTAAAGTTACTTTGAAAGAGATCAAAAGAGCGAGTACGCTCCAAAGAACCATTAATAGTCCTGTACAACAACAACATGCCTTGCACCATCTTCTCATAAAGGTACATCTACTCTTGTTATCATCTATGTTAGCCATCTTGTTAGAATTAACCGTGTCTTTTGATATAGCCTCTTCTACTCCACTTCTTATAATTTTCCTGCAAGAGCTAGGCTCTTATCAAGTGATCCAAATACTTCAATTTCTTATTCAATCCTTTATTTTTCTACAAGGATCTTCTTGAAATCACTCAGCTTGGTCTCTCGTCGTTTTTCACTTCCTTCTCGTCATCCACATACAGAATTTCCTGATCTTCCGCTTCTTCTCCGATATCGGATAGGATAACTCTCAGGATTTCCGCTGTTTCTTCTTCCTTCACCACTCTCAGTAAAGTCTCCTCTGGATTTCTTTGACTATCTACCTCTTCTCCTTGTTCAGGCAGTGCCACGTGCGTCCATTCAGGTGACTTATATTTCTGGTTTGGTTTTCTCGAGCGTTTGTTTGCTTCAGACACTTCTGTCTCTCCCTCTTTTTCTCTGTGCTGACTTGTTACTTCATTCACTTGTTCAGCTTCTGAGGGTTTGACTCGTGTCAATCGATATCTTAGTCTCTTTATTTTGTTTGGCTAAAAATCTCCTTTAGCATTCCTTCTTGTTTTGCCGTCTTTACTGTTTCTTTCCTCAATCCAAGTTCTCTTCCTTAGAACTCGACCCTCTGGTATTTCAGTTTCACTGTCCTCAGATTCTGTCTCATTTGGTTTTTCTTTTTCAACAGTCTCTTTTTCCACCTCTTGTGTTGGCCCTACTTCTGTCCCTCCTCGAGTCTCCGGCACGCAATTTTCTGCTGACTACTTGTCCCTTCACCTAGCTGTGTGTTGCAGTTCCCTACACCTCCTTGCGGTTATTCCTCAATCTGTCCCTCTCTCTCTGTGACTGTCCCTTCTTCTCCTTCCAAAATTTCCTCAGGTGGACCTTCTCCTACTCTCTCTTCTGGTGTAAACGTTACTTTTGACTGGACATTCTTTTCTTTTCTCTTCTTCTTTCTGTGCTCACCACTGGCGTTGTGCTTGTCTCCAGAATCTGAACCATCTGAAATCTGTAATCTCGTCCTCAGAATTACTTCTCTTGGAGTCTGAACTAGTCTTGGCTCCTTTTCCCCCCTTTCAGGATTTTCTTTTGACTTTGCATTCTCATCGCCTGAATCATCACTTGATCCTAAATCATCGAAATATTCTTTTCCAATGCTATCTGCTGGATTTGGAACTCTCAAAGTGTGACTTGCATGTATCCAATTTTTCAGTCCAGCACACTTCACGGCAGTTGTTGTGGTCAAGATGACTTGCCTTGGCCTTCCCCACCTTGGAACCAAGCAATTCCTTCTTCTGTGGACTTTTATTCTCACCCAGTCCCCTGGGCTCAAATCATGGGCTGGTTTCTTCTCAAGTGTGGTGGCATCTTCTCCAACCTGGAGAAACACAGAATGGACTGCGTCAGCCAGGCCTTTACAGTAATCCAAAATCATGTCATCAGTTATAGTCATCAGCTTGTTGACTGGTAAAAAAACGTGTCTCATGGCACGTCCCATAATGATTTCATGGGGACTCAAACCTGTGGTTCTGTCTGGAGTAGACCTAATCGTCATCAAGACAAGAGGCAAGACATCAGGCCATTTCATTCCTGTGGCTAAACACATTTTCCCAATTCTGTTTTTGATGGTACCATTCATTTGTTCAACCACACCAGAAGCCTCTGGTCGGTAGGCACAATGCAGTTTTTGTTGTACACTTAATGCTTCACAGATCAGTTTCATGATTTCATTATAAAAGTGCCCTCCTCTGTCTGATTCAATGGTCACTGGGAACCCGAACCTTGGGATGAATTCCCTCAACAAGAGCTTGGCCACTGTGATTCCATCATTTCTTCTTGTTGGGTATGCTTCCACCCACCTGGAGAACAGACAAACTACCACCAGAACATACCTCAGCTTGTTATAAGGGGGCATTTCAATGAAATCTATTTGCATTCTGGTGAAAGGTCCTCCCTCCCAGCCTATTGTGCCTAGACTCACCACTGTTTTGTTCTAGGATTGTACTGCTGACATATTAGGCATCTTTGACAGAGACTCTCTGCTATCAACCTGAATTTTGCATTGTACCAGGTCTGCTTAAAAGCCTTTATCATGGCATCCCTTCCCAGATGTCCTTGGCCATGATACATCCGTGCCATGGTTGAGATCATGCTATCAGGCATTACTGGTCTTCCATCCAGATAGACCCACACATGATCTTTCTCCCTTGGTGCACAACCTGCTTTTACCCACTGCTTCATTTCTTCATCTCCTGCTTCATCCTGCAACTGCCTCACCTCATCCCATGTTCCCACAACGTTAGTAAACATTAAGGAGCAAGAAGGCATGTCCCTTTCCTTTGACCGATTGATTGAATACTGGTTTTGTGCACAATACTGAGCCATGTCATTGGCAAAGCGATTCCCTGTAGTGATGTAATCACTTCCTTGACCATGAGCAGCACATTTCACCACAGCCAGTTCTTTGGGCATTTGTATTGCCTCAAGCAATTTTCCAACCACTTCTGCATTCTTTATGGGAGTTCCACTTGAGGTCAGGAAACCTCTTTGTAGCCATAATTGGCCAAAGTCGTGGACAACTCTGAAGCCATACTGGCTATCAGTCATCACAGTCATTCTCACATTCCTCCCAATTTTGCATGCTTTTGTCAATGCCACTATTTCTGCTACTTGAGCGGATTTAACTCCTTTCAAGAGTGATGCTTCTATAACTGCTGAAACTGTGCATACTGCATATGCTGCACTCAACACTCCTTCATCCGTTCTCAGACAAGATCCATCCACAAAAAACATATAATCACTTTCTGGCAATGGCAGATCTCTTATGTCGGGTCTGGGTTTTGTACAATAATCAAGCACATCCAGGCAATCATGATCAATATCATCTCTTACCTCCATACTTTCAGCATCGGGCAACAAAGTTGCTGGATTCACATTCACACATCTCTCAAGAATCACGTTTGATGCACCTAGAATGACTTTTTCATACTTAGTCAGCCGACTATGTGACATGAACTGTGTTCGGCTCCTCGTTAAGAGGATCGCCACATTATGAGGTACAAACACTCTTACTGGATACCCCATCACGATTCCCTCACTCTGCTCTAGGCTTCGGCATGTAGCAGATACTGCTTTCAGACACCCGGGCAAACCTACCGCCACTGGATCTAACATTGACGAAAAATATGCAACGGGTCTCCTTTGCCTTCCATGTTTCTGTATTAACACTGAAAGTGCA
The DNA here is from genome assembly GCF_964204655.1 of Triturus cristatus. Taxonomy (NCBI): domain Eukaryota; kingdom Metazoa; phylum Chordata; class Amphibia; order Caudata; family Salamandridae; genus Triturus; species Triturus cristatus. The sequence goes on along the minus strand of NC_140585.1, from coordinate 393,365,958 downwards.
CATCCATTTCTCTCACTGCAGTATAGTTCAAATTCTTTCTCGTAGTCTGGCATTCCCAAAGCTGGGGCTTCACAAAGGCTGTTCTTTAACTGTCTAAATGCTGCCAATTCTTCTTTGTTCAATTCAAGAGGGTCTTTAACCTCACTTTTTGTCAATTTTACCAATGGTTTGGCAATCAGGAAAAAGTTACTTATCCACTGACGACAGTAACCAACCATCCCTAGGAACATTCTCACCTCTCGTTGGGTCATTGGAGCTCTCATTCCTTTAATAATTCTGATCCTGTCTACGGTTACTTTTCTCAGCCCTTTTTCAATGGTATGACCCAAATATTGTACTTCTTTTTTACAATATTGCAATTTTGTCGGAGATACCTTTAGTCCTCCATCTGCCAAATGGTTCAGCAAAGCTATGGTGTCCGTTTCACAAGCTTCAAGTGTTTTTGACGCCACCAATAGGTCATCAATGTACTGAACCAAAACTGAATTCTCAGGCATGGTTAGACTTTCCAGAGATTTCTTTAGCAACTGGTTGAAAATTGAGGGGCTCTCTGTATACCCCTGTGGGATTCGGCACCATGCCAAAATACGCTCTCCAAACCGAAATGCAAAAATCGCTGGCTGTCATGATGCAACGGAATGGAAAAGAAAGCATGACACAAATCAATTACTGTGTACCATTCTGCATCATGAAGAATCTGATACAAAATCACTGACGGATTTGGAACAATGGGGCAACATGACACAACAATTTTGTTAATCTTTCTCAAATCCTGCACAATCCTGAACTTCCCATTAGGCTTTTTCAGTCCCATTATAGGTGAGTTACATGGACTGCTCAATATTTCTCTTAACACTCTTTGCTGGTTCATTTTCTCAACTAAAGGTGTTACTCCTGCAATTATTTCGGGTGTCAGTCTGTATTGTGGAATGTTTGGGAAAACTGCTCCTTCCTTTAGATTTTCACTGGGTCTATAATTCTCATCAGGCCTATATCTTCTCCAGTGAAATCCCAGACTGCTGCCTTCACTGTCTGTTTTAATTCTGGGGGCAATCCATCTGGACTGAATACGGCATAGGTTCCAGCAACATCATTTTCTCTGTTAGCTATGGTCATTTTATACAAAACATCCTCATCTGGTGTTTCAAAAGCTATTCCATCTGGTGTACAGAATATGGTGCAATTCATTTTGCACAACAAATCCCTACCTAGCAAATTCACAGGACTGGTGTCACACACCACAAATTGGTGCATGTCTGAAAATTTCCCTATTGTGACCTTTACCGGTTCAGTAAGGTACGTTCTAATCTGGGTGTTTGATACACCAACTACTTGGATTGTTTCATCCGAAAGAGGAAGATTTTTCACATCTGCTGACCTGACAGTAGATCGCGTAGCTCCAGTGTCTACTAGAAAAGTAATGTTTTCATCATTAACTTTCCCATCCACAAATGGTCCTGTCTGATCTATTTCTAGAGTTGCGCCAAGTACGCACCCTTCTTCCTCTCTTCGGCACGGTCAATAAGTCTCCTCTGACTCACTCTCGTCATTTCGCAGCCAATATTGTGACACAGTGATCGCGCATTGCGGTTTGTTTACCTGTACTTCATTGTAGAATCCCGCTTCTTTGCTATATCTTTGGGTGTTCCTGCTTGGCGGTAATGGCGGTTATGGCACCTGATTCTGTGGATTAACAGCCTTCTGCTGTTGCGGCGGTGGGCCACTCCCCTCACACTGCACCTGTGGATTTAATGATGGATTTTCATTATTAGTACTTGGTGGATATTTACACTCGGATTTCCAGTGCCCTAACCTTCCGCAATTGTGGCATGGAAACTTCTTTTTAGCTTCTTCTATATTACCTTTCCCCTTTCCTGGGCCAAATCTCGGTTTAATACCTGGGTTATTAGCTTGTTCAACCAGCTGAGCTTCCTGTCTCTCTGCGACTTTCACTTGAGCTCACATTGCCTTTTCTTTTAGTTTTCGCCGCTTTGCCTCAATCTCATCACTAAAGTATTTAGCATGCCTTAGGATCTCATCTATCTTCTTGCTCTGCCAAACCACGGTATGCTGCTTTATCATTTCCCCAATTTCGGGAAGCAGACCATACACAAATCTGTACACAAAATGACTCAGGTCCTTTTCTCCCAGATTGTCATCCCCACTGAACTGTTTGAAAGCTAATATTAGCCTTTCATAGTAAGCGTGAACTGACTCTTTCGCTTCTTGATGGGTTCGATCTATTTTAACCCAGTCTGTTTCTTTGGGAGGCACTTTGTTTTTCAAGAACACCATGACCTGTTCATATTTCTTCATTACCTCTGGGTCTGGTGCTCCTGTTTTGGGATCTCTCGGGTATTCTTTAGTTGGCCAATCTATGACTATCTTGCATTCTGCCCATAAGTCTGCTGGCACTATTATATCAAACAGACTATTCAGATCAATCCACAGCACTTTTGACAATTTAACAAATCTGTCTACCTGTCTGTACCACTCGACCGGCTTTTCTCGTATTTGAGGGAAGTCATTTGTAAATGACAAAATGTCCTGTCTTGTCCATGGGACATGCACGTATCCCCCTCCTGGAATCTCTCTCATGGGGAACTCTGTCACTACCTTTTCCTTTTCTCTCACAGGAAATGCTGGAAAAGTTCTGTCTGAGGTATCATCCCGCTTCCTATACCACCTGCTTTTCCATTTGTCCACATCTCCCCATTTCCTCAATACTGTGATTATGTCCCTAATCTGCCCTATTCCCATCAATGGTATGGGATTCCTTTTCTTTATCTTGCAAGCCCTTCAGCCATTCACTCAATTCGTCTGTAGTTATACCCACTGATTTTTCTACATTCCCTGGTTTCGTTAGTCTCTGTGGTTCTAATATTGGTCCTCCTACCATTCTGCTTCTCTCTACAGTATCAGGATTATAAAATGGGTTATTTGACACATGTAGTTCACCTTCACTCATGGTGTGTCTCCAGGGATTCCCTTTTGCTCTCATCAGGGGCTATTCTGTCTGTCTATTGTTCACATACGGAACTGGTAGACCATGCTCACTTTCTTTCTGCTTCTCAAAAATGGGCATAACTGGACCTATGGTCACAGGAACTGTAACTGCTTCTAGATTTTTAGTCAATTCTCTTATTTTCTCTGTCAATTCTAACGTGGTTTTTGCTAGTTCCCTCGAATTTTCACTCTCTACTTTCTTTTCCATCTCTCGTTCCCTAAGAGAATTCCTTCTCTTTACCTCTGGAGTCTTAACTTCTGTTTTAATGATTCGCAGAGTTTCCCTCACTGGTGTACCTGCGTTTGGCGTTTCTGATTCCTGCCTGTATGGAGGTGGAATTTTGTAAAACATATCATCTAAGACATCGTCTTCTGTTTCATTTGCTCCGTACCTTCTGGTTTCTACATTATGTTTCTTCTCTATGCATTTCCTTCACTCATTTTCCCCTGCAGTTCTCACGGGAAACAGTCCTTCAGTCATACTTGCGTCTCGCCACCTTCTCATTCGATCACAATGAGTTTCGCGATCGTTTGGCCGTCCGAACATATATCTGTATCTACTGCCATTTTTCTGTTTTTCTCGCTCATGCATCTCGTCTTCCCACTCTGTCAACGCCTCAAACTGCGTAGGCCTAGGCTGCGGATCTAAACTCATCATCCTCTCCCGTAAATTCCTTAATATTGCCAAATTGAAGGAACCATTTTCTGGAAATGCTAATACTCCGTCTTCCTTTGTATACTTCGCCCAATTGTCTAACCAGATGCAAGTATGGTACCCATATTTCGCAACCATGAAGGATTCGGGTGTTTTCTCTGGAGGGAGTAACTGTCCTTCCCTAGTCACAATCTCTTTGTCTTTCACGAACCACCCCTTTATATTATTAAATAAGGATTTCTTCTTTTTCTCGGGTGAATGATAATACATCCTCCTTTCTCTCGTAAACCCTTTAGTCTTTCCTGCAACTGTACGATATTTAGTCCAATAGCAACGCGACTCTTACTCACGCACCAATCCTGGCGCGTCTACGTCACTGTCACAATCTCCAATCCCTGCGCGACTCACACTAACGCACCAATCCTGGAGCGTTTTACCCCTCTGACTAGCTGTACAATTCCAGCGCGGTCTTTCTGACGTCAGCAGTCGCTGCAGCAGCTCCTGCTCCTGACTCCTGTCTTCCGTCTACCCCTCCTTTACAAAACTACTCGGTAGACTTTGTTTCAATTTTACAATACTTGTTAGTTACAACATACAAACATCTCCATTGTCTGCTTCGCTAACCACAGAATAGCAAAAGACCTTTCCCACGAGAATCCTGTTTGTCCGAGAGCAGCGCTTACCTCTGCCCTACTACAGAATCATTACGTCTGTTGGCAAAGTAGCACATCCCTCTACTTCACCCTTCTACCAAGCACTAATTAACTGTTTTCTCCAGACTTAAGACACATAGTTGGAAACGCAATGCTCCTGAAAAATAAATCCAGAGTTTCGCAATTAACCAGAATGCTATTTCATTCACGCATTTTCACGCAAGAAAATATAGTTCATTCACACAGACTCCTGTCTTTTCTGAGAAAAGCGAACATTCTGTCCTACTACAGAATTATAACATTTGTTAACGAAGCAGCGCTTACCTCTACTTTGTCCTTCTAACAAGCTCAGAGAACACCTGCTACCTTTTCAGTGATAAGCGTTATCGGTATGCCAATTGGTTTCCTGGTACCTAAGACCAAAGTTTCACAGGTAACCCTTATGCTATCATTCACACCTTTCTCACACAGAAAATATCACTAATGGCAACACACGGCGATGTCACCAAATCGAACCCAAACAATGCGTCGTGCAACTTCAATTGTCACACGTTTCTTCTGTGTACCTACGGGCAACCACAATTCCGTCTTTCCCGAGAGCAGCACTTACCTCTTCTCTACCACGGAACTGTTATCAATTCCCGACTTCCTACCTCCCAGAAGCCGTACAGACCACATAAAACTCAATACGACTTCAACATATAGTGTTAGTACATATATCAATACCAATCAATAATCGATAAGCTATATACATGCCAGAATCATTAAACCAAAACAATAAAAACCATCTCTAGCTACCAGAAATACTGGTGCAGTTTGGATTACTAAATTTCCCCCTGCTTCCACGGACAGAATGATTTCTCAGTCACACACACATACACACATCACACGCTGGTGGGGCCCATAACACCAACATTCATTCTCTCAAGCTATCCGTGCCTACAAAGGGATATCAAATCCTAACCGCAACTGTTCACTTTGAGTGAAACCACTTATACTGAATCACCCTAACAATTCCTCCATCAGGAGGTCGATAAAATCATTTAGTTGTTATTTAGTTTAATGATGCTTTTAACTCTCAAATCAATCAATAAACATTTCAAAGAAATAATCACCCGACACAGTAATTCAAATAATGATTTTCTTTTATCTAATTTAAATGCAGGTTAAATCCTAATAATGCAATATCATCTTTTGTCATATTTACCTATTCTGGCTAATTGTCGTTTTCTAAGTCAGAACTGGTCCTCAGTAAATTCATCAGAGTTATAAAGTCTCCGTCCTCTCCGTCAGCATAAAGATCTCTGATCATCGATTCTCCGTCAATAGCTTCGGCACTAAGTGACGTCTAGCGAAGAGTAGCCCCTTCCCTCTCTAGTCTACTAATATTTATACTAAAATTTACATATAACAGTTACATTTTCTCATTTCCCAGGCCAACGATTGCTGAATTCAAAAACATCTCAATACATTAGGAAACATTTTCAAATTTTCCCATGTGGAAGAAGTCTCAAAGTGAATGTATGGGAAAGACTAATCCAAAGTCCAAAATGTATCAGTTCGTTGGTAACAGGTTGGGTTCGACAGTTCATATTTGCATTAGCAACATTTGCTTCATGTTCAGGGGCATTGACACCTCGCCCAGGGTAGTCTTCATGGACATGGTCTGACAGGTCACACAAGGGACGCGAATGAAGTCAGTGCAGGCGCCTTTCTCCATTGTTCAAATGATGAAGTAATGTACTTTAGTTAGGTTTCAGTCGGCGGCCATCTTTTGGTAGGCCAGAATAGTCAACTTTAAGCAAAGAAACACAAAATCGTAATTAATACATAGAAATGATTAAAACAGTGTTATTCCCTTGCTAATACCCTTATGTGTATGCATCTATCAGGCTATATGCAACATTCAAAGCCGTTAATGCTGGTTTATTTAAGCGCAAATCACAATAACAATACTCAAGCAACATTTATCGTTTTAATATGCATACAAACTTAGTTCACCTATTAATTTTAGCCATGCAACGCATTCCCACGTATGTTCTTTCTGTTAATAAGGTTGGTTTAGTACCTTCACATCAAGCCATTAATTATTGTAATTAATCATTAATCATTTTAATATAAACATATATAAATGGATTGGGTATATAAAAAGAAAACATTTTACCCGCTCCATCAAGGTGTGGCTGGCTCCAGGGAGGGCAGGGTGAGTCAGTGTCAGGCTGAATAGGAGATCTGCAATTGGAGTAATGGGAGGAGAAGTCCTCTGAATAGGTCTGTGCCTGCCCTGTACAATGCTGGCTCCGCTCCCCTGTGGTGTGTCTGATTACCAAGCCCCAGCTCACAAAGGGAGGAGGGAAGCCTGGTAAACAAAGTGCTCTACACTCCCCCAAGGCCAGTTGAGACTGGTTTCCCCAAAGACCCTTCCAGAAGCTTCTGCCTCTTTCCAGTAGCAGGGCAGAAGGGTGTATAAATACAGAGGCTGTGACCCCATGGTGTGGTTGTGCTTGTGCTGACTTGGAGGGGACACTCTGCCAGGAGGAACCGCCGCGGGACCCAGCTGCTGACTCCCGAGGGTCCCTGCGTGCTGGCCTGCCTGTGCCCAGCGCAGCCCCTCTACACATTTGGAGACACTACTGGACTTGGAGGAGACTATGCTGGAGTAAAGGCTGCAGCGCCAGGAGGATTGCCACCTTGCTAAGTTTGACTGTTTTTTGGAACTGCCACTTCGTTGGGCTGAGCTGCCCTACTGTCTGATGATCAGCCTGTGCCTGCTTCCAAGCGCCTTATGAGCGCTATATTTTAATTCCCCAAGAAGAAGGAGCGTGTATCCTGCAGTGCTGCTGAGGATTCAACGTCCTGAGGGAATCACCCCGGCGTGTAGGTTTCCCCTGTGCTGCCTACAGCCTGAGCAGGAGCCTACCCCGCATTTCTGCGCCCCAGGAGAAGAATCCACATTCCAAGTGGGGCTCCCGTGTGCCAGGGAGAGCCCTTGTTTCAAGGAAGAGTGGGTGCCCACTCCACATTTGCGGCGCATTTTTGCTGCTTTCAGCGGGAGCCCACCCCTCATGTGAGCTTTACCGGCGGGTGCCCACCCCGCTTTTGTATTTATTTAAAAATGGGAGCCTACCCCGTATTGTCCCCGCATGAAGGAATCACCCAAATCACCGCCACGTCCCGAGACGAAGGAGAGAGCCGCCACCACCACAAGCGACCCGGAAGTCAGGCAGGACAAGCCTGACGGTGGACGGGGCTCCCCTGCATGAGGGAGAGCCCCGCATCCAGCAGCATTTGGTGATTGTGGCGGAGGGGGGTCCGAGGCACATTGTCGGTGCCTGCCCCAGCCGCATTGAAGGAGACGCTGCCGAAGCCTCCCCAGCGAGGGGGGAAGTCCGAAGGAGTCCCGCAGAAGGAGCCCGGGTAGTGGAGCCGGAAGTGGCACCAGAAGTGCCCGTGTTGGTTTCTCTGCCTAATTTTACACAGAAAACCAAAAGGGGTTCTGGCTCGTGTGGCAGCAAGGCCAAACCAATTATAATATAAGAACAAAAAGACGAGCCAATGCTGCGTGTGGATTTGCCTAAAATGTTTTTGGTCCCAGAGTAAAACAAGGGCACAGACAACCAATTATTCCGTTGGATTTAATCCTGTGACTAATTTTTTAGTTCACATTTAGAAACATTTTGAGTTTTAGCAATACATATACATTACAAAAAACATGAAAAGCACATAACTTAATGATGACATTATTAGAAACAATTAGACACCACTATATTCATTCAAACAATCACCCATGAGGACAACATTCATACTACTCATACTGCTCATACAACCAAACTAACGTACAAGATGAGACAAAAATCTTCATTCAATAAATCTTTTACAAAAAAGGCCATCGAATCAATGCTGTGCATAATAATGAGGCTTAAAGCTGTTTTTTCACACGATTGGCCGTAGAAAAAACCAGGGTCTACGCGTTTCGAATCCCTTTGTTGAGGGGATTCTCGTCAGGACCAACACTTGACTGCAAACAAAGCAGAGAAACAAAATTTACTAAGCTGGCCCACTTTGTGAGTGAAAGACCGCATTGTCAAAAGGGATCTTACCTTAAACTAAGGAACGGGGAACTCTGCCCAACCCTAAAGAAAGGGAAAGCCAAAATTGTTATCTATTTCTGTAGCAACACTGGTTTCAAAAAACCACTAGTCTAATAAAAACCACTAATCCAGTGAAAACCCTTTTACATCCGTTATAAACAACATATTCACACAACATAGAAACCACATGAGCACACAGTCTAGTTTTGATTTGTCAGACTTACGGATGTGTGGAACGGTGTCGGGGTGACTGAAGGAATTTATTTAAAAAATCAGGACAACCACGGAGCATTCCGAGTGTAAATGGATACTAAGGAATATCTGAAAGCATGAATGAAGAGAAATCAAGGCGCGTCCTTTCGCCTACAATGTTTAACCTACAGTGGTTTAAAAAGGTTGCGCAGTGTTCTCAGGGCGCTTACCTCCGGAGGAGGGGGGGGAAGAGGAATTAATCCACTGCTCGATCGTCTCCTGTCCGCGGCAGGAACTAGCGCGGCGTCAACTCAGTCGGCCGATTTGGAGACATCTAAAGGAGAGCATAGGTTCCGTCAGATTACTGAATGCCTGGACAGTCCAACTACTTGCGTGGGCTCTGTTTGAAAAGCGGGGAGCAGTTACCTGAAGAGCCGGCGTAGTCCGTGTGTCTTTTCTCAGATGGTTCATCGCCCATTAGGTACCTGTTTGCCTATTGGAGCACCTTTTACCCATGCGCGGGGAGCGCGGCTGTGAGGCTTCTGGGATTCGTAGTCTGCCTGAAGGTGTTAGCAGGATCGTTATTAGACGAGAGTGAACAGAAGCGCCAAAGCTGACGCTTTTGTCTTTTGTGAAGCGCTGGTTGAACGGAATCAAGCGATGTCGGCATAGAGAAGTATTTAGCTACAATTGGTCACCAATGCGCCAATGACATGCAATATATTATATTACATCAGTGAAATAGGCTGAAGACAAGTGCTTAATTGCTATTAGTTGGCAATCATAGATTATATATCTCAGAAAGTTCATTCAGTCCATCTACCGACGTGTTGAATTTAATAATGAGCATAGCTTCTCTCTGAAGTAATTTAGTGTCCAAGTCTCCACCTCTCTGATCTTGTTCCACTCGGGATATCACTGTCCATTTGACATCCATTTCGGTATGTTTTTGCAGCGTCCAATGATTCACCAGCGGTGCGTTTGGAACATTTCTACGAATCCGGGATTTATGTTGCTGGATACGAAACCTTATCTCCTGATTGGTTTTGCCGATATAGAGTTTATTGCATGGGCAACTGATGCCGTAGATTACGAACTTGGATTTACAGTTCGTAAAACTCTCGTGTTTCCAATAAATCCCTTTGTGGGCAAAAAGATTTCCTTCAACGGTGGAATCACAGCATATGCATGTTCCGCATCTGTGATGGCCTTTTATGGGCGGTAGGCCCAACATATTTCTTATGTCGGTACTTTTTGTCGTGGGTAGTGCAGCTCGCACTATATGGTTGGCAATATTTTTGTCTTTCCTGAATGCAAATAACGGGATCTCGTTGAGTGTTTTGTCCAGGTTTTTTAACAGGTGCCAATTTTGATTAATAATTTTCTTAAACCAATTTGATGTTGGATTGAATGTGGAGACGCAAACAATTCTCTCCGTTTGTGATTTTTCACGTCTTTCCAGCAATGTTTCTCGTGGTGTCCACCATGCTCTTTTTATTGCTCTTATCAACAGTTTTTTCGGATAGCCTCTAGCCAACAAGTTGGCCTTAAGCTTCTCTGCATGAAAGAAATATTCATCTTTGAAAGAGCAATTTCTGCGGATTCGCAGGGATTGCCCATAGGGCAAGTTCTCTCTTAAACTACGTGGGTGGTTGCTAGAATAATGTAGTGCTCGATTTCGGTCAGTTTCTTTCTTGTATAGCGTCGTCATGAGACGTCCATTAGTAGGGTAGACCTCAACGTCCAAGAAAGGCATTTTGGTTTTAGAACAATTCATGCTGAATTTTATATCAGGAGTCCTGTTGTTGAGCCAATTGACAAAGGATTGTAGTTTTTGCTCGTCCCCTGACCACACCATGAAAACATCGTCGATGTATCGGACCCAGCTACTGATACAGTCGGCGAATGGATTGTTGTTATGGACGAATTTGTCCTCATATTTGGACATATAGAGGACCGCTAGCTCAGGGGCAAAGGGACAGCCCATCGCCACGCCTTTAATTTGATAGTAAAAGTCCTCTTTAAAACAAAAGTAGTTGTTCTTTAGGGCGAACGTGGCTAGCTCCATAATGAACTCTGTCGGAATTTTTTCAGGTTTGGGTCTGCTGTCTAAGAATGTTTTTATCACTGCTAGGCCTTCATCTTGCAGAATCTCCGTGTACAATGATGTGACATCAAGTGTCACTAAAAATTGTGAGTCTTCTTCAAATTCCATTGTTTCAAGTTTAATTAAAAAATCGGTAGTATCCTTCAGATAAGATTTGACTTCTGACATGAATGGTTTCAAGAAAAAGTCCACAAATTTTGAGATGGGCTCTGTTAGTGACTCGCAGCCGGAGACTATTGGTCTCCCCGGTGGATGATGTTGATCTTTGTGTACTTTTGGGAGTACATAAAAGACCGGGGTCCGGGGATGGATATTTTTTAGGTACTCAAATTCTTTTTTGCCCAAAAATCCTTGGTCAAAGCCTTGTTGCAGTATGTGAAAAAGTTTGTTTTGTAGTTCACATGTGGCGTCCAAAATATGACAGAACATGACACCCTGGCGTATAGTGAAGAACATATATTGAAACTACTAAGCGACCCACCATTGTTTGCGTCAGCCGCATTAAGCTCCACAGCTAAAATCAATAATGAATCTGACAGACTCATAAGGCTCAAGAAAAAACAAATAAGGACTGATTTACATGGTCATTTCCTAATAGAACACTTGAGAGCTGGAACCATCCCAGGAGGTCTGCAGATCCGTAACGTTCCTGTAATATTTACAGACGACCCTATATACAAAAAAGGTTATAGCCTAATTGAGTCGAAATGTAGTAGGGACCTCATGGTCCTCACAGTAGAAACGGCTCAAAGATTGTCCAAACATCAACTAGAGGAAATCGCAACCTTGAAAGTGAAATTAAAACAAATCAACTCATCTCGGATGCTAAATCCCTTCTAGAAAAAGTGGATAAAGAAATCCTGGAGTTTAAAGACTATTCGGTAAACCAGAAGAGCAACAAATTCGAAAAGGATAAAAGGAACTTTTCATTGGATAAAGTTTACCCATACTTGCAGATTGACTTTTATTCACGACCAGAGTCACGCAAATTTCTACCTGAATACCAGGGCAGATCGAGACACAACTTTATCACTTTTTCGGATACGACATCATCGTCCAGTGGTAGTGACATAGATAATTCAAATAACCGTTCAGACTTCAACAGAAGAGGGAATTCACAACAAAACTATCAACAACAACCGCCTTTTTTAGGGAGAGGCCAACGGAAACCTCGAGGGAGATCCAGATACACAAATCAACCATGGGAGATGTCAACAAGACGCCAGAACTACAAAAACTAAACGTTTCACCAATCTTTAATCTATCAGAAAAAGTCTTAACAGATGCAGAACTCAGCATTTTAGAAATGGGACTATCCTTCGTACCAACTAAAGGGACCAACTTTGTACAACTGAAGACAGAGTTCATCGAATTCTGCCGCAAAATTCGGCTAAAAACCTTCTTTTTGGAAAACCCCATACAAGTAAGCACAGAGACAACCGGATTAAAGAAAAAATCAAGGTTCTGCCCTCCAGCATCAAAAGTCCCCAAAGAGGTTATTATTTTTGAAAAAGTGATCCTCTCAGCAATAGCTGAAGTTGAAAAACACAAAAAGAAATATGTCAAACCGAATATTACCAAGGCTCAAAAAGAAGCATTATTTGACCTAAAAAGCGACCCTTCAATAATAATAAAACAAGCTGATAAGGGGGGATCCATCGTTGTATGGGCAACCGAGCGATACACCACCGAAGTAAATAGACAACTTTCGAATCAATTCTGCTACAGGTGGATAACAAAAGACCCCACATGTGAACTACAAAACAAACTTTTTCACATACTGCAACAAGGCTTTGACCAAGGATTTTTGGGCAAAAAAGAATTTGAGTACCTAAAAAATATCCATCCCCGGACCCCGGTCTTTTATGTACTCCCAAAAGTACACAAAGATCAACATCATCCACCGGGGAGACCAATAGTCTCCGGCTGCGAGTCACTAACAGAGCCCATCTCAAAATTTGTGGACTTTTTCTTGAAACCATTCATGTTAGAAGTCAAATCTTATCTGAAGGATACCACCGATTTTTTAATTAAACTTGAAACAATGGAATTTGAAGAAGACTCACAATTTTTAGTGACACTTGATGTCACATCATTGTACACGGAGATTCCGCAAGATGAAGGCCTAGCAGTGATAAAAACATTCTTAGACAGCAGACCCAAACCTGAAAAAATTCCGACAGAGTTCATTATGGAGCTAGCCACGTTCGCCCTAAAGAACAACTACTTTTGTTTTAAAGAGGACTTTTACTATCAAATTAAAGGCGTGGCGATGGGCTGTCCCTTTGCCCCTGAGCTAGCGGTCCTCTATATGTCCAAATATGAGGACAAATTCGTCCATAACAACAATCCATTCGCCGACTGTATCAGTAGCTGGGTCCGATACATCGACGATGTTTTCATGGTGTGGTCAGGGGACGAGCAAAAACTACAATCCTTTGTCAATTGGCTCAACAACAGGACTCCTGATATAAAATTCAGCATGAATTGTTCTAAAACCAAAATGCCTTTCTTGGACGTTGAGGTCTACCCTACTAATGGACGTCTCATGACGACGCTATACAAGAAAGAAACTGACCGAAATCGAGCACTACATTATTCTAGCAACCACCCACGTAGTTTAAGAGAGAACTTGCCCTATGGGCAATTCCTGCGAATCCGCAGAAATTGCTCTTTCAAAGATGAATATTTCTTTCATGCAGAGAAGCTTAAGGCCAACTTGTTGGCTAGAGGCTATCCGAAAAAACTGTTGAAAAGAGCAATAAAAAGAGCATGGTGGACACCACGAGAAACATTGCTGGAAAGACGTGAAAAATCACAAACGGAGAGAATTGTTTGCGTCTCCACATTCAATCCAACATCAAATTGGTTTAAGAAAATTATTAATCAAAATTGGCACCTGTTAAAAAACCTGGACAAAACACTCAACGAGATCCCGTTATTTGCATTCAGGAAAGACAAAAATATTGCCAACCATATAGTGCGAGCTGCACTACCCACGACAAAAAGTACCGACATAAGAAATATGTTGGGCCTACCGCCCATAAAAGGCCATCACAGATGCGGAACATGCATATGCTGTGATTCCACCGTTGAAGGAAATCTTTTTGCCCACAAAGTGATTTATTGGAAACACGAGAGTTTTACGAACTGTAAATCCAAGTTCGTAATCTACGGCATCAGTTGCCCATGCAATAAACTCTATATCGGCAAAACCAATCAGGAGATAAGGTTTCGTATCCAGCAACATAAATCCCGGATTCGTAGAAATGTTCCAAACGCACCGCTGGTGAATCATTGGACGCTGCAAAAACATACCGAAATGGATGTCAAATGGACAGTGATATCCCGAGTGGAACAAGATCAGAGAGGTGGAGACTTGGACACTAAATTACTTCAGAGAGAAGCTATGCTCATTATTAAATTCAACACGTCGGTAGATGGACTGAATGAACTTTCTGAGATATATAATCTATGATTGCCAACTAATAGCAATTAAGCACTTGTCTTCAGCCTATTTCACTGATGTAATATCATATATTGCATGTCATTGGCGCATTGGTGACCAATTGTAGCTAAATACTTCTCTATGCCGACATCGCTTGATTCCGTTCAACCAGCGCTTCACAAAAGACAAAAGCGTCAGCTTTGGCGCTTCTGTTCACTCTCGTCTAATAACGATCCTGCTAACACCTTCAGGCAGACTACGAATCCCAGAAGCCTCACAGCCGCGCTCCCCGCGCATGGGTAAAAGGTGCTCCAATAGGCAAACAGGTACCTAATGGGCGATGAACCATCTGAGAAAAGACACACGGACTACGCCGGCTCTTCAGGTAACTGCTCCCCGCTTTTCAAACAGAGCCCACGCAAGTAGTTGGACTGTCCAGGCATTCAGTAATCTGACGGAACCTATGCTCTCCTTTAGATGTCTCCAAATCGGCCGACTGAGTTGACGCCGCGCTAGTTCCTGCCGCGGACAGGAGACGATCGAGCAGTGGATTAATTCCTCTTCCCCCCCCTCCTCCGGAGGTAAGCGCCCTGAGAACACTGCGCAACCTTTTTAAACCACTGTAGGTTAAACATTGTAGGCGAAAGGACGCGCCTTGATTTCTCTTCATTCATGCTTTCAGATATTCCTTAGTATCCATTTACACTCGGAATGCTCCGTGGTTGTCCTGATTTTTGAAATAAATTCCTTCAGTCACCCCGACACCGTTCCACACATCCGTAAGTCTGACAAATCAAAACTAGACTGTGTGCTCATGTGGTTTCTATGTTGTGTGAATATGTTGTTTATAACGGATGTAAAAGGGTTTTCACTGGATTAGTGGTTTTTATTAGACTAGTGGTTTTTTGAAACCAGTGTTGCTACAGAAATAGATAACAATTTTGGCTTTCCCTTTCTTTAGGGTTGGGCAGAGTTCCCCGTTCCTTAGTTTAAGGTAAGATCCCTTTTGACAATGCGGTCTTTCACTCACAAAGTGGGCCAGCTTAGTAAATTTTGTTTCTCTGCTTTGTTTGCAGTCAAGTGTTGGTCCTGACGAGAATCCCCTCAACAAAGGGATTCGAAACGCGTAGACCCTGGTTTTTTCTACGGCCAATCGTGTGAAAAAACAGCTTTAAGCCTCATTATTATGCACAGCATTGATTCGATGGCCTTTTTTGTAAAAGATTTATTGAATGAAGATTTTTGTCTCATGTTGTACGTTAGTTTGGTTGTATGAGCAGTATGAGTAGTATGAATGTTGTCCTCATGGGTGATTGTTTGAATGAATATAGTGGTGTCTAATTGTTTCTAATAATGTCATCATTAAGTTATGTGCTTTTCATGTTTTTTGTAATGTATATGTATTGCTAAAACTCAAAATGTTTCTAAATGTGAACTAAAAAATTAGTCACAGGATTAAATCCAACGGAATAATTGGTTGTCTGTGCCCTTGTTTTACTCTGGGAACAGAAAAATTTTAGGCAAATCCACACGCAGCATTGGCTCGTCTTTTTGTTCTTATATTTTACACAGCTGCGCTGCAGGAGCAGGCAGCTGCAACGTTGTGGGCAACATTTTTAATTTGAGAGTCCCAGAGTAGGGGCTCCCCAGGCGCTGTAGCGCCACATGCTTATTTGCACAGCTGTACCGCCATTTAGCGGCAGCTGCAATGTTGGGCAAACTTTTCTTTGAGGGTCCCAGAGTGGGGCTCTCCGGCGTAGTGGCATCAAAGGCTAACCTGCAACGTTGGGGGCATTTACAATGTGTGCAGCTTTTCCCAAAGGTTTGCATTGCTGATTTTGTGCCTAAGTATGGTTTGTTTATAATGCATTCATGCTGATGTTCTGCACAATGTGTTTTTATGCTCTATGAGATGCTATGATTATGCCTAATGCTAATGTGCATGCCTAATATCATGTTATGGTGTTTTAGGTTCATGCCTGATCTAAATGTGATTTATGCCTATCGTGGTATAGTGCTAGGTTCATTCTTTTACCAGTAGCTACTGGCTGTTATTACTGGTTGGTTACATTTACTGTTTATGCTTGGTGTTGGTTCTAGCAGCGACCCAATTGGCGCTGCCCTGCACATAGTCCCCTGTAAATAATGACCTGGTGCCAGTTGGCACAGTGTATATATCTGTGATGGTGATTCTAATGTGTTTTACATAATACAAAGGCTATTTCTATATAACCTTGTGTGGAGTCTCTTTTGTAGTGTGCCTAGTGTGTCACCGCGTGGGTGTGTGTGTTGCGCAAATGCTTTACACATTGCCTCTGGGATAAGCCTGACTGCTCGTGCCAACTTGCCAAGGGGGTGACCAGGGGTTATCTTCAGTGTGTAATTCCCTCACCCTGACTAGAACGGGGGTTTCTGCCTGGCTTTGGCCTACTGCAATAGCTGCTTTCAAAGCCTCGGGTGACAGCATAGAAGCAACCTTCCTAATGCATTTTAGTACGCCAAAGCACTTTGCCGTGACTGCTTTGATCAGAGGGATCATGGACCAATGATTGTCTACAGTGACGCTCAGACTACTGGCAGAGGTCGTTGAGACAGGAGGGGCATCGAGCTCAGAGGGCCAGTAAGTGTTGGCCCAGAGATCCACCCTGGGATTGACAATAACCAGCTCAGTCTCATCTGCCTTTAGCTTGAGGGAACTGGCGCCCATTCAGCTCCAAATGAACTTCAGTGTAGATTGAAATTCCTGATGGGATTGGGCAGTGTCCCCAAGCTGGAAGAAAAGCTGAGAGTCATCAACATATTTGTAGAATCTACAACCACGTCTAGAAAGGGCTGAGGTCAATGGACAGATGTAAACATTAAACAGCAAAGGAGATACTGCTGTGCCCTTGAGGACCCCAGAGATGACATGGGTGTTATAAGAGGAAAACTGGCCTTACTGCACTTCCTGCTTGTGGTCCCAAACAATGAGGATATCAGAGCCTGACTTGATAGATCGGCCGCCTTCGAACGATTCAGCAGAATCGCGTTGTCAATAGTATTGAAGGTGGCTGATAGATGTAGGAGAACGAGCCCCTACACATGTCCCAAATCCAACTCTCATTGTAGACCACTGAGGACAGAAAGCATCCCTGCTTCTGTACTGTAGGCTGGGTGTAAACGAGCCTGCAATATATGAAGGAAGTTGGATGAATAAAGGAACCTACTTAGTTCCTGAGCAAGAAAACTTTCAAAACGTTTGGCTGCTTGGAGGAGAAGTGAAATGAGGTGATCATTTTTCAGCGGATTAGGATTGTCTCCCAGCTTCATCGGTAAGGGAAGTATCACTGTAGTTTTATACCTGTCAGGAATAAAGTCCTGAGTGAGTGGCTTAATCAAAAGGTCCATCAGAGGGTTGGCTGTTATGGCACACAGATCTCACATAGCGGTGGAGGGGGGGCAGGAATACATCAGAGCCAGATTTCATCTTTTGAATCAGAGAAATAAGAGTCTCATGCTGGAATTGGGGAAACTGAATCAAAGAGTAAAAATTAATGGTGCCACAGTACACATTGTCCTGAAGTTGTTGACGTATAGAAGTAGTTGGAAATTGGAATGTTATGCCTAATTGATTTCATTTTCTCCCTGAAAGAAGTACTGAGTGTGTTGCATAGATTTAGGGGGCTCTAACATCCCAGTTACTTGGTTTGGACAAGGGACTTTGATTAATATCTTAAAAGTGTCCTTCTGTTTATTTGCCACTAAATTAAAGTGGTTAGAATAAAAGGAGGATTTGGTGGTGAGGAGCAAGCTTTTATACTCATTCAAACACTCACTTAAATGCTCTCTTTCTAAAGTGCCACAGTTTTTAAACCACTGCTTTTCCAGTTGGTTTAGTTTGAGCTTTGCTGCTTTTAATACATCATTGACCCACAGAGCATGTTTAGAAGAAGGCTGCATCATTCAAGTATGTTTTGGGACATGTAGATCATGGACATCCTATAGCCAGATAAAAATCCCAAAGAGGTCCGTTCAACAAAGGGGCTGGAGACGCGGCAGGTTTCACAGAAGGTATTGGCTATTTCTGCAGCCTTGCACATTTATGGGGCTTCTAGTTAGCAGCCACAAACAATTACACTGCTAACGTTCAAGATGGCGGCCAATAATAATCTAAACACAACAAAGTAATACAAAGAAAACCATTGTAAAACACACAGTTAACAAATAACTAGGTGCAAAAATTTTAATGATTTAGTGTCTCTGTCCACCAAACAAACACCCACACCCCCAGTTATCGGTGTGCACTCACTGTCCTGCACATTTATAGGGCTTCTAGTTAGCAGCCAGAAACAACTAGACTGGTAATGTTCAAGATGGTGACTAATAAAGGATGTAAACAGAGCAAGGTAAAGCAGAGAAAACAAACTTTTTTAAAACACCCAGTTAAAAATAGCCAGGGCCAAAAATAACAAAGAATTAGTGCCCCAAACCAACTTCCACACCCCCACCCCCAGAGTTATTGACACACATGCACTGCCCTGCACATTTATAGGGCATCTAATTAGCAACCACAAAGAACTAGGCTGCTAACGTTCAAGATGGGGCAAAAAATTATCTAAACAGAGTAGGTTAACCTCTTCTGTGCCCATGATGAGATAGTCTCGTCATGGAGCACGGTTGCGCTGTGCCCATGACGAGACTATCTCGTCATGAACCCCACCCACTAATGCAACGCCCGGCACAGGAGGGGGAAAGGGTGTGGCACTGAAGGGGTTAAAGAAGAGAAAACAAACTTTTTAAAACACACAGGTAAAAAATAGCCAGGTGCAAAAATAGATTAGACAGTTTAATTTTAATGAAAGTTTTTGATTTGTGTTTGTGGAGCAGATTCTTTAGGCATTTTATATTTAATATCTATTTTAATCCCCAGTTAACTTAAAATGCTTACTTTTTCCAAACTAGATCTCACAGTTGGGTTGAATCACTCTTGATGCCTCTTTTTTTTTTATTGAAGTTACACTTTTATCTTTCTACATCACAAATTTAAGAGCAGAGAATACATTGAGAAAGTTCATTATTATTTGATAGAACTTTCTCTGATTGTTCAGCAATCTGAAACATAGCAGCACTGCCATTTCTGCTGCCGATTTCAGAATTCTCCAAAACCACTGATAACAAATGGCACTTGAAGGAAAGTTAGTTTGCAGTGTTTAGCCACTCACTCCCACGCTTTGACTCACTTGAGATCATTATTTTGGTATTTACAAGCAGGTGTAGTGTACAGAAGGTACAGGTAGTGTACTATACACTGCTGGCCAATGCTTTCAATTTTCAGAGCTCAAATTCTACATTTTTCTCAGTGCTTGGCTAACAGGCTTGTATATAAACACTCCTGTCTTTAATTGGGAACTGGTGCTACTGAGATGCATGGGCAATTACAGGAAGATTTCTAGATTTTTTTTTATTTTTTTTGAGTCTTTATTATGAGTTTGGTGTAGAAAAAATTATTTGTATTCAAGTAAGCAAATATTAGGGACACTGCCCAAGTAAACATTTGCAACTGTGAAAGACTTCCCTCAGCGGGCCATTTACAAGCATCTATTATTTCAAGTAAGTTCCAAAACATGTTTTTAGGATTTTATCGCAGGACACGCATGAGAGGTGTGCGTCTTTTGCCCTCAAGCTGATCACCTGCTCTTGTTAAAGTGGGGGTTTAGTGGTAGACATTCTAGGGAAAAAACTCTTTACCTGATTCTATTTCTTATCAAAAGTATCTAATATAGCACAAAAATAGGAAAAAGGGGCTCTGCGAAAGAGTGCCTGTTTTTTCCCTCCTAAAAATGGCATCCATGAAAGGTTTGCTGTACTAAAGTCACCATCTTCCCAGCTTCCATGAACATGCAGAGGTGAATCAAAAACCAACTTTCTTACCACAGTTTGGCAGTTTTCAAAGAGGTAGCCCATTTTTCTTGCTTTTTATGCTTTCAACCTACTTCCAGTTTGTGGCGGACACCAATTTGAAACCCATGGATGATCCAGAAAAGCTGCAGATTTCTGAAAAGTAGACAGTATTCTAAATTCAGCATGGGGTCATATGTGTAGATCTCTCAAGATTATCCCAAATAAACTAACTGCTGAAATAAAAAGGTAAGTGGGAAAAAACTGCCATTTGTGACAATGTTTTCACCTGTAACTTTTTGTCACAATGATTGATTTACAAAAGCAATATACCATTATGTTCGCTAGAACCTTGTGGTTGCAGGGATGAATAGGCTTGTAGATTCTCTAAGAACCCAAGGTACCCAGAGCTAACAACTGAACTGCACTGCATAAAGGTTTTTTATTGTGTACTGAGTACAGACCAATTAATATGTTGAAATATGCAAAGTGAAAAATAGGTATGAAAGAAACCTATGTATTTCTTAAAAGGACAGAAGATATGGAGTGTTGGAGCAGTGGTTATTTGTACATCTCGGAATTTGTGGGCTCCCATACTAGCCTGTGATTAAGTGGAAGTTTTTCAAAATGTCTTCTTTCTTACACAGAGGCTTAGGTTTGGAAGGCACAATTGCCGCAAAATCCAATTTGTAATCACAAATTTTTACTGCTCTAAGTTCCCTATGTTCCCTCATGTCTTCCAATAAAAATGGAACCCCACTTTTGTGAGTATGCCTAGTGCCTGCAGAGGAAATGGGGCAAAATGTAACAGGGACATATCACATTTTTGCACTGAAAAATGACACTTTTTTTGCAATGTCGGCAGATATTGATTGTGGCCCCTAAATCAGCCTGTACCTAGGGAAACCTAGTATCCCTGCACATTTTTACAAACTAGACACTTGGATTAAATCGAAGGCGAGGTGACCTGCATGGTTCTCTCCAGGATTTTGTTTACCACGAATCCCTTGCAAACCTCAAACTTCGAGTAAAAAGTCAAATTTTCCTTAAATTTCTGTGATGCAAGGTTTTGGAATCTGTGGGGAGCCACAAACTTCCTTCCACCCAGCATTCCACCAAGTCTCCTAATAAATAAGGTGCCTCACTTGTGTGGGTAGGCATAGTGCCCACGAAAGGAAAGCACCCGAAAGGAAACATGAACACATCACATTTTTCCACTCAGAACTGACCCTTTTTTTGCAATGTTGGTAGCTGTGGATTTTTGGCTCTAGCTAAGTCGGGGCCTAGAGAAACCTAGAAACATAGAAAACCTGTAAATGTTTGAAAACTAGACACCTGGGGGAATCAAGGGTTAGATGACTTGCTTGGCTGTCACCAGGTATATTTACCCAGAACACTTTGCAAACCTCAAACTTAGGCTAAATAAACACACTTCCCCAAATGTTGGTGATGTAAAGTTCTTGAATATGGAGAGAGTCACAGCCTTCCTTCCACCCAGCATTTGCCTAAGTAGGGTGGGCGGAGTTTGCGTAGTCGCACTATGCAAAGTTCCGCGAAACGGCAAAAAATCTCTGCGAGAACACAGAATTCCGCGAGCTCGCAGAATTACTGTGCCACCAGAAGAATTGTTGTCTCCAGCAGTGACCGTGTGTATCTGTAACTTTGCCACCGCACCGAAAGGTGCCGGGGTCCCTAGAGTGAGCTGTCCATCATAGTGGTAAAATGGTGGGAAGGCGTTGCATACCGCTAGTGTGTGTGGGGCAGGGCTTCTATGCGAGTTCACATGCCTCTTGTTTATAAAAGGTCAGAGACCGATCAGAGCAGCAGATGAGGGGAGAGAACCTCCTGGTCAAAGAAGATGCCACCGTTTTGTGCAATACCTCTACTCAACTGGAGTACTACTGGCTAATCAGTAAGTACTACCTCGTTAGGTAAATGACAATGTATAGTGCCTTTCCTACACTACGCTACAGCTGCATAAAGGGCCAGAAGAGTTGTCTCCAGTGATCATGTGTGTCTGTAACTTTGCCACCACGCCGAAAGGTGCCGGGGTCCCTTGAGTGAGCTGTCCATCATAGTGGGAAAAGGGCGAGAAGAAGTTGAATACCGCTAGTGTGTGTGGGGCGGGGCCAAATGGGCAGGGCATCTAGCTATGCGAGTTCAAATGCCTCTTGTTTATAAAAGGTCAGAGACCGATCAGAGCAGCAGATGAGGAGAAAGAACCTCCTGGTCACAGGAACTACACCGGGATTGCGCTCGAGAAAGTCATGGCTGCAAAGACCTCCATCAAGGATCACAGCTAATTTTCGATGGTAGATATGGGGAGAAAGTATACCTGCCCAGCATCGACCGTGCTCACTAATTTTTTGGGCTGATTAATGCGTTACTGAATTTGAGCTTCAACTCAGGCACCTGCTTTATTTATCTGTAAGTGCTTCCTGTTGAGGTTTAGTTTTTGTGACAGGAGCATCGAGCAAGAATGAATCCTGCCCTGCATATTTATCCAGGAAGATGCCACCGTTTTGTGCAATACCTCACCAATGCAATGCCCACGTATTCCGGTACGCCGCGGATCGGGGAATTTTCGTCAATTCCGCGTTCCATGCCTAAAACGGAATTGCCGAAATTTTGCAATTGCCGCAAGCAGGATGGAATTTGCCGCCCACCCTTACTAAGTATCCTGATAAAGACAGTACCTCACCTGTGTGGGTAAGCCTAGTTCTCGCAAAAGGGAAAGTGCCCAAATCACAACATGAACACATCATATGTTTCCAGTCCCCGCCCCTATATTGTTTTACCTGGTGCCTTTTTTCCCTTTTGTCTAGTGGAAACTTTGCCCCCTGGAGGGCATTCTGGGGGTAATTGCCCTTATCTTCCCCCGGGAGGTGGGATGACTGACTGTGCCTTTCGTGCGTCAAGTTGGCTTTCTACCCACTGGGGGAGGGCAGATTGAGGGTAATGACCCCCATCTGCCTCCCAAGGAGGGCAGGCATACTGTCTGTGCCCTTTTAGGGTGGAGGTATGGCAGGCCCATGGTGGGTAGCCTCCACCCCTATGTTTTTGTCTCTAGTGCCTAGTTTGCTTTCTGCCCCTTAGAGGATTAGATTGGAGATAATCACTCGCCATTAGCTCCCTAGAGGGGGCGGAAAGTCTGCCTGTGTCCTTTCTGGGTGGGGGTTATTTTTAAAAAATGTATCTTGATTTCTTCCTGGGGGGCAGATTGGGGGTAATCACCCTCATTGCCCCCCCCCCCCCCCAGGGTGGGCAGAAGGACTGCCAGCATATTTGCTTGGGATGAAGGCATGGTCATGCCCATGGTGGACAGCCCCATCCCTCAATCATTAAATCAGGATCTTGTAGAGTGCGGCTACTCACCAGTGAGGGTCTCAAGGCTCTGTGGGGGGGCTGCTGGTCCCTCTGGATGCAGCATCATTCGAAGAGGTGGAGGAGCAGGGCGTTCCAGGTCTTGGCGGCAATGTAGGAGAATAAACTTCCACCGATTCTAGTCTTATGGATCCTGGGGACGGAGGCTAGTGCGAGTTGGGCGGAACAGAGTTGTCTGGCAGGTACATGGAATGCAAGGCAGTGGTTCAGGTATGCCGGTTCTTCGTCGTGAAGACTTTGTCGAGCGTTGCCTATATTTGTTATAATATTCCATGGTATTTAGTGGGCTGTCTGATCCTACCCCTCAGGGGGCAGATTGGTAGAAATTACCCCCATCCATGGATGGCAGAAAGACATTTTTTCAGTTGGTGGGGGAAGCTCAAGCCCTTGACTAAGGGGCCACTCCCTCATGTCCCTGGGGCCGAGCGGGTGGATCCCTGCTTGGGGATCGCTCACATGTGGAGATCCCCAAGCAGGAATGCATTGGTCAGAAATAGCACAGAAAAGGGGAGATTCTACCCTTTCCAACATTACCTCTCCTGAAGCAATCAATGATGCGGGCTGAGATATGCCCATGAGCACTGATTAAATAAAAGTAAAACAAGCGCTTTGGCTTATTTTACTTTCACTTTACTGTAATGACGTCATTTAAAGGGAGTGCTGGTGTCGGCTGTTTGCCGACACTCGCATGTTAGAGCTTAAAGTCATACCGCGCAACCTAACAATATCTAATCTCCTGTAGCTCATTTATTAATGCCGCCAACCGCTTGCACGAGTTCAAATACCCCTTTCCCACGAAGGATTATAAGTAGCTCCAATTAATTTTATCTACAACTGGAGTAAACAAGATCATGATTTGTAAAGTGCAGCAAATCACCCGTGAGAGTATCGAGGTGCTGAATTGAAGGCATGGGAGATTAAGTGATTTACCCGGAATCACAGGATGTTGAGCCGACGCCAAGACGCAAACCTGGTTCCCCCAGCTCCAAAATGCAAGAAATATTTTCCTAAAGAGCAGAAGATTAAAAAAACTGAAAAAAACAATTACCTTGGGTTTCAGAGAAGCATGCTACTTGGTGTAAATTGCTTCAAATCCTCTTCAGGAGTAGAAAGGCTATATAAAAGCAATCACAATACAGTGCGGTACAATTGCATTCTCTACTGCTGGATCATCACGAGAGCTATCAAAATCATGTAATGCACAAAAGCACATGATGTTTAGCATTTAACAGATAATATCATTAAAGATGCATTAGAAATGTTTTGCCATTTAACAAAAGATGTTATAGGATTGAGGACCGTGGAACTGGGATAGCTAAATGTACCACTTATGTTCAATATAGCTTTTAAATTAGAGAGTGGCAATACCATGTGCTGTATTCTAACAAAGTCGGGATCCAAACGGAATCTAAGGATGTTTTACTTGTTAGAACTTTGTGTTACTTGGTTTGAAGCAATTTTCACTACATAGAAAACGAAGTCTACCAGGACCATCAGAAAAGTATGTATAGGAAATCCCCCAAAAATAGATTGAATTTTTTTTCTACAATCTTTACACACAGTTTCGAACAATCTTTAGAGCATTTAAAAACAAACAATCGATTGACTGGGTGGTTGCCTTTCAACAATTCTTTGGTAGGCTCAGGGAAAGTAGTTTCTGGGTCTGGAAAAACAGGTATTTTAATCTTTGCACCATGATACAAATACACTACGTGTCAGGGTGTTCACGGCAATAATTAATTTTTTTAAATAAAGTAAATAACTACATCTACTGGTGTTAGACAATAATTCTTTGATCGTGACACAAAAACCTGCACCTCTTCACCATCTGGTTCATCGGCTGCTTATGTGTCTGCGTTTCATTGGACTGCAATGGGGACTATCATCCCGTTTAGTGCAACAAGCCCACTTTCATAATTGATGGAACAGGACAGTCAGTGGACTTTGCTGTCTTTCGCGCCTCAGATAAATCATTCATGGGAACTAATGAAGAGCCTGGTCACAGGAGTATGCGTTGATATGGGCACTTATTACAGACATTAGGGCCTCAAGCTTGCCGATGGACATGTTTGAATTATTCAATCTTGCATTCAGACAGAGGTATTACATTAATCTGATGAAGGACCTCGAAATATATAGTAACACGTGTGAATCTTGCTTGTGCATACCTTAAATCATATATCCCTATGCAGACTTTTATTGTACTCCTGCACAGGTAAACGGTTTCATTGCTTGGGTCGCATAGCAATCAATCATTTTTCTCCCACCATGCCACCTCAGTTTGAAGCCAGTCATATGCAAATCAGCCTTGACACTGTTCCTCGTGGGAACAGTCCAGCTATAACTGCCAGGCCGGGTCCTCCCTAAACCAGAACACAAGCAACCTAGGACCGGTTTCATCCTAGTTAGGGTTCATCAGGCAGGTTTAACTTGGTCCCAGGGGCACAGTGAGGTCGGGACCCATGTCTGGGCATACACCGGCACACTTAGGGCGTTAAATGCAAAAAAACAAGGTAATGGATGGACTGCCTGAATTAATCTCAGCCACTGGCAATAGCTAGGTCCAAATTGAGAAGGCATGATGTGCAAAATAACGAAGGATTGGGATGCATCCCCAAGTAATTACCATGGCTGAGATCAATTCAAGCATTCCATCCATCACTTTTTGTATACTTTAGTATGTTGCCCTAAGTGGGATGGGTATGCCCAGACTTGGGTCCCATGCACACTACATCACAGGAACCAAGCTATGCCTGGCGGATGAGCCCATATCAAGGGGAAAACCAGTCCTGGGTCGCTTGTGCTCCTGTTCAGGGAGGACCTGGCTTGGCAGTTTGGTTTGGACTGTTCCCATTGGAACTGGGTCAAGATTGATTTCCATACAGCTGGGTCCAAACTGAGGTGGCCTGGTGTGCAAAATAACGATGGACTGGGATGTGGCCCTGAGTAATTACCAATTGCTGAGATTAAGTAAAGCATTCCATCCATCACTTTTGTAGACATTAGTATGAGGTTTACCAGGACCACTTTTCTCCACTCGAAAGGGGCACCCTTTGGGGTGCACTAACTGTGTGCTAATTCTTTGTAGCACACAGTCAGTATCCCTCCTGATGGCCTCTCTGCATCTGCTCCCTCACCATGCACAGTGTTGCCATCAATGAAGTTCTTTCAGATGTCAGATTGATGCTATCAATGATGTCATAAAATATTTCACTAGTGACGAAATACGTGAGGTAATAAACAGTGCATGGTGAGGCCAGGAGTGATAATTACTTCATGTTAACTATAAGTGGTGAATTTTATTGGTGTTTTGAGTTTAAAACATAACTTTGTAACAGACATTTTCTCATAACCATAGCATCACTTTAACCTTTGTTTTGTTGTGTGAATTTCTTTTTTTTATTTGACCCCAAGGGATGGCCTTCTGGGACCCTCCAACGAGGGCCAACAAGAATCTCGGGTTTTTTTGTTTTTAAAATGTAAAGATTGCCATACCCAATCCTCTACTGGCAGCCAAGCCCCTGCCATGTGCGGCCTCAGCCATGTGCAGTATGAGGTCGGTGGCATGGCATGGCCTGGTCTGCGGCCGGGCCCCATACCCAGCTCCAATCAGGCAGCAACTCAATACAGACACCCACGCCACATTCTTTATTTTTTCTTTTCAATTCTGTTTTTAATTCTCTTCATGATTCTGTGGGAGTTTCAGAGCAGCAAGCTTGAACGCCCAGCGAGCTCAACCTTCCAGATATCTGTAAATTTTAGAACTCAATTCCTCAAAAACTATTGAACAGATTTATACTATCACTTTTTCTGAGTAAAAATCAAACTTTCTGCCAAATTTGGTGTACTTCTGTTCAGGCATTTTGGCTGTAGTGCTGTTCAAAATTTTCTATGGAAACTGCATGGAGGTTTCGCCTTTTGAGCCCCTCCCTTTTTCTTGGCCCCCACTTGACAGATCACACTTACAAGGAATGACCAGAGGTGAATATTTTTTTGGGGGGGTGGGGGGATTTCAGTAACAATTTGTCAAACTGCACCAAATTTATCAGAACAAAGAAGGCGCTTACTTCGGAAAGTCTGCCTTAACTGTAACTACACATTGGTGACTGCTAATCTACACTGCTCTGCACCCTGTTTTTTCTCTTACTTTTTCTCTCCCTCTGCACTTTTCCACTGTGTGATCTCAAACTTTCTCCCCTCACTCCCACCATTTATTACATTTGATAGCTTTGGTCTCTCTTTCCCTCTCTTTATCCTCTGCTCTGCACCCCATTTTTCTCGCCCTTTTTCTCTACCGCTGCACTCTTCCACTGTGTGATCTGGAACCGCCCCTCTTCACCCGCCATGTACTTCTTTTAGTGAATCTGCTCCCCTTTCTTTGATCTACTTTCCTTTTTTCCAGCCTCTGTTTCCCTCTGTCTGTTACCCTCTTGCTTTCCCTGTCCCCTTGCTTTTTCCTTTCACAGGCTCCTGCTGACTTCTTGAGTTCTGTTTATCAGCCCAATAGCTGTGTACTCTCAAGACTCTAATCAAACTACATTTTTAGAGCTCTCTAGCAGCATTTTTATTACAAACTGTGCTTGTGTTAATTATGAAGGTTTGTACATTTTGTGCAATTCTGCCCGTCACTAACAAACTCTACTGCTGCTAGACTGAGTTTTTATCATCTCCCGCCTCTCCAGCCATTTCCCTCTTCCTACCAGCTCTCACAGGCAGAGCTTGTGGATTAGAAAGCTGAACACACCCTTCCTCCAGGTCCACTCATTTGGTGGTTGCTGGGCAACCTTTTGGTTGGGCCTATATGTGAGCCTAAGAGTCTGAGAGATGGCCACATGGCCACACCACCAGTCTTTACAAGCCCTCCCCAGGGCATCTTACCCTGAATATCAAGGACAAGAGCAGTTGCCTCTTTGGGCCTGTTCAAGCTGGCAATGACTGAATGCCAGAAATGTTGCTCAATTCACTAACTATGCACTCTCACCAGTAAGCAGCCAAAAAGACAGCCATGTGCACAAGCTTACAACAAACACATGCCTCTCTCTACCAACAAACAGGGTCCAGCCATCCACCACACTCTCACCAGCACTATCCACTAATATAACACACTCCTACACTAACAACAACTCTGCTACAACACAACCAAAATCACATGTTGCTTATATATCAATAATCCACAAAGCACATACCCTCAACCTCACAAACACTTCTCACAAACACCCACCATGTACAAAGTCATTCCACTACCCTCTGCCTTCTCCTAATATTGCCTTTGCCTCTTCTCTCAAAACTTTTTGGTATACTGAAAAAAATGTTGGTATACTTAAACAGGTGATGGATAATTATCAAACATATATCAAGGATAAAAAGTTGAGTAAGATTCAAAGGAACGATCGTGACTACAAAGAGGGGCGCATTTACACTTTCGCCAAAAAATGTGACCACCTGTCAGGGTCTGATGACAAAAAAAGAAATAGGGAGGAAAGGGAGGATGTCGATGATGTCCACTCTGTAAGTAACCTCTCAGTCTCCTCCACGAATAGCACGACATCTTCTAATACTAATCAGGAGATCCCTTTAGGGGAAGGGGCCTCTTCCTTTCAAAAGGAATTGGCAAAGTTACGCATCTCAAGCCGTATACAGCAGAAAAAAGAGCAGCAAAAACCAGGAGGGGAGGTAACAAAAGGAAAAGGGGCCAACAAGCCGCCAATAGAAAAAACGGAGGTTGTAGCCAGACCCAAGAGATCCTGACCAATCAGACTCCCCGTGATCTATATGACAATACTGGTGACAATACTGGACACTGCAATATGGGTGATAATATCTCTGACTTAAGAATTGTAAATCTTTCTAATAAAGTATTGGATGCAGAGGAAACTAAACTTTTGTGTAAAGGTCTTAACTTTTGTCCAACTCAAAGTGGGGATTTTACAAACATACATGTCGACCTTTTTAAGTTTACTAGGATCCTTAAGCTTAGAGATTTCTACTCTGAGCAAGCCCCTAAACAAGTAAAACCATTAACTATTGGGGAAGATGGAACACACACTATTGCAGATGTACGTAATATCCAATGCCTTCTTTCCATTTCTGATGAGGAAGGTTCTGACATGACAAGTTTACTCAGGGAATTGGATATTACACAGGATATACCAACCAATAGTCTCCTGCGCCCTAAGTCTAAGTTTGTCCCTGCCAGTGGTTACCACCCCAATATTGATATCTTTCATAGACAGGTAACAAAGGATCTATATAAACTTGAAACCCCAAGTAAACGCAATGGTTACGCCAAAATGAATCTTACTTCTTGTGAACGCCAGGCACTACAACGTCTCAGGGAAGATCAAAAGATTGTTATTCACGAAGCCGATAAGGACGGCAACGTTGTGGTAATGAACCGTTGTGATTACTTGAATGATATTGACCGGCAGCTTAGTGATATAAATAACTATTAAAAGATAAGTGAAAATCCTATTCCTAATGTCACATTGAAAATTAATTCGATGTTATGTGAATGGAGGGATTCTTATTTAATCACTGAAGACGAATACAGAAGCCTAGGGGTTGATGGTCCCTCTTATCCATGTATTTACATTTTGCCTAAAGTGCATAAGGGGGGACAGTTCCCCCCTGGAAGACCAATCATTTCTGGGGTGGGCGCACCGACTGAGAAATTGGCTGAATAGGTTGATTTAAAGTTACAGAAACATGTTTTGGGCCTACCGTCATACATTAGGGATAGCAAGGACATCTTAATGAAGCTGCAGAACTTTGAGTGGTCGGATGAGCTTGTGTTCGTTACCTTTGATGTCGAAAACCTTTATACTTGTATAGATAGGAAATATGGTGTCATGGCTGTGCAGTCTTTTCTAAATAAGATGATTGTCAATATGATTGATCTAATACTTTTGAACAATTTTTTCCTTTTCAATGACCGTTGGTTCCAACAGGTCAAAGGGACTGCGATGGGTTCCAGGTTTGCTCTCTCTTATGCTTGCCTCTTTATGGGGTGGTATGAGAGGGAGCACGCCTGGGCCAGATGTGCCTCCCCGTGGACCCAGTATGTGGTGTACTGGGGGAGGTACATCGATGATGTTATCTGCTTATGGTCGGGATCAATCGAACAATTGGAACAATATCACCTTTATTTAAACATTAACCTGTTTAATGTGAAGCTCACTATGGCCTATCACAGAGAGACTATCAATTTTCTAGATATTACTTTTTATGTCAGGGATGGGATTGTTCAAAGTAAATTATATCGTAAGGCAACATCCTGTAATTCCCTCCTGCACGCCACATGTACACACGCGAGTTCCGTCATTACAAATATTCCTTTTGGCGAATTGATCCGCGTAAGGAGAAATTGTAGCGAGCAAGAGACTTTTCAGGCAAACGTCATTGAGACTAAACATAGATTTGTCAAACGAGGTTATGACATTAGAAATGTCACTAGAGCTGAGACAAAGATTAATTCAACTAACAGGGATACTACTCTGTGCAACAGACCAAAAAACAGAAAAAATTCACAAGAAAATAATACTGGAATTAGGTTTGTTACCCAATACACTACACATTGCAATAAGATCGTCAATGTACTTCGTAAGAACTGGCATTTGTTGACAGATATCCCTGGTTTGAGAGGATCCCTAGGGAACCGTCCGTCCATCACATACAGGAAAGGCAGGACAATATGTAATCATCTATGTCCCAGCTATGTTACATCAAAATCTAGTGGTGGTACATGGCTGCCCCCCAAACCCAAAGGTTTTTTTCGTTGTGGGACTTGTGTAATATGCCCTATGGCTAGAAACAAAATAACTTATTTTTCTTACAATACTGAACATAGATATACGATTGACCAGTTCTGCAATTATAATTCTACACACATTGTCTATGTACTGGGCTGCTCATGTGAAAAGATCTATGTGGGCAGCACGGTACGTCCATTGAAATTACGAATTCAGGAGCACCGACGAGCCATTAGGGGTAAAGATTCAAGATACCCCATTACAGAACATTATAATTTGACACATGCACACGACAATTCATTTTGGTTCCATGCAATTGAACATATCCTGCCCAATAAAAGGGGAGGTAATAGAGAGCTGATGCTGAGGAGGGCAGAAGCTAAATGGATATGCCGCTTACGGGCCACCCAACTTGGACACAACACTGATAGCGAAATGCACTATTTCTTGTGAATTGGTGCTTTGTTTGAGTATTTGGGCTCAAATACTCGTTCTTCCTGTGTAATTAATCCTCTATCGGAACCCCATTGTAGATCTGGGACGCTATTATTTATGTGCTTAGCTCCCGTTTTGAGAACATATATTGACAGAATGGGGCCGAGGTTGGGTTTTTTCAGAAATTTCTATTCCTTTTTTGTGACTCCCACCTCTTATCTGATTAATATTGTAAATGTGGGGGGCTATTGGATATGAGTGCTGTGAGTGTAATCCCACCCTGTACAATATGGGATTGTGATGTTTTGGAAAATGAAGGACAATGTGACATTTTTGGTAACGCATTGTTCATCTGTTACCTTTTGTTTGAAACCAGTGATATTTTTATTTTTGTTGATTGCGACTTCTTTTGCGTGACACGCTGTAAGAACATGCACATATATAACTTTGAAACTTTATTAGTGATATTGACGATTGTTCTTTATCACTAATAGTTATCCCCAGATTGAGTACCCTTTAGGGCTCTGAGATAGGTATTGGGATGTGTACAAGGAACATGGTATGGAGAATAATGGTTCGACATTTAACCAAAACATCTGGTGTTCAATTTGGCCCGTATGATCCAAATTATGCTGTCCACAGTACCGATTCTGAATATTTGAGGATGACACTGACAGCGTAAGTGTGAGTAACGCATCTTTTTGTTCAGTGTCGGTCCCTCGAGAATGTTATTTATGTCGGTCTCGAGGACCCATGTCTGAACATAATGGGTCGTTGCCACATTTGAAGGTGTGGTGCTTTATCTTGTGAAGCTCGTTTTTAAAACATGGCGCTGAACGTTTCGTTATGATTCACAAATCTCTATACATTCTTGATGTTATGGGTCATCTTGTGGATCTTATAAACCAGAGTTTGTGGTGATTTGTCTTGAGGAGTTTGACTTATATCAAACATTTCTATAATACGGGCGTTTGGCACATTTAAGGATTTCGCGGAGCGTACCGACATGATTAATATATCTCTGGTTGTTTTTGATATTGCGTGCAATATTATAGGCGTTATATATCACTGGGTAAATATAATGGGTCGTCATCAGACTTACGATCTTTTTTGGAAATATAATTAAACTTTAACTTTCCTTAATACGGATTCTGAATATTTAAAGATGGCGACGTGCGGGCCGATCCACTTTCAACGGGTCTTCGTCTATTCCCTGACGTTATACGTCATTCCGCACGTTTATGCAAGAAATGTGCTTATAAACCGGGTTCGGAATTGATTCGGTTGCTTCCTCCCTGAACCGTGGGTGTGGAATCTCTATTCGAGAGGCGTCAATTGTAACGCTGCCAGCATGTAAGTGAACTCCTGTGTAGATCACGTGACTTCTATACGTTAGTTTTAAAGGTCGAAAACCATGAGGTTGATATCCTATTTCTAATGCCGTGTTACCATATATTTAGATCTGTTTGCCATGTATTATGAATTGTGGGGACTTTATACTATCGGTGTTCCCTGTAGGATTTACTTTATATTATCAAGGTTAATTCCGACACTGGTCTATCACTGACTCCGCTTTACGTTGATAGCATCCAAATAATGGAGTTTATTATCGTATTAGTAAACGGCCTCAATATTGTGAAATGTGATCTTACACATTAATACGAGTATATACTGATTACACCCAACGAGAAGTTGTACATGTGACGATTTCATTGGTCGGATACGGGGCGATGTTACAGGTTACATCTCCTCGTCTATTTACACGTTGCACGTTACATCTATACAACGATAAGGATTAGAAATGCTTCTGGCCCCCTTGTTTGCTAATATTCGGGGCAATAGGCACACATTTTTTTGAATGACAGGGATTTTTGCTATGATTGGATATAGGAAGCGCCCGTGATATTCCGTTTTGAACGTTTTTGCTCAGACACCGTTTCTGGTTTGTGATGGTGTTTCTATAAACATGAGCTGTTAACATTTTGCAGTTTATTTGGCAAAAGTATAATGGGTGTCATTCGTTCATGTTTTAGATATACCTCACCAATCTTTGACGTTTATCTTCTTGGATATCTACAGAGAAAATTCTTACAAAACGCTTATTTCTGATTATTTTTGGGTGAGATTCCATATATACAAATGTGTTTCCTGATGCATTTAACCAATTTGGAAACTGTACATTATTCTACCTGTTCCTCTCTGCTTAAACTCATGTGCCTCATTTGGGGTATGTTTATTGCACTTATGTTAGTAATATGTGGCATCATGTTATTGGTTGGATTTGTTTCATCTCTCCCTTTACCTGCCCTTTTCTCCTTTTTGTCTGTCTTTTTCCACTTTTGTTTACAAGAAATGATGATTCTATATGATTGTACATAGTATTTATTTTGTAAATTGTTGTTGCTTTTAACTTTGTACGGACAGGATTATTTATGTTGTGTTGGTTATTGGTTATGTCTAAATGTGTCATTTGACATTTTAATTGTTTTTCTTACATATCTGTTGGTGATCTAAGAGTTTAGTGCCATACATGTGATATGAGTATAATTTTCATTTGTTATCAAATGCATATGTCTTTATTTATGTTGTTATTTATATGTTGTTTTGTATCGTTTGCAGCCCTGATGAAGTTCCTTTAAAGGGAACGAAACGCGTTGGCTGTTGTTTTTACATGTCATATGAAGAAGAATAAAATACTACAGTGAATTTATTCGTTCTCACGTAATGGTGACTTCATACCTGGTGCCACCTCCACTTTTCCCTATTTGTCTTCTCTCAAAACTTTCTACAATCAACTATCATACCGCTTCATTACACAACCCTCTCTTCTTGCCACACAAAACCAATGACAACACTCTTTCAACACTCCCCTTCACCAATAAGGCAAAATACTCCAGCTACTTAGTTTACAGCCATCACTCCAAATCCATGTGTACATACTCTCATGCTAAACAGAGACTTTCCTCTTACACCTAATATCACCCTCTTCTCCCTCAACATGCACAGCTCACTGGTCCTTCTCATTACAATCATATAATACAAGTCACTACCAAAATTTCACATAACACTACTACACCAAATCAAGGCTAAAACGCGCAAACAAAATCTCACGCATTTCAAAATTATCAACCATCCCAAAATATCTATGCACATCCACTCTGATCGGAACACCAATATTAGTAGCACACAGTTAAACTCATCTCTAACTCGCACTTTACAACCAACAAATATACCAATCACTCAACCCACAAACACATAATGCTTACTTGAACGTCTAACATCCATTACTGAATTCAGAACCATAAAACATGACCCTCATGCTCCACCACATCACTCGCCCATACATCTCCCACCTTTGCCATATATAAAAAAAATCACGTTTACTACACTCATTATCCCCTTGTCTATCGCATAACAAGTGTATCTATTGGACACAACTCCATAGCCCAGTCCCCTCAATTTGAAAAATTCTCATCACCACCCACACATGCAGAATCAAAAAATATCTTCTAAGCCTTTTGGAGTAAAATAACGAGAAACAAAAACAACGCATTCTATATTCTGCTACAGTTCACACCACCACCTATGGCACACCACCTAAAAAAATGAGAGAACAATGCACACTTGCCTGCTGCATAAACTTACACCACCTCCTTCAAACATCTGCCACATATTCAACCTATTACCAGACACAGAATGTGACTTACTTTTCATAACGGGATCATGGCTAGGGAAAATACAGTACCAGTATTGCATGAAGCAGATCCGTCAAACTGTGACACAAAATTGCATAGGCAAAAGAAGAGGCAGCTTAACCGTAATATTTAAGGAAACAACAAATCTCACCAAAGCTGATGTTTCTTTACAAGGTTCTGAGGCCCTCCTTGTCAGATGCAACCCTACACCAACCTTTTCATCTAGCAGACTCCTCCTTTATAGACTACCACCTAGCAATGGGACATTCTCAGACATATTTCTAGACACAAATTCAAACCGTATTACAATATATTTAACCCTTTGCATCCTAGATGACGTGAACAGACGGTTTGGCAAGCACAATATCCTACACCCCAGAACCATCCTCACTGGCCCAGGCACATACAACCTACAACAGCTCATTCCGAATCCCACACACATCGCAGGACAGACCTAAGATGTCATTTTTGGCAACCCAAACCTAATCACAGGATTACTCCTGTAACGTGGTCAGACCACTATCTGGTTCTCACCAGCTAAACTCATCTTAAACCCAACAAGTATATATTGACCTTGGAACAAACTGAATTTGCACGAACTAAAAATCTGCTTATCTCCAACACAGATCTGGTCACAATAAAATCTGTACAAACACTATGTGGATGGCTCCATGAAGCAAATGATCTCTTAATTCTACTGAAAACATCTACACATAACAAAAGAAAATACGGCTCTTGAATGCATGCAGAATTGAAAAAGATCAAAAAACACTTTGCTAAGCTTAACTCAACTGGCTCAAAGCAAACAACCCCAAGACAACATATGTCTGCACCGACAGAATATACAAGTCAACAATTAAAAATGCTAAAATATATATACTATTCCAGCCGAAACCACAATTTTTAACAGTACCAATACAGAATTATATAAAATACTCACAGGATTCCATAAGCCAAAATGACCATAAGGCACCAATCCCATTTTTCAAGATTTTTGTGACAAACTAGCAAATCATTACACAACTAAAGGAAAAAAATTGATTCTTAATTAACTAACAAAGAAACAGCATCAACACATGCAACAAACCCCTCCAGGGGAAGCCTAATACACCTCTAAGGTCCTTCTTTCTTTCTTTCTTTCTTTCTTTCTTTTCCTTTTTCAGAGCAAGCAAGCCAACCGACTGCCCCTCTGACCACTGTCAACTTCAAATCTTCAAAAACATTCTTTTAACAACTTTAATGGCCACCCCAGGCAAAACACACATCAAAACCTCCTTAGCAACAGGAGTTTTCCCAGAAAATGTAAAAAAGGCATACATATTGCTGAAGTTGGAATGGACGAGGCGGACAGGTAAGTTGTAGCACGATGAATTTATTAGCGCTCCTCATCAAGACAGGGATCCCAGCATGCTGTCCACATCAACTGCCTCTCCGAGAATGCTGTGCCTCCATGGAACACAAAGAGAGAATTCCACAGAGAATACGCCATCCTCACGAGACGCTGCGAGGAAGACAAGCAGACTTTACAACATATTCCCTTTCGCTATAACAGAACAAAATAAAACATTGTATAACAAGATAAAATGCAATACTGAAAAAACAAGGAGAGAAAAGAGAAGAACAAGGAAACAACATCAAAGGAAAAAAAACAGGCAAGAATAATGACGCTAGCAATTACACAATCAAGTCGTAAAAAAATCCTTAAATCTTTCAGTGACATTACGTAACTGTGGATGTCTTCGAACACAGGTAAGACCACCCTTCTCCTCAACAAAGGAGGGTGAAACATGCTTGAAACCAGGATTGTCACAAGTGACATCATTTCTTTTTTTATACAAAGCTATTCTCCTGAAATTCCATTTTTGACCATTCTCCAGTACAACATGCCACTTGTGCACTTCCCTCACCATCATGGGATCAGAGAATGTATTCAGACCATGCTCCCTCCTGCCCAACTTCACTTTGATCAAATCACCAACAGCAATCTTGCCAGAATGCTCAACACCAACAGAATTCCTAACACACTCACGCATCCATTGAGGAGTTCATTTAGTTTTAGGTGTTTTTCCTCTCATTCTTGT
The DNA here is from genome assembly GCF_964204655.1 of Triturus cristatus. NCBI lineage: Eukaryota > Metazoa > Chordata > Amphibia > Caudata > Salamandridae > Triturus > Triturus cristatus. The sequence continues at coordinate 393,328,586 of NC_140585.1, read as the reverse complement.
AAACGGCACCTCATTGGTGACACTATGTACAGTAGTGTTGTGAGCCCAAACCATATCTTGTACACACTTCTGAACATCTTGCCCCCCTTGTATGACCATTTGAAGGGTGCCCTTGACAACCCTGTTCATGCGTTCAACCATGCCATTTCCTTGAGGATAATACAAGGAAGTGCACATATGCTTTATGCCATTATTCATGAGGAAACCTCGCATACCTTGGGAAGTTAGTTGAGTACCATTGTCCATTACTAAGATGTGCGGAAAACCTTGTCTCATGTAAATTGTGCATAAACTCTTAATGACCGTAGTAGTGGTAATGTTTCTGAACTGAACTGAACTCCGATTTCTAAAGCGCACGTAGCTGCCCTGAGGCGTCCAAGCGCTAAGCATACCAACTGAGGTTTGGGTTAGGAAGAGGCAGATTCAGCTCCACAGTTATGTAGTGAACAGGAGCGTTTTCAGCTGTTTGCGGAAGGAGAGAATATCAGGATTGGATCTAAGATGCTGGGGCAAAGCGTTCCACCTCTTAGCTACATTGTAAGAGAAGGAGCGGCCTCCAGACCTTGATTTCTTTATTGGCGGCACAATGGCTAGATTCGCAGTGGTGGAGCGCAACTGTCTTGTGGGGAGATAGGGTGTGATGAAGGGGAGATTGATTGCAGGGCCTAGAGACCAGAAAGTCTGGTGAGCAATGCAGAGTGATTTAAAGTTTACTCTTTCCTTTATAGGGAGCCAGTGCAGTGTCCTCAGTCCGGGTTTTGCTGATGATCTGCGGGGGATTTGTAAGAGTGTTCTGGCTGCGCAGTTCTGTATTATTTGCAGTTTGCGCAAGGTGAGGTTAGGAGCTCCAAGATACAAGGCATTGCCATAGTCCAGCCGCGATTGAATCAGGCCCAGAATCACGGTTTTCCTTGCTTCAAAGGGGAGAAGAGGCAAGATCTTCCTGATAACTCTCAGGATGCCGAAGCAGGTGGCAGATAGTTTTGTTGCCTGTTGATCGAAAGACAGGGACCTGTCAAGCCAGACACCCAAGCTCTTGATGGCGTCTTTGGGGACAGGGGCAGGACCTAAGCTGGGAGGCCAAAGAGTGTCTATGGTGGATGGTACGGTATGACCCAGGAGCATGAGCTCAGTCTTGTCTTCATTGAGTTTGAGACAAGACTTGGTCATCCAGCTCTTGACCATCTCCATACAGCCAGCGAGATCTACATTAGCTGAGGGTCCGCCTGCCCGTGCCAGAGAGATCACCAGCTGGGTATCGTCCGCGTAGGTAACGATCTTAATACCATAAGGACGGACGATCTCAGCCAGTGGCCTCATGTAGACGTTAAATAACGTCGGGCTTAACAATGATCCCTGCGGGACTCCACACCTCAGAGGCTTGCTAGAGGAGGTGACATTGCCTTCATAAACCTGGAAAGATCTGTCACTCAGGTAGGATCTGAACCACTCCAGAGCTAAGATTCTCCTGGACTCCTCTGTGACTGCCAACAGTGCCGTCTCAGTCCCATGCTTGGGGCGGAAACCAGTCTGGGAGGGATCGAGCAGATGGTGTTGCTCGAGAAAGGTTGTTAATATGCTGTTTATGTGTTTCTCCAAGATTTTGGCTGCCCAAGGCAACAAGGAGATCGGGCGGAAGTTGTTGAGATTCTTGGTATCAAGGTTAGGTTTTTTGACCAGAGCCCTTACCATGGCCTGCTTCCACTTTACTGGTACTGTGCTGGTAGAGATTGAGGTATTAAGTACTCTAAGCAGTGTGGGAAGAATGGTTTGACTGGCAGAGACTAGGATATGTGGGGGTGCTGGGTCTCTAGGGGAGCCTGACTTCACCTGGCGCATGAGGGAGGTGAGGAGACCTACCTGTAACTGGGGGAATTCCGCCAGCACCGGAGGGTGGTTGGATGTATGTTCTTGAGGGGGACATGGAGCTGCTTTAGTCAGAGCAGTCTGTTCTGTGGATGGAAAGGAAGAGTAAATAAGATTGATTTTCTGGGAAAAAAAGTTGGCCAGATCTTCGCAACGGAGCTGAGGATTCTCAGTTATAGGAGGGGGTGTGGGGAGGGTGGGGAGGCTTTTTACTATTTTATAGATCTCTTTCGAGCTGGAGCTGGCCTCTGCGATCTGGTTTGAATAGTATAAAGATTGCACACTTTTTATGTCTTTTTTGTATGTCCTGATGGCGTCTCTATAGATAGTTTTGTCTGCTTCCGCATATTCCAGTCGCCATTTGCGTTCCAGTCTCTTGCAGAAGCGCTTTTTCTCCCGTAGTTCAGTGGAGTACCAGGGAGCTGAGATTCTGGATCTTTTGAAGACTGTTTTCTTCAGGGGGAACGTGGTGTTGAGAGAGTTCTGTATCCATTCATGGAAGGATTCATTGGCCTGTGAGGGGGTCCGACCGACTAGGGGAATAGTTTTTTGCAGTTCCAGGGTCCACTGGGCCAGCGGTATTTTAGACCAGTTTCGGGTTTCTTGGACAGTGAGTATAGGGGATGTAGATTTTTCAGTTGTCCAAAGCAACGGGACTAGAGCATGGTCTGTCTAAGGAAGCGTTATAGGGGGACAGGCCTTTAAATGTGGGCAGTTGCTGAAAACAGGATCCAGCAAGTGGCCTTTCGCGTGCGTGGAAGATGAGACCAGCTGGAGCAGCTGCAGAGCGGATAGGTCCCCGCTTAGTTTATTGGCAATGGAGTTATTGGGGTCATCAAAATGTATATTGAGATCACCCAATAACGTAAAGTTAGAGGGTGATAGGGCCAAATCGGCGACTAACGGGGGCAGAGATTCGTAGAACTGTTTGGGAGGGCCTGGTGGGCGGTATATAAGTGCTCCGGAGAAACTTATATTGTGGGAGAATTCCAGGGTGAACGACATGCTTTCGCATTCCGGAAAAGGGTTGGGGGTGCAGCGACAGGTAAAACAGTCTCTGAAGATGATGGCTAAACCACCCCCTCTTTCACCTTCCCGGTCCTGTCTTGTGATTTGGTATTCCTGCCCCAGGATTTGAACCAACTCAGGATCGGAGTGAGGAGTTAGCCATGTCTCAGTTAAAAAGAGAGCGTCTGGTTTTTGTTCGTCAATTAACAGAGAAAGCTCTGTGCAGTGTCTTGAAAGAGACCTGCAATTCAGCAGAAACAGTCTAAGCATTTGTTGGTTTGACGTGTGGGGTTTAGGCTTAAGGTGAGTCTTGCAATCATTGCATTGAGGAGGTAGGTCGAGTGGGGCGTATTTGTGAGCGCAGGTCAGAGTTACCTGGGAGTTGAAGGTCCGGAGTTCCTCGGAGGTGTAATACCGAGTTTGCATGACGGGAAATGAAGGGGTTGTGGCCCCTGGTCCCGGCCCGTCGCGGACGGGCGCAGACGGGCTCGCCTTAGGCGCGCCTTCGGCGCGCAAACGGTGCACCCGCTGCGCTCGTCCGCTGCGCTTGCGTGGAAGGCACATTTAGGGAGAGAGGAAGTGGGCGTGGCCTGGCGTGTGGGCGTGGCCTCGCGATGGCGGCCCTGAGAACTTGCCCACGGAGCAGCGCTCGATCCGCTGACAGTGGGATGCCTGGGATGGTGCTCAAGACAGAGAAGAGCTCTGTGTAAGGTGCAGGTAATTTAAAAAGTTTCAACACAAACTATTACAAATTATTTAAAAATGAGTGAACAAGCCTCCGGCTTCCGCCTCAGAGGTATACAATCCTGATGTCAGCGCTCTCAATCAGCGCTTTTCATAGGTTTAGGGAGTGGGCGTGGCCTGGCGTGTGGGCGTGGCCTCGCGTTCGCTGCGATGGCGGCCCTGAGAACTTGCCCACGGAGCAAGAGTTCTACATCAAGCCATCTAGAGAAAACATCCACTACCACCATGGCAAAATGTTTATTACAGAAAGAAATTCCAAAGGCCCAATAAAGTCAAGACATACTTTTTCCCATGGTGTACCACCGTGATTGCCAGCAATAGAGCCCATGCTTTGTAAACCAACCTTCAGTCTTTTCTCACTCTCTCTGCATAGAGAACACCCTTCCACCCAAACTCTGACATCATCATCAAGACCTGGCCACCAAAAGTTGTTCTTGAGGCGTTTCATGGTAATGGTCTGACCTAGATGCCCTTCATGAGCCAACATGAACAATTTCTTCCAAAGTGCCCTGGGAGGAATAAACATCTCACCCCCCAATACCAAATCATCAGAAACACCAATGTTAAGTTCCTCTTGCAATTTGGCATAAGTACGTAAAGAAGGCTTAACAATACCTTCATGCCTCCAACCAGACCGAATTGTATTGACTTATTCTGGATAGTCAGGATCATCAATAGCAGCTTGATGCCACTCATCCGTGGAGATAGATATAAACTCATCCATACAAGCATCTTCAATACTTGCTACCATACAAACCACCTCCTAATCAAATTCTGTATGCTCCTCCACTTCTAGAGGAAGTCTTGATAAACAGTCTGCTTGGACATTTTTCCAACTGGATATTTACTCAAGTTTGTACGTGAATTCTTGCAACTTAGCTGCAAGCCTCATCAAGCGAGGAGAACTTTTGCTAGCACATCCTGGACTTAAAATTCTAATCAGGGGTTGTGGTCAGTTCTTAGTGTGAAATAAGTTCCCCATGCATAGGTACAAAAATAATGTACATCCCACGCTGCAGCTAAAGCCTCACTCTCGATAACAGCATAATTACGTTCAGAGCTACTGAGTGTACGTGAGTCAAAAGCTACAGATTTTTCCACACCACATTTAGTTTGCGACAATACAGCTCCAACGCCATGGGCACTGGCATCCACTGTGATGAAGGTATCTCTGCCAAGTTCAAATGGGGTGAGAATACCGGCACCGATATTTTCATCCTTCATATACTGAAAAGCTGGAGCTTGCGGAGTATCCCATGAGAATGGTGCCCCTTTCCTCAACAACTGCCGCAAAGCCTCTGTTTTATGTGAAAATTACTAACACATTTAGAGTAGTACTCGATTAACCCCATGAAGGATTTCAACTGTTCTTTGGTAGAGGGTGTGGCTGCCAACTTGATGGCTTTTAACAAATCTTCTTTAGGTTGCACACCCCCTTCAGAGATGGTATATCCCAAATAGTCCACCTCTTTCATCAAAAACAAGCACTTATCTTTCCTTAAAGTAAGACCAGACTTATGTAATAAGTCTAGCAGATTAGCTAAGGTGACATTGTGTTCAGCTTCATTTTTGCCAGTGATAAGAATGTCATCCTGGAAATAGTGAACATTCCTTATGCCTTTAAGTAGCCGATGCATCAGTTGTTGGAACACACTAGCAGCTGAGGCAGGGCCGAAGGGAAGCCTTTTAAATTGAAAAACGCCCTCCATGGTCAGGAAAGCAGTTAGATTCCTAGAATTAGGATGTAAGGCAACCTGATGATAAGCTGACCTTAGATCGAGCTTAGTAAAAAACTTAGCCTTATCCATCAAGAGAACCATCTCAGATATGTTTGGGAGGGGGAAACTATCGACAATAATATTCTGGTTTAACGACCTGAGGTCCATACAGAAACAAAGTTTGCCATCTTCTTTCTTTGTGACAACTATCGGAGAAAGCCACTCCGAGACCTTAACAGGTTCAATAATGTCCTGTTTCTGCATATCATCTAACATCTACCTAACCTCATCACGAATGAGATGGGTATCTTCCTTAGGGGATGTCTGACAGGATGATCAACCTTCTTAAGTTTAATTTCATGCGTGTACCCTCATGTTTTCCCAAATTCAAGCAAGAAATATCATCATATTTTGACAAAACAGAGTCAATTGTAGGATATTCTTCAACTGCTAATACATGTTCGGGAGACTTGGGGTCAATGATGACATGCATGTCATGCTGTTGCACCCATCCTAGGATAGCAGGACCATCATTAGAGACATACACATTGCCCATAGCACTTCTACCCTTAAATTTAAATTTTGTTTCCATGACTCCTTTGATATTAATAGCTTCGCCACCATATCATTTTAGAGAAATATCACTGTTAGTTAAAGTAACATTAGGCCAACATTCTTTAAAAATGCAAAAAGGGAAAATAGTAAACATAGAACCTGGGTCTACCATTAAAGAGAAACAGACCTCATTCAAAATGAAGACAGCTTTAGGTCTCTGTAGAGTGCATGAATGGTCATCCTCTTCACAAAGGGAAATGTCAGGTGGAACACAATCATCATTGATAAAGGCAAATCTATTTCTATTAGAATTTTTGCAGACAGTGCTCAGATGGCCTTTCTTACCACAGTTTCTACAGGTCTTATCTCTAGCAAACCAACCAGCAAAGTCTGCAGCATGATCCATACTGCCACATCTGTAACATCCAGAGAATTTACTTTTGTTGTCGCCAGGCAACCTTGGCTTGGATTTAGAAAGTTGCTTGTTTGTATGATCAATGTCCGAAGAAGTATCTTTCTTTGTCACCACATTTACCGTATCTTCTTTTTTTAATTCCAAAGTATGCATTTCTTGCATGCATTTGTCAGACTCCTCGACTACCTTGGAAATGGAAGTGGCTTCAAGTAAGGTTGGATTTCTGGCAGCCCAAAGTTTTTCTTGCATCCTTTTATTTTTGCACTGTCTAATTAATTGATCAGTCATGGCACCAAAGTCACATTTATTAGCAAAGTTACGTAGAAGAGTAACCATTTTGTCAACTGTCTCTTTATCTTTCTGGGGTAAGGAATAAAATTTGTGGTGCTGCATGACAATGTTGATTTGTTTTCAAAAATACTTGGCAAGTCTCTGTTTCGCCTCAATATATGGATTATCAATAGGCTCACCATCTGCACCAATAATCTCAGGAAGAAATTTAAAAGCATGTTGGCCAGCTTTCCCCAAAGAATTTAATAAAATTGCTCTCCTCCTGGATGCTTGAAACCTAAGACCATCAATGGCTTTTAAATAATTTTCAAAAATGCCAATCCATTCCTCCCATTCTATGGAAGGTGTATCCCTTTCAGATAAAAATGCAGGCGGGGAAGAAATCGTTTGACTGGCAGGCATACTATATGAGAGATGTAATGTAACCAATCAGGTGGGAAATAGTAGAAGCACTCTAACGAGGAGGTGTGCAGATCACCGTGTAAATCTGCAATAGGCTTTGTAAAATGAATAAGATTAAAATGCATTAAAAAAAACAATTGAATGTGGCACATAAATAGTAACAACGAGAGGTGTGCAGATCACCGTGTAAATCTGTGTTGAATATGTAATGGAAAGCCGTGAATGAACACTGTATCAAGAGATATGCGGATCACAGTGTGAATAGCGATAAATTTTAAAAGGCAGTACAGTAAATGAGTAAATATATTTAAAAAACGTAGGTGTGCAGATTACCTTGATCTGCCAGGAAGGTGTGCAGATCACCGTGTAGATATTATAGTAATGCGAACACTGAGGGGCCGATTCCGATCCTGTATTTTTTTGTCCCGTACGACTCGTATCCGTATTTTTTTCCATACTAATCGTACAAGACACGTCCGACTCGTGAAGTACAATTCGTACGGGAAAAAGTACATACGGATCGGCCCAATCCATACGAATCGTAGTGGGAAAACTTGTACGAGACGGACCCGGACACTTTTCCGTACGAACCGTAAAAAGACAGTCTGAGCGTACAACTACGATCCGGACCGGCTTTCCAATTTACGATTCGTACGGAAAACGTCCCGTACACGGGGAATGACTTGTACAAATGCAATGTCGGTGTACGCACCGTACATAGCAATGGCGGTGTATGCACTGTACATACGCGATGTCGGTGTACACACCGTACATAGCAATGGCGGTGTACGCACCGTACATAGCAATGGCGGTGTATGCACCGTACATAGCAATGGTGGTGTACGCACCGTACATAGCAATGGCGGTGTACGCACCGTACATACGCATTGTCGATGTACGCACCGTACATAGCAATGGCGGTGTACGCACCGTACACGTCCACTTCCGTTGTTGCGGTACACAGGGGTTGCTGGACACGTCCCACCAAGTGACCAGACTCTGGTGGTAATGTATGGGCTCCATATTATAGGTTTGGATTTGGGTATGGGGTATGTTTCCTGCCCCTAACCCCCACCCTGGCCCCTGGGTGTTGTTCTCACCTTCTGCGGCATGTGCGTCGGGTCCGGTGCACCAGGTCGTAGGCTAGGAGGACTGGGATGACAAGTACGATTGGGTTCATGGCGTGTACGTCGCGTACCGGGGCTCCGTTGCTTGGCGGTTCACGTCGAACTCTGCTTTTCCGGCTGTGTTTGACTCCCGGAAAAAAAGAGCCGTACGGAGTGACGTAGGGACGAATCGTACTTGCTGGGCAAGAAACCGCTGCCTGAATATGTCCGGACGTCGCGTACAAACTTTTCCGGATCAGAATCATGTTTTTTTTTCCACGTACGGTCTTTTGTACGATTCGTGCGGAAATAGGCTTTCTGTACGAATCGTACTTCCTAGGTTGTACGGGTATGAGTTGTGCGGAGAAAACGCTCCGTACAACGATTCGTACTGCCTTTTCCCAGGATTGGAATCGGCCCCTTAAGTCAGATGAGTAAATAAATCAAAAACGTAGGTGTGTAGATTAGCGTGATCTGCCAGGAAGGTGTGCAGATCACAGTGTAGATATTATAATAATGCGGTGTATTAAGACACTTAATGCAGCTCGAAGCGTGCCGGCAGACGAGCAAATCAAAGGTAACAACTTAACCAATGTAACGGGCCAAGGAAAAGAAGCTGTCATAAAATGGCCGCATGTTACGTGTTGACGTCGGCAAAGGCACTGAAGATTAGACCGGTCCAAGATGGTGTCGCGTTAGCATGTACGTGCTGATGCCATCATGAACAAAAGGAAGGCACGGAGGTTGATGTTGCTAAGCAACGTGTTTAGGAGGTAGAGCGCGGGCAGGAAACAGCTCGAGAGCGGATATGGTAGAACCGTTGAAATGTATAAATAAATGAACAGTACCTCAGTGAAGGTAAATGACGGGGAAAAAGTTGTGCCTACCTGACTGGACCTCACAGGATAGGAAGCAAGAAAAACTGCTTCAAGCACCATAAGCTGCGCAGGAGACGCGTGGATTCCTTCCCCACTGGCGAAGAGCTGAAGCAGGCAATCGTCGCCAAAATGTTGAAGTTGGAATGGACGAGGCAGACAGGTAAGTTGTAGCACAATGAATTTATTAGCACTCTTCGTCAAGACAGGGATCCCAGCCTGCTGTCCATATCAACCGCCTCTCCGAGATGTCGTGCCTCCGTGGAACACAAAGAGAATACGCCATCCTCACGAGACGCCGCGAGGAAGACAAGCAGATTTTGCTACACATATGCCCATTATTAAGAAAACTAACCTGGATAGTGAAGATCCTGACAACTACAGACCTATAGCAAATGTACTATTCCATGGCAAACTTCTAGAAGTGACAGCCAGTGCCCAGATGTCAAACTGGATTCCGTCCAGGAAGAGGCATTGAATCGGCCCTATTCTCACTCTGGGATGACCTTAAGATCACAGTAGACCAGATCGCAGTTGCTGCCCTTTTTTTCTTCTCTTGGACCTCTCAGCTGCCTTAGACACAGTTGATCATAACACACTAATCCAAAGACTTGAGGAAGTCAAAAAGAGAGCACAGTTCTCAATTGGATCACATCTTACCACTCCAATAAAACAAATATAAATAATTCTCCTCCATTTTCTTGAATACCATACAGCATGAAAGCAAGAGCTCCTCAAGGTTTAACAGTCTCACCCATGTTTTACATCACTTATATGAAAACATTACCAAAACTGATCAACGATTTTCACTTCACCTGCTATAACTACACAAACCACACACAGAGAATTCTGAAACTGGAAAGTCCCAAGGACATTGCAACATTCAAAATATTCAGATGCGTCCAGGCCATTGACCAATGGATGACAAATAGCAATCTCAAATTGAATGTGTAAAAAATAAAAATACTCATCTGTGGCGATTGGAAAGCGTATGGCCCTCTCTGTGCATGGCCTGATGATCTAGGACCACAACCAAGAATATCAAAGGAGGTAAGACACCTCGGAATTACAAGGGACACAAAGCTGTTAATTAATGCCCACATAGACAACAAAGCCAAATCAAGCTTTCTTGCAATTAAAATGCTACTGCACATCTTCCTGCACCTAGAATTCCCATATAAGTCCCAAGAGACTCTCTCCTGTCCTATCAAAACTGATTACGCTAATAGTCTATATCACAGCTCACCTTTATCAACTATATGACCACTCTAAAAAATCTGATTATTTGCTGAAGGTAGAGTGAGCCCACATCAAAGAATAATCACCATTCTTGTCAGGGTGAACTACCAAAGTTACTAAATAAGCCTGTGGCTAGCCCTCTGGTATCTTGGCACAAAAACACAGTTTAACTTAAAGGCAATGTGTAAAGTATTTATGCAGCACTCAATCAGCAATAAAAATAAAAAACACATCACATTGTGTTGCTCTGCATCAGATCAGGAGAAGCCTTCAATTAGGAGCTGCAGGGCTCAGTGGGTCTCTGCAGGGTTTTGCATGGGGCCTGGTGAAACCTTCAGTTAGGCAGGGAAGATCGCACTATAACTCAAGCCAAGGGTGAAGACTTGAGGACAACATTTGAGGTCAGGACTCACTCTCACAGAGGCCAGTAGAGGGAATCCGGCCAGGTCCAGTTGGGTCTGGTCAGCTGGAAAGGCCTACGGAAACCTTTTGTGTCCCTGTAACTCAAACGTGAGGGCCACCAACTGACCCTTGGAGTCAATTTTGAGGTCTTGAGTTCAAGGAAAGCAGGTGCAGTCTTCCTTCAGAATCTTCGGACACCAGGGCAGTCCTTCTGATCTTCACATGTCCAGGAGTGTTCTGATTTCAGGTTCTGGGGATGCCACTTTTATATCCAGTGACAGCATGTGGGTGGCGGACACCCCTTTGTCTAATTCTAAAACTGTCTCTGGTCTGATTCTTCCTTTCCCCTGGATTTTGCACTAGGCTAGTTACAAGGACAAAGGAGAGGCAGGCCTAGATGTGGGCTTTTTCTGCCAATGCTATGGTTGGCACTCTCTGAAGTCAGGAGGGGGCCGGATACAGCCTCAGGCTACGCTTTGAACTGCAAGCAGGGTCTGGGTACAGGAGAGAAACACCCCTCCCTACAAACAAAACCCTTTGTCCACTGTCTGGGAGCAATGAACATCTCACTACAGGAGAGTCATTAACAGTCTGGTGTTCCTGGACAGTGGCAAAGCATATTTGTCGTAGCCAGGAAAATACCAAGTTTATAAAAGTGGCGTTTTAAAAATAGTAATTTAAAATGTGACTTGACCAGTAGGTTGGATTTAAAATTCTTAATACAATGATTTCTTGAATCATTTTCTAGCTAGTTTCAGACTGGAGTTAAGCATTATAAAGCGTTATTCTGTAATCCACTGCTTTTCTATGGAAAAGCCAGCCATGCTGCAGTTACAAAAGTAATGACTTTGGAGGTTTTTCACTGCCAGAACATGTAAAACATAAGTATATATACCCTACTTTTTAAGTACCAGGCACCCCACCCTATGTCTTTTAAGGCCTACCTTAAGGGTAACTTACAAGTAATCAAAAGGAAGGTTTAGGCCTGGCAAAAGGTTACAAGGCTACAAGTGCAGACCTGGAGGCATACTTTACAGGGCTACTTTATTGGGTGGTACAATGAGTGCTGCAGCCCATTAGTAGCATCTAATTTAGAGGTCCTAGGTGCAAATAGGAGTATAGGTGATTTTTGCTATCTTTAGAAGGGAGACAACAAGCACTTGGCCACTGGTTAGCAGGAGTAAAGTGCACATAGTTCTATGATCAATGAAAAAACTGGATAAATCGAAAGAAGGTAAAAATCTAGGGAAATACCATGAAAAACATGGTAATTTCTAACTATAATCAGACACTCTATGCAAGACACTAAAAGTTCACGCCATGTTGCTTGTTTTAAATTGAGGGATTAAGCCCCTTTAAATCCTGAAGGTCCCTGGGATCCAACCAGCCCACCAGGTATCTCCAGTAAGCGCCACAGAGCTGCATTGCATAAAGGTGTAAAAAGGGGCGTGGCCTCGGACCACCTCTCTGCAACGCAGCCCTGTGGCGCTTACTGGAGATACCTGGTGGGCTAGTTGACCCTCAGGATTCATGGGGACTTTATACCCCAACTTAAAACACGACACAGGACGTGTTTGCATACATGTCACATCAGACCCTGCCCCCCCTCCCAGCACCACTGTGCAAACGCGCCCCGTGTCATGTTTTAAGTTGGGAGATTAAGTCCCCTTGAATCTTGAGGGTCCCTGGGGGCCAACTAGCCCACCACATACCTCCAGTAAGTGCCACAGGGCTGCCTTGCAGAGAAGTGGTCAGAGGCCACACCCCTTTTTACACCACTCTGCAACGCAGCTGTGTGGCACTTACTGGAGGTACCTGGTGGACTAGTTGGACCCCAGGGACCCTCTGGATTCAAGGGGACTTAATCCCCCAACTTACAACTCCTGGCCCCGGGGACACCCCATCCCGCCCTACCATAGCAAACAGCAGTGTCCCGGGGGTTGGCACCCCGAGACACTGCAGGAGTCGGGCAAGGGGGGGTGGCGGTCCCCAGGGCCATCATTGGCTCCAGGAGGGGGGCCGCACAGCCCCCCTCCCTTCAATTAGAAAGCGGTTGTCCCCAAAGCGTGTGGGGGGGTTCAAGCACCCCCCTACACAGAATTTTTATTTTAAAGAAGAGCCCCGGGGAGGTGGCGGTCCCCGAGGCTGCGAGGGGCCCCCCCTTTTCTCCAGGCCCCCGGGACCTGGCCCACCCAGGGGCTTAAACATAATTTATTTAAAAATTGTTTGGTTTCACGCACCCAGCGCGAATTCGGCTGATTTCTTTTTATGGTTTTGTTTTGCCTGTGGTCCTTGTGGGACCCCCTGAGCAGGCATAGGGGGTCAGGGTGTTTCTACCCTGCCCCCTTTCCTTTTTTTCCACCTTTGTTTTTCTGTTTTTCTGTTTTCTTGCGACTCGGTTCTACCAAGTCACAAGATGGCTGCCAACACTTCCTGGTTTGGAGTGCTGACAGCTAATTAGAATAAAGCTTGTGGTTGGGAGGGTTCGTGAACCCTCCTCGGCCATAGATATCAAAACTTACGTTTTTGATTTTCTCAGCAACTACTGAACGGATTTACACCATTTAAAGAAACAAAGGTCGCTTTCTGAACCAAGCACTACTTTTTTGCCAAATGTGGGGTAATTCCATTCAGCAGTTCGGGCTGTAGCCTTGTTTAAAGCTTCCTATGGGAAATTGATTTTTTGACTCTTATTTGTTTAATTTCTCAACAACTACTGAACGGATTTACACCATTTAAAAAAAAGGTTGCTTTCTGAACCAAGCACTATCTTTTTGCCAAATTTGGGGTATTCCATTCAGCAGTTCGGGCTGTAGCCTGTCTCAATTTTCCTATGGAAAATAACACGGGGAAAAAAGCGTTTTGAGACCCCCCTTTTTTCTCAGCCCCCGCTTGACGAATCACCCACAAAACTTTAGGATAGGAGCTGACCTGGATAGACTTTGTTTTGAGAGAATTTCGCGAAGATTCATCAAACGGCGCTAAAGTTATTAGCAAATCAAAAAATGCTTTTCCTATGGAAACTAGGTTCTAACTATAACTACCTACTGGCGACCGCAAGTAGGTAATACACACACACATATATATATTTTTTGCCCCTACTCTTTTTCTTGGAGATAATAACGTATTTTACAGTTATTTTTGTACCGATATATCAATGATGAAATCTGTTGTCTATGTTCATTACTAGCATTTGGCACATGACCTTGCACTAGCACTTTAAAAGTTCAGGCTTCTAACTATGGCGCCATGTGATCAAGGCCTCTGGTAGGCCGAAACGCGTCATGGCGGTGGTGCAGTTTTGGACAGAATAAAGAAAACCAGCACTTACTATTGGGTCCGTGTTCGTCTCTTGTACATCTATGGTGTGCAAACTGTGAGGCGATTCCGTGTGGCATATATATATGGCCCCAAAGTGACTACATAAAGGAGGCACAACGTCAATTATCTGATCTGCTGTGCTATCAACAAACCAGCATGACAGATTACAACAAAGCTAAAGAATCATTGACCAAACAGCTTCATCAATTCAAACGTGACGGTATGATCTGGACGGAAGAATTCAAATTTCTATGGATAGAATATCCAGTCGTTCCATCTATCTATTTCATACCAAAAACTGACAAAAATATAAACCCAATTCCTGGGCGACCAATCATCTCCGCCATTAACAGCATGGGTGAACACATATCGCAATATGTGGACTATTTCTTGAAGGATCTAGTAAAGAATTTGCCAACGTATGTGAAGGATACAGGTGACTTTCTTAATAAGATCAAAGACATAAAATGGGAAACAAATATGAGATTCATCACCCTGGACATTGAGTCCCTCTATACGTGTATCCAACATGATATAGGGCTCGCGGCTACTAAGTATTTTTTGGACACAAGACCTGTAGAGTATTACGAACACAATAAGATCATAATCAAATGTATTCATTGGTGTTTGAATAACAACTACTTTATGTTTGGGTCACAAATGTACAAGCAAACCAGAGGCGTAGCGATGGGATCCTGCTTCTCCCCCAGCTATGCCTGTTTGATGGTAGGCTGGTGGGAGGAGCAGACCCTGAAAAAAACTTGGGCTGAACAATATTCTGGTCATGTCAAATATTGGTTCAGATATATTGACGACGTGTTTGTCATTTGGCAAGGTAATGAAGAGGATGCCATCTCATTTGTAAATAACATCAACAACAATGTAGTTAACCTCAAATTCACCTCACATATAAGTGAAAAAGAAGTTGACTTTCTTGATGTAAAAGTGTTTGGCCATGAGGGCACAATCAATACCACCCTCTACAGAAAGGAGACAGCAGGGAACTCGACACTACATGCGTCAAGTGCCCATCCACGACACCTTGTACAAAGTATCCCCTATGGGGAACTCCTCAGGTTAAAAAGAATTTGTAGCACCAATGAACAACAGGAGAAATGCACCAATGAGGCACTCATAAGATTTAAGCAAAGAGGGTACAGTGCACATACTCTTAAGCAAGCACTTACTAAAATAGCCCAAAGATCCAGAGAATCCCTATTGGAAAGCAACAACCGCATCCCTGAGCAAATAGTAGAAACCAACACCCCGAGACTGATCTTTACCTTTAATCAGCAGGAACACCAAATTAGATCTATAATCAAACGTAATTGGCCGATTGTCTTGACAGATGCAGTGTTAGCTCCTGACCTCCCCAACGATCCCACCATCACATACAGAAGAGGCATATCTATGAGATGCCAATTAGTCAAAAAGAGCCCAGAGAATGTAGCTAAGAAATCCACCTGGTTGCAACCAAGACAGGGGTTTTACAAGTGTGCCTCATGCCGAGCGTGTAAATTTGGAGAAACAACCACCAAATACACGACTCCCTTCAGCCCCATTGAATGCAAGATTAAGGGCAGCCACAACTGCAAAACCGAGTACGCAGTTTATGTTTTGACATGCACCTGCGGCCTCAAGTATATAGGCAGTACAAAACTGCAGGTGCATGTCAGAATCTTGCAACACCTACGTGCAATTGTTAACAATGACACAGCGTACCCGGTCGCACGACATTTTAAAGCAGTACATGGCAATGATCTTAAATGCCTGAAATACTTTGTGATTGCAGCCGTCCCAAATCTCCCAAGAGGGGGAAATCGGGAAAGAGCTCTACGGCAACTAGAGTCAAGAATGATTGTTGAACTTGACACTAAACAACCTAATGGGCTCAACAACACTGAAGATCTACATAATTATTTATAAGAGGTTTCTGTATGAAGATTTTTTATAGTGACTTTTTATAATAATTTTTTACCCCAAAATAATTTTTATCAGAGGTTTTTGTAACAGATTTTTATAATGTATCCCCTTAGGTCACCCTTCATAGCAGTAATATAACAGAAATGCATCCTCAGCTGCTAACACAAACTTTCCTCCATTTTTTACCCTTCCCCCCCCCTTTTTTTTGTTTGTTTAAAAACGGGGAAAAAAAATTTCATTAAAAATATTTTTTTGAATTAACAACCAATTGCACTATTTGCACAAATTTCCAGCACCTTATAAAATTTGCGCTTTGCACTTTTAAGCATAACATACATGATTTGGTAGCTTCTAAAGGTTTACATAAATGCGTAGCTTTGCACAAAAAACTTTGGCAGTCAACAATATGTGTTTTTACCATGTTTTTCTTTGCACTAATATTTATGGATTTTTTATTCTTGGATGATTATGTCTGGATATAGCATTTATGTTGTTATAAAAATATTCAGTATCATATTGGATCTAAAAAGAAAATATATCTTCCAGGGGACATAGGATGTATACCATCCAGGTTGTATCACGCTACAGAGCAGTAACAACTGAGACCATCCATAGAATAATGTATAGCATATCAAGCACTCATGCAGCTATTTAAATTGTGCAGACTAAAAATGTGTTGGCAATAAGTATTATGTGTGGTCATGTCAATAGCAACAACCAATAAGCTTTTTAAACATAGGTTGTCATTCTGTGCTACATCGCAATTATTGTAGACCAAGAAAAGCAGACTAGCGTATACTAAGGATGTTTTCCATGTCTAGTATCACATGACACAAAAAAAGAAAAAAACACACACACAAAAAAAAGTAACACGGGTATAAAAACTGTTGGCGGACTGCGCTTCCGCATGTGAACAAGGATACTGTGTTATACGAAACGCGTCAGAAGAGCTGTAATTGAAATAAAGACCTGACCTGCCACGAAGGAAATTGGTGTCCGTGACTCTCTCTTCTCTGTTTGCCGGATGGGAAGCGGGAAGAGTTGGGAAATTGTTTCGGATATATATATATATATATATATATATATATATATATATATATATATATATATATATATATATATATATATATATATGTTACCTACTGGCGGTCGCCAGTAGGTAGTTATAGTTAGGACCCTGTTTCCATAGGAAATCCGCAACATTCTATTTTGAATAACTTTGGCACCGGTCGACGAATCCTCGCGAATTTCTCAAAATAGGTGGGGCGCTACGCTCCGCTCCTACCCTGAAAGTCTCGGGGGGATTCGTCAAGCGGGGGCTGAGATAAAAGGGGGTTCCCAAAACGCGTTTTTCCCATGCATTTTTCCGTAGGACCTTTAGACAGGGCTACAGCCCGAACGGCTGAACAGAATTACTAGAAATTTGGCAGAGAGGTAGTCCTCAGGTCAAGGAAGTGCCTTTTGTAGGTTTGGTGTAAATCTGTTCAGTAGATTCTGAGAAAATAGCCTTTAAATCAATATATATATCTGAGCCAGCTTACGGTACGCTTACCGTAAGCTTACCGTACGCGTACGGTGGCGTGCGCGAGCGCGATTCTGATTGGCTGTTACATCTAAGTAAACATTCGAATCGGTCGAAACCAGGAAGCGGCGGCCGCCATTTTCTCTCTCGCACTCTGAGGGGGGGGCTGTAAACAAAGGCAAAAAACATATAAAGGGGCTGTTTAGACAGCGCCCATGCACATAGCCATGTTAGTTGAGTCCTCAAAGATCCCCCAAG
This sequence comes from Triturus cristatus, assembly GCF_964204655.1. Lineage (NCBI taxonomy): Eukaryota > Metazoa > Chordata > Amphibia > Caudata > Salamandridae > Triturus > Triturus cristatus. The sequence goes on along the minus strand of NC_140585.1, from coordinate 393,310,941 downwards.
GCCAAAAACGGTAAATTTTTATTTTTTGAAAAATTCGCCGATTACGCTTACCGTACGCGTACGGTGCGCTTACGCTAAAAATTTTAATAAAAAAAAAAAAACACTCTCTGTGCATGGCATATTATTGTCATCACTTACAAATTAAATTTAACAGATTACCTATCACAAGGAAGCGCATAATATGTCCTCCATGTGCGCACGGTGCGTAACGTGGGCACGCGGTGCGCGTAGCGCACTGCGTGCCCACCTTGCGTGTACGGCACTAACTGCGTAAAGTGGGCGCGCGGTGCGCGAAGCGCACCGCGTGCTCACTGTGCGCGCACGGTGCGCGAAGCACACCGTGCGCGCACGGAACTAACTGCGTTAAGTGGGCGTGCACGCCACGAATGGCGTAAAGTAACTTAGCATTTAAAAAACCGTACAAATTCACTGAAAAAACCATAGGTTTCACACACGTTATAGTTAGGAATTAGCATTTAAAAAACCTTGCAAATTCACTGAAAAAACCATAGGTTTCAGACATGTTATAGTTAGCGGAAATTTTACTGATAAAAAACCAATGAAATTCCCCCGTTATAGTTAGTGCAGGCAACTATAACTCACGCGACCGCAATCTTCTGCTGATGACATATGTGTCTTTATGAAAAAAAAATATTTGTAATATATGTATAGCTAAAAATTTATGGAAGAAGACATGGGCAAATAAGTGTCTAAATACAGTATTAGCATCAGCAGAGGATTGCGGTCGCGTGAGTTATAGTTGCCTGCACTAACTATAACGGGGGAATTTCATTGGTTTTTTATCAGTAAAATTTCCGCTAACTATAACATGTCTGAAACCTATGGTTTTTTCAGTGAATATATATATATATAGAGAGAGAGAGAGAGAGAGGAATATCAATGAAGAAATCAAAGGTTAAAACTTAGTTATAGGTAAGAAAACTGTATTTATTCTTTTTATACAAACCAAATTCAAACTACACAAGGATTATAAATTCTGATCTTATAAGTATATCATAAATGTATAAGTTACGTACCACCTATAAATTACTATGGGCCAGATGTATGACCGTTTTTTGCAATCACAAATGGGAAATCGTCACAAAATTGGTCTGCCTTATGTACAAACCCTGTTTTGCGAGTCAGTAACCTATCACCGACTCACAAAATAGGGTTTGTGACTTGCTATTAGGAAGGGGCATGCCAAGGGCACCCCTTCCTAATAGCGAGTCACACTTCAATGTACGATTGTTTTGCGACACACTCGCAGTATACCACATATTTCAAAAGGTGGTAAGCCACTAGCAAATGAGAAGTGGTTGTGACTGGTAGTGAAAATATTTTTTAAGAGCAGGCTGTGGTCCCACGGAAATGTTTCATTTTTCTTTTTAAAATGCATCCTGTTTTCCTTTAGGGAAAACGGGATGCATTTAAAAAAGAAAACTGCTTTATTTAAAAAGCAGTCACAGACATAGTGGTCTGCTGACCCCAGCAGGCCACCATCCCTGTGAGTGCTGGCCATTCCCAAAGGGCCTGCAAATTGCCACTTGCCTCATGAATTTTAATGAGGCAGGTTGTTTGCAACTCCATTGGGAATCGCACACAGTGTCTGAGACACTGTTGTAAATTCCATTTTGTGAGTCACAAATTGCGAGTCGCAAAACGATGCAATTTGCGAGTCGCAAAATAGAAGGGTCGTGCATCTGGCCCTATAACTTTATTCCCTCTTTCTATACAAACCGCACCTCCATACAAATTGTTTTCAGCTTGCTAACCACACAATAACTATAACTCACTCCCTCACCATGCAATGCTTATACCCTTTCATATTACTTCACGTTTACCATATGAAATGATAGCATTTATAATATCACTTATGACAACTCACATCCCATCATTTGTGAGAGCACAGTACATGGTAGAGTGGTGAATTATAGCTATTGTTGTGTGTTCCTCCCGTAATGGAACATATAAGAAATTAATTTGCTGGTTGAGAGGTTGGGGCAATGTGTAAAGTATTTATTCAGCAATTCAAACATTAATAAAGTGAAAACACAACACAACACAAGAAAATCCCACACCAGTTTACAAAATAGAGTGAAATGTAGTAAATTATTTAAGACCAAATGGACAAAAATCCATTCAGTAGAACCGAAGATATGCAATTTTAAAGGTTTAAGTGAAAATAGTGCTTAAAATCACAAAGTGACAACTGTAATTATCTGATTGCCACCGACTGTGACAAGGTCACAGGTGCAGGTTTTTACCTGCAGTTAACTATCTGATATTGGCTCTATTCATAGGAGTGTATAACCCTTTTCCCTATTTTTCTCTACACTATGGTCCGTTACGATTATTTGTTCTTCAATATATTTTCATTGGATGTGTGATTGGATAACTAGATTAGCTCTAGTTTAATATTTCGGAAATGCCTTTAGGTAGTTCTTTATTTTCCTCTTCTGACTCTATTTTTCAGACTTTTTTATCTATGACTCTGAGATAGAGGATCTATGGTCTAACATTAGGACTACTCGTCACACACGGCATGTACCATACCTGAGCTATCTGTTACTATTTACATTACCAATAAGTAAGTCATGGATATTTTTTCGATATGTTTGTTCACTAGATTGCTAAATTTAAGACTTTCTTCACCCTCCCTGATCTTAGTTTATCTGTGTCCTGTCTCTCTCTTTTTGCATATAGTTTCCTGTGGAAATCGATTTTTTGACGCCATTTATGCCATCCAAAATTTCATGATATCCCATATTATGGATATACATGGACATCATCTTTACTAGGTGGGTGTTATTGTGGTTCTTATAGAACTTTAATTTGCATTTTATTTTTTTAGACTGAAATATACCCTTTTCTATATATACATATATATTTTTATTCTTTCTCTTTCTAGCCGATGCACTCAGAGGATCTAAGTATCTGAATTTTCATAGTTACAGGTGGGCTCTATTTAGGGTCGAAAGGATTCCATTACCCCAGAAGACACTTATTTAACTTCGAAACCTGGGAAGAGAGTGTCAGAGACAGATTCAACCCTTATGATTGAGAGTACTCCACTCTAATTACCTGTGATGTGACAAGTATGTAGAACTTTATATCTGTAGATACATTTTTCATCATCTGGTGTACTTGGGTCTATTTCTACCCCTGAACTTCTCTTCTTCACTGGGTGACTTCTTTATAATCGTTCTTATCTGATCTTCTATGGTTTGTTTGGATCTTGACTGCTATTTATCTGTTTTATTGGAACCACATCATCTAATGACTCCCCTTCTTTAAGCTCTTATGAAACACTCTCTTTATGTATAAAGTTCAATTATTTCAAAAATTATATGATTTCATAACGGTTCCCACAGATGCTATTGGCGAAGCCTCGACGAATACTTGGATTCGTTTTATGTAAAAGAAATTTTATAACAAATCATTTTTGGTCATATGAAAATAAAAATTATTGGTTATTGTTAAATATTGGTCGTCCATACCAACAGTGCCCTGAGGAAGGACGGTACATTGGATTCCGAAACGCGCGTCGGCGCACTCTTTTGTCTTTGTTTTGTATATTGTCTTTGATGTACTTTATTGTTAAATGTATTTTGCACTATAACTGTATTTGTATTTTGTTTTGATTAAGTATATATGATTCTTCTTTGTTTGTTATGAATTGTTGAGTCATGCACCTGGATTAACTGTGTTTGCTTCGTCGTTTGCTTCGTCGTTTCTTGAGATTCTTCATATATGGATAAAGATTATAGTTATATGTTTTTATTGATCTAGTTATGTATATTATTGAATGAAAATGAAATATACTTTTAATAATAAAATTTAATTATGTGAGATTAATGTGCTAGCTCTTCTGTGGGACATTTTTCTGCTATAATTGGAAGGGGTTTCGTGTTGTGTATTTGATTGTATTTCCCTGCTTTTTTCCCCTTTTCCATTGATATTTCAGGGAGCCTCTGATGTATATTTGGTTTAGTTCCCAGCACGTTGCTGTGAGGGTTAGCTAGGTTGTGTTTATATGAGCATCATGTTTTGAGAGTCTATTGATTTGTATCCATACCCCTTTTTCTTTTCTTCTCTTCTTTTCATTGATTCACAATCTAACTATTTATCTTTCTTTGTGCACACATTTCTTTCTTAGTGCACTCATTGGTTTTGTCTCTGAATTGCGATATTTATGTCTTTGGGGTTCACGATATATTCAGATCTACTTTCCTGACTCTGAGTTTTAGGATTGAAAAATGGATAGGATTAAAACTTTTGGATTCACTGACGAAGATTTTGCTAGACTGGTGGTTGAGGGCTCCATACCTGGCCATTCTTCCTCTAACCGTAAGGGTGATAATGAGGATTGGTTTAAACTCCTTAATCTTAAAAAGAAAGCCAAACGCACTGAATCGCATGCGGAGTTCATGCTGGAATACCTTAAGGTGGGGGTTCCGAATGGTCTTAGAATCAGAAATATACCGGGCCTATTTGTCGAAATAAGAAAATTTTTGGAACGTTGTTCGTTAATAGCTAACAAATGTTCAAGGGACCTCATGATCCTTATAATAGAAACAGCTAGAGAAGTAGTAGATGCTCTCTTTAAGGAAATTGTTGAGATGGAAGAAACTATGAAAAAGAATAATTCAGTGGAAGACGCTAAGAAGAAGCTTGAGGACGTTAATTCAGACTTGAGTTCTTTTAGTGACTACCTGATTAAGAAAAAGACAGAAAAGCTACGTAAAGATATACGATATTTCTCTGAAGAACGAGTTTATCCCTACCTAGGGGGCCAATATTACTATGACTCCAGGGATTCTACCAATCGGAGTGACCACCAATATTGGTCGAGCAACAGAATTCTTACATTCGCCGATACTTCTGAATCTGAGGGTGAGGGTGGCCAGAATACCTTTGAGAACTATGGCAATAGAAGAAATGCGTTTGAGGGTCAAAGAAGAAATACCCGTTTTTTAGGCAACAGACGAGGGAAAATGAGAGGGAGATACAGAACCTAAGAGAGGGGACGATACCAACATACAGACAATCCCCCCCAGTTCCTGCAGACGACACGGAATCAATACTGGAGAGAATAGATCCCTCTATGCAGACTGAACCGATCCCTATTTTCAATATCTCTAAGATAACTCTGGACACTCTATGTAAGGACTTATTAGTTAGAGGCTTATCATTTATACCCAGTACGAGTCTTAACCGGTTTGAATTGGGTTATCAGTGATATTGATAACAAATCTGGACTCAGGCCGAGGTCAGCTCTATCAAAGGCCACCATAAGTGCGGCAAATGCTCCTTCTGCGAATATACGATGGAAGGAACAGCATTCACCCACAACACCATTAAATGGAAACATAAGGAATTTACCAATTGTAAAACAAACAATGTAATTTATGTGGTGATTTGCCCTTGCTCAAAAGTCTATATTGGCAAAACTAACCAACAAGTAAACCAATGGATTATCCGGCACCGCTCAAGAATTAAAAAGAAAGTGTTAAATGCATCCATGATTGCCCATTAAATCAAGAAAACACATAGTGAAAAAGATCTGAAGTGGACGGTTTTGACAGGGATAAATACGCATATGCGAGGTGGAGACCCGGAGGAAATGCTCGTCTAAAAGGAAGCGTACCTCATTTTAAAATTTAACAGTACCATTACCGGCCTGAACGAAATGACCGAGCTGTCAAGAACTTAAAAATTGTCTCTACAAATACATAATATGCTACAAAGAACTACATTGCCCAGAAGCCACTGTGACGATCTGTGGTTTGAAATTGGCAGCAAACAGGAAGTCTTGGCAGCTGCTGAGATACGACCAGCTGCGCATTGCACGAAAGACGAAGGAAGGCTCCAAACAAGGAGATACGCTCTGTCCTTTTGAAGTAAGAATGCGCTATTGTAAGCCACGTTATAGCCTTTAAACAAGTATGCAATAACTAAAATATCACTTTCTTTTACCAACAGGGTATAAGAATTGACCGGGCGGGTTCAGTACTCCTAAACAGCTCGTGGATCTTAAAGAATAATTGCGCAGAGGACAAGGGACTAAAGGAAACTCATCCAGGTACACGGTGAAAAGCTTGATGTAACATTCTTGATGAATTAGTTAAGCTATAACCCAGAATGTAAACAAGCTGGTCTCTATCCCATTACAGCCTGTTCCAGACTAAATAGGATACTGCCCTTCCCAAATTGAGAAAATCAGTGAACTAGAAGCTGCACTCAACAGGTAACATAGGAGATACACTCTAGAAATATGTAGTGGAGAGGTAGGTAGGGAGAATAATGCACCGACACTTGTCCATTTATGTTTTTTAGATTACTCCTTTGCATCGAGTTAGAAGCAGTAACAGTAATGAGGGCCATGTAAAAAAGAGTATACCCCAACTGTTTGTATAACTTGCTCCTAATGTGTAGCATTCTCTCTTTTGCAAATTGAACGAGTTGGAAAGGGTTTGCTTCAAATCTTTATCACATGCGCAAAGATAATGGTGCATTACTGTTTGTCTTGATGTTGTAAATATTTATGTTACATTAATGTATACGTCACTTGTACACTTTGTCTATTTGTTTGGAATTAAAAGATTATTCCTTATTTCAGATGGTTATGAAGTAATGATGAAAGTGTTTTGATACACATAAAGAAAAGGTTAAATAAATAACCAGATCCAATGGGATTTAAACATTGGTTCTTTATGTCTGTTTAAAATAGATAGCAGCATTACAAAATGGTAGCCAGGTCTTCTTTTTTGTGTTTAGCTTTCTAAAAGTGGCTTTTTCAGAATTGTAATTAAAAATTTGACTTCACCATAACTTAAGATTTTAAGTTGCGATCCAGAGACACCAAAACATTAAGAGGGTACCTGTTACCTTTTGGAAATTACACTTATAAAATGTAATAAGTTAATTCTAATGTTATCCTATGGGAGAGGTAAGCCATGACGTAGTGAATAATGCATTTGAGAGTTCACTACTAGGAAATGTAAAACTTAAAAGTATATGCCCAGCCTTTAAACTACACTGCACCCTGACCTTGGGGCTGTCCAAGGCCTACCCTAGGGAGCACATATGTGTTAAAAAGGAAGGTTAGAGTCTGGATAAAGGTTTTGCCAGGCTGAAATGACAGTTTAAAACAGCATATACAAAGGCTGCAATGGCAGGCCTGAGACATGTTTAAAATGCTGCTTAAGTGGGTGGCACAATCAGAGCTGCAGGGCCATTAGTAGCATTTAATTTATAGGCCCTGGGCATAGATAGTGACATCTGACAATGGACTTAAAAGTAAATTAAAGATGCCAGTTGGATGGATCGCCCTCTTGTACTGTGGACCATCAGCCAATGTGCAGATAAATGGATCATGCTCACCACCCTACATCATCACTCGTGGCACGCGGCAGAAGTGCCTGCCGTCACCATTGCAATTTGTACTGGCAGTGCAGCCACTGGCTTCCAGGCTCTGGCAGGACCACCGCCAATATGCACTCATGCATCCCACCAGACATCTGTTATTATCATTATATGCTGATGACATCACCATATATCTTTGTGACCCACAGCAAAGTCTGAAGGCAGTGCTCTGACAATTTGTCACTTTGGAAGCCTATCAGGATTCCACATAAACTGTGAAAATCCAATATCTTTCTGCTAGCTTACTCCACTCAAAGTTTCAACTGGATGACCCACTAAAGTGGTGTGACTCAACTCTAAGATATCTGAGTATAGAGGTGTTGAGAGATAAACATGAACTTATGTGGGTGAATTATGGCAAGGTCCTGACCAGTATAACAGAATGCATTACCGGCTGGCTGTACCTGTCCCTTACAGGGTGAGTCTGCATTATGAAAATGATCATCCTGCCAAAATGTTTATATTGGTTTCTTAATATTACCTACTCGCCGGGACGACAATTCTTTACAATGCTTAGAACACAGTTGATACGCCTGGTCGGGCAAACAATCTAGCATAAAATAGGAGATCCTTACGCTACCCATCGAAAGGGGAGCTTTACTTTCTATGTGCACAGGCCCATTATGCATTATATTGGTATAAACTAAACCCGTACAAGCCACAGGGATACATGACCCCGAACCCTGCCACTGCTTATTTAGGGACCTCGGCGTGCGCGTCTGCCCCAGCTGACTCTACTGTTGCTTGTACCAATGCAGCATGGGACAAACTTGTCAAAAAGGCAAACAAACCACTATGATATCCATTGTTGCTCTCAATAGTCTATCAGGCATCAGCTACAGTCACCTAGGAACCTGCATGCCGAAACATGCTACTCAGGATGGAGATTGCTACCTAGGGAGACCTGTAAAGAGATGGCCTATTCATAGATCGCGACACTTTGTTCGCTGACAAGCAGCCATCGCCTTTAGATGCTTTTTTTTAACTCAGACTGAGACACCAAGATATAGCTGCAACTACAGATTTTATGCAGGATCCACCCACCCTCAACACGTTACACACACTGCTAAATTCTGAAGGGCCTAGTGTCCCTCCTATATCACACGGCCCAAAGAAAGAGACCTGACAGAGGCAGGGGAGTCCAAAGTACCTGAGATCTGAAGTTGGCGGCCCCCATTAACGATGCACAGTGGCTCTACTGATGCCAGCAGACAGGATGAATAGCATCAAGCTGCAGGCTGCACATCATCCATTATAAGATCTTACAAAGGCTTTATTACACATCCTCAAAATTATACCGCTATAATCTCTGCCCAGATGACGGGTGTGCATGGTGTGCCATGGAACGTGCTGACTTCCTACATCCCGCACGGTCATGTCCTCAGATTTAAACTTATTGGAGGGAGATTGAAGGGCATTAACACTAATGACTAAACGAATACTCATACTCACACCATTGGTAGCGGTGTTTGGACATGCAGGAGAAGTAGAGGCGGGCTAGCGAAGACATGTATCACTTTGTCTCCTATTAGCTAAAAAGCGGAATGCGTGTCAATGGGTAAGGGGACATGTACCGAAATTCAAAGATTGGCTACAGGATTTAATATACTGTAAGGATCAGCTACTCACATAGGCAGAAATGCTGTCACCTAGCTCTGAACCCAGGGACATATGGGGGCCGTTGGAAACCTACCTTCTAACCCAGGAGCAAGACAATATTGATGTCCTCGCTCTGACACAGTAGCTCAAAAGACACTCCCTATGAAACTTCATTACTGATACCTATGTATTCTGCTAACCATTGGTACAGTCCCTCCACCACTACAACTCTCCGCACACTTGCATGAAAAAATTACAATTATCACAACTCCATAACTATTGCGAGTGCACTGTATATCACGCTTTTTATTTACTGGTCGCTGTTTTGGCTATGGATGCCCTATTGTCTCTTGGCTGATCTGTTATGGCTAAATGAGGCTTTAATCCATGTCTATTGCACTACGTAATACGATACGATGTTGCACAAGATTGTTCTGAATGTTATTTCTGGATTATCTCTTTGTACAAATCCAATATGACTGTATCTTTTTTGTGAGTTTAAGAAAAACTATCAATAAAGAAATAAAAAAAAAGATACCAGTTGGGTATACGCCAATGTCACCATGGTTTAGGGAAGGAGCACAAGCACTTTAGCCCTGGTTAGCAGTTGTAAAGTGCAGACAGTCCTAATGTCAACAAAAACCAGATTAGCAAGAATGGAGGCGTAAGGCAAAAAGTTTGGGGGAAGACAACACTAAAGCTGACAGGTCTAACAGACCCCCAGTCCGGAAACGGATCTGGAGAAATGGCAGCATATCAGCTCTTAGACATCGCATGTCTACTATGGGACAAACAGAATAAAAAGATCCGGCTTTTCCCATTTAGACAGGGCATGTGCGCTGTTTGCACCTGATGGATGCCATTTGTAGTAGAAAACCTGGCCGTTCACTTCTACCGCAGAGTATTAGGATAATTAGGCTTATCTTGAAAAGGATTCTATGCATGCAGCTGTTTTTGCCCAAATTCTATGCACCCCCGCAAAAAAAAACACTAGCAAAAAACTCTGCTTGTGTCCAAGGATTATGGGAAAACAAAAATGTTGGTCAGAGCCTGTTAGCAACTTCACTTTAAATGTCTTCTTTCTTGCAGCAGGGGTGGGTGAAAAAGTTCGAGGACAGGAAACATTATTGTTTTATTTTTGTTGTTTTATTTATTTTTTTACAAATTGGACAGCAAATAGAGTTCAAAACATATCACCCCAAACTCTGCCATTTTCAAAACTTTGCTTTAAAATGTACTGAATGATTTTGCCCACTTTCACTGAGCCCTAACGCCACTCGTGAAAGGAACTTATAATGTGGATCACTGTGTACTTCTGGGTATAAGTGGCATATTTTCTCTTATAACAGTATTTTCTCCACAAAAAGAAAGCAATCTGTCAGCAAATACTTAGGTGGGATTGTGGGTTTCATTCACATACTCCAGAAAAAAATGATTGGTCTCCTTACACCATGCTGAAAGCTTTTTCCTTCTGACAAGAGATAAAAGCAACAGAGAAGGTGCCGGTAATGTGTAAGGTTATAATTACTGTCTTTCCTTGGTGTTTATGCTGAGATTCTCCTGCTAAAACCACATGTTGTAACAGTGAAGCATGTGCCCTTGCTATGATAAAAAAACTTTAATTTCAACCAGATATTTCTGAACGTCACTCAAATGGCAAGTCCTATTATGTTCCAGGCCAATGAGGCATGCCCTTATGTGCACATTTCAAAGTGTACAATTGTCGCTCGTATATTGATTCTTTTGTGTGGCAGTATATGAAACAATGGCAGAAATGTTATAGGGGAGGGAAGACAGTCAAGAAGACTCCGCCAAGAAAATTCACTAACAGTGGAAGTGGATTTTTCATCCTGTCGAAGGCGGTGAGCTTTTTCCTATAGAGTTGTTGGCTTCGCTAGCTATCTGGAGAGAGGTCCTGCTCAGGTGGGCTTGGGCAGGCAGTGCTGGAGGCATGGGCTCAAAAGCTGATGTCTATGAAGCTAGCTGGGGAGAGTGGTGGGCAGAAGTTGATTTATCAGCTAGTTGGGTATGAGGGTCCCAGAGGCGCATATGCCGTGGTTGAGATTTGGAAGTGGTGGGTCAGTTGCCTAGGAAGTGACTCTGTGTATCAGGCATCGATTACAAGTGGCTGGCAGGAGAACGGGCACCGGGCTCTCAGTACTCTGAGGCATTGAAGACGCCTGGGTGGACAGCATCAAAGGCTGTACAGGAAGTATGCTGCAGTGTGGGTGGGTACTTGGTGCTTTTGGGTGGGTGGTATTTGGAAGTTCATAGTTTGGACTACACTTACTCATACTAGTATATCTCAAGAGAGATGGCTGCTTCAAGCCTTGGTGTGTGGTGGAGTATCTGGAGGTTTGTTAAAGGATCACATGCCCGAGATGTTCCTTGAAGCCCTTCTGAGGAAAAAACTAGATCAAGCGCTTACAATGAAAGATCAGATTGCAGCAACCACGAGCGCTTGCTACTACAATCTGCGCCTTCTGCGCAGAATCTTTCCCTTCCTCCTCATGACAGTTCGTAGAACACTCATCCAAGCCATGGTGATAAGTAGAATGGATTATGGAAATTCTCTTTTGGCAGAAGCTAGTGAATCACTGCTCTCCAAACTCCAGGTGCTCCATAACACGGCGGCCAGGCTTATTCTGAACCGCCCTTCTGGAAGTCCCTCAGCGCCTCTGCTGTAGGAACTGCACTGGCTTCCAGTGAAGACATTTTCCCATTTTAAGATCTGTTGCCTCACTTACAATGCAGAGGCAAAGGTCCGTTTTAGCTTCAAAAAAAGATAAGGGCCTACACCCAAGTCGCAATCTCAGATCCAGCGACAAAACCTTATTGTGTGTCTTCCGTATCTACCAAACACGCATGGGGGGTAAGACCTTCTCATATCTTGCTCCAAGGTACTGTAACAAACTTCCACTAACCCTGTGATCCATCCCCAAATACTGTAAATTTAGGAAATTACTAAAAGCAAATTTATTCTGAATTCATATGGTACGCACCTCCTGTTAGGATCCGAAACAGCGGCGAGATGCCCCCGGGTGAGCCGAGCGCTATAGCAAATGATGTTATCATAACATAACCTAACAGGAAGGGTTGGGATTATAGGGAGAAAGATGCTGGCAGTTAGCTCAGGTTGGTCTCTTCTCCTATCCTATCTGTGGGCAAGTTAGAAAATGTACAGGCATGAAAATGCATAGTGAATTTCTTCATGAGTTCGGGAGTGGGATAGTATTAATATGTAAAAAGAAGCTCAGGGCGACCCATATGGAAGTTCAGCAATATATATTTCCATTTTATCGAGTCCATGTATATTCTGAGGAATATTCCTCCAAAGTCCTCTCCAATTGGTCCAGTCCCATTCTTAAAGTGAGTTCCAGTCCCCTACTCGTTTTAAAGAGTTCTCTCCTCTGGTTTGACTTCAATGTGTGGTCACCCTCCTGGGAGGGCATGGGTCAGGTATCTATGTATTCCAGGCTTGCAATCTGTCTAGGGTTAATGTAGGAAGAGACGTGGGGAGTGTATGTGACTAGGCTCTTCCCTGATGCTGAAAATGGTGTGGGAGTCTTTCCATTTCCCACTGAAGGCAATCTGGATGTGCCCCTTGAAAAACTCTCTATCCCTCTCTAGCTCCATAATGAACAGTCAGTGCAAAAAGCACACCAATGTTTGTTTTCCCATCCTAATGAAATGGTAGGTGCTAAAAAAAATATTTTTTCAATGTTTTCTAAATTTGTACTGATGCTTGGACGGCGTAAGCCGGGCGTAAAAGTTGTATTCATTCACGTTATGTATGTTGAATTCATGATAGTACTTTGCACAATGTAACTTTCTATTTTTCATTGGAAGTGAATGTTTGCAAGTTTTATCTTCTTTTCTCAAGTTATGTTGAGTTCATATTTCAAGTTCACGTTCTACTGTCACTTTCTCGTCTTCATTGGAAGGGAAAGTTTAAAAGTGTTATCTTCTTTTTTCAATGTTTTGGTATTGATGATTTGCGTGATAATATTGTACATATTAGGTATGTTGCGTTCATGTTTCAAGGTCACTTTGTGCGATGTCACTTTCTCTTTTTAATGAAGAGGACTTTCTTCCCTTTTAACGTTTGGTACATAATGACTCGCTTGTTATCATTGCACCGTGTATGTACGTGGAACTTATGATAAGCACTCTCTGCACGACGTCACTTTATTTTGTATTTTTAATGAAAGGAACTGTGCTTGATGTATTGCATGCTGGGAGATTCGAATCGATTCGATTAGCCTTTGTATTGTTTTGTACGTGGACCTCCATCCAAGTTCCGAATCATAAAATAAAAAATGTAATTTGCTCTCTATCTCAGTCCTGCATTTCCACTGACTTCCTGTTTGCTGCTGGAAAAGGTAGGTTGCTGTGTGCTCCTGTCTCTTCGTTTAGGTTTTCAGGTGCATATTTGTTTCAGGCCAACTGGTTCTCATGCAATAAATGTTTAAAGGTTTGCTTGGGAAACTTCTTTGGCTTTCTGTATCCATCGAGGCAATTGCTGCCCCACCCGAGCAAGCGGACTCAAGCTGACCTGCTCTTACCGAACTCTGTGAGAGGCCGTGTGGAGGTTAGGCTCTGGAAGGGGCGGGTCTTCCTTCTGATCCCTGCTTGAGCCCTCCTGTCTTCAAAGCCACTTATTATCACACCTTTTAATACCTGACAAAACGGGTACCAGCATATAAAAAGTGAGATAAATTTCGCCTGTTACAAGTTGTGCCCTTTAAAATGAGGCACAACACGCTTAATCTGTATTTAACACACCGAATTCCGCATGTTTTGCCTTTTTTATGGGGCTATTCCCCCGATTAATGTCGGCAGGTTTGACCTGCTGGAACATATCAGGGAAAAGCTCGGAGGGTGAGATGATGATCACACAACTTGTATTTCCAATCCCTATCAACCAGAATTTGGCCCTGCACCTGAAATCAGGGCCTAGGTAGTGAGAAAAGTTCTGTCTCGATAGCCGAGTGGTAGCACCTAGCCTCCTGCCCGAGACAATTGACACATTCACCAGGTCCGCAAACTGTCTCCAGGAGACTTGCAGAAATCAACTTTAGCTCCTTGAAAATGAGCATGGGGAAGGGAATGGAATTGTGTTTGCAGACTCGCATGCCAGAGGAGGACTGAGTTGCTGTTTTTCCTACTGACATCTCTCCTGAAGTTTTTTTCTCATGAGATATAATGCCCCTCTCTGGGTTACTAAACGTGTACCAGCTATGTTGTCTTGCTGTATTACAGGTAGATTGCCAAGAACAGGACTAGAGATTTTGTCTAGTAGAAGCTCAAAGTCATAATGAGGGTCCAGGATGGCTAACATAAAGGGTAGGGTCATAGGCAAAAGAGACACATTTGTTGGGTGATTTGATGAGGGGACACAACCATGAATTCCATGTGACGGCCTGTGAATTGAACCCTGAGTGGTTTCAGTGCTGGGTCGTGGAGCCAAGATAATTTTTAGGTTGCTAGGATCTTTGGACTAATGAGTAGAACAGGATCAAATAAGGGTGCAGTTCAACACCTACCATGCTACAATTTCCTCGCCCCCCAGGTGGATAGAAGGTGTCAAGTCCAGATTGACTTGCTGGTGCTGTGGAAATGTGGATTTTCCTGATCAGTTATGTCCCCTATCTTGGACCCCAACGGTTCTATATGCATGTTACAAGTACATGTATGTTCCCTCCAGTTCCAGTTTCTAAGACGCAAACATATGTGTGTCTACCGTCAACATGTTCTCTGTCAGATCCGCCATCAATGGGCTGGATATTCGATTCCTAAGCATGAAAGGCTACCGACTTTATATGGCTAAGTTACTCCATTTTTACAGTTCAGGCAAGTAGGCCCGATTCTGTCCTCAAAGCCTTTCCCTGCTCTCTGTCTTTGACAGCTTCAGCTTGAGCTCGCATCTGTATCCATGAACTTTGTCCTACTCCCTGTGCAGCTAACGGTGCCTGCCTCGGCCAGTTTTCGCCTGCCTGCCAAGAAGCTGTATTTCACCTTCGAATTATCTATTTTTCTCTTCAGCCGATGCATTCCTGTCTAGTGATTTAGGTAAACATTTCCTCTAGCTCACAAGCAAGGGACTCAGCCTTTCCGTCCTCCTGCAAATGATTCATAGCCCTGCTGCCATGGAAGGTTTTCTGCCTCTCGCATCTCACATAGACATTTAGGCGTTTGTGCACGCACACAGTCAGTATAGACTAGATTATGTCCGAAAGTCCTTCCTTGTGGATAACATAGTTCTTTAAACATAGGATGTTAGATATGATTTGGGATTAGGTTGACTTGACCCCTCAGACTTTTCGTCTCCATATGTAGAGTTAATGTCAAGTCCCCTTCACCCCCTAGTTGCACGTCAAGTACACGTCATGCTGTTGCGCGCGCATCTATGCCAAGTATTATCTTATAGATCCACCTATGTCTGATAATCCTAACCAATCATGTTTCTTTAATTCCTTATTACGCCTAGTTTCGATTACGTACCTGTCATGTCACTTTTCTTATCAAATGTTACGCCTTCTACATTCGTTTCATTGTAATGTACTTATTATAAAAATGCATGTCTGTCAATAAAGTATTGTACTTCACTTCCTGAACCCTCGTGGTGACGGAACCTGAAGGCCGCGACTCGAGTCGGCCATTTTGAATGGAATAAAAGCCCATTTAGAAAACCTCTTATACCACGGATTCTGCCTCTTGTTATTTTGAGCTATTTTACTTTATCTTAAGATTCCGTATGAAATTCAGTCCGGTAAAGAAGATTTTATTTACCACATAATGGCGCCCGAACAGGGACACTTTCTCATCTCACGCGCCGGCGGTGCGTTGCAGGCCCGGTCTCCTGCCACAGCTGGACGGACCATAAACGCGTACCAGCAGGATTTCCTGTAAGCTCCCTCCGGTCAAGCGGGGGCGACTGAGGCTGCGATCAACCCAGACGAGGCGGTGAGAAGTGCGAAGTATCCCGACCAGAGCCTAGCTGAGAGAGCAAGATCCGAGGTATACAGAGGCCCACCAGGTTTCTCGAAATCCCGATGTCCAGAGGGTCCGCTGTCCGCAGTCATCAAGTCCTGTCCATTCTCTGAGGCCTTCCGTTTCAAGGAGCTACTCGGTGAGTACCATCGCCGGGGAGGCGTGTTGACGCGCACATAGGTTGTGCCGGTCAAGACGGATTTGGGTACACATATCCGGTCTGCACTGTTTAGCAGTGTATATGTACTGTTTAGCAGTATATCAAGTATTCCGAAGTATTCAGTTATTGTCAAGAATTCAGCGTGGTGATTAGTTAGGCAGACTGTCATCATTGTCGGTCGTTGTTAAAATGTTTAATGTTTAATGTTTAAAGTGTTCAAAATATTGTGGTATGAATGATTGTTCATTGTTCACTGTTCATTATTGTGTTTTTTCGTATTAAGTAAGTTCAAGAGTAAGTATCAGATCAGTTGTCAATATGCCGCTCTTCTCGAAGTTAAGACAGATTACTACCAGAAAAGGGGTGCTTGAAGAAGCAGTTCCTATTCCTCCTAGGGACACTCCAGGGCATTTTATGTACCATAAGCATGGCTTAGATGCCATATTGTTTCTTGATCTATGGGTAGATTATACCAAGGGATTACCGGAAAGTCAAAGGTGGCCCGCAGCGGGAACCTGGGATGCAGAGTGCATCATGAAAGTGGAGGAAGAGTTATGGAAAAGAAAGGTCAGACAGTCACAGAAAGACGCTGTTGAGTTATGGCGTAAAGAATCTCATAGACGAACATTCGTTTCAAGCCGCAGATAAAATACTACGAGAACGAAGGGGTTACCACCTCCTCGATTCCATGGATGAGCAAGAATTAGCCAGATCAGCCGTTCACTGGATTGACAGTCCTGAAAAATACGGTGATGAGACCGTAGCACACACGTTTTTTAATCTCAGTACAGATGAACAACGTTTAGCTGGAATCTATATGATTCAGCAACTCCTTATATTATATAAAAGCCAACATGCTGACCCTGGTCCTTTACCTGATATATTAACGGAACTACTCACAAACAGATGGAGAGGTTCTAGTAACAAGCTAATTAAAGAGATATTAGTGTCACGTAAGCAGTATGTCCTTTTTGTAAGTCCGGATTCTCTCTCGCTGCCCCGCAGAGAAAGAGCGCCGTACTATATGGATAGACAAAATCCCTTACGAGAAGTGCACCCAATAAAAGGCGAAGACAATGAGTTTCACCGTGTATTTGTTTACACACCCATATCAAAAATGGAATTATTAGAAATGAAGAAAGTAGTACCTAGTCATGACAAAGACCCAGCGGGTTTCCACCGAGAAATTAAAGACATGTTACTAATGGGAGAGTACACCTTTCCTGATATTATGACGATATTAAAGGTGCTTTTGCCTGCTGGCATTTATGAAAAACTGAAAGAAAAAGAGTGGGAAGTGGGAGACCAAAAGATAGACTGGACAGCATTGGCAGAAGAAGAAAGGGGCCGAACTGCAGGTTCAGGGCTCGGGGATAAAGTTAAACTGTTACCAGGTTTACTAGTACAGGTACTGCCACGTTTATTAACTACAAAAAAGGAAGATTGGGGTGCAATCACAGCCTGCAAACAAAAGCAAGATGAAGACACAAGCGATTATTATGCTCGATTTGAAAAATGTTTTGGTATAAATAGTGGTATAAAAGCAAGTAGTGACTCATATCCACATTTATTTGTGACAAAATTAGTGGAAAATGCATTCCCTCCAGTAAAGAATAGAATATTGAAATTCGAGAGTACCTGGCAAAGTAACACTCCGTCGCAAATGCTACAAATGTTACAGTATCATCACAATAGAATTAGGGATGAACAAGAACACGAGCATAGACGCATGAAAGATACAAAAATGAAAATGCTAGTTTCTCAGACAGTACCAGCAGATGGTCACAAAAAGGGTGTGACACATTCTGGTGATTCTGCAGTTCCTGTAAAAGGAACCTGCAATTACTGTAAACAACTAGGCCATTATGTACATGATTGTCCAGTCCTGAAACGTAATATAGCTACAGGTATTGCAAAAGAGAGACCACGATTAGTTAGACACGATCAGAATGAACAAGGAGCTATGCAGCATGGACAGTCCATGCCAGTTCAGCAACAGTCCATGCCAGCCTCACAGCAACCTATACAGTTTGTGCCAGCTGCACCACCGTTGCCTGCTACTGCCACACAAACCACAACACGACAAATGTATCAGACTGCACAGTATGAATACCCTGAGTATCAGCGTTACGCATGAACCAGCCTAGAGAGGGAAATTGACTTACCGCTTATCGAGATTCCTGTAGATCAAGAAGGACCATATGTACATAGTGAATTATTAGGTCAAGATAGAAAATTCTTACTCGATACGGGGGCAAGTCGAACAACTATAAAACGTAGTGAAGTTCCAGGGGCACCCCTCTCAGGCTCTCAAAATGTTTCCCTTGGTTTTTCAGGAAAACCTATTGTTAATGAAGTATCACAGCCTCTACCACTTACGATAGGACCTTTGACACGAACTACAGATTTATTGCTTACTAAATCATGCCCAGAAAATCTGTTAGGAATTAAAACTCTGAAAGCACTAGGAGCCATAATATGTTGTTCTCCGGAAGGAGTAAGGTTGTTTTTACGTGATTTTAAAGGTCACTATGTGTCTAGGGACATGGATCCCCGACTACAGACTTTACCAGTACATCTATGGGCACAAGGCCCTACGGATGTTGGCTGCATGAACATTACACCCTATCGAGTCACATTGAAAGCAGGAGTGGTACTACCACGAATGCGACAATACAAGTTACCGCATGATGCTGTAGTGGCTTTGCTGAAAATCATTGATGAGCTGATTGCCCAGGGAGTAGTTGTAGAAACAGACTCCAATGTATGTAATTCACCGATAATTCCGATTCTTAAACGAACTGATCCTACTGCCCCACCAGTGTACCGATTGGTTATTGATTTGCGTGAACTAAACAAGTGTATTGTACCACAATTCCCTGTGGTCCCTGATATATCATCATTGTTGACAGCAATTGATTCCGAAGCAACATTCTTTACTGTAATCGATCTCAAGAATGCCTTTTTCAGCGTCCCAATAGATCCGGAAAGCCAATATTTGTTCGGATTTAGTTTAAATGGGCGCAGCTTTAAATTCTCACGCGCTCCCCAAGGATTCACAGAAAGCCCCAGCATCTACAGCCAAGCACTGAAACGAGAACTTGACAGTATCCACATGCCAGTCAATACTGCACTGCTTCAATATGTTGATGATCTGCTGATCACCGCGAGAAGCGAGCCAGAATGTGAAAAAGCTTCTCTGACAGTTTTACATTTCCTAGCCGACAAGGGGCACAAGGTGTCCCCTTCTAAGCTGCAATTCTGTGTCCAGCGAGTTATTTATCTTGGTCACTCGCTGTCCAAGGAGGGAAGGCAGCTTACACCAGATCGCATCCAGTTAATTGCTAACATGTCAATACCCCAGACACAAAAGGAGGTGCGAGCTTTCATAGGCCTCACTTCATATTGTAGGCAGTGGATCCCTCAGTACGCATTTCTAGCAAAACCACTCATTCAGTTAACCACACAGGAGGCAGCCACATCGACTGTTCTCCCTTGGACTCAGGAACATACACAAGCTTTTGAAAGCTTAAAGAAAGCTTTATGTCAAGCACCTGTTTTAGCAACACCATGTTATAGCAAACATTTTACACTCTTTGTTACAGAACGCGAAGGTACTGCCTTGTCAGTACTCACTCAGGACCAAGCAGGATCACGCAAGCCATGTGCTTATTTTTCCAGTACATTAGATCCCGTAGCTCAGGCTTTGCCTGCATGCCTGAAATCAGTGGCAGCGACAGCCTTAGCAATCAGACAAAGCGATGCCATAGTATTAGGACACCCATTGACAGTACAAGTACCACATGCAGTAGAGGTTCTTGTGAACCGAACACAAACACAACACTTGACCATAGCAAGACTTACCGGTTATGAACTGACATTGTTTCAACCACACATAGAGATCCGACGGTGTAATACATTGAATCCTGCTACACTATTACCTGTAATTGGAACAGACCCACTAGCTCATGATTGTGTTGAATTCATTGAAATAAAGACGAAACCTAGACAAGACTTGACAGATGTTCCGTTGTTAGATCCAGACCTGACGTTGTATGTAGACGGATCGTGCATGAGAACAAGTACAGGAGATTTAGTGGCCGCGTATGCAGTCACAACAGACACTGAAGTTATTGAGACAAATTGTATAGATACTTTGTCAGCCCAAGCAGCAGAACTTATTGCTCTAACACAAGCCTGTATTCAAGCCACAAATAAGAAAGTTAATATATACACTGACTCACGTTATGCATTCGGAGTTGTACACGACTTCGGCGTGCTGTGGCGAGAGAGAGGTTATTTAACCTCCCATGGTGCCCACATTCAGCACGGACCCCTCATTCATGCTTTGTTAGACGCAATACATCTACCCACTGCTATATCGATTATGAAATGTAAAGCACACACGAAGGTTACTGATACCATTTCTCAAGGCAATGATTTAGCTGACAGAACAGCTAAACAGACTGCTCAGAATCGCACATTAGACATGACAAAGCCAATAGTTCAGACACCAACACAGTGTATGACAATTAAGGATCCCGCACTTGACGTAATTGACATACAGACACATGCCACAGCAGAAGAAATAAAGAAGTGGACTGAACTAGGAGGGATCCAGACAGATCAAGGATGGATGACGAAGGAGAAATCTGTATGGTTTCTCCCTGATTCCATGGTTCAAGCCATTATAGCTACAGTTCACAGCCCGGCGCATTTAGGAGAGAAGGCTATGCTAGACAGCATTCAGCACATTTGGTTCAATAAACATTTACGAGCAGCAGCTAAACAAAAAGTTCGTACCTGTATGATATGTTGTCAGTTTAATCCAGGAAAGAGTGTTCCCGTAGAGCAGGGTGGATTTCAGCCTCCTGACCATCCTTTTGAAGTCCTCCAGATGGATTATATTCAGATGGAACGTTGTCGAGGATTCAAATATGTTCTCGTAGTTGTCTGCGCTCTCTCCCGTTGGACAGAGGCGTATCCCGTATCAGATTACACTGCCCCGACTACTGCCAAGCAGCTAGTTCGAGAATTCTTCCCACGGTACGGTTTACCACGTGTTGTATATTCAGATAACGGCCAGCCTTTCTCATCCGAATTAATGAAACATGTCTCACTTTTGTTGGGATATCAGTGGAAATTCCACTGTGTCCGACACCCCGAGGCAGCAGGTCTCGTGGAACGACATAATCAACTTTTAAAAATCAGATTGTCTAAAATATGTCAGGAAAAAGGTGTGGACTGGATAGTAGCCTTACCAGTTGCGCTATTTTACATGAGGATGGTAGCACACTCTCGAACAGGGCTATCCCCTTATGAGGTGATCTTTGGTAGACCACCGAATATGTGGGGGACGCCTATACCCCGTAAAATAACTGATGTTGACTGTAATATGCTGACAGATTACCTGGCTTCCTTGATGTCTGCACTACAATCTTGTCGTTCACAGGTAGTCGCAGCTTTTCCCGACAACACCGAGGTGAAACCTCATGACGTAATTCCCGGCGATTATGTTCTCGTCAGGAATTTTGATCGGAAAACCCAACTGGAGCCAAGGTGGAGGCTTCCTAAGTTGGTCCTGCTGACGACCAGAATAGCTGTGAAGATCGAAGGGAGAAAAGGCTGGGTGCATTCCAGCCATATCAAGAAATTTCATGGACTTCCTCCTGACATAAACAGTACTCCCCGTGTGTCTTCCCCCATTGACTCAAAGCTAACCTTGGCTGAGGCCAGTAGCACCGAACTCTATAAGCAGAAACTCAGGTCCAGATCTAAACTGTCGGACGATTTGATTGTTTAAGTCCTCTCCAAGGTGAAGCGGTTGAATCCGTCCCGACATGTATCCCTTAGGTCTGAATCACGTAGAGTCCAGAATCATAATGAAACGACATGCTTATTGTAAATTACTGCGTAGCCACTGTATTGTGACTTTATTAATTTTGTTTTCCTTGAGTTTTTTAATAGTTACTGCGAGTATATTGTTGCATATGTATTATCCTGTTTCTAAACGTGCTTTCAATATAACTGATGAACATTCTTTTAGTGACCTACCCCCACATGAGTTGTCCTATAGACTTGCGCTGCGCAATAACACATTCATTAGTATGTTACATCATTCCCATCAGACTAGTAATGCCACCAATTGTTGGGTGTGTGGCCGACTCCCTCCCTATCAGAATACCAAAGGAGTTCTGCCTTTCTTTCCACATCCGTTCACACACAATGGCTCCTGTGGAGCATGGTTTAGTTTATTAAATTCCATAGACCCAGACACAGCAGTTTATCAACAACATTGGATATGGGGAAATCTGAATCTAGTTTTATTTAAAGTCTGTCACCCCAATAAGGAGGGTCACCCCAGTAGAACAGGAACTGATTTAGAAAATGAAGTGTATAAATTAGGTAATTTTACGCCTAATCTTATGATTTTGAATGTCAAATCCGAAGTTGAACTAATTCTGCCCACTATGTCAGTATTTCCAGTTAAGGGTGAATTATGTGTAAGAAAAGTTGGTTCCATACATATGGGCCATAGCCAATGCGTTACTACAGTAGAATATAGTGATCAAGGTAAATCTTCATTTAGAGCTTCTCGCCATTCTTACTTTATATGTGGTCAGACGGCATATATGCGTCTGCCTCTAGATTGGGATGGTACCTGTTACATAGCATTCCTTTTGCCACCTGTTTTCCTAGCTCCCCCTGATTATTATCGAAATGTTCATTTAGTACACAAAAGAGAGCGTAGAGATCTCCCAGTTGTCGATTATACTGAAACGGCATGGGACAAGTATGTAGATTTCAATAAAGGTATCTTTCCCTATATAGGTACAATATCAAATAGTAAGCTGATACGCAGACTCACCAAGACTCTTGAAGCTGTAGTAAACGAGACTATAGCCGCCCTAGGCAATCTGACAGAGGAACAATCAGTGATGAGAATTGTTGTTCTCCAGAATCGTCTTGTCCTTGACGTCATCCTGGCCGATAGGGGCGGAGCTTGCAGGATCATCGGATCCAGCTGCTGCATATTCATACCAGAAAATTCGCCATCTGTATATAAAGCTATAACACGCCTTCATAAGATTGTAAGCCAGATACACGAGAATCCAGGCACTTGGACGTGGTCCGGGTGGTTTTGGAGTGTGATATCAGCCTGGGGATGGAGAGTTCTATCCTTCCTAGGTATTGGCCTTCTTATGCTCTTCAGTTGTTGTTTATGCCTGCAATGTGGACCAGCGATTTGTGGTCTGTGTGCCACATCATGCATTCCATATCACAGTTCTCGTTCAAAATGCCGGAAGAAGAAGGAAGAAGAAATGATGCTCCATGAGCAAATCGATGGAATGATGAAGATTGATATCTCTTGAAGGGCAAGTAGGGGACAAGGAGGGAATGTGGAAATGTGGATTTTCCTGATCAGTTATGTCCCCTATCTTGGACCCCAACGGTTCTATATGCATGTTACAAGTACATGTATGTTCCCTCCAGTTCCAGTTTCTAAGACGCAAACATATGTGTGTCTACCGTCAACATGTTCTCTGTCAGATCCGCCATCAATGGGCTGGATATTCGATTCCTAAGCATGAAAGGCTACCGACTTTATATGGCTAAGTTACTCCATTTTTACAGTTCAGGCAAGTAGGCCCGATTCTGTCCTCAAAGCCTTTCCCTGCTCTCTGTCTTTGACAGCTTCAGCTTGAGCTCGCATCTGTATCCATGAACTTTGTCCTACTCCCTGTGCAGCTAACGGTGCCTGCCTCGGCCAGTTTTCGCCTGCCTGCCAAGAAGCTGTATTTCACCTTCGAATTATCTATTTTTCTCTTCAGCCGATGCATTCCTGTCTAGTGATTTAGGTAAACATTTCCTCTAGCTCACAAGCAAGGGACTCAGCCTTTCCGTCCTCCTGCAAATGATTCATAGCCCTGCTGCCATGGAAGGTTTTCTGCCTCTCGCATCTCACATAGACATTTAGGCGTTTGTGCACGCACACAGTCAGTATAGACTAGATTATGTCCGAAAGTCCTTCCTTGTGGATAACATAGTTCTTTAAACATAGGATGTTAGATATGATTTGGGATTAGGTTGACTTGACCCCTCAGACTTTTCGTCTCCATATGTAGAGTTAATGTCAAGTCCCCTTCACCCCCTAGTTGCACGTCAAGTACACGTCATGCTGTTGCGCGCGCATCTATGCCAAGTATTATCTTATAGATCCACCTATGTCTGATAATCCTAACCAATCATGTTTCTTTAATTCCTTATTACGCCTAGTTTCGATTACGTACCTGTCATGTCACTTTTCTTATCAAATGTTACGCCTTCTACATTCGTTTCATTGTAATGTACTTATTATAAAAATGCATGTCTGTCAATAAAGTATTGTACTTCACTTCCTGAACCCTCGTGGTGACGGAACCTGAAGGCCGCGACTCGAGTCGGCCATTTTGAATGGAATAAAAGCCCATTTAGAAAACCTCTTATACCACGGATTCTGCCTCTTGTTATTTTGAGCTATTTTACTTTATCTTAAGATTCCGTATGAAATTCAGTCCGGTAAAGAAGATTTTATTTACCACAGTGCGGACAAGTAGAGGGATGGACTCTGTGCAACTTCCTGACAATGATTGACTAGGCAATAACATTTGCATTTGTTGTGGGACAAAGAAAGACAAATATGATGACTATTATATGAAAGCCTCACAGGGGTTCTTCATGGACTAGGTCAACAGAGATCACTGTGGAGCAGTGATAGGTAATTTTGAAGTCGCCTCAATAGGTTTTGGGCCCTTGCCTGTCATGGGTACTTGATCCACCCACACAAGTGAGGTACCATTTTTCTCGGAAGACTTTGGGGAGTGCAGGCTGGTTGGAATTTTGTGGATCCACACAGATTCCAAAACTTTCCACCATAGAAATGTGAGGAAAATGTGGTTTTTTGGACAAATGTTTAGGTTTGCAAGGGATTCTGGGTAACAGAACCTGGTGAGAGCCAGTCAAGCCACCCCATCCTGGATTCCACTGGGTGTCTAGTTTTAAAAAATGTATAGGTTTGCTAGGTTTCCCTAGGTGCTGGCAGAGTTAGGGTTCAAAATCTAGAGCTAGGCACTTTGCAAAAAAAGGGTCCGTTTTCACTGTGAAATGTGGTGTGTCCATGTTGCGTTTTGGGCCGTTTCCTGTCGTGGGCCCTAGGCCTACCCACACAAGTGAGGTACCATTTTTCTCGGAAGACTTTGGGGAACGTGGGGTGGGTGGAATTTTGTGGATCCACGCAGATTCCAGAACGTTCCACCACAGAAATGTGAGGAAAATCTGGGTTTTTTTAAAACAAATTTTTAGGTTTGCAAGGGATTCTGGGTAATAGAACCTGGTGAGAGCCAGTCATGTCACCCCATCCTGTATTCCCCTGGTTGTCTAGTTTTTAAAAATGTATAGGTTTGCTAGGTTTCCCTTGGTGCCGGCAGAGCTAGGGTTCAAAATCTACAGCTAAGCACTTTACAAAAAAAGGGTCCGTTTTCATTGTAAAAATAAAGTGTGTCCACGTTGCGTTTTGAGCCGTTTCTTGTCGCGGGCACTAGGCCTACCCACACGAGTGAGGTACCATTTTTATTGGGAGACTTAGGGTAACACAGAATTGTAGAGCAACTGTTATTACCTATTGACTTTCGATGCATTTTTGCCTACCAAATGAAAGACAATGTGTAAAAAAGAAGTCATTTTGAAAAATGACCTATAATTCTCATGCTAGTATGGGTACTAACAATTTTGGAAATGTGCATATATCTACTGTTTCTAAACTCTATATTTTGTTCCAATTTCAGAAATACATAGGTGTCTTTCATACCGATTTTTCCATGGATATATTGTCCCAAATTAATTGCTATATACCCGATATATAATAAAAAACCATTGCAAGACGCTGCTCAGTTATTGGCTCTGGGTTCATCGGGTTCTAGGTGAACTTACAAGTCCTGTATATCCACACAACCAGAAAGGTCCAGTGGAGGTAACGGTATATTGCTTTCAAACAGCTGTCATTATTAAAAGAAGTTACAGCTGAAATGGCTGTTTTTTTCAACTAATTTTCAATTTTTCCTATATTCAATGGTTAGTTTCTATAAAGAAACCTTGAAGGATCTACACAAATGACCCCTTGCTGAATTCAGAATTTTTTGTACTTTTCCAAAATGTATAGCTGTCTAGGATCCATTATTGCTTTCATACCCATTTCTACCATTAACTGGAAAGAGGTTGAAAGCACAAAAAATAGCAAAAATAGGCTATGTCCCAGAAAAATGCCAAAACTGTGTAAGACGTTTTGATTTTCTGACAAAGGTCAGCTTGTCTCTGAAAGCTGAGAAGATGGTGATTTCAGCACCACAACCCCTTTTTTAAACCATTTGCAGGGAAAAAACAAAACGCTTTCATCTGTAGCCCTTTTTTCCCATTTTTCCCAAAAAATAAATAACAATTAGCTGTATTTTGGCTAATTTCTGGGTCTCCTCAAGGGGAATCCATAAACCCTGGGTACCTTTAGAATCCCCATGATGTTGGAAAAAAAGGACGAAAATTTGGCGTGGATACCTTATGTGGTCAAAAAGTTATAGGGACCTAAGGGCGAACTACCCCAAATAGCCAAAAAAAGGCTTAGCACGGGGAGGGGGGTGGGGGGGTAAAAGGCCTAGCCGCGAAGGGGTTAAAGGAAAGCAGAGTAAAGAGGTGATGGAAGCAGCTCAAAGCACTCTAATTAGGGTTAATAAAGGCACTTAGGGAAAAGGGCTAACAACCAGAGTCTGAGGGCCTGATTACAATTTTGGTGAATGGGCTACTCAGTCACAAACATGACAGATATCCCGTCCGCCGTATTGCAAGTTCCATAGGATATAATGAAACTTGTAATATGGCGTACGGGATATCCGCCACGTTTGTGCCAGAGTATCCCATCCGCCAAGATGAGGGCCTGAGTTATGGAGGGGGTTTGTGGTTGGTGAAAGTTGTAGATGAGATTGTGGTTTGATACTTTGAATGGTTTGTAGAGCCTTTGAAGTTATGGGGTGAGAATCACAAGAAAGATTATTTTGCAGTGGGCACATGAGTCTTTGCTTTCCGCAATTAGAATGCCTTGAGAGGAGAAGCATCTGCAGACTAAGCTTCTCAATGGGAGTGTTCTGTTGTCTCCTAATATGGGTCATGTTCATGCTTTGGGAGTCGCTAAAGGGACTGTCCATTATTAGGATGCCACCTGAATGCCAGTGAAAAATGCCATGGGCTTACTTTTGCTTGACATGGGGTTAGAGAACAATGGGGATCATTACCAGGTGAGGATAGTTGGAATAGGTCACAAGCTGAGTGTGCCAAGTACCTGCAGGTAAAATATAATGGGGTGCTTGTATATTTGGTTAATAGGCATATGGATTAAGATTCTGAGTTCAAGGATAGTGGAAGTGATCAGTGGGGGAAAACCAGCTTTCATTCATGGCAATGGGGTGGACTGCCAATGTTTGGCAGCAGTTCACCACAATCCCTACTCTTAGTTGTTCACACAAGGTTTTGTGGTTGTCCAAATCCCCTGCAGCCTAGCTTACCTCAGAGATACCTGAAAGCCCAACTCTCCTGCTCCCTGAACCGACATGCACAGACTCCCAGCAGTCCCGCTACCCTTCACCTCATCCTGATAGATTTATATCACATTTCCAATGACGTGCGCCAATGGCAAACTGATGATAAACACACATTTTTACCATTATGACAGGACTCTACATGAACATAAAATACCCGGGGGGAACCTTTACTCGAATCTTTGAGGGGATGGAGGATGGAGATCTTCCTCTGATGCATCCATGATTGAACCCACCTGTTGGAGGACTGCTGAGAATCTTATGCGATTGCAGCTGACACGATTGCTGCTACGGAGCTACTAATTTTGGGGTTTCGTCCGGCTGCTGAGCCTGAACTTCGGGCATTTTTTACTCTTCGACTCTGCTGCTCTCCGGACTGTGTGCTCCGCTGCTCGAGTGGCGCCATCCAAACCGGTTGGTCCTTTTGCTGGTTCACAGCTACCGTGGCCAGCTCCCCTGGGGAGCTAGGGGAGTCGGACATGTGGCAGGGCTGACTTACTCGTGACATGGGCTAGACAAGGTGTACGGACAAGGTGTATGGGCGGTCTTTTGAGAGTGTGCTTCCCTGCTCCCATTTGCACTATTCAGTTGAAACAACTGAAGGTTTCATGGAGGTGGGGGCAGCGTGGATGAGGAGGTAAGTTTATGAACATAGTTTCTTTTTCCTCCATTTTATTGATCAGTGTCAGTCTCATGAGTCTCTTGTCCATTTGGTCTATTTTGCCCAATTTGGAAACTATTTGTACTTCTGATTTGATCCCAATTGACTTTTGATTCTCATGGTTTAGGTTGCAGCTGGAACAGCTATAATTTGACATTTTAATCTGAGATGCTCTTGGTTCCATGCTTGGGGGTGAGTGGTAAGTGAATTAGGCTCTAGGTACTCTGTGGTGAGTGGAGGCGGCCGGCGTTAGGCCGTTGTGTCTTCTTCACTCAGAGGAGCTTTGTGGAGTCATCCTGCACCCTAGGCCTTAAGGTGTAACTTTTTAAAGTGAGCTGTGGAGGGCTGTAAAGCTTGTAAAAAAAAACACCCTGGAAAATCTATAACACCCCTGGCTTATCTCTCCCATCCCTCACTTGGCATAGCATGTGTTGATTCCCCAGCGTTTTCAGAAAAGGAATATGACAGCTCGGAAACTTCGCTCAGGCCAGCTGAGCCATCTCAGGACCTGCAAAAAGAACAGATCAAATCCCCTTAGGAATAAGGCTGCACATGTAAACCTAATGAAGAGCTCAAATACTTACTTTTCCTTTGTCCAAAAGGAGGCTGTTGACACTGGGGTTGTTAACCCAGGGCCGGGAGATTCCTCTAACATTCTAGAACTAAAAGTCAATGTAAATCGTGTCCCCTTCTTCCACCCCTAATGGGTGTGTAAAAATACCACAGAATCAGTGGTTGGGGAGGCTTCTACTCATCTGGATGATGATTCTAAATATCACAACGAGGATTTTACTGCTCCAGACATTGAAGCAGTTGTGAGAAATCACTCTCTGAATGAGAAAAGCCCTCCTGTCAACTCCCCCGGCCAGCCTCAGCTTCCATGGCTGAAGTTGTATGATAGTACCCTACCGGACCCTTCCCATCAAGCTTGGGAACTTCAGACCCCCAGACTTGGAGGCACTCATGAATTAATCTTGTTATCTCCCAGGCCAATATGTGCAAGTCTTTAAACCTCTCAAATGCCTTGAAAGAATCTTATGTTCCATCCTATCTTTGCTTGAAAAAACTGCAATTATGCTGATCACATTTAAGACACTTTATGTATGATTCTGAAAGCACTCTTGGGTTATAAGAGTGATGGAGCCCCTTTACATATGGCTGTGCACTTAATGGGTAATGAAAGGGGAAGCCTCCAGCCACGTGATCATACACAGCAGACAGAGCTTGAAACCAAAGGTTGGGATGTACAAGGAGATATATCGGTGCACGGGGGAGGTGAGGCTCTTGGAGATGAAAGATAAATATAAAAGCTGTGGTTCCCAAGCGGCCAAACCTGTAATTTCAAGCACTTGGGAGGGGGGGGGGGGCGGGAGGAGGTCCCAGGACACAGAAGAGTAAGTAAAGTCCAATATACTATGCAAAAACTCGTTTTAGTCCAGACTCCCCAAACCTAGAAGCTTACATTGATGACCGACGCCTTCCCAATATATAGGTTTAAAGAGCTAGCAAAAATGACCGTGGATGAAGCCCAGAGCCCATACAGTGCACAGGGAAACCTAAAGTAATGTGTTGTTTGCGAAAAAGCAAAGGTTTTCAAAAAAGGGCCTAAAAACACTAGGACCTCATTTATGAGACTCCTTGCGTCTACGGAACGTCACTTTTTGTGACGTTCCATGGCGCAGAAGTCTGCGTGATATTTATCAGGCAGCACTAGGCCACTTTTTTGGGCTTAATTCTGCCCGATAAATATCAGTCCTTTCAACGCAGTGTTCTGCGTTACAGGGGCGTTCCATGGGTGTTGCTGGGGGCGTTTACCAGCAACATCCAAGGCCTTTTGACACTGCCCCAGATTTACGAGAAATCGTAAATCTGAGGCGGCGTAAGGGAGGCGAAATATCTTTATTTCTCCTCATTTTTCCTTTTTCTACGTGTGCTGCATTCTGCAGCACACATAGGAAGAGGAAAAAGCCTCTTGTGATTATTTTTGTACAGAAAGGTTTCCTAATCACCACGCAATGCAGGCACCCTTGCACCATGGTGCAAAGGTGCCTGCGTTGGCGCACACCAGCCCTTTGCGCGCCGGTGCAGGGGAAAAGGACAGGAATGCGCTGTATCTTATAGATACTGCGCATTCCTGCTCTTTTCTTTTGCCGTAGGGAAGCACAGCAGGAAGGCCTGCTGTGCTTTCCTACGGCAAAACCTCATAAATGAGGCCCCTACTTTTCAAGATAC
Organism: Triturus cristatus; assembly: GCF_964204655.1. NCBI lineage: Eukaryota > Metazoa > Chordata > Amphibia > Caudata > Salamandridae > Triturus > Triturus cristatus. The sequence continues at coordinate 393,280,247 of NC_140585.1, read as the reverse complement.
CAGTAGGATCACCTTGGATGAGGCACCAGCAAATAAAAATGTGAACGAAAACAGCAAAGCTCTAATGGTCAATGTTGGAGGGAGGACCACCGGGGAGTCGGAGGGACTACTCCGGCACCCTCCTACCGCTAAGTTATAGCCGAGCGCCGCTGAGAAGCCTCCTCAGAGAGGTCCTTCTCCTATAATCGTACTAGGCTCAGTAACACCACCACACAGGACTCTGTATCAGTTGCTTATCTTGGTTCTTTATATAAACAAGGAGCACGGTCAATCTGTACAGTGGGATCGAGAGATCCAGTAATAGTCTCAATGTCTCGAAAGGAATAGGGTAGCGGGACAGTCTCAGTACCAACCAGGTACGGGGGAGGGGTCTCTGCGCCAGACCTTGGATGCTGTCTCAGAGCAGCTCGGACGTGGAGAGCCGCGACGGCGTCAGCAGGGCTCGGGTGGTAGTTCCGCTTGGGTCGAGCCGCGACACAGTCAGCAGGGCTCCGGTGGTAGGTCCGCTTCAGTCGAGCCGCGACGAGGTCAGCTGGGCTCTGATGGTAAGTTCAACAAGGTCGGGCCACGACGGCATCAGCAGGGCCCCAAAGGTTCGTGAAGGTCTTGTAAGCACGATGGAGCCGCGACGTCGTCAGCAGGGCTCAGCAGGTAGTTTCAGGTAGAGTCTTTCTCCGTAGGGTCAGCCGCGATCCGATCAGCAGGGCTCTTGACTCCAGGATACAACTATCCTCTTGTTGTCGAGTCGCCCCAGATATAGGTCGTGAGCCCCTTTGATGTCCGGACCCTTGCGCCCAGGAGGGCAGAGAGGCCGGGTAGGGCGCGGCCAGACGCCCAGCAGGAGAGGCGCCAGGCCCCAGAGTGCTGTGGGGCGGTCGCACCTAGGTGTGGAAGGATGGTTGGGGGTCCCATCGATACTGCCCTTCGCCGGGAGTGGAAAGGGCTCACGTGGTATCCCCCGGGCCAGGGGTGGGTGCCTCGATGTCGGGCCTCGCTGGGACCGAGGTCGGGTAGAGCAGGGTCACGGAGGTGGTCACGTGGAGTGACGTGTAGTCTAAGATGGAGGAGCCCCGAGGTGCATGGGACCTCGTGCAGCTGAGCGAGGGGGAACAGGACCACGCCACGAGGCCGGCTCCAACAGTCAACAATGCTCATTCTGCAAAGTCAGCTTTGCCCTCCACTGTTTCCATGGCAGGATGTACAGATGATGTTTCGGCAGCTGTTTCAACCACTATTCTCTCTTTGAAACCTCTGTCAACCAAACTCAACCCAGCTGCGGGACCCTTTTATGTTGGGTCATCACACAATATTATCTCTATTGGGGACAGAGATCATGATCCCTCTCTCTACTCTCTGCCAGTAGCTACGACTACATCAGACTTTGTAGCTTTATTTGATCATGATGTGATTTTGAACTGTTCCCATCTATTATCTTGTTTTGCAGACATTGTAAATTTAAAGATGGCCCAAAGTGGTGACATATCCCTTTTAACGATTTTTCACTCTTTTTTTAGTCAGCAAAACAAGAGTACTGTTTTAGTCTGAGATAGTGGCAAATTTGGTACTCTGAACAGTGATTCACTCTGATCTACAGGGATCGACATAATTTCCATCTTCTGAGAGGGCAAACATTGCAATCAACTTTTTGATAGCACGAATCCTTCTTCTTCGTAGTGTCTTTTGACAACAAATAAGGGGCATATCTACAAGGCGGCGATATAAAATTATTGCAGATTTTGCGGCCGTTTTCGGCTGAAAAGCGGTGATAATTTTATTGCTATATCAGCAAGGTCATGCTATCGCGTGAAACCTTGCCTTAGCGCCTGAATTCCTAATGCCCATCTTTGCATCTCTAATGAGATGCAAAGAGGGCGTTTCTCCCCAGGATAACGGGAGAAATGTCGCTAAGCGACATTTCTCCTATTTTCAAGCCTCACGCAAAGCAGCCTAACGACAAGAAAAGTAGCGATATCCTCTGTTACCACTACTTTCCTTACGCCTGCTTTCAAAATGACTTAGCTATGATATCCTATGGAAGGTGGATATCATGGCTAAGTATGTGAGGCCCTATCAGCAAGCTATCGCCAAACTTTGTGGGATTATTGCTGGGTTTACAGCGATAATCTCACGTTTGGCAGTTAGCGCTAGGATTTTTATCGCTTCTGAGATAAGCGTTGCTAATAGCACGCTATCTCAGCGATAAAAATCCACGCTAGCCGGCGATAATTATCCTAGCGCTAAGTGCGCTTAGCGATAATTATCGCCAGTTGTTGCTGATATGCCCCCAAGTTATTTGGTGAAAATCTAAAGTACCTACAGATCACAGTAGCGGATGGAGGGAGGCATGTAGTGAATCATGGCATTTGGGGGCGTAAATCTGCTCCTTCTATAATGGAAGATGAGTGTTCCAAATGGGGTTGCCTGGCTGGTTTCCTAAACATTGCCTTTTACAACGGGACCTCTGTTTAAGCTGCATAGTTAACAATAATTTAACAGTGGCTTCCTGGAATGCAGCAGGCCTACTGAATATGTTGGAGAAACTTGAATTTTTAAATAGTTTGAAGGCCGATGTAATCTGCATCCAGGAATCCTGGTGTTCCTCTCACTTCTCTTCTGATGGCTAATATGTACTAAGCTGAAATGAGGTGCCATGTAGGAAAGACCATGCAAAGGGAGGTATAGCTATTTTGCTAAGCAATAAGTTCGAATAGAATTATAGCAGCTTCATGGATCCCTCTAATCTTTTCCAAGCCATAGCATTTTTTCCTGTTTTGGGTGAGAGCATGTGGAAATCTATCCTAGTGGTAAATTCGTATATCCCACCATAGCCACACTATAATACACTGCTAAATTATATGTTTTACGTAATAAGCGAGTTTTTGGCTCTGGAGGAAGATCTTCATGTTTTGTATGTTTGAGATTTAAACACTATTAACTTGTTTGCAGATGTCAAAAAAGAAGAAGCACTACATATTCCTCCGATTCTTTTTCCACCAAAAAAGGAAATCAGATAAGAGAGGACAATCATTCCTGTGTCTTTTAGGGAATAATGATTGTGTTATCCTAAACTGTAGATTTGCTCTTGATGCAGCGGAGTTTACCAGCTCTACACATTCATACACACAACACTCATTTGGGCCCATATATATTCATACACACAATGAGCTGGCAAATATCCACTGTTCATCAATTTTATTTTACCCTAGGAAACCTTTACATCAGTCTTCTCACCATTCCTGTCTCCTGAGTAAATGAACGTGCGATAAGATCTAGTAGTAGATTAGAATAGGGAGGAAAGACAATAATGCATTTAACTTTAATTTACAGAACCACAGACTCAGGGGAAGTTTTAAATGTTTATCTGAATTAATAATTTTGTGAGTCAAATCAAGATACACATGAATAGACCAGAAATCTACATCAGGAAAATAGTACAATTAGCTTAGAATCAGTTTGCATTAATAAATTCTTGCAACAATAGCACCTGAGGAGAGAAAGGACAGAGAGCAAGTACGGAGCATTTACCCTAAAGATATATTTACCTAGAATGGTGTGAGGACCCCAACATCGAAGAGTCAAGAACTCAGGACAGGTTAGGGACAGGAAAAAGGTGACCTCTTCTAGTGCAATGCCAGCATTACACCCCTCCCTGGTGCTACTGTCTCTGGCTCGGGCACGTCCGGACCCCTACCTAGATGTGCCTCCTCTGTTTCTTCCGCACATTTGCCCGAGTGTTGGATTCTTCAGTCAGATTGCAGCAAAATCGGGCAGCGTCTCAGAATATCATCAGCATCTCTGCATCAAGTGTGTCTAACTATCTAGAACTTACCTCTGTTATATCAAATTCAAGTGTATGATCCACCCCCAAATGGTTCAATTCTATGTTCAACCGCAATTTGATTGGGCCAAGTAGTGGGGTGAGGACATCACACCATACCAAGTGCAATATTTTTCTTTAGTCTATTGTCTAATCCCCGCCCCTTAATTTTAATACCCACAAGCATTTCATATGAGGATCGGAAATCTTCATACATTGTTGCCCCTTTTCTTCCTCTAGTAGGGTCAGGAGTTGTGGTTCTCATGTCCTTGTCAGCTTAGGGTTTAGCAGACAGTCAATTGTCATCACTTGTTCCAGGGCAAATAGATATTCTGCGCATGTGTAAAAGTCACATGAAACCAGAGACTCAGTCCCCCTCCAAGACCCAAACGGGAACTATTAATAAAGTCGAAGAGGCACATGTTGGAATACATCCTTAAATGAATTGACTGTATACCACTTACTTCTACTCTAACCCCATTTACTTAATAACTCCTTTATATTAATAGCTTAGTAGAACTTGCATGAGTTAGTTTCAGCTCGACATGCGCATTAGTATGTTGCTTTGAAGCGGCCATATTAGAAGCTATTGAGCAGCTGCAAAGATTTCCCCCAAGCGACAGAAGAACGTCATACCACGTGATGTGGTAGACGCATGCGCAGAAGATTTCCCGTGTTTTAGCGGCCATTTTTAGGACACTCGAGTTACTTATTAAGACAGCACATAGACAAGTTTCCCCTAGATATGGTTATATAAAATGTGGTGCAAGATTAGTACTCACAGACAGATTGGTTATGGTATTACAGGTTATTCAAGAGGATTGCATACGAGCAAGTTTCTTTAGATGTGAATCCTTGCTCCATCAATCCCCTCTCTAGTGCATTTTATGCCATCACTAAATTCTATTTAAATCCGATGCCAACTTTAGCATTCTACCATTTTGATGTCTTCAAATCTTTTATTCTTTCCCTTATCTTTCTTAAATTGTGATCCGTTCATTCTTTTGTAGATATTTCCCTTCAATTCTTCGAATTGTATTTCTTCTAACTTTCTTTTCCTACCTTTTTCATTCACTTTGTACTTCTTTCTTTTCCCACTGCATTTGCGACAACACATTATCATCAGAACTAGCAAAGTTATGCCCATGATCGGCAATAATATTTTAACTAAAATACCTTTACCTATATTAGCAAACCAATTACTTATGGTGGAAAAACTATTTGTAATTTTCTTCCATACACTGTCAACCGCCAGTGGTTTCAGTTCTTCTTACAAATCTGTGATATTTTTAATATATCTTCAAATTTCTACACTTTTATCAGGTATATACGTACAACAATGTTGCGCTTTCAACATTTTACAGACTCCACCCTCTTTTGCTAATAAGATATCAAGGGGAAGTCGATTTTGCAAAACCATAGATCTGACCACAACTAATTCTGTATTGATCAGTAGAAATCCTCCAGTGGTGTCAGTAGATAACCGATCAACTACTGTTGATAATTGACAGATTTTCCGAGAATTTAGCAGAACTCCCACTGAAGGTATCAATGCACCAAATATATCACTGACTATTTCTGAAAAACTAGCTCTTTTATATCTTGTTAGTCCACTATTGTCGTTATTGCTTCCAGTGATTCTTTTAACATGATAGACTTTAGGGAATACTATTCCAAAATAGCAACTCCCATACCAGTGATCAGGCAACCTAAAATAGGCTTTGTTTCCATAAATATAATAAATCCCAGTAAATACTGGATCAGTTCCTCCTTTTAGTCCCCAACCCCCAATTACTAAGAAGTTGTGTTCACATTCACTGGAACCAATAAATACATTATTATACTCTGTTTTAAGTCTGTGGAGACAGATTTTCCCTTTCTTTTCAAAGTCCAGGGACATAGCAGCATAAGTCTTGCCAGTTACTAAAAGGACTTCTCTTTCAGCCATTTAGGTATTTGAGGTTTCGGTTCAGAGGCTCTTCTTTGGAAATCCTGTCTCCTATTTTCTACTAAATTCAAAAATATCTTTTCTTCTTCGTGTAATTTACATGTTAATTTTCGATTATGTGCATCAGCTATATCTATGGTCTTCATTGTTAGGAAATATTCACCCATGAATTGTGAGTCTCTAGTACTAAGGACTGGGTTCATGCTCTTTTGCATGGGAACTTCTGAAAATATTACATCTACATTTGAATAATAATACTGCAGCTTTCCAGTTCTATATAATAAACTAGCCAGTACACTACATGAAATACCATATGTCAAGGGTAAGTGATAAGGCACTCCTTCAGCTACTGAACTTGGCAATTTCATGCAAACGTAGCAATCACTAACTTCCATAGTTTCTACATAATGTACTAAAAGATTTGCAAATACATTTAAATCAGTTTTGTTCTTATCTACAGTGTGGTGTAAATCTAACTCATCTGGTGTTTCTAAGTCTACTCTATCTCCTTTAAAGTTTGCAACTTGTGTGTGTGTATTAGTACTATTCTGTTTGTCAGTAACCATCAAATAGGGAATAGCTATTGCTAATATCACCCATATTATGAGGACTAATATTAAACTACATATACAGATCCTACAACACTTCTTTATACAGCTTTGTTTTGGTTTTCCGGCAACATTATTATCAGACATCTTGGGCCAGAAGATTATATCTTCTTCAATTCAGAATCTGGTAAGAGATAATACCTTGAGCGTCTTCTCCCTTTCAAGTCGGTCTCACTTCTTCCTCAATTTGCTCTACATTCAGCTCTTTATCACTTTCTTCATTTAAATCTAGGTTTTCAAACTCTTCAAGAATGACATATGTCCATTCAGGACCCTTGAACTTGTTGTTCAATGTCTTCAATCTTTGACTCCTTCGCTTTGGTATTACTCTGGAAGGTCCAGATTAACTAGTTACTTCATTTACTTGGTCAGGTTCTTCATTTTATGTCTTAAGTCGATATCTCAGTATTTTTGGCCAATCATCACCCTTTCGACTTTTCTTAAATTTGACTGCACTGCCAGGTTCTTCAAGACGCCTTTTATTTTCGTTAGATTTTGGCACAACTTGATCAGCTTTGTCTTCAGATTTCCTCACTATCTGACCTTGTCCAGGGCTTAATATTTCAGCCTGTTCTGCCTGGATGGGTTCATCTACCTCAATCTGACCCTGTTCAGGATTAGTGATGTCTGGTTTTTCTTCTGCATCCTGAACTTGCGTTTCTATGCCTATCTGGTCCTGTTCAGGTCTTTTTACCTCTTTACCTTCTTCTGCCTGAATGTTTTCTCTAATTTCTCACTATCCCTCCTCAGTCTCTGGAACAGTGCTTGGGTTTCCTCTGTCGGAGTATATTGTTCTCTCCTTATCGGTTCCTGCTCAGGCTCCCTAACAGTTGTGTCCCTACTTTCCTGAGCGACTTCTTCTATACATATCTGGTCCTCACTCTGTTCCTGATAAGTGCTCGGTTGATCTTGGGCAGCTACTTCAGGATCTTCTATTGGAAGTTCTTCAGTTGCATAACCTTCAGCACCACCGATTTCTTCTTTCAATTGTATTTCTTCTTCAGGAGCTGGCACCCTTTTGGTATGACTTGCATGAATCCAATTAGGCAACCCTGCACACTTTACAGCTGTTGAGGTAGTCAGAATAACTTGATGCGGTTTATCCCACCTTGGTGCTAGGCACGATTCTTGAGTGTGATTCTTCACAACTACCCAATCACTGGGATTCAGATCATGTGAGTGGCTCAGCTGTCTGTTGAAAGCGTCTTCCCCCACCTGATGAGAGATAGAACACGCTCTGTCAGCCAACTCTTTGCAATACTCCAAAAACCAAGTCATCAGTTATATTCAACAGCTTGTGTCCTAATACACATGCTTGTCTCATTGCTCTTCCCATGAGTATTTCATGGGGACTCAATCCAGTATTTCTGTCTGGAATACTTCTGAGCCCCATCAGAACAAGAGGCAAAGCATCAAGCCATTCCAGTGGGGTGGATGCACACGCCTTTCCGAGTCTTGACTTGATTGTGCCATTCAATTGTTCTACCACTCCAGAAGCCTCTGGACGGCAAGCGCAGTGCAATTTCTGTTCGACTTTGAATGCTTCACAGATTAGTCAAATTATTTCATTATTAAAATGTGACCCTCTATCTGATTCAATCGTTACTGGAAAATCAAATCTAGGAATGAGTTCTCTTAATAAAAGTTTGGCCACTGTCAAGCTGTCATTTCTTCGGGCGGGTATGCTTCCACCCACTTTGAAAATAAACAAACTATGACAAGTATATACTTCAACCCTCGACAAGCAGGCAGTTGAATGAAATCTAACTGGAGTCTGAGCCCCATCAGAACAAGAGGCAAAGCATCAGGCCATTCCAGTGGGGTGGATGCACACACCTTTCCGAGTCTTGACTTGATTGTGCCATTCAATTGTTCTACCACTCCAGAAGCCTCTGGACGGTAAGCTCAGTGCAATTTCTGTTCGGCTTTGAATGCTTCACAGATTAGTCAAATTATTTCATTATTAAAATGTGACCCTCTATCTGATTCAATCATTACTGGAAAACCAAATCTAGGAATGAGTTCTCTTAATAAAAGTTTGGCCACTGTCAAGCTGTCATTTCTTCGGGTCGAGTATGCTTCCACCCACTTTGAAAATAAACAAACTATGACAAGTATATACTTCAACCCTCGACAAGCAGGCAGTTGAATGAAATCTAACTGGAATCTTACAAAAGGACCTTCTGCCTGTCCAATCTTTCCCATACAGACCACAGTTTTCCTGCCACGGCTCATGGCAAAAGCTCTCTGCTACATTCCTGAACCTTGCGTTAAACCAATCTTGTCTAAAGACTCAAATCATTGCATCCCTGCCCACATGTGTGTCTCTATGGTACATTCTAGCCATTGGCACAAGCATGCTGTCTGGTGTGACTGGTCTGCCATCATAACAAACCCACACACCATCTTTTGCCCTTCTTTGACATCCTATTTTTACCCACTCTTCCTTTTCTCTCATGTCTACTGCATCCTGCAGACCTTTCTCCTCCTCCCAGGTTCCCACTCCTGCAAGTAGCATACGTTGGCAGCTGATTCCACAAGTTTCAATGTCCTTATTTAAGGCAATCTTATGCCTTGCACAATGTTGGGCAACCTGGTCAGCATATCTGTTACCGCCTGTCACATAGTCATTTCCTGATTGGTGAGCAGCACACTTAACCATGGTTACCTCTTTTGGTAATTGAATTGCCTCCAGTAATTCTTTCATAAAAATACAATTTTTAATAGGAGTCCCTGAAGAAGTCAGGAAATCCCTTTACATCCACATTTGGCCAAAATCATGCACAACCCCATAACCATATTGACTGTCCGTAAATATTGTTACTTTCCAATTTTTCCCAATTTTGCATGCCTTAATTAGGGCGATCAATTCAGCAATTTGTGCAGATTTGACTTCTGGTAAATAGGATGCTTCGACTTTTCCAGCGTAAGCAGCACTTAATCCTCCTTCCCTGTGTCTCATGCAGGAGCCATCTACAAACAGCTCATGTTCTGCATTTTTCAAAGGTTCGTCTTGTATGTCAGGACGTGGTTTGGTGCTCAGTTCAGTCACATTAAGACATTCATGCTCAACCTCATCTCTCACTTCCTCTTCATGTGGATCAGGTAGTAAGGTAGCTGGGTTAAGAACAGTACACCTTACTATTGTCATATTTTCAGCCCCTAGTATTATTCTTTCATATTTTGTCAGCCTACTACGAGTTAGGTACTGTGTTCGTGTCCTGGTCAGTAGAATCACCACTGCATGAGGAACATACACTTTGACAGGGTGTCCCATCACAATTGACTTACTCTGCTCTATGTTTACACAGGTTGCGGCAACAGCTTGTAAGCAACCTGGTAATGCGCAGGCCACAGGATCCAAGGTAGCAGGGAAATAGGCCACTGGCCTTCTCATTAATCCGTGTCTCTGTGTTAGAACTGAAAGTGCACAATTACCCCGCTCATAGCAGAATAATGCAAATTCCTTTGAATAGTCAGGCATTCCTAAAGCAGGAGCTTCACACAAACATTCCCGCGATTTTCTAAAAGCTCCCATGCTTTCGTTATCCCACTCTATGGGATCTTTCATTCTTTTTCTGGTCAGCTGTATCAAAGGTTTAGCTAGTAACGCAAACCCCACGATCCACTGCCTACAATACCCTACAACTCCAAGGAACATTCTTATTTCTTTTGGAATTTGTGGCAACTGCATTTGACTTATTATTCTGATTCTTTCTGAAGTCACCCTTCTAACTCTTCTCTCGATATGCTGTCCCAGGTATTTAACTGAATTTTTACAAAACTGAAGTTTTTCAGGGGACACTTTATGTCCATCTTTTGCCAAATGATTTAAAAATGCAATTGAATCAGTAACACAGTCCTCTCGTGTGTTTGATGCCCCCAATAGGTCGTCAATATACTGCACCATGACTGACTCTCTGGGCAATATAAGAGATTCAAGGCTTCTTTTGAGAACCTGATTAAATATTGAAGGGCTTTCTGTGTACCCTTGAGGCACACGATTCCAGACATAAACATACTCTTCAAATTTAAACGAAAATAAAAACTGGCTATCTGGATGCAGTGGAATGGAAAAGAATGCATGACATAAATCAATCACTGTGAACCATCCTGCTTTCCATGGTATCTGATAAAGAATCACAGCTGGATTTGGCACCACTGGACAACATGGTACAACAATTTTGTTAATTTTCCTGAGGTCTTGAAATACCCTATATTTTCCATTAGGTTTCTCAATACCAATTATGGGTGAATTACACGGACTACTCATTATTTCCTTCAGTATGCCTTGTTCGACCAATCTCTCTATTTCTGCTGCAACACCTGCTTTTACTTCTGGACTTATTTTGTATTGTCGGGTGTTTGGGTAAACAGCACCTTCTTTTACAGTCACTTTTACAGGATCTACATTTGCCATTAATCCTATCTCTTTTCCAGTAAAATCCTATATTTTTGCATTTACAGTCAGTTTTAGTTCTGCAGGTAATTCATTTGGTGTCATCATCGAATATAATTCATTTACTTCTGTTCCCTGTTTAGCTAACATGAACTAGTAAACTCCATCTTCATCTGGGGTTTGTATTGCAACACCATCCGGTGTGCAAAATATAGTGCAATTCACTTTGCACAACAGGTCCCTTCCAAGCAAGTTTACAGGGCTTGAATCGCAGACCACGAACTTATGCATTTCTTAAAAATCTGATTTGCACCTCCATGGGCTCTGTGATTGGGGTGCTAATCTGTTTATTTGAAACACCTACTAATTGCATTTCTTCTCCCATGAGGGGCAGGTTAGGAATGCCTGCTGTTCTCACAGTAGAACTGGTAGCGCCAGTATCTAACAAGAAGGTAATATCATTTCCCTTAACTTTACCCTCTCTGTAAGGCCCTGACTGATCTACCGGTAGGGATGCGCCAAGTACGCACTCCCCTCACTCCCCCCTCGGGCACCCTCATTCTTGATCATAATCAATCAGTGGGTTCTGCAAAAGAAACTGAGATGTTACAACATTTTTCTTACCACTTCCTTCTGGAAATCCGGCGTCCACACTGAGGTTCTGTGTGGGACGGAACGACACTTTTGAGTGGTGACGAATATGGATGAGTTGGGTATCTACGAACCGCAAATGACGAGTATAGTGGGTGTACGCAGTTTCGCTACGCAACCACGTATGGTTTGTCTAATTTTTGGGTTTGTTCATCTGAACTCTCGGGTTCCATTTTAGATACGGCATCCATTTTGTTTCTTGCCCTCAAGTAGCCAGCGAACGGGCTTTGTCCGCTTCGTGACCCTGGGACTCCCAAGCTTACACGAGGGACACGTGTTCCTTTGAGTATGACTTTTATGACGAGGGAAATGACACGACGAAGGCAGATGACCCCGCTCAAGGCTCATCTTGCCGTGCCGGTCTATTGTTTCAGTCATGCATACATTAGACACGGGGTCTCTGATCCCGTTATCAAGTTCCCTTTATTACTCCTAACACTCTTCTCTAATCTGTTGTGCATCCTTGTCCTTTCTTTGCATCTGTTTTTGTCCCTTCTCCTAATGTGTTTACGGTCAGGATGGAATGTGTTTTATTGCAGAGAAGATATGTTTTTACAGTTGGGAACTGGCAATACTGTTGTAATTATGTTCCGGCCTCCTGAAACATGAACGCGACTCTTTTGAAGTTTATTGTGGGAACTGAGTTGTAATCTTTGTTCACCATACTGTTCTATGGGAAAAACGTGTATAAAAGGAGCGATCCACTTTTGCAACTCGAAGCAGTCTCCGAGAACCTACACGTTGTGTACTTCTTGTGACCTCTGTATCCCTGCAGTAAATAAACGCTGATCTCTGACGTCGCTGGAAGTGTCCCGTGTCTCTGTGTTTGGTACGCCAGAACAGGTAACCCACGAAGGTTTCAGGTGTTGTTCCCTGGCACCGCTGGGTCTTAGAATAACCCAGTACTTCAGTTGGCGCCCAACGTAGGGCGACATCAACGGTACCGGTCCAAAGCCCGACGATCGTGAGGAACTTCGTGTGAAATCTCCGAGGGAAGGTGCACCCCGCTTCATCGATCCAGTTGTCGAAATAAGTGGCCCGACGTCTTTTCCCGCGAAGATCCCCGCCTCCTGACGGCTGCGACGGACTGATGCCCTGACTGTCGACCTGTTTTGGTGCCTGGCGTAGTCCTTTGTACGGCGAGACGATAGACGGGCCTTCCTGGTGACGCCATTGTTCTCTCAGTTAAGTATTTGTGGGTCGCTCCCAGTGTTCCTTTGTTGTTTGCATGGTACCATAGCATTCGTGGTTCTTAGTTGTTGGGTTTTATTTGACGATTGCAATTGCCAAAAACCGAGGGTCTCGCATTTTTTTGCGAGGATATCATAAATTCGATAGCCCTTGAAGTTTGTAAACTCGGTTAGTGTGCGCGATGCCTAGCCGTAGTACTTTGTTTGGGTTTCTCAAATGTTGCAGAATGGATTCCCGGCTAGAGGATTCATGTCCGATACCTCCGGTTGGAACTCCAATTTACGAGCTCTATAGTCGCCATGGTGTGGGTCCTATCGTGTATAATGAATATTGGGTCCGCTACACTAAAAATGATGGTGTTCTTAGTTGGCCATCTCATGGTAGTTTCGAAACTGCCGTTTTAGATAATTTGGAAGCTAAACTGTTTAAAAAGAAGGCTAGGCCGGCCATGTTTGATTCCTTCCGGTTATGGCGGAAAGAGGCCAAGCAGAAAGAAATCAAACAGAGTAAGAAAAATAAAAGAGAAGGCGTTATTACGGTGATGCGAAATGCTGAACAGTATCAGCGAGACAAAGATGAGAAAGAGCAGGAAGTTAGTGCTCGACTTCATCATATGGCTGTGGATAAATGTTATCCGGTGCTACCGTCTAATGTTGATAAGTCGGGAGAAGAAGCGGTAGAGGATTCGCTATTGTCTTATCTGTTGAAATCACCACCTCCCTATGCTCCCGATGCTGTGGGCCCTGTGATTCTACCTCTTCCTCCACCTGCTGTTTTGGCGGCTGCTGGTCAGCCCGCCGTTCCTCCCGCTCTCCCGAATCCCCTTGTGCCGCAGATCGGTTATCCTCTTTTACCGGCTTCTCTTCCTACTGCGCCTATTCAAGTCCCTCCTCAGTCTGTCGTTCCCGCTACTCCTGGTGCCGCGTCTACTTCTATTGCCTCCACCCCTACTGTTGCTGCGCCTGCATCTTCTTCCTCTTCTCCTTCTGTTCGTAGTCGTCTCCTGACTGCTGTTGCTACTCTTTATTCCCCGCTTTTTGGGCCAATACTCGGCTCGACTCTTTCAGATGTCGCTCAGAGGCGCAGCCAGCTTCCTGATGGTAGGGAACGTGAATCGCTGGTAAAAATGGCACGTAAATGGATTCGTAATCCTGTTAAATACACTTCGCGTGTAGTGTTTGAAACATTTTCTCAGTTTAATGCGCCCACTCAACGATTCGTGTTTGAGGAATTGTGTAAATCGTTGAAGGAGGAGTGGGATCATGATGTGGTAGATAATGTACCGTCTGAGGTTTCTGAGCTCCAGCATCAGTTCACAACTGGTGTGATCGTAGGTGACAAGGTTCGAGAAGCTCTAGAACGTTTGTTATCATTTTGATGTACAGTGCAACCTCGAGCATTGTTTAAGGAAGAGACCGCAGGGTGGTTGGCAAAACCTGGTCAATATCCGATGCGGGAAGTTCCCCCAGTATGGATGCCAGGTGATCCTAATGCTAACCCTGCTGTCCCAGGCCATTTTCAGAGAGTGTGGATACACCTCCCTTGGAAACGATCGGAAGTCTTACAGGTGAAGCAAACTTTGCCTGATCCCCGTAAAAATCCAGCAGGTTATTATAAGGAGCTGTCCCAATTGGTGGATGCTACTGTTATGAACCTTGCTGATATTGACATGTTGTTTGGCAATGTAGTGCCCCAGCCGATTTGGGCGAAAATTCGTCACGAGAATCACGCGGCCGAGTTAGGCGGTGACTGGGCTGCCCTTACGGCGGCAGACGCTCAGCAAGTCGGTGGGGCTAAGCCTGAGCAGCTTATTGTGGATTTGCCCCAGAGGATAATTACCCTTATGAAAACGCTTATGCCGGCGATGCGCGTCAATTGGGACAAGTTGTCCGCGTGCAAGCAAAAGAGGGATGAAAGCGTTTCCGATTTCTTTACGAGATTCGAGGAAGCATTTGTTGATCATAGTGGCCAGGACATGGGATCAGAGGGTGGTCAGCGGCTGTTTGTTGATAAGTTTGTATCGAACTTGTTGCCCGAACTTAGCAATAAGTTGAAAAATTCTGAGAGTTCGTGGGCTGTTTCTACCACTGCTCAAATATTGGCTACGGCCCAATATTACGAAAATAGGGAAAAGGAGGAAAGTGAACGTGCAGATAAGAAAACAAAGGATCTTAAAACTAAGGTCTTATTGCAGCAAGCGTATCCTCCGCGCTCGAATTTCAGTGATTCGCAACAGCCAAATCGATCGCAATCACAGTTCTCCAGATCGCAGACGCGAAATGACTCTCCCGCAACTCGTTTTGTGTTGGGATATAATCAATGTGCGTATTGTCGAGGGGAGGGCCATTTGAAGTTTAATTGTCCGGTTCTCCGTGATAGGAATAATGGTGTGTCAGCTCGAGGAGGTCGTGGTGGTCCTCAACAAGCTTCACGTGGTAGAGGTCGTGGAGTTACTCAGAATCAGGCCGAGCGTTTTGCCACTTCCTCAGACTCGCAGAATTGTTTCGATCGACGCGAACCATCGTCCGGTAGATCTGCACAGTATCATGTGGATGACTGTTACGTCGAGCGTGATGTTGATACGGATGGTATCTATTAGGACAGCCATAGACAAAGGAAGGGAGAAGTATCAGTTCCGGTTGATCAGAGAGGGCCTTATGTTGCAGTAGCCACATTGGGCGTCGTTGAGCCTTTTCTGTTGGACACTGGTGCAGCAAAAAGTTCCATTATGCATTCGAAACTCCCTGGCGCGCCTTTGTCTGGCTTAACGAATGTTTCCGTTGGATTCTCTGGCGCCCCCGTTAGCAATCCAGTTTCTAGCCCCTTGCCCCTTACGATTGGGTCTCATGAGTTAGAAGCTCCTTTGATTTTGACTACTGGTTGTGGTGAGAATCTTTTGGGCTTGGATTTGTTGAAGAGGTTACATGCGACTTTGTACTGCTCTCCTACGGGCGTGGAGCTTACATTGGGTGAGAATGTGATTTCCCCTATGTATCTATTGATCGATAAGCTCCCACCGGAATTGAGTTCTCTTCCGGTTTCTTTGTGGGCGACAGGTCCCAATGATGTGGGCCTGCTGGATATCCCACCTTATGTTGTTCAATTGAAAGTTGATGCGCGCTTACCACGCATACCCCAGTATCGTATTTCCCTTGATGGTGAACGGGCACTATTAGCGATCATTTATGATCTGATCGGTAAAGATGTTATCGAGGAGACACGAGGTAACGTGTGTAATAGTCCTGTGTTGCCTATTCTGAAACGAACTGATCCGTCCAAGCCTCCCGTGTACCGTCTAGTTATTGACTTACGGGAAGTAAATAAAATTGTTGTCCCGCAGTTTCCTGTGGTTCCAGACATTACAGCTTTACTGACTCTGATTCCAGCCTCTGCATCATGGTTCTCGGTAATCGATCTGAAGAATGCGTTCTTTAGCATTCCGATTGCTGAGGAAAGTCGTGATTTGTTCGGATTTTCGTTAGAAGGTCGCAGTTTCCGGTTCAAACGCGCACCTCAAGGCTACTGTGAGAGCCCATCTATATACAGCCAAGCTCTTAAGAGTCAACTAGATGCATTTGTGCTGCCGACTGGTGCGGCTTTGATTCAGTACGTCGACGATCTGTTGGTAGCTGCAGATACTGAACAAGTTTGCAAGACTGCTACTGTGTCACTGTTACAGCATCTCTGTGACTTACACCACAAAGTGTCACCTTCTAAATTGCAATATTGTTGTCAAGAAGTTACCTACTTAGGTCACTTATTGTCAAAGGCGGGAAGACGGTTGACCCCTGAAAGAATCGCAGCAATTGCTCGAATGACTGTGCCGACGACCCAGAGAGATGTGCGTGCCTTTTTAGGTATCACGTCATACTGCAGACAGTGGATTCCGAATTTTTCACTGTTAGCGAAGCCATTGATAGCTCTCACGTGCAAGGACGTTTCGACTCCTTTGCCATGGACGGAGGAATGTCAGAAAAGTTTTTCTGAACTACGTGATGCACTGTGTTCGGCTCCCGTGTTAGGTACTCCTGATTACAGCAAGCCATTCACATTATACGTTCACGAGAGGGAAGGTTGTGCGTTGAGTGTTTTAACGCAACAATTTGGTGGCAAGCAGCGCCCGTGTGCATATTTTTCCTCGACCTTAGACCCGGTAGCTAGAGCGTTGCCAAGTTGCTTGAGGGCGACAGCGGCATCTATTCGGCAGTCCGCAGGTCTTGTTATGGATAATATGCTCATGGTGATGGTTCCGCATGCAGTTGATACTCTTTTGAATCGGACAAAGACTCAACATCTGACGAGTGCAAGGTTGTCTGGGTACGAGCTGACCCTTTTGGCAAGTCATATACAGATCAAACGTTGTAATGTACTGAATCCGGCGACATTGTTGCCGACTAATATGGAATCAGATGATGTGCCACCACATGATTGTTATTTACGAACTGAGGAAGAAACAAAAGGTCGTGTGGACCTGAAAAACACTCCCTTGACAGATCCCGATGGTACTTTGTATGTGGATGGCTCGTGCTTTAAATTGCCGAATGGCGATGTGACGACTGCGTATGCTGTAGTGACGTTGAGCACGGTTGTGGAAACTGCGAGATTGAATCAGAATTCAGCACAAGCTGCAGAGTTGATTGCATTGACAAGAGCATGTGTTTTGTCTAAAGGAAAGCGAGTGAATGTGTTTACCGACAGTCAGTACGCATTCGGTGTCGCGCATAACTTTGGAAGACTGTGGAGAGAGAGAGGATTTATGACATCGCATGGTACGAAGATTCAGCATGGGCAGCTCGTGAATGACCTTTTGGATGCACTTACATTGCCTAAACAAGTGGCGATTGTTAAATGTAGTGCACATCGGAAAGTGACGGATGATGTTGGTCGTGGTAATGCGTTTGCGGATGAGATTGCTAAGGAAACGGCTAAGGATCTTGCGACCCGAATGTATGTCACGAGTTCAGTGAGGTGGCCGACGGAGACTGGTATGTGTGAAAATACTATTGAGAGTGTGAAAGCAATTCAGAACGAAGCTACTAAAGCTGAAAAGACTAAGTGGAAAGAAAGTACGGGAAAGTTGGACATGCATGGATGTTGGGCTGACCTGACGGAATGTCAGAGGTGGATGTTACCAGATGCGTACGTATTAGCTGTTGTGACGATGGCTCATGGGTTGTCACATATCAGTGCGAAAGGAATATGTAGGTTTTTGTCCCCTGTATGGAGGAATGAGGGTATTGCTAAATGTGCCGAGAGAGTGGTTAAGAATTGTATGGTGTGTTTGATGCACAATCCTGGCAAGGGCACCCCCATTCCACCTGGTCATTTTGCTCCTCCTGTTTGTCCCTTTGAGGTTATCCAGCTGGACTTTATCCATATGGAGAGATGCAATAACCTGAAGTATGTTTTGGTTGTGGTTTGTGCGTTCTCCAGATGGATTGAGGCCTATCCTCTTAAGGATAACACTGCCCTGTCCACAGCAAAAATCCTGCTGAAGGAATACTTTCCTTGGTATGGAATGCCACGGATTGTATGGTCGGATAATGGAAGTGAGTTTGTGGGAAGTGTAATGCAGAGTGTGTGCAAGGGCCTTGGAATTCGTCAAAAATTCCATAGTGCTAATCATCCACAGGCAGCGGGTTTGGTTGAAGGGTACAATGGTACCCTGAAACTAAAACTCGCGAAGATACAGGCTACGACTGGTCTATCATGGCCTGATGCCTTGCCTCTGGCTCTCCTATCGACCAGAGCGACCGTACACTCTCGAGTAGGGCTTAGCCCATATGAGATTGTGTTCGGCCGCCCTGCGAATATTTGGGGGGTCCCGAGGCCAAGGGCTTTTGATAGTCTTGAGTATCCAATGTTAATTGATTACCTGCATGATTTGACCACTAAACTACGGTTAATCCATCAACAGGTCTTTGAAGCTCTACCGGCGCAGACAGAGGGTCCTGGACACCAGCTCCGGCCAGGCGACTGGGTCGTTACCCGAAATTTCGGTCGGAAACGTAACTTGGAGCCAAGATTTGTAGGACCCTTTCAAGTCTTGTTGACAACGAGGACTGCGGTTCGACTGGAGGGCCGGAAGAACTGGGTACACGCCAGCCACACGAAAAAGGTACCGACCCCCTTACCAACGGATGGTTGGGTGAGGACTGGGATTTCGGCAACGGAAACTGAGACTCCTTTGCACTTTGTGCCGTTTAGCGACGCTCAACCTGTGGGGAATGATTTGTCACTGCCAAACCCACATGTGGAGTCATCGGTAGCAGAGAGCCCAAGGTCTGACTCGTTGTCCACTTCATCGAATACTGTTGCGCCAGCTGAACAATTGTTTGTAGAGCAAACTCGACCTGGAAGAAGTCGATACTTTCTTCGTTCAAGGACTAATAAAAATTAGTTGTATATTTGCTTTTTGATGCTATGAACATTATGGACAATTATATCCTTTCTTTTTGAGTTTTTATGTGCTGTCCCACGGCTAAGAGATTTGTAATAACACTGAACGTTTCGAGGAAACCTCTCCATCCGGGTCACCGTAGGGCCGTGCGGGTACTCCTTTCTGTTTAGCAGGTTTCTGACGCTAGGTCGGTTACTTTTGTCGATTCCTGGGAACCCCTGGGGATTGATAATCGCTACTCAGAACGAAGTGCGTCAAGTACGTCACGGACAGTTTGTAGAGGATGGCATTCTCTAAGCTGTTGGAAGTAGAAAGGATGTCGGCGCAGAGATCCGAATTAAGAAGTGTTGTACGTACAAAATGTTTTTTGTTTCAGGTGTTCCTACTGTTCCTGACCGTATCTATGTTATTGGTGGGTGGAGTGTATTTTGGAGTACATTTGTTATTACCTTCTGTTTCACCTACCTTTTCTCCTAAACTAAGCTCCCTCACCACTGTTTCCCCACATTCTTTTCATCCTCTGCCTCAACATGAACAGGTTAGGCGTGCGGAATTTATGAATAACTCCTTCGTTCAACTTCTACATCAGCATCAGTTGGTGATGAATACTACCAATTGTTGGGTGTGTGGGTTAATGCCACATACCATGGATAGGGGTATTCCATATTTGGTCCTTCCTTACAGCTCCCAGGGTTCGGCTCGAGCATTCCAAACTATGTTCCGTAGTGCACTAGATTCCTACCCCAGTCGAGAGCCACGTTCTGCCAATTTTGGTCCTGGGCCGTATCACAAACCTTTGGCGATAGCGGATTTGGATAGAGATGTTTTTGATGCATAGCTTATCCCAAATGAAGAGGTACAGGCTTATAAGGATCTGAGCGAGGCTGAGTATAGTACGTCAGTGGGTGATAGACAGCTTAAGAGCTCGTCCCCAATATGGATTGTACCACACCTCGGTAATTTCTGCTTGAAAGGTTTGGGTCGAAATCCGAGAGCACAACTTGGGAACAGTGCTTGCACTGACACGTATGTTCTGCCGATGCTCTCCTCCCCTGTTTTTCTGACTGCTAAGGGCACTTATTTTGTATGTTATGAACGCGCATATACATGTTTACCCCGTGATTTCTCGGGTACCTGTTATATTGCGAATCTTTTACCACCGACTTTCACCGTCGCCTCAGATTATCACAAAACTAGAGTTGTGAGAGGCGTTATTAGCAAAGAGGATACTGCCGGTCAAGAAGCAGGAGACTTCTTTAAGGGTTTCTTGCCGTTTTGGGGACCTATGGTTAATAGTAGGAACCTAAGACAGTTGACACGTGTAGTTGAGTCGACTGCTAATATTACTGCAAGTGCCCTTGGTAATTTAACAGCTGAACTTCAGGCGGATAGACTCATGACGTTGCAGAACCGTATGGTTCTAGATGTTGTTCTCGCAGATAGAGGTGGTGTGTGTAAAGTTATCCATTCGAGTTGTTGCATTTTTATTCCTGACAATGCTCCAACTGTCTACCAAGCCATCTCGAAGTTGCACAAGATTTCCGAGTCCATACACGTGGACGAAGGTAATTGGACGCTTCTAGGATGGTTTTGGGGCCTGATGTCAACTTGGGGTTGGAAGATTCTGATGATCGTAGGGGTTGTTGTAACGTTTCTGTTCACGTGTTGTCTTTGTGTACAGTGTGGTCCTGCCTTATGTGGCCTATTGGCTACAACGTGTATAAGACGGCCATCTGTTACCAGGGAGACGTTGATGAATAGAATGATGTTCCAGCAGCAACTGAACGATCTGATGAATATTGAAATAGATTCCGATCTTGACTAATGCTTGCCTACATGAGGGCAAAAGGAGCGTCTGAGGTTCCGTGTGGGACGGAACGACACTTTTGAGTGGTGACGAATATGGATGAGTTGGGTATCTACGAACCGCAAATGACGAGTATAGTGGGTGTACGCAGTTTCGCTACGCAACCACGTATGGTTCGTCTTATTTTTGGGTTTGTTCATCTGAACTCTCGGGTTCCATTTTAGATACGGCATCCATTTTGTTTCTTGCCCTCAAGTAGCCAGCGAACGGACTTTGTCCGCTTCGTGACCCTGGGACTCCCAAGCTTACACGAGGGACACGTGTTCCTTTGAGTATGACTTTTATGACGAGGGAAATGACACGACGAAGGCAGATGGCCCCGCTCAAGGCTCATCTTGCCGTGCCGGTCTATTGTTTCAGTCATGCATACATTAGACACGGGGTCTCTGATCTCGTTATCAAGTTCCCTTTATTACTCCTAACACTCTTCTCTAATCTGTTGTGCATCCTTGTCCTTTCTTTGCATCTGTTTTTGTCCCTTCTCCTAATGTGTTTACGGTCAGGATGGAATGTGTTTTATTGCAGAGAAGATATGTTTTTACAGTTGGGAACTGGCAATACTAATGTAATTATGTTCCGGCCTCCTGAAACATGAACGCGACTCTTTTGAAGTTTATTGTGGGAACTGAGTTGTAATCTTTGTTCACCATACTGTTCTATGGGAAAAACGTGTATAAAAGGAGCGATCCACTTTTGCAACTCGAAGCAGTCTTGTGTACTTCTTGTGACCTCTGTATCCCTGCAGTAAATAAACGCTGATCTCTGACGTCGCTGGAAGTGTCCTGTGTCTCTGTGTTTGGTACGCCAGAACAGGTAACCCACGAAGGTTTCAGGTGTTGTTCCCTGGCACCGCTGGGTCTTAGAATAACCCAGTCCTTCAACACTGTAATTGGCTTGACTCACAAAATTTGTTTTATGGGCAGGTGGCAATTGACTCTGAAGATCTATACCCTGTTGCTGATGACTCATTAACACCTCATTCTGTGTTTGTAGATTTAAATTTTGATTCGGGACATTATTTTTTTTTTTTTTTTTTTAAAGATTTTTATTGAACAATAATTCGATTACAAGCACGGGCCTACAACCACCAGGGCCGGCCGCTAAGTACAGAATGAAATATACATTTATCAAGGCTGCAGTCGGTTCCCGGGGCTCGGCCCCATAGTGGCTCCGGATAGTTCTGAAGGAACAGGAGACTTAAGTCCAACATACACAAAAAACTTAAAGAAAAACAAAAGGCGAGGCATAAAGACAAACAGCGCAGGTCAGGCTTCCTCCGGGGAACTCCAGTTCAGACCAGTAAGCAGCATGCAAAAGGAAGGAGTACCGGGAGGCTGGGGACGGGGGGGGGGGCCAAGGAAAATGAACGTCCATATGTAGTCATTCCAAAAGGTGCCAGGAACCGTCAAGGGTCAGGGGGACATGGCGATATCGGTGTCCACCAGGGGGGGCGTACAGATACCCCCGCGATACGCATTCCATTGCCCCCAGATTCTGCCCCATGCCCCCGGCTTACCACGGGCAACATACACAGTCTTCTCCCTGAACATACACCAGTCCATATTCTCCTTCCATACTGACACGGTGGGCGGCCGCTGGGCACCCCAAAGCTGCGCTATATCTCTCTTGGCAATCATGTTCCCCAGGGCCGCCCACCGAGTCTGAGCCGCGCTATAATCATTGGGCTCCCACACATTCAGGACACAGCGACGCACCTCCGGCAGCAGCACAACCCCAGTGACCTGTCCCATAACCGTATGGACCCGGCGCCAGTAGTCCGCCACCTCGCGGCACTCCCACAGGATATGGAGAAAGGTGGCGCTGAGCCCACAACCCCGCTTACAGAGCCCGTCGTCGGAAAATCCCATCGAGACCAAGCGAGGACCCGTCACATACACCCGGTGAAGAATCTTAAGCTGTACCAACCGGAGACGGGCTGGAATGGCGACCTCCTTGGGGGACGACAGTGCAGACTGCCAGTCCTCGTCGTCCAATTCCACCCCATCCCCCGTCCAAGCCTCCCGAAGGCGCACAAAGAGGTCAGCCCGATGATTGATCAGTTTTTTATAAATTAAAGAAATAGTACTGTCAGGGACATGTCCGTCAAGTATGCGGTCCTCGAGGGGCGAGGAAACCGGGATCTTGGTCCCCTCTCCAAAGACCGAGAGCAGGGCGTGTCGGACCTGGGCATAGCGGAAGAACTCCCGGTCCGTAAGCTCATATTCGGCCTGAAGCACCGCGAAAGTCTTAACCGCGCCCTTATGCCACAGGTCTCCCACTTTGCTGATACCAATCGTGTCCCACTGGTCAAACCCCTTCGTAGTCCAGAGGCTGCCCAGGCGATCGGAGGCAAACAAAGGAGTAGCACATGTCAGTCGCTCACTCCAGCCCATGGCCGCAGTGGCAGCCCTCCAGGTCCGCACCGCAATCTTAGTAGGACCCGTAAGGGTCCGGCCAGCCGAGCGGGAGTAAAGTGCCCTGTTATAGTTCCCGCCGGGAAGCAGGAACTTGTCCATCTCATACGCCGGATTCAGGCCAGGCGCATATGTGGCATGGTTAATGGCCGAAAGCTGCGCGGCCCAGTAATACCTGCGAATGTCGGGAAGCGCGATGCCCCCGTCGTACCAGGGGAGAGTAAGCTTAGCAAGAGCAATACGCGCCCGCCCGTCCCACACCAGTCTCCTCTGCAGGCTCTCCACCTCCCGAAAGTAGGCCACTGGGATGACGTCGAAGGAATCCTGGAGTGCATAGAGGAACCTGGGAAGGGACATCATTTTAAACAGCGCGGCCCGACCCAGCGGGGACAGGGGCAGCCTGCACCACCGGGCCGTGTCCTCTCGCAATCGCCGAAGTGGACGCAGGAGATTCTGCTCATAGCGAGCCACCGGGTCCAGCGAAACGTATATCCCCAGGTACTTAAAGCCGCTCAGGGATACTTGGATCGGAAGCCGAGGCGGCAGGAGAGGAGGACCACCGGAGATCGGATAGACGCAGGACTTAGACCAGTTGATCGTGAGACCCGAATTGTTCCCAAAGGAAGTCAGAACGTCAAAGAGGACGTTGAGCGACTGCCGCGGTGAGGTGAGATACAGGAGAATATCGTCCGCATACAGCGAAACCCGATCTTCGAAGCCCGGGGCCCACCGGATCCCCTTAAGCGAGGGCTCCCAGCGGAGCCAAGCAGCGAGTGGCTCCAGGGCGAGAGCAAAGAGCAAATGGGACAACGGGCATCCCTGCCGCGTGCCCCTGCCGAGGGCAAAGGGCCGAGAGACCCGCCCATTCGCCACCACCTGAGCCATGGGTCCCGTGTAAAGAAGCTTCACCCAGCCAATAAATCCTTCCCCAAAGCCAAATTTAGCCAAGACAGCCCAGAGGAATGGCCACTCGATGGTGTCAAAAGCCATCGTGGCATCCAAAGAAACCAGCACGGCCGGTTCGGAGAGGAGCTCCGCCCTGGCAAGGGCGCCGTGAAGACGCCGCAAGTTAAGGGCGGTGTTACGATGCGGGATGAAGCCGCATTGGTCCGGATGAATAAGATCGCACACGACGCTCAACAGACGATTGGCAAGGACTTTCGCCAGGATCTTAGGCTCTGCATTTAGCAGTGAAATAGGCCGGTAAGAAGTACAGCGGTCTCGCGGCCTGCCCTCCTTGGGGATCACGACTATCGTGGCCAAACGCTGGTCGGCCGGAAGGGAACCCGCCGCAAGAGACTCACGGAACATGCGACTGAGGAAGGGCGCAAGCTTGTCAGGGCGCAATTTATATAGCTCAATGGGCAGACCGTTGGGACCCATAGCCTTGCCCGAGCGAAGGGAGCGGATCGCAGTCGCTATTTCATCCGCCGACAAGGGGGCGTCCAGCCGCTCACGGTCCTCAACGGACAGGCCGGGCAAGGCGATATCCCTCAGTAGAAGGCGAGAGTCGTCCTCATCCCTGTCGGTCACTGGGGAGTACACTGCCCGGAGGTGATCGGCAAAACATTGATTCGGGACATTATTAACTTGTACAGCTTTACACTCTTTCTTCCAATGTCCCAACTTCCCGCACCCGTGACAAGGGAATTTTTTTCTTTGCCTCTTCCCGATTTAATCTTCCCCGTGGCTTTCCTCCATTATTATCATTTTGACCTTGTGCTCTTCCCTGATTTTCTGATTGTTTACTTAATTGGAGCTCTTGCTGTTTGGCTAATTTCACTTGAGCCCACATTACTTTTTCTTCTAATGCTTTTCGTTTGCTATCAATTTCATTCCCCCAATATTTTGCATATTTTAGAATCTCGTCAATGGGCTTTGACTGCCAGCACATGTGCTGCTTAATCATTTGAGATAAATCCAATCTCAGCCCAGACACAAATCGGTACACAAAATGAGTCATGTCTTTATTTTCTAAACTTTCAAACCCACTATACTGTTTGAACACCTGTAAAAGCCATTCATAGTAGGCATGTACAGACTCAACCTTTTCTTGAGTTGTTCTGTCTATCTTTACCCAATCAGTTTCTTTCGGGGGAATTTTACTTTTCAGAAAGGTGATTACCTGATGATACTTTTTCATTACATCCTCTGATGGGGCACCTGTTTTTTCATCTCTTGGATATTCCTCACTAGGCCAATCCGCAGTCATTTTACATTCTGTCCACAAATCTGCAGGTACTACTATGTCAAACAAACCATCCAGATCCTTTAATAAAACTTTCGATACTTTCACAGACCTCTCAACTTGTCTATACCATTCCACTGGTTTCTCTCTCAATTTTGGAAAATCATTTGTAAAAGACAAAATATCCTGTCTAGTCCATGGCACATGTACGTACCCCCGCCGGGTACTTCTCTCATTGGATACAACCTCTCAGCTTTTTCTGTTTCTCTCATGACATATTCAGATGTCGTTCGATTTACCTGTGCTTTTTCCTTTTTCTTTGCCCATCTAATTCTCCATCTTTCAAGATCTCCCTATTTTTGTAACAAAAATAACAACTCTCTGATCTGCAACTTTCTTCCCGACACATTCATATTTTCGAAATCCTTATCAGAAAATTCTGCTCCATAGGGTTTCTGAAACACCTTTGATTTCCCTATGTCAATTCCCATTTCCGATGCCAAATTAGTCAGCTTTTCATGGAATGCCTTTGTATTTGGTGTGATGCTTCTACAAATAAACAGTAATTCCTCTTCACTATATGTGTTTAGCCTGTCCAGACCCACATTTCCAGCAACCATTTCTTCCAATTCTACTCTCAATGTCTAATATTTTTGGCTGTGACTTTGGCTTCTCTATTTCTTGAGACCATCTCTCTATATCTTCTGGGGTTACTATTGTGGCACTTCTGGTTCCTGATGATGTCTCTAATCTAACTTCCTTAGAACAACTGGGCCTATTTCTTTTCAGGGTTTCCATTATTGGCTCTCTTATAGGCAAATCCATCAATGATATGACTGATTCACATTCACTGGCTTGATCATCTAGGATTACCTTTTCTTTTCTAGGCTATATGCTTGGAGTAGGCATTATAGGAACTTTTGGACAATTTGATTTTTCTCCATGAACTACCGGACCTATTGTAACTGGCATGGTCAATGCTTCAGGATGTGTGTTTAGCTGAGCTATCCTCTGAATTAATTCATGTGTTTTTATTTATTGCTTCCTTCTCTTTCTCTTGAAGTACCCTGTCTGCGGTATCATGTACTATCTGTGGAACCAAGGGTGTTCCTATCATTGTGGCACTAGAGGTCATTCTATTAAATCCTTCATTATAAGGTGGAGTACTTTTCATCAATACATCCTCTAAATACCCTTCTTCTGGTTCTCCGCGATCTATCATGGTTAGGTGCTTAGTCTTCTCTGTACATTTACTTCCCATCTGCTCTTCTGATGTTAACACAGGATATAAACCTTCTGCCACCATGTCCTGTCTCCATTGTTTCATTTGACTATCTTTAGTTTCTCGGGGAAATTTTGGGTGATATTTGCTTAAATGACTGTTACTTCGGGGCCGTCGCGTTCAAATGCTTCCATTTCCCATTCTTCTAAAGCCTCATATTGATTCAATCTAGGTCTGGGCTGTAACTCATTCATTCGTATTCTTAAATTGTACAGGATTCTTCCATTAAAGCTTCCGTACTCAGGAAATGCCATAATCTTTTGTGTATTCTATCCAATTTTCTAACCACACACAAGTATGATAACCTCTCTCCACCATCATGTATGATGCAGGCATATTTGGAGGAGGAATGAGAATCCCCTCTCTACTCTTAATGGGTTTGTCCTTTTGGAAATAATTCTTTACTTTTTGCATGAAAGTCGTTTTCTTCTTTTCTCCGTACATTGTGTGATTGTGCTGGTTAAGGTATTGCTCGTAAGCGAACCCTACAAATCTCCTATCTGGGCGAGTCCCTGTTAAGGTTGGATCATACATGCAAAATCCACTATCTATTATTATTCTCTGGATCTCTATTTTGATGACCAATCAAACGCTTTCTTTAATTCTAAATATTCTCCAATACCAGCGTGTTTTCTAGTCTGCTGACCAATCGACTTTTATTCTGCTCACTCGCTCAGCCAATGCTTGCACGGCTTTTCTGTGACGTCAGTATCACTTCTTACAATTGATCCCTCCTTTCCAAATTTTTGCATCAACAATATGCCCGCTGTGTCAACCAATCCCATCGCGGCTGTGATGTCAGTGCAGCACCCGCAACTGACCCCTCCTTCACAAGGTAATGCGAAAACTTATTTTCTCACGAATTTCTTTCACACAATTTTTGTTAATTAATAATGTATAAACATTCACTATTGTGTCTGACCCACTAATTCAAAGAAAAGTAAGATTTCTTTCACTGCGAGTAAAACCCTTCCGCTTACTCTTCACACACTACGAGTAAAACCTTTCCGCTTACTCTTCACACAAGCATCAGAGAACCTGCTACTCCTTCAGTATTACCCTTTCTATGTGATATAATACCAAACTTTCACCAGAAAACTCCTCGCTATCAATTATTCTCACTAACATACAAGAAATGTTCCCTAACTTAGTGCTTCTAGTCCTGCGTAACTTTCAGCACTTTCTCGATCCAGACCAATAACCTCACTGCAGTGTGGCCTTCATTTACTACCCGCTATTCAATATTCCCGAGAATGTCCAGACAACATAAAACAGCACATAACAGGTTTTGGTTAAAACATAAATCAATAATTCAAAACTTCAAACACAATCCTCACCTAACTAACTATACTAACCATGCCTCTGCTATCAAGTAAAAATGATGCAGCGGAGTTTACAAGATCTACACATTCATACACACAACACTCATTTGGGCCCATATACATTCATACACACAATGAGCTGGCAAATATCCACTGCTCATCAATTTTATTTTACCCTAGGAAACCTTTACATCAGTCTTCTTACCATTCTTGTCTCCTGAGTAAATGAACGTGTGATAAGATCTAGTAGTAGATTAGAATAGGGAGGAAAGACAATAATGCATTTAACTTTAATTTACAGAACCACAGACTCAGGGGAAGTTTTAAATGTTTATCTGAATTAATAATTTTGTGAGTCGAGTCAGGATACACATGAATAGACCAGAAATCTCCATCAGGAAAATAGTACAATTAGCTTATAATCAGTTTGCATTAATAAATTCTTGCAATGACAGCACCTGAGGAGAGAAAGGACAGAGAGCAAGTACGGAGCATTTACCCTACAGATATATTTACCTAGAACGGTGTGAGGACCTCGACATTAAAGAGTCAAGGACTCAGGACAGGTTCGGGACAGGAAAAAGGTGAGTTCTTCTAGTGCAATGCCAGCATTACACCCCTCTCTGGTGCTACTCTCTCCGGCTCCGGCACGTCCGGACCCCTTCCTAGATGTGCCTCCTCGTTTTTTCCCGCAAATTTTCCATAGTGTTGGATTCTTCAGTTAGATTGCAGCAAAATCGGGCAGCATCTCAGCATAGCATCAGCATCTCCGCATCAAGTGTGTCTAACTATCTAGAACTTACCTCTGTTATACCAAATTCAAGTGTATGATCCACCCCCAAATGTTTCAATTCTATGTTCACCCGCAATTTGATTGGGCCAAGTAGTGGGGTGAGGACATCACACCATACCAAGTGCAATACTTTTCTTTTTTTCTATTGTATAATCCCCGGCCCATTGATTTTAATACCCACAAGCTTTATTCCCACAAGCATTTCATATAAGGATCGGAAAATCTTTATACATTGTTGCCCCTTTTCTTCCTCTAGTAGGGTCAGGAGTTGTGGTTCTCATGTCCTTGTCAGCTTAGGGTTTGGCAGACAGTCAATTTTCATCACTTGTTCTAGGGCAAATAGATATTCTGTGCATCTGTAGAAGTCACATGAAACCAGAGACGCGGTCCCCCTCCAAGGCCCAAATGGGAACTATTAATAAAGTCAAAGAAGCACACGTTAGAATACATCCTTAAATGAATTCACTGTATACCACTTACTTCTACTCTAATCCCATTTACTTAATAACTCCTTTGCATTAATAGCTTAGTAGAACTTGCATGAGTTAATTTCAGCTCAGCATGCACATTAATATGTTGCTTTGAAGCAGCCATATTAGAAGCTATTGCGCAGCTGCAAAGATTTCCCCCCAAGCGACAGAAGAACGTCGCACCACGTGATGTGGTAGAGGCATGCGCAGAAGATTTCCCACATTTTAACTGCCATTTTTGGGACACTCGAGTTACTTATTAAGACAGCACATAGACAAGCTTTCCCTAGATATGGTTATATAAAATGTGGTGCAAGATTAGTACTCACGGACAGATAGGTTATGGTATTACAGATTATTCGAGAGGATTGCATATGAGCAAGTTTCTTTAAATGTGAAACCTTGCTCCATCACTCTTGATTCACCTACCTAATATATCTATAAATCCCCACTGAGTTTTGCTATAATTGATTACCTCATAGCCTTGTATTCCGCTTATAAACTCATATCTGATTTAAAAGTTATAAATACCCTGCAGAACATTAGTATTCTCTGGTAATTGCAGTATGACTTTAGTAGGATTGTGGAGATTTAATGGTTCCAAGTCTCAGTTTAATAAGAATACAGGGAGAGCACAATGGTCCCCTTCTAGGATATCTAGCTTAAAAGAGTTTTTGGAAAGGACAGTTAATGTTATAGGCCTTTGGAAAGAGAATATATGTGACCTAATTAGCAAATTTGTTAGGCTGAATACTTTGACAGATTCCCATGGTTACTCCAAAGCCTCTCACAAACCTCAAAGTGGACTGCTCCTCTCCTTGAGCAAAGAAATAAATAAATTGATTAGAACTCAATTTGCCTCCTTCTCAAAAGAAAGAGCCTGGTTAATATATTTGCTAAATAGAAGAAGATACCGCCCAAAGATTGGTTTAAGAAAACAAAACTGTGATCAAAAGTGGATTTATTAAACAGAAGCTGTACTTTTGGGAAATCATTGCTGCTTGCAGTGGGACAAGAGGAAATCTGGGCCAGGTTTATTAAGGAAATAGATGAGAACAATACTGGTGTTGGCTTTTGTGTTGAAGATCTCTCCACAGACTCCGAGCTGATGCTGGGTAGCTATGGTCTGCCCTCTTTGAGTGAGATCAAGACCTCGATCAGGGCAATGCAGTCTTCAGGTGCAATGGGTCCTGATGAAGTCCCGATCGTGGTCAAAAAAAGGAAAATACAACTTTGGGCACTGATTCTCCTTCCGGTCTTTTGACTATTGTTATAGCAACTCATCTGCCCCCCACCACTCGGACCGAAAGAGTTATTCTTCCTCTATTTAACGAAGGTGGTAGCAATTTACCCATCGACAAATCGCACTACTAGATGCTGTTGGTAAAGTTTTTACTAGATGCCTTTTTTATCACCTTAATCCCTGGGTTGATGATAATATCGCATTCCTCCCAATTTGGCTTCCACAGCAATCACAGCACTGAAATTGCCCTGATCACAGTGATCTTTGACACGCGGACCCTCCTCGACTGTGGAGGAACAGGAGCTCTGATCCTCCTCGACATCTCGGCAGCCTTCAACGCTGTAATCCACCACATACTGATTGAAAGATTCCACCACATTGGTATCCAAGGGGATGTGCTCATCTGGATCACCTCCTTCCTCACCGGAAGAACCCAGAGGTTCTACCTCCCACCTTTCACCACCACCTTTCAGTAGCGCATTGACCTCTGGTCTCTGCGCCACTCCCCCTGCCTAGTTCCTTGATACCGGTACTCGCATCCCTGTCCCAGGGACTCACGGTTCGTGCCTGCGGTCCGACCTCACCCACCACCTGACGGACCTCCACTGGCTTCCAGTTCAGAAGAGATGCCACTTTAAGCTCCTGTCCCATGCCTATAAAGCCCTCCATGACCAAGGACCCGTGTACATGAACCACGGTTTGCACTTCCACTGACTACCCAGTAACCTCCGCTCCGCACACCTCGCAGAGATCCCCCACATATGCCGCAGCCGAACCGGAGGAAGATCCCACCTCACTGCCAAAGCCTGGAACACCCTCCCCCTCACCCTCTGCATGGCAACCTCGCTCACCTACTTCAGGAAAGGGCTCAAGATTTGACTTTTCCAATGAGCTCCCGGAAGCAAGCGCCAGGAAACCCTTGTGGGTGACATGCAGTGCTATGCAAATACTACTTGATTGATTGATTGATTGTTTGACCTCCGAACCCAAGGAGATCACCTGCGGTGTCCCCAGGGCTCATCGCTCAGCCCCATGCTCTTCAACGTATACATGACCCCGCTGGCCAACGCTGTCAAATCCCACGGTCTCCACATAATTTCCTATGCAGATGACACCCAACTCATCCTCTCACTCACAGATGACACCACCACCAGCAGAGTCAACTTACACAGAAGCATGACAAGCATAGTCGACTGGATGAAGAACAACTACCTGCAGCTGAACACAGACAAGATGGAAGTACTGATCTTTGGCAACAGCAGCAACACATGGAAGGACTCCTGGTGGCCATCTTACCACCCACCCCCTCCGACCACTCCAGAAACCTCGGAATCATCATTGACAACAAGCTCACCATGAAATCGTAGACCAACTGTGTCTACACTGCCTACTTTTTCACTCTGCACATACTACGTAAAATCCTCAAGTGGCTACCCCTACACACGAAACGCACCCTGACATAGGCCCTCATCACCAGTCAACTTTACTACGGCAATGACCTCTATGTAGGGATTGACACACACCTTTAGGGACTTTAGACCATACAGAATGCCACAGCCAAACTCATCCTCGGCCTTCTCCGACGAACCCACATCACACCCCACCTCAGGAACTTCACTCGCTCCCTGTACAGAAGAGATGCTAATTCAAGTAGCTAACCCATGCACACAAGGCTCCACACAACCAAGGACCTGCCTACATTAACCACCACCTGAACTTCCATCAACTGTCGCGAAGACTACAGTCCGCCTCCCTTTCACTTGTCCATACTCGCTGCTTCTACCGAAGCAGAAGTGAAGGACGCTCCTTCAACCGCATCTCAGCAAAGCCCTGCAACAGCCTCCCCATGCAACTCTGGACCATCACCTCACTTCCGGTATTCCTAATGGCCCTCAAGACCATCTGCTCGACTAACCCTCCAGCACCTGCAAGTGCCTGGATACCCTATTGGGTAAGTAGCCACGCTTTATAAATCCTGATTGATTGATTGATAATATGATTATACCATTTCAGAAAAGAGCACTGCACTTTGGATAACATAGCAGCTTTGCAATGTATTACTGAAAAATGCGTGACTATCAGGAGCTGCCCTGTTTGTGCTGCTTTTATTTAGGCCTGGGCGTAGTTCGCTGAGTTTTGCTACGCGGAACTCCGTGAAGTTACAAACAAACTCAGCGAAGTTCCGCGAGTGGCAGAGTGCAGTGCGAACTGCAGTTTGTGCAGGTATTCCTGCCGCTCGGGTACAAATTCTACCCAAATGGCAGCTTACGCTCGCGAATTTACTGTTCAGGATCACGAACTTACTGTTCGCGATCGCGGAAAAAACTCCACTGCCTATCGCGAATGTGGAGTGCGTAGTGCAGAAAACTCTGCAAACTCCGTGAACGGAGCCAAGTTCACCGCCCAGGCCTACTTTTATTGGCTGTGACACAGCTTTTGATAAAGTTGATCGTCCAACCCTGTGGAAAAACCTGTCTAATCTTGGAAAACTTAGAAACTTATTGCGTTTAATTATTGCCCTTCATTCTTCTACCTGGTGCCAGATACTGGTTGGTGGAGATTGGGGACCATCTTCAGTCATCACCACAAAAAACAGTTTGAAGCAAGGGTGTCTGCTAGCACCACTGCTCTTTTCCCTTTATATACCGGACCTTCTTAGCTTTTTATCTAAAAGCGCAGGTCTCCCACCTAGTGTTGTGGTTTGCTCAGTGACCTGCCTGTTATATTAAGATGATCTAGTGGTCCATGATTTAACTCAGAAAGGTTTAGATTGACGCCTAGGTGCTCTACAACAGAACGCAGGAGCACCCTTTTTGAAAATGAACAGTTCAAAAAGTGAGGTATTCTGTTCCAAAGAAAAATAGAGGGCACCCATTCTAATCATTTTTGCCATCTTTGTACACAAAAATTGGAGACAGTTGAATCCTACACCTTCATAGGTAAAATTATGTGCAGTACACTAAATGAAACAGAGCACATACACAATTGGGTCCTTAAAGCATAGTCACAGGAAAGGGTGCTCAGCACTTTCTATAAGGCTGTGGTGCCGAGGCATTTTCCTCATCTTCTGTGTGTGTATCGGGTTCAAATTCCGCCTACCCCTCTTTATGCTGTTGCATTAAATTACATGGCAAAATTGAGGGTTTTTTTGATGAGATTGAAGGAAAAATATTAAGGAGATTACTATCAGTCAATACCGCCATGCCCACTTCTGCATTAAGACTAGAACTTGGTCTGAAAAGCTAATTTGTACAGGGTTTGGTGGAAGTGGTGCGATGGGGTCATTGCCTCATGAATAGTGATTGGATCTCCCTATAACACCTTATGTTTAAAGGGATTTTAGAAATGAAAAGAGATAAAGCTTTATTTTTTAGGAATTTTGAATATACATTAGAGCAATTCGATCTTGATATAAGTGTGGTCTCATACATGTTCTTGGTACATCTTAAAGCTCTTCTTAAGCAGGCCTCTCTTAAGTTAAGTTTTCATTTAGATTTGGACTCTTATAAGTATAAAGTACATTTTGATTCAGCAATGAACTCTTTCGCTTTGAATAAATCACGGGCATACGTGTCATGGAATATGACCCATGGGGTTAGACGCCTCGGGGCACTAATCCGTTTAAATATTGTTCTGTTGAATGTTATAACATCTAAATGGTATGTTACATCAAGCACATGTCACATTTGTAAAAAAGGAAGACATTTGAAACATGTTCTATATATGTGACATGCCCTGCCGCTATATCGCCGTAACTGGCTGAGACCGCACTTTTTAATATTTTCTATTCGTACGACTGCAGAAGCTATGCATTTATTGCTCAACCTGCTAAATGAAATGTTTTGTATTCATGTTTTTAACTTGTTTAAGTGTTTTTTTCCTTTGCACTGAATTTAGTTGATGCTGTTTTAGGGTGCATTCCGGTTTTAAGAGCCTATTTTATTTTTTTCTTTGTGTATTTTATACTTTTGTGTTTTATGTGGACCTCCTAGGAGTTCCAAATCATGAAATAAATTAATTTGAATTTGAATATAATTGAGCTGTTTGGACAATGAGCTTTATTTCTAATAATCAAGTAATATATTGCTAGAGAAATACAATGCTCCAAGCCACAGCATATAGTCTTTTGACATACAATTTATGAATCTAAATTTTCTTTGCTGAGTAGATTCTAAAGTGCGGCTCAAAATAGTAAACTAGGACTCCTGTTAGAAATTGGGCCTCTAGTTAGCAGTGATTGCACCCTGTCCAAGTAGGGACCCTCACTCTAGTCAGGGTAAGGTAGTCACACAGCTTAGATAATCCATGCTCACCCCGTGGTAGCTTGCAGTCAGGCTTATCTCAGAGTCAATGTGTAAATCATTTGTACACACACCCACACACATAGTACCAGCGTGAAAATACTACAAAAGGAGTCCATACCTGTTTGGAAACATAGCCAATATGTATCTGAATAAAACAAGACACAAAAGACAAAAATCCAACATACACAAGTCAAAATATCACTTTTATATGGTTAAGCAAGTTTAGTCCATAGAAATCAATGGATGCATTCATTTCAGCACAAAGTGCCTTAGATGCGTCAAAAATCAAAGGTGGTGCCAGGTGCAGGGGAGGCGAGGGGCCAGAAAGCAAAGTGATGCCTTGGTTCCTTACTACATTCTGAATTTGGGATGGCAGAGGTCCAGTACTTATACCCCTTTCTGCCTTTGAAGTAGGCAAACTTCAAAGGAAAGTCTTTGTAGTGCACAAGACCCTGCCTTTCCCTGACCAGGCTCCAGACACACTACAGGGGGGTGGAGACAGCTTTGTGTGAGGACAGGCACAGCCCTTTCAGGTGTTAGTGACAACTCCTCCCACCACTCTAGCTCAGGAAGGCCCCTCAGACTAGCGATGGGCCATCAGCAAATGCAAGGCACACCTCTGCTCTCTTTGTGTGACTGTCCAGAGTGACTGCACAAGAGCCCAACTGTTAGCTAACCCAGACGTGTATTCTACAGATAGGCAGAGGCACAGAATGGTTACGCAGAAAAAATAGCCACTTTCTAAAGGTGGAATGTTCAAACACGCAATTTAAAAACCAAATTCACCAAAAGATGTTTTTAAATTGTGAGTTCAAAGCCTCCAAACCTCTATCTGCTCTCAAAGGGAAATTATTCCTAAAAGATATTTCAAGGCAATCCCTATGTTACCCTATGGGAGAGATAGTCCTTGCAATAGTAAAAAATGAAATTATCAGTACTTCACTATGAGGACATGTAAAACACACCAGTACATGTCCTACCGTTTGAATACACTTCACCCTGTCCATGGGGCTGCCTTGGGCCTAACTTACCAGTGACTTACATGTAGTAAAAGGGAAGCTTTGGGCTTAGCAAGTGGGTACACTTGCCAGGTCGAAATGGTAGTTTAAAACTGCACACACAGACCCTGCAGTGGCAGGTCTGAGACATGTTTGCAGGGCTACTCATTTGGGTGACACATTTAGTGCTGCAGGCCCATTAGTAGCATTTGATTTACAGGCCCTGAGCACACCTGGTGCACTTTACTAGGGACTTATTAGCAAATTAAATATGCCAATCATGGATAAACCAACCACCAATGCATTTTACACAGCGAACGCTTGCACTTTACCACTGCTGCTAAAGAGTGCCCAGAGTCCCAAAACCAGGAAAAACTAAATGGAGCACACAGAGACAGGAGATTAGAAGCAAAACGACTGTAGAAATCACAACAAAAATATGCCAGGTTGAACAACTCCCCTAACTGGTGAGGCCTAAGAAGGCTGAAATCGGCCTGGGCCTGCTTATTGTTCCAGTTCAGAGGGGAAGTCGAAAGGCAATTCAGGCTGGCCTGTTTCTATTGCAGCAGGAAAAAGTCTGGTTTGCATAACTCAGGCCCTGTTTATAGCAGCACAGTGGACAGTGCTCGGAATGCGGTCAAGCATAATTAATTACCAGTAGCGGAGATAAATTCAAACACCCACCCAGACATTTCTTGTTTTCCTCAGTTAGAAATAAAAAAAATATGCAATATACTACTGTGAATGTTGCAATCCTGTGTGACTGTTTTTCTCATTTTCCAGCAGTTTCCTTTATTTTTGAACTTCTCGCTCCCATGCGCCTCTCAAATGAGGTGAGTCATCCAGTCTTCAGTTTTCCGCGTTTCCACCTCACAGCTGTCGATTTCTGGCACGATATCAATGTGCTAAGCAGTTTCGTGTCCTCTAATGGTTATCGATGTGCGGCGCTAGGCCTCGGCAGCGCAATAAAAGCTGCGGCTAACGCGTGGTTCAGAGAAAGAGCCCCGACTGGGACCCGGGGTGAGACAGCCGGGCGGCTCTCCCCCCATCTGAAGTGATAAATTGGAAATCTGGAAATAGCTTCGAGCGGAGAAGCAGGCCTAACGCGAATCTCTTTTCTGGAGAAACCAACCCAGCGTCGCATGTGCAACTGCCGCGACTGATTGAGCGAACACTTGGAGGTTTAATCAGATGAAGGCTGTCAGACGGAGCCAGGACACTTCATTCCTATTTAGAAATAGACTTGATAAGCATGGCACGCGCTCGGTGCCAGGAAAATAAGACGAAAAAATAAGAATAAGGTCGGGTCTGCAAGTATTTCACATCACCATCAGCTCAACATACAGAATAAACGCAAGAGAACATGTCAAAAACCTCTAGGCCCCGAGTTTTGAAAGCAGGAGTAACTTAGAATTGTAAGCTAAGTGTAGGTTCGCTTTTAAGTGACGGCTCCTGTTCCCGAAGGTGTAATGTAGCTCAGTGGCATTCATTTCGTTGCCCTTAATTTGCATATTTCATGATTATGTGTAAATATATCTTTTGGGTTATAGGAAATGTGCACATATTTAAATTAACAATGGAAATATTTTGTTCTCTCACTTTAAAATATTTTCCCGAACTTACCCAATCTTTCTCCGCCCTCCCCTGTGAATACTGGGGTCATTCGCGCTTCTTTCCACACTCCCTGAAGCAGTTACGTCTGGATTTCCAAATTGTAATTTAAGTGTATTGATAAGTATGGGAAATACACTTAAAATTGTCTGTAAATCTCAAAAAGTTACACCTCAGTGGGCGGTGCAAATCATGTTTATTAGATTTCCTAAACCATTCCCCAGCCACAGCCCTAGTGACAACCGCATTTAACACGATAAAACATTACAGTGCAAAACTTAAGTGACTTAAGACAGTTTCTATACATTTGTACATGCCAGATACATTACTCCCAATTACAGGCGTAAGTCAGATGAAAGCCTGCTGAAAATGTTGGTGTAAATCAGACCCTTACTCCACCAACATCAGAGGCAACGAGGAATAATCCATCACAGAGGCAGAATTCCAGAATGATAATATTGGCAAAATATTGAGGTAAAAATGTAAAGAAGTCAACAAGCTCGGGGGTTTTAACCATTGAAACAAGTATCATGTGGGATTTATGGTTCTCAGATGCTTTCAACCATAAATATGTCAAAGCCTAGATTCCTCCCTTCTTTCTATTGATAGTTTTGGTGAAGCCAATGCCTCCAGCATGCCCCCCTCAAAATCCAACCTCCTCTATCAACCAATTGTTCCTCATCTGTTCGGTGATGGATCAAACCCGGATCTGTTGACTGGGTGTGAGTGTTTGATTGGTTCTGATGCTCCGTCCATCACCACCCCCTTTTGTACCGCTTTGTTCGCCATAAATTGGCAGGGTATGCTCAGACGTGAGTCCCTTGCTCACTTTGCCACTGGATTCAAGCAAGCCTGGCTGAAGACGGCTGAAATGCCAGAAACCGGTCCTAGGAAGCTTGTTTCCGGTCCAGGGAAGGCATGGCTTGGCAGTTCGGGCTGGACTGTTCCCATGAGGCACAGGGTCAGACTGATTTGCATATGGCCATGTCTGAACTGGGGTGGCAGAGTGGGCTAAAGAACGGTGATGGATCAAACCCGGATCTGTTGACTGGGTGTGAGTGTTTGATTGGTTCTGATGCTCCGTCCATCACCACCCCCTTTTGTACCCCTCATCTGTTCTTAATCTGGACGGTATAGTCATCTTGAATGCACCCCAATTGATCAAGGTGAATCCAATATGGCATTAAAGATTCCAACCTAGAAACCAAACTTCATATCATCTTTTCGATTATATTGAGCAATGCTTTACATCTGTAAAAGGTGCCTTGGGCCGGACGTCAATCCTCCTCGGATATCAAGGTGATATTGACCTCCTCTATAGCGCGTGTGACTTTGCTTCAAATGAGGATTGATTGAGTAAGACAGTGTGACCTCAAGATGTGCCATGATGGTACAGAACAGCAGGGCGCGCAGGTGTCGGAATTTTACGAGGCACTCATAAGGCCATACACTGCGACGCCCATGAGATTCTGAGACAACACAATCTTTTGAAGCAGATGTATTGGAAAGTAGAAAGGCAATGATCTAGATATTAGTTCTCTGTATTGTAACCCACATTTCCATAGATTTAACCTGTGTGAACACTGATTTATGCTTAAATGCAATATGGGTCTCAAAGAGACAGAAAAATGGGGAAAAGGGATTTTGCACACTGAATTGCCAATTGTCTGTTTTTTCTGATTAAAAAGACCATTCACGTCCCAACTAATAAATTCTCGAAGATTAAGAAGAGATACATAAGCCAGAGTAATCAGGCATGGACTTTATAAAGGCATGAGAACATGAGGAATACTCCTCTTTCTAATTATTTACATCTGTATTCAGTTCAAAGAAAACAAGTTCCACAGTTCTACTCATTGCTCTTTCTCAGGGAGCTGTTCGTTTTTGAATAACATTCTGGGAATGCTCTCTTGCTACTGCTGTGCAATGAACTGAACAATGCATTGTCTTGTATTCAATGTCTCATCATGGCAGGATGAAGAGCAAAGTGTGCTGTGCACCAAGGGGCCAGGTGCATGCATACCTAAGGGCCTGACTTGTAGCGCGGTGGATAGGCTACTCTGTTATAAATGTGACAGAGTATGCTGTCCTGCAAGCCCTTGCTCCACCTGTCCAATTTAGAGTTTGGTGGGCCACAAGCTTTCTGTCGGTGGTGCCCCGTTGGTCCATCAATGGAAAGCTTACACGGACTACCTAACGCTGGCTGTCAGAGCAACGTGTTATAAGAGACAACAGTCCCTCTAAAAAGCTGTGAACCAATGTTGCACAGGACTGCATTGAAACCTGTGTCAAAATCCTCCAAATGGAGAGACAATGTATTTATTAGTTACACACATATGAAACACAAAGCAAAATATATACAAAGAATTCCGTTGGAGGAAAGGTTGGAAATCAGCAGATTTCCAAACCTCAGGCATAAACATACATAGTGGCTACGTTGATTATTGCATAATAGGACCAGTCACAGTACAGGAAAACATCTTATGCTCCACTTGAATCCAAATGAAACTGTTTGGAGTCAATAATTGTAAGTCGATGACGTTTTGATCCCAACTAAGAATAGGGGTTCATCATCAGGACGCACAGATATATGCCTGAGAAGCGCCTGTGTAAGGCAGGGGTTGAATGGGGGGGAAGGAGGAGAGGGAGAAGAGAGAGGAGAGGTGTCCGAGATGGAGGGGAGAGGAAGGGGGTGAAGAAGGTCAGGAAAAGAGGGGAAGGGGAGGGAGGAAAAAAAGAAAAACAGGGATTAAATTAGTGTTAATTAACGCAGGTAAGGTAGCAATTCAGTGCGTAGTGTGGCCCACATACACACAGTCAGTGGAGCGTGAGGCCGCTAAAAGTAGATACGTGATTTAAATAAAAAAGTCAGGTGAATAGCGACCAGCGAATACTACTGTGACTTGAAAGACAAAGTGAAGTAAAGATCATTGACCAGTGGAATGTGCTAGAAACTATGGCGATGGGGAAAGCCACATGTTGGGCAATGTGTAGGCATAAACATCAGTGAGAAACATCCATGGACTAAATGCTGCTTGTGGTGGAGTAGGTGGCAGTAGCATGCAAGTGTCCTGAACGTCAGCCGAGCTAGGGACGCATCCCTAGTCGGGAGTCTAAAAGAGTAATGACGTCAGTATCCCTAGATAGGGACCTGAAATCTCCAGGTGGAACGGTAGTCTAAAAATAAAGATGAACCAGATAATGGTCAGAGAAACAATTCAGAAGCCCGGGGGGGCAGGAAGAAGGTTACATCACACAACTTATAATTAAGCTGCAGATGCGGAGCCCTGCAGATGAGCCCCAATACAGGAGAAGTTCAAGAAAGGTATTGCTGCTAAAAGGAAAATTAACAAGCATTGGCATAGCCAATAGATCTCGCCTTTGGGACCTTATAAGTGGACTACTGGTAACAACATTTGCAAAAAAAGACACTAGAGCAGTAGAGACCTACCTTTCTAGGTAACAAAAAGACAATCCAAGCATACGTAAATACAGACTGAAATGACACGACCTAATCCCTGAGTGCAAGCATGGATATGGACCCCCTGTCTGCTGTTTGAAGGCTGAAACACAGCAATAAACAGGGTTCAGTGGTGGGCCCCCTCAGGCCTTTCTGCCCCGGTGCAACTGCTCCACCATTGAAAGCTACGTACTTGGTGAGATGAAGTAATGAGTGATGAGAGAAACTGCACGGGAAAGAGAAGAGGGATATGGAGATGATGAAAGGAGGGAGGGAAGAAGTGATGGAGAA
The DNA here is from genome assembly GCF_964204655.1 of Triturus cristatus. Lineage (NCBI taxonomy): Eukaryota > Metazoa > Chordata > Amphibia > Caudata > Salamandridae > Triturus > Triturus cristatus. The sequence continues at coordinate 393,238,990 of NC_140585.1, read as the reverse complement.
GAATGGAGTGCTGAGGCAGAGAAACAAGTAACAGGTGAAAAACCAGAGCTCGAAATGGCAAACTACGGGAGAGAGAATGAATCTGAGAAAGAGAAAAACAGAAAGGGGGACGCAAGAGTGAATAGGACGTAATTAACTGGGATAATTAAGCTCTGATTTTACAGCCATTTTTCTCCTAATTCAATTATCCCCATACATATTGTGTATACATATTTATGCGTTTTCAAACGTCTCTGGGGCTCTCTTCGCCATATGTCTCTGTTGGAATAGAGCACGTCGAAGAGTGGAGCGGAAGACCAGCGGATCCCACAGCAACAGCGCCGCCTACAGGCCGACCAGTGCCGGCTGACGAGGAGCCTCCAGCCGGCCTCATTCACATTAGGTACATGGCCCCACACGAGTGCACGTCCTTGCAGGGTCCCAATGTTCGTGTGCTAGTTAATTCTGTACTGAAAGCCCCGGCTAATTTTTCAGTTTCTTCGTTGTTCATTTGGGAGGGGGGATGGGAATAATGCAATAGCCAGCTCCGAAAGGCCAGTGTCCTGCACCTGCAATTGCTGGGTGCAGGAGCACCAGATTCAGGGTGCGAACATACGCACTATATAGCCATGGAGGCTCTGTGGCTGGCAGTGAGTGAAGTCCGTGTCACCATCTCTTGTACTGCGGAGGGGTGTTATACAATGCTTCCTCCCCAACTCAGGATCTTGTCCTGCCCACGTTTACTTCACACCCCCACCACGCTTCAATTTGCATCTGCTTGGAGCAGGTGAGAAATGGGACTGTTAAACATCCTGCAATGGTGGTTATGGGGGGGGGGGGGCTGCAGACTGCATAAAAGGCTAGGGGAATCCTGGGTGTGCAGGTTATTCTCTATCCCAGGCACTTTAACGCATGACCCGTGTCCCCTATTAAATCCTGGGTAGTCACCTGCTGGTATTGATCTCGAAGTTAACGAGGACGTCTTAATGAGGCCCTTATTTTGGCAGAATGCAATATTGCATCAGTTATAATAAACCTTGTAAAGTTGATATCGGATTTAAACAAGTTCAGTTTCATGTTTTGCCCAAGACTCAACTCTCCTTGCCCTCAGTGAAGTCTGCCCTGATCACGCTGCAACGTGTCTAAGATGCGGATTGTCAAGGGTTTCTTTTTCCTTGAGATGCAGCCAAATTTACAAATTGTGAGTTGGGTGGCAGTAACGCCTGATACCTCAGTGAGTGTTATGCAACACTATTGGAACGGAATAGTGGAGAGATTGCTTTGTGTCCACTTAGCTTTTCATCCTTCTGAGTTCGATACAATGAGTACCATTGAATTTGGGTAACAGTAAACATCTGATATTCAGTGCCAAGATACACTTGAGTGTACGTGCGCTTTACAAATGCACGTTATGTTAGTGTATCAGACCATGCACTTGAGTGTGACCCCGTAACATGTTAGCTGGGTCTGCTTTCACAACGAAGGTGGTGGGAAGTTGAACATAAAGTGAGAAAGCGCACTTTGCTTTTCATTGTGTACATTGGAGACAAACGCGTAAAAGAACAAATCATAACAAGCACGCACTGAAAATAAAAAGCAGCAGGGGGAGGGGATAGAGGAGGGAGCCTGGGCCTGTTTCCCTTGCGGGAGCGAGTGAGTTAATTACAAACGTATGGTTTGACAGCTCGCTCCCGCAGGGAATCGCCAAATGTGCACGCGTTGCCCTTCAAAGCAGTGCAACACTTTTTGCCCGCAAAGCTGTGCTGATTACTAAAGGTCTTTTTCCTAAGCTGCGCATGTGCGCTGCGTAGGCGAGACCTAAATAAGGAAAAAATAAATAAACCAAGAAATAAGCTGTAGGTACAGAGAATGCACACGTGTCTCAAAGGTGAGCAGTTGGTACAAAAATTTTGAGCGGAAAACAGGGGTGAGGCATTATACGGGAGAGGCTTACCGTACACGCGATAGCGGAATCAGTTGGAGTCACACGGTGCACGGAGTCCGGGAAGTGAAGTGAAGTGAGGTGAGAGGGACGCGCGAGGAGTTAACACCGCGGTGTCCCTCTCGCACATGCATGGTGGTACACAGATGAAGCTGGTGTTCATCTGGAGTAGGTCGATCGGGAAAAGGGTGGGCACCATATTCAATGACTTAAGAAGTTCCGGGAGGGGAGGGCGGGGGGCTATTAAGAAGGAGAATATAGAGAATGAAAAGGAATCAAAAGAATAAAATGAACAAATGGTGGTGTCTGGAAATGACACTGACAGCGGAGAGTGGTACATGATTATCATTGTGCAAAAATTATTACATTATTCCAGGGTAATGATGTAGTCGACGTGGTGGCAAAAAGATAAAGAAATCAAACATCCCAGGTGTATCGGATAAAAAACAATAGGATTCACATCAAGGGAAAAGTGTACACATTGCATAGAGCCTGAAAAGAGAGTATAGAGAGATTAGTAACACAAATTAGTTATTTGCATCAAAGATGGTGAGGACATGGAAATGAGGGGTCAAACTAAAATAGAACACATACAGTAGAATATGCATATGTGGAGTAAATCGTTTTGCAAATGGCAAGTCCTCAGGAAAAGATTACTACAGGGTCATAAATTACAGTAGCTATCTTATTGGGAGTAAATATTGCATGTTGTCAAAATGTAAAAAAGATATGAAAAAAGTAAAGAAATCGGATATTGTAAATATAAAAAATTAAGTAGAAGTGGGGGCTCAACCCATTGGGACTTGCCTATTCTGGGTCTGTTGAAATAGTGCACAGCATGACACCACCCACAATATTTATGGATGCTGGTCTTAAGTAATTCTTCTGGCCAATCACCCGGGAGCGGCCACTCGTATTGTGAAGTGGTGGGCAGGGGGAGGGTTAACACACACACAAAAATACAGAAGTATAAATAAAGAAAATAAAACTTACCTGTTCCAACGGCCGCCGCCTTGGTCCCTATCTTTGGGTCCTGTCAAGGAACTGCTGCACACTGCGCAGGATCCCAATCCCAGCGCTGCTCACATGATTGGAATGCTATTCCCAGCATGTAAGGAGCCCTATGATTGGTCTGAGCGCCTCAGTTCAGCACTCACACATAGACTGGGAGCCTGTGCTGGTTTCTCTACCCAGCTGTACAACACAGCTAGGTGGAGAAAGGCTAAGTGTGCATGATGGTTCGGCTGGCCAAAGAGGCCCGGCCAAACCGTCATGTGCACTTGGCAGTGCCCACTACTCTCCTCTCCTCCCTGGTGCTGCAGCATCAGTATGGGAGGCCATGCCCCTCCCACGGCTCGCAGCCTGCAGGACTAAAAATAAGATGATAATAAAAATGCTTTAGTATCATTTTATTTTTGTCCTTTGCCTCTGCTGGCTTTCAGGGGGGGGGGGGGCAATGCTCCTCCGCAATAACGGAGGAGCCACCCCTGCCATCACCACCAGAAAAAATTTAGCAGTGATGAATAGAAAAATTAAATAATGACAGCCCACACCCAGGAAAAAAAGACTTTCTGCGTGTGGGGCTCATTAGTTATTTTTTTACTCAAACTCCCAATTTGGGACTTTGTTTTTGGAAGTTAAAAAATGTGGTGGATGGTTGTGAGGTTTAGAGATGGACGCTGGGCCGGTTGTGATCTGTAAATATGGCGGTCTTCAGTCCGTAAGGGTGGCAGATGTAATGTCCTCTGTGACCCTGCCAGAGCGAGCAAAGACTGCCACACCATGAATGAGGCCCGAAGGCTCTGCTGGTAGTGACGTGTTCCTGTAGTGACTGCCAAATCATTTCATTATCCCATTCTGAAGCCTCCTAATAGCGACAGCGGTGTTCTATGTGTTCTCTGCAAACATTGTTGGCATTCTGTTTATTGTCTTGGAATATCAGTAGTTGTACGTACTTGGCGACATGTGGTGTAGACTTCTTGGCTTTATTGATAACTCACACCCGGAGTCAACACTGAAGATAAAAAAGATATTGTTTGGCCGGCTGGGCTAACCTGCAGATGAAACACAAACCACAGGCTTTATAAACCTGAAACCAAGTTAGCTGAAGATAATGAATAAAGAACATGACATTTTAAAAGTAGCGACACACTGGCAGGCAGCAGTTCCTCCAAAGTTCCCCAAGGGCCGAGTTCAAGAGCAATAAGGACCAGCGAACAGTAGAGCCACAGTTTACAATGTTTTATCACAAGAAGCTTCATGGACTTTGCATCAACGCTGTTATAATTTAGTTAAATGCTATAGAGCGCATTACACTATTTTATGTAATTTACACTCACCTCCCGGAAAGTAGGAAGCCGCTGTCCCTTGAATTTAATATGCAATGCTTTTAAGCATGACACCACCAAGGTGACAATAGTTAAATCATAGGTCACTTTAAACATCGTAATATATGACTGGTTCCTGTTCCTTAATGCCCATTGATGTCCAAGTTCAAAACAAAATCCCAGAACAGAATTATACAATGACATTTTCACAAGGAACAGCAAAGCGTTTTATCAATGCTGCTAAAAATGTCTAAAATCTTATTGATTGTTTTATATTATGTAATTTATTAATATGTCTCAGTACGGTAAACAGTGAACTCTGATTTTAGGTGTTTATATGTAATGATTTTAAGTAATTGAACATGAATACATTGTTATTATTATTGTTTGGCTCGAATTACAAGGTACGTGTGGGTAATGCAGGGTGGTGCTGACAGTGCCTGTAGTGAGTTTGTTGCTTTTCCCAAAAACTAAGCAGGACAGTGAGGACCCCTTGTCAGAGTTGGTATCGTTTCCTGGAAGGATGCAGTAGGGTTGTATGCCCTTTCAGGAGTCATTCTGCAGGTACCTGAGGCTGATGCAATGGGAGAGTCAGCTGCAGTTATTGATGTTCTGTTATTGGTAGCAGACATAGTAGATGTGATTACTTCTATATAAGTGCCCAAGATCTTCTAACAAGAGACACTCCTGATGAAAATGAAGGGGATTGGATTACAAAAGACTGGAAAGGTCAGACGTATTAAACTCACTACTCAGCATTTGCCAGGGGAGTGTTAGTATGAGTGAGATAGGATAATATAATTAGATGGAAGGGACATTGCACTGGCAAAACATATGCTCCCAACACAAACCAGGCCCTTTTCTTGGATGAAGTATCAAAGCACCTCATTAAACTCATTCATTATCCAGTAGTGATAGGATGGGAGTTAATTTGTGTTGCACATATTAATGTAGCTAGATCACACCCTCCCCTCCCTGCATCTATGACAACTAATACATCAAAATCAGTGCGTATCTGGCTGACACAATGATACTTGACAGGCTCTTTGAGACTGTCCCATACAGACACGAATCATACAATGAAGCATTCATGATTTAGATAATTTTGTGTGCTCTCATATTGAGTACTGCTAGACCTGAAATCCTTGGCACGGTATTCCCCCAAACATTTTGCCTTCACCCCTACTGTTTTGCTCAGCTGAATTTTTTGGCTTAAGGACGTTTTGCACCTTACCACTACTAACCAGTGCTGAAGTGCATGTGCTCTCTTCTTCAAACAAGGCAAAACTGGACTACACATAATTGGCACATTTAATTTACTTGTAAATCCCTAGTAAATGGAAGCCAAAGTGACAATGATGATGGGGTGGAAGAGGAAAGTGAGCCTTTCCCCAACCTCCTATCTTCCAATGAGCAGGATGGGTTAGTAGAAGGAGTTGTCCTCTCCCCTACAGGGACTGTAGACACTTGCTGGGGCAGTTTGTCTGACTATTCTCACTTACCCCAAGGCTCACAATATGGTGATATTGACACCAAGGAGAGCACGCCTGTCTAAAACAAAATTTACAGGCTTTCTGACAAAATGAGAGCCAGCATCAATGAGGAAGTCTCCATGATGCTGGAGTTGGGGGTGAGTGAGCACTCCCTCACCCCTTGTATTCCATTGGTTATGGTACCAAAGGCCACTTCACCAGGTGGCACAACAGAACTCAGGATCTGCATGGGTTACAGAGGGCTCAAATGATGAGTCACTAAGATTGATGCTCACCCCATCCCCTAAACTCATCGACCAGTCGGGGGCTTCCAAGTTCCTGAGCACCTTTGACATAACGCCCCGGTACTGATAGATCGCCTTAACTTAAGGGACTAAGCAGAGGTCCACATTCTCCACCCCAGAGGACCACTTCCAGTTCTAAATGGTGCTCATTGGATTAAAGAATACTCCTGGCACAATCGCAATGGACCGCATTCCGCTAGCCCCTCCTCCGGGTCGCCCCCGGGGAATCTGGTACATGGAGTTCTTGAGTGGTTCACCCCAGTGGGTGCAAGTAAGTACTTGTTAGACTGATGATCTCTAGACCCGATACATGTCCCGGGTTTTAGAATATCGCCCGAGACATGGCTCGGGTTTCGGGATAACTTCCCTCATCAGTAGAGAAAATAGTTAGGGGTGGAAGAGAGGGCCGCCAAACAACCGTCAAAGGCCTCGATGCCCGCACAGGCACGCAGGTGCGTCGTCCAGGAGCTCGTCAGCTCAAAGCTCGAGGGAGCCAATTCTTAGAAACAATCGCAATGGACCGCACTCCGCTAGCCCCTCCTCCGTCGCCACTACATTTACCACAGTCCTTTGGGGCAACTTGCTGGTGTGACGAGCAGTGTGCGACCAACTTTTGCATAATTTATTACGGCTCCCTTGAGCCAACGGGCTGACGAGCCTTGGATCTGCACCTGCGCGCCATGAGAGGTACTTGACCTGTTTTAATTACATTTTGGCAGTCCACACGGCACCCCTTTACACTGACCTGCTCCCTGCTGACGAGAGGCAACTACCTCGAAACACGTGTCCAGGGATGGCTAACGCAACACATACTGTTCTTTTTACACATCGTGGCATAGGCGTACCCGCCGTCGCCACTACATTTACCACAGTCCTTTGGGGCAACTTGCTGGTGTGACGAGCAGTGTGCGACCAACTTTTGCATAATTTATTACGGCTCCCTTGAGCCAACGGGCTGACGAGCCTTGGATCTGCACCTGCGCGCCATGAGAGGTACTTGACCTGTTTTAATTACATTTTGGCAGTCCACACGGCACCCCTTTACACTGACCTGCTCCCTGCTGACGAGAGGCAACTACCTCGAAACACGTGTCCAGGGATGGCTAACGCAACACATACTGTTCTTTTTACACATCGTGGCATAGGCGTACCCGCCGTCGCCACTACATTTACCACAGTCCTTTGGGGCAACTTGCTGGTGTGACGAGCAGTGTGCGACCAACTTTTGCATAATTTATTACGGCTCCCTTGAGCCAACGGGCTGAAGAGCCTTGGATCTGCACCTGCGCGCCATGAGAGGTACTTGACCTGTTTTAATTACATTTTGGCAGTCCACACGGCACCCCTTTACACTGACCTGCTCCCTGCTGACGAGAGGCAACTACCTCGAAACACGTGTCCAGGGATGGCTAACGCAACACATACTGTTCTTTTTACACATCGTGACATAGGCGTACCCGCCGTCGCCACTACATTTACCACAGTCCTTTGGGGCAACTTGCTGGTGTGACGAGCAGTGTGCGACCAACTTTTGCATAATTTATTACGGCTCCCTTGAGCCAACGGGCTGACGAGCCTTGGATCTGCACCTGCGCGCCATGAGAGGTACTTGACCTGTTTTAATTACATTTTGGCAGTCCACACAGCACCCCTTTACACTGACCTGCTCCCTGCTGACGAGAGGCAACTACCTCGAAACACGTGTCCAGGGATGGCTAACGCAACACATACTGTTCTTTTTACACATCGTGGCATAGGCGTACCCGCCGTCGCCACTACATTTACCACAGTCCTTTGGGGCAACTTGCTGGTGTGACGAGCAGTGTGCGACCAACTTTTGCATAATTTATTACGGCTCCCTTGAGCCAACGGGCTGACGAGCCTTGGATCTGCACCTGCGCGCCATGAGAGGTACTTGACCTGTTTTAATGACATTTTGGCAGTCCACACGGCACCCCTTTACACTGACCTGCTCCCTGCTGACGAGAGGCAACTACCTCGAAACACGTCTCCAGGGATGGCTAACGCAACACATACTGTTCTTTTTACACATCGTGGCATAGGCGTACCCGCCGTCGCCACTACATTTACCACAGTCCTTTGGGGCAACTTGCTGGTGTGACGAGCAGTGTGCGACCAACTTTTGCATAATTTATTACGGCTCCCTTGAGCCAACGGGCTGACGAGCCTTGGATCTGCACCTGCGCGCCATGAGAGGTACTTGACCTGTTTTAATTACATTTTGGCAGTCCACACGGCACCCCTTTACACTGACCTGCTCCCTGCTGACGAGAGGCAACTACCTCAAAACACGTGTCCAGGGATGGCTTACGCAACACATACTGTTCTTTTTACACATCGTGGCATAGGCGTACCCGCCGTCGCCACTACATTTACCACAGTCCTTTGGGGCAACTTGCTGGTGTGACGAGCAGTGTGCGACCAACTTTTGCATAATTTATTACGGCTCCCTTAAGCCAACGGGCTGACGAGCCTTGGATCTGCACCTGCACGCCATGAGAGGTACTTGACCTGTTTTAATTACATTTTGGCAGTCCACACGGCACCCCTTTACACTGACCTGCTCCCTGCTGACGAGAGGCAACTACCTCGAAACACGTGTCCAGGGATGGCTAACGCAACACATACTGTTCTTTTTACACATCGTGGCATAGGCGTACCCGCCGTCGCCACTACATTTACCACAGTCCTTTGGGGCAACTTGCTGGTGTGACGAGCAGTGTGCGACCAACTTTTGCATAATTTATTACGGCTCCCTTGAGCCAACGGGCTGACGAGCCTTGGATCTGCACCTGCACGCCATGAGAGGTACTTGACCTGTTTTAATTACATTTTGGCAGTCCACACGGCACCCCTTTACACTGACCTGCTCCCTGCTGACGAGAGGCAACTACCTCGAAACACGTGTCCAGGGATGGCTAACGCAACACATACTGTTCTTTTTACACATCGTGGCATAGGCGTACCCGCCGTCGCCACTACATTTACCACAGTCCTTTGGGGCAACTTGCTGGTGTGACGAGCAGTGTGCGACCAACTTTTGCATAATTTATTACGGCTCCCTTGAGCCAACGGGCTGACGAGCCTTGGATCTGCACCTGCGCGCCATGAGAGGTACTTGACCTGTTTTAATTACATTTTGGCAGTCCACACGGCACCCCTTTACACTGACCTGCTCCCTGCTGACGAGAGACAACTACCTCGAAACACGTGTCCAGGGATGGCTAACGCAACACATACTGTTCTTTTTACACATCGTGGCATAGGCGTACCCGCCGTCGCCACTACATTTACCACAGTCCTTTGGGGCAACTTGCTGGTGTGACGAGCAGTGTGCGACCAACTTTTGCATAATTTATTACGGCTCCCTTGAGCCAACGGGCTGACGAGCCTTGGATCTGCACCTGCGCGCCATGAGAGGTACTTGACCTGTTTTAATTACATTTTGGCAGTCCACACGGCACCCTTTTACACTGACCTGCTCCCTGCTGACGAGAGGCAACTACCCCTCGAAACTCGTGTCCAGGGATGGCTAACGCAACACATACTGTTCTTTTTACACATCGTGGCATAGGCGTACCCGCCGTCGCCACTACATTTACCAGAGTCCTTTGGGGCAACTTGCTGGTGTGACGAGCCGTGTGCGACCAACTTTTGCATAATTTATTACGGCTCCCTTGAGCCAACGGGCTGACGAGCCTTGGATCTGCACCTGCGCGCCATGAGAGGTACTTGACCTGTTTTAATTACATTTTGGCAGTCCACACGGCACCCCTTTACACTGACCTGCTCCCTGCTGACGAGAGGCAACTACCTCGAAACACGTGTCCAGGGATGGCTAACGCAACACATACTGTTCTTTTTACACATCGTGGCATAGGCGTACCCGCCGTCGCCACTACATTTACCACAGTCCTTTGGGGCAACTTGCTGGTGTGACGAGCAGTGTGCGACCAACTTTTGCATAAAATACTCCTGGCACCTTTCTGAGGTTGGTCAATCGGGTCCTGGCTGGGATGGAGGCTTTCAGTGCCACCTATCTAGACAGCATTGCAGGCTCTAGCTCCAGCTGGGAAGACCACCTGTTCCACATTGAAGAAGTGCTTCAGGCCCTGCAGAGGGAAGGTGTTAGACTTGGCCCTTTCTGCAAGGTCATCCCCAAGCTTTTTGCCTTCCTTCTCCATTTTTTTTGGTGTGAATTCGTCTTTGTTGACCTTAGGCCTTTACGCACTTTACCGCTGCAAACCGGTGCTAAACTGCTTTTGCTCTTTGCTTAACAAATTGGAGATTTGGTTTATACCCAATTGGCATAATTAATCTACTCGTAAGTCCCTAGTAAAGTGGTACTATATATACACCCAGGGCCAGTAAATTAAGTGCTACTAGTGGGACTGAAGCACTTAGTGTGCCATCCACTTAAGTAGCCCTCTAAACATGTCTCTGGCCTGCCATTGCAGACTGTGTTTTCAATTTTAAACTGTCATTTCAACCTGGGAAAATAATCTGTTGCCAGGCCCAAACCTTCCTTTTTAATATGTATAATAAGCCCCAGAGGCAGGCCCTGGACAGCCCAGAGGGCAGGGTGCAGTGCAATTCAGCTGTGGGGGGAACACATGTTAAACCTGACATTTTAGCCATGGTATCCCCCAAACCTTTTGCATACTCCCCTCCTGTTTTACTGAATTTGTTTTCATTGGCTTTAAAACTCTGAACACTTTACCACTGCTGACCAGTGCTAAAGAACTTGTGCCCTCTTCTTCAAAGATGGTCAAATTGGACTACTCCCAATTTGCACCTTTAATTTACATGTAAGTCCCTTGTAAACAGTACTACATGAACCCAAGGCCTGAAAATCAAATGCTACTAGTGGGCCTGCAGCACCCGTGCCATGCACTAAAGTAGCCTTTCAGAACATGTCTAAGGCCTGTTACTGCGGCCTGTAATGTTGTTTTAAACTGCCATTTCTACCAGGCAAAATAATACCTTTGCAAGGCCTAAGCCTTCCATTCTAATACCTATAAGTCACTCCTAGGGTAGATCCTTGAGGCTCATAGGGTAGGGTGCATTGCATTTAAAAAGTAGGATATATAGGTTACAAAAAGGAATGTTTAGGCCTGGTAAAATGTTTATTTTGCCAGGTCGAAATGGCAGTTCAAAAATGAACCACAGGCTGTAGTGGCAGGCCTGAGATGTTTTGAAAAGGCTAGTTTAGGGGGTGCTGCAGGCCCAGTAGTAGCATTTTATTTACAGGTGCTTGGTACATGTAGTACCATTTACTAGGGACATATAAGTAAATTAAATGCAACAATTAAGTATATGTCATGTTTTAGGGAGAAGGCACAAGCACTTTACCACTGGTTAGCAGGTCTGCACAGAGTCTCCAAGCCAACAAAATGGGTTCAGCACAGAAGGCAAGAATCCGGGGGAGACGCTGCAAAAAGGGCCAGGTCCAACACTACCTACTGAATTTTATGCAGCATACATAAACCAGCTGGTGATAGTTTTATAAGAATATAAAGAAGCAGGAAATTACTGCACCCTCCAACCCCCCAACTAGAAAACCCATAATTACATCTCTCTTGAAGCAATGATTAGACAAAACGGAAATGTCATCATATAGACTGCTCTCTATACTCAACACTTATAACTAGGCACTGAGCAAAAAATTGGCTACCAGACTCCTACCATTGATGCAGAGGCTAATAGTCAGATCAGAGTGGGTTTACACTGGGTGCAATAAAGCAAAAAATATTAGAAGACCAATTCAAATACTAGATTACATCATAGAGCCACACCCAAATGTGGCAAACATTTCTATTGATGAAGAGAAAGCCTTTGACACACTATAGTGGGTATATTTGCAGTGGCGGCCCGTGCAGGTAAGCGCGGTGAGGCGGCGGGGTCGGAGTCGACATATGACACAATAGTGAAAATAAAATAAATAAATAAAACCACTTACCTTGCGCTCGCCGCGTTGCTGACTCAGCAATGCGGCAAGCAAAAGGTAAGTGGTTTTACTTATTCTTTTTATTTTCAGTATCGTGTAATATGTTGACTTCCACCACACAAACCCAGCCCGACCCCGCCTCACCTGCACGGACCGCCACTGAGTATTCATAATCAGTAATGGATAAAATGGGACCCGGAGCAAATTTCAAAGGGTGGAGGAAATTGTTATACATGAGTCCCACGGAGCTTGTGCTGATGGGAGAAATAATTTTAAATGCATATACGGTCGGCAGGGTAATGCAACAGAGGTGCTCTGTATAACCATTAGTGTTTGTCACAGCAATGGCGCACCTATCATAAACCATTAGACAAGGGGATTACATATATGCATCTTCAATGCAGCAGTACCCACCACATCTCATTATATACAGATGGTATACTGTTATTCCTAACATGCAGCCAATGAGAGGTCTATGGGTGCTCTGGAAAGAATTGGACTGGTCTTGGGTCTATAAGTGAATTGGAACAAGTGTGCAACCTGTACGCCATCCTTCAGGAGAGGGAAACACCCCTAACATAACAGTAAGACCGATGTGGGAACAGACTACTAAATGACCCCTGGGGTGCAGATCTACAGAGCTGAGGCAGGCGGGAACATAAAGTCAGCAATGGAGGAGCTAAAAGTAGCATAGCATTCTGGAGAACATTACTGCTTTCTGTTGCAGGAATAGTAGCCCTTTCTAAAATGGTGGTTCTGCAACGTTATTTTACTACTTTTCAACCCCACCTGTCAGAACTGCAAAATAAATATTCCATGATACTGCCAGGATACTGTTGGAGCTAATAGGTGCCACAGGTAAACATAGTTTGGCGTTGTCCTAGCTTAGGCTCCCAGTGGATAAGGGTGAATTGGCCTCGCCAAATTTGGAACTCTACCACTTAGCAGCACAGATGCAGAATACCACAAGATGGATGGAGGCGGGAATATCACACCTTGAGGTTTTAGCTCCTACTTATCTCACTCTGATAGGCTTATTGAAGCTATGGCTGAGAACTAAGAAGGAGACTAGAGAGGACAATAAACTACTGAGCTATTACATATAACAAGATGTATGTCTTAATGTTGGTGATATGTACGCAAAGGTGTATCCATATTCAAAAGCTTTGAAAATTCACTAGATACACTTGATGTTTATGCGGTAGTTTGCACCGATCTGTGTGTTGCTTATTTCTATCACACAAAATTGCTCTGGTTGCAGGTTGGTACTCAACCTCCTCTAATGGTTGACCAGAACCAAGGCCCGTTCTATGTCCTTCACGATTGCTATGGTCACTCTTACCTCTCCCAGTGCTAGGATTAGATCTAGGGTGAACCACCTTCAGTCGTGGTTATTTTTTCAGATATATTCTCATGCACTCTATTATCTATGTTGTTTTACCTTGGGCTAACGTTGGACTGTCTTGGTCTTGCTGTAATGGCAGTAAGTTTCTACATGATACTCCTCCAGATTGCCGCCTATGTGTGTGCACTGTTGGAGTTGGAGATCTTTGGGGTGGCACGCAGCCCCATGTGCTGTTTAATATTATTGCTTCATATGTGCTTTCTAATTTCACTCTCACCCTTTTCATTACTTTGCTATTGTGCTTGGATGGTCAGTGCAGGCTTTTTCCTTGACAGCTTCCGCTGTGCTATGTGATACATTTTTCTCACTATACTATGTGAGGCCCTTAGGAGATCTGCTGAAGACTTGCATAAATTATCCTATTTCCTGTAAACATAAATGACTTCCTATTGAAGTATTATAATAGAGAGTCCTACTGAACTGAAAATAGTGTCATTGTTTCTCTATTTTAGTGGAAATTAGTTAAACCATTTCACTGATTTATCAACACTGATTTAGATCCTAAATTCTTCTTTCTCTTAACTGTATTGAATATTGCATTATTGAAATTCACACCACCGGTTCCTCTCTAAAAACAAGACTTTGGCTTGGTTCATGCACTAAATGTGTGAGACAAGATATCTCCAGCAGGCTGGGTTTCACTCCGTGGAGATTTTCGCTAAAAGGTAGCTAAAATTCAGATACTGGGACTGATTTACAGTTTGGTGAAGAGGGCACTCCGTCACAGAGGTGGATCCATGTTGATGGTACTCTGCCTGCCGAATTTAGAGATATCCATGTGCCTAGAAGACATCTCTTGCATTAGCAGGAATCACCACCATGGTGGTTCCTGTCAATAAATTGAAAGTTTGATCGACAGCTCCGTCAACATGATAGGTCCTTTCCGCCTAAATAAGGTTCTATCCACCTCCTTTGGAATCAGGCATGTCAGAGGTGACATGGAACTGAAGCATGTCACAGGTGAAGACTACTCCATATCTGCCACTGACATCCACCTCTGATGGCCCGACAAAGTAAGGGCTGTCGGAGGTTTGGCCATATGACCACCCACCCAATTTAGAGTAGCTGGGCAAATAGCCAGTATTCACTGTCCATCAACATCAGGTAAAACCTGGTGGTAAGGGGCAGTAAAAACTTGTAAATGACTCGCATATAATGGGAGAAATCTCCTATGTCAAGGTGGGAATTGATTTTTTTAATTTTCAAAAAGGAAATTTTGCTTTGAGATTTTTGAGGGCTGGCCAAACAGTTATTGTGCACTTGGGGTGGACAAACCACTCCTCTACTGTTCTGAGAGAAGAGCAGCCCCACTTGCCATGCAAAGCTGTGGCAAAAAGAATAATTGATGGACAGAATGCTGATCAATGTCAAACATTCACCACAGTACAGAGATCTGGGCCTAAATCCATCGTTCTTTTGCTCGCCATGCCATTCCAGTTTAAACCCAGCTATATGCAAATCAGTCTTGACTGCCAGACCAGGTTCTCCTAGGACCGGCTAGCTTGAATCCAGGTTACCTCCCGTTAGCCAATCACATTACTGCAATGCAGCGCTGTGGTTGGTCTGAGCACCATGGATCAGTGCTCAGCCAGGGAATGGGAGCCTAGGCATGTTCTCTATGCAGGCTATAATGCAGCCAGCACGGAGAGGGCCGGCCAAACAGTCATTGTGCACTTGGAGCAGGCAAACCACTCTTGCCCTGCTCTGAGAACAGACCAGCCCCGCCTGCCCCGCAAAGCTGTGGAGCAGGAACAAATACAATTATAATAACCTCGAGTTATTATCATTTTATTTGTTCTTTTTTTCACAGCTTTGCAGCAGTGGGGCAACGCTCCCCAGTGAAGGAGCAGCCACTGCTCATAGGAATGGAATTGACAGTGACAAGGGCACTGGAAATGTGCCCAGATGGGAGAAAAATGCGGGACACCAGTAAACATGTCTAGGCACATATCAGTAAGTTTCAAGTGAAATAGCTAAAGCTGACTAGAAAGACTTTAAACAGGTGGATGGCATCAGCAGTGGTGAGAACTGTCCGGAACGGGTGGCATTAAGTGAATCAAAGCTTTACACTAGAAGGTATGCAAATATATTGAAGCACATTTTTCAGGTTAATAGGTAGGCAATGGCTAGGATATTAGTTGTTAAAACTGACAGTCTTGACATACTGAACTATACAATGCATACAGGGATGCAACAAGCACAGCTAACATTCCATGATTGCAGTATAATTTTGGTGCAATCTGTATTGCCTAACTGCTAATGTGGATAGCAACTCATCAGTTGTTGGAAGGAGCCTACAGAGTGTATCCACTACTGGGGGCAAAGAGGTAAAGCACAACACCGTCTGGTCACGGGCTAAGTAGATCTGATAGGGTGAAGCAGCCCTCCATAGTGCATTGCCACACACCTCTCCAGTTCCCTCACAAGCACCTTGGAAAGAGATATGCGCAAGTCTCCCACAGATGCCACACATATCCCCCAGAGATGTGGCCATCGAAGAGAGTGACACCCTAGAACCAGACCCGCCAACTTCTAAAACATTTTCACCTTGTGAGAGGAGGGGGCGGCCTTTGTGCCAAGCACTGCCTGAGAGGCACTTCTACCCCCATCGAAAAAAAAGCTTTTGAGGCTGCTATCGATGTACTGCAGAGGTTTCAAATCCCAGATAGGGCATCGGTTGTGCAGAGCATCCAACCATGAGGTGGACCCCAACCTGTGCAAGAGTTTCCAGATCAGCTTTGGTTACACTGTGTGATATCAGATGTTCGCCAAGTGAACATGTGAAGTTGGCCAAAATCATGTGAGAAATGGTGGCACCATGTGAGTTGGCAGGGTTGTAGAACTCAAAATACCTCAATAAATAATAAAAAATTGAAAAAAATATGAAATGGGCTCTACTGGCAGGAATGACATGTACTTCATCCTTAACGATTTTACTACTTGTCTGGTTGGAATACGTTTTCTTTGAATTTTCAAAACTTAGTGCTGGGTCTAACATAAATATAAAATCTTAACCTAACTGATTTTGAAGCCAGAAGAAGAAGCATTCAGCTGCTGCACCTCTAGATTGATCCAGAGCTTCTTCTACAGTCTCAATCAGCGGGGAGCCGCAGAAAGCTGCTTCCTATCGAACAGACATTGTTAGTGCTGGTTTTAACTGATTAGTTCAGCTGTGGTCTGTAAGGGGACAATCACACCAGGACATTTGGTTTACAGATGAAGTTTATGCTGTGAAGACTTTTGTTCAATGACTTGAGAAGAAATGGAGATAGATCTGAATCTCCATCACAAACAGTTCACTGCTGTGCCATTGGCTATAGCGCCAAAGACATTCCTTGCATCTGAAGGTGGTCATGCCCGAAGCACGTGTTGTACTTAGAGTTGATGGTGTCTACTCCATACGAAAAAGGCAGATTGTTATTTGGAATCAAGCATTGTCGTAGGAACGTTTCTTAGTATGATCAAATATGTTGGGCTCTCTGCCTAAGCTTCCCATCATTCAGCTTGGTGAAAGGGGTCCTGCTATGTACTCTATAAATCAAATCACAAAGCAATTAAAATTGTGCTAAAAATGCAATCATCTCAGGGCTCATTTGAGGTCTTTCAAACAAGCATCTATCCCTATCCCTGCCCTGCATCTAGTTGTTATTACAAGTGATTCTTTTCAGCACCATCTCCATCATCGAGGTGTGGTCCAGGAGTGCACAGGTTTGTCACTTGCAGTACAAACCTGAGAGTCCTACACCTCAAGAAGTCAGACATTAGAGGGAGACTGTGTGGCAGAACAGTTTCTTTCAGATCACTCAGAAGTCCCCACTTTTCACTTCACCCGACACACATCTGTCTCATTAAGTTCTGCATTCTTCAAAGTAACTTACTACACCATCGATGCCTTTCTCCCACACTTTGTTATTCCACAGCTCTTTCCTGTGGGGAACATAAGGGATCACAGTGACTGGGTGAGATGTTGCTAGTAGCCTACCTGGTGTTTTGATGAGCTCTTTCTTTCTGGTACTGCACCTTGAGTGTGTTGACATGGGCTGGAAGTGTTGTTCGATGTTTGTCTCTTTACATGCTTCGGCAACCGATACTTTGTCAAGAGAGCACTGCACCTGCAAACATTTGCACACTTTGCACCACGTGAGCGCCGTGGACATGTTAGTAAATAAGCCCTTATGAATCTTCAGACTCACGTGCTTCTTCAGTTGCCTTGTTGTTAAAGTTCAAAAATAGAGAAAGTGGGAGGAGCGCGCGCGGCGCCAAACAAGATGGCTGCCTAGCTCCGGAGCTCCGTGTTGCGGCGGAAATGTCGCGGTAAAATTCGCGGCAAAAAAACTCTCTCTACACATCGAAACTGAGAGTTTTAGGCATCGGAACTGCTCCTGTTCACCCTCATATGCCTGAAATGGGTGACTTCTTTGTATTTTGAGGTAAAACCTCTCTATATTGTTCTATCTCCTCTGCGGCCGCCATTTTGTTTTTCCCTGTGAGGATTTCCTGGCATTACACCTCGATTACTATGCTGCTTTTCAGATTTTTGATGATATTTCTTATTTTTTCTGCCATTCTATGCCTGACCATATAACAATACAGCTGTATTTTTTAACTGTTTGTGCATCCACTTGTGAAGCTTAGCTCACGCACTGTGAGTCATTCTACTTCTTCACTGGTGTTATTTTTTTTTTCTCGCACGTAGTTTTTCCTTCTCTACCCTATGGGCAGGAGCAAGAAACTATTACTTACACAGAAGAGATCCACAACTCAGTCTCCAGTGTCAGTATCTTTTCCCTCTGCTCCTGCTATCACTATGGCGCAATCCAATTCTTCAAAGTCAACTTCGTCACCAGCATCAATTAAAACGCAAATTTCATCTGCCGCTAATAAACGCCTCAAACAGGACCCTCCTTTTCCACCAAAGCCTGCTTCTTCGATTTCTCTTGACACTATCTTTGAGGAAATTCGCACTTTGCGCCCCTTTATCGAGGAGACTAATTCACGCTTACAAGCTATGGACACTAAGTGGGCTTCTATGGACTCTCGTATTTCCACAGTGGAACAGCAAGTTGATGAACTTCAAACTGTTTCTACAAAATTAATTGTCCTTGAGAAGGAGGTCCTTTGGCTAAAGAAATCTGCAGAGGACTTGGAAAACAAAAATAGGCGCAACAATCTACGCTTATATGGTCTTCCAGAAAATTTAGAAGGTGATGATCCAGTTCCCTTCTTCAACAATTTTCTCATAAAGCTTCTGGACCTACCTGCATCTACAAATCTGAATATACAGAGAGCACACAGGTTGGGTCCTCGTTTGTCTTCTTCAGCTGCTCCTTCCAAGCCCGAGGTGTTATTTTTCTGTTTTTGAGATTTACAGACTTGCTACTGGTTTTAAATGCAGCTAAATA
Source organism: Triturus cristatus (assembly GCF_964204655.1). NCBI lineage: Eukaryota > Metazoa > Chordata > Amphibia > Caudata > Salamandridae > Triturus > Triturus cristatus. Next base: position 393,220,190 of record NC_140585.1, on the reverse strand, counting down.
CAAAAAACAGCTTGCCTGGTCAGGTGGTAAGTTATTTTTATCTCAGGATGTTTCCTCTGCGACTGCTAAACGGCAGAAAGAATTTTTGAATCTTTGACCTCCCTTACGCACACTTGGAGCTCGTTATGGACTTTTTCACCCATGTTTATTCAAGGTTACTTACCAAAATAAAACCTCCACTTTTAAGGATCCGGCAGAGCTGAGAACATTCATCCAGTCGCATTCCACATCGTCAATGGATGTCTCTGGCCCTCTCTCTTCTTCAACCGCTAGACCTTGACTTTTTTTTCTCCTCTATTTTGAATTTACTCTTGCTTGGTTTTACTTATTGTTTGTTATCTTTTCAGGTTATTGTTAATAATTGTATCATAGCACTATATTTGTCTTATATTGTTTTCCGTACTTCTTTTATATTCTTCAATTTGCTATAGGTACTTTAAAAAAAAATAAAAAAAAGTTCATATCCTCTAACGCATTTCTCTCTGTTTCCTGTTTATCGAATATATTCCCCCCTGTGACGCTACTTCCCCGGTTAGTTGTGCCGTCTTCCTCGTGTTGCCACTCCCCGCACGTCTTCTTTTGTCTTCCCCTAAAAGGTACGTATCACAGTCGTCATCCTCTCTATTTTTCTCAATCTACATTCCTTTATTGCATTGGTGGTTGTCATGTACTGTCTTCTCTTATTGTCTCTTTTTTCAATCCTCTCCTTTTTTGGTCTTTCTTTCCATTCTTCCTTTTTCCTTCCCTTTCCCTCCTTTTCTCTAGTGGTGTACTTGTATTTGGATTGTAAGCTTGATTACAGTATTTATTGCATCTCTGTTAATATTGTACGTTTTATTTTTATTGTTGTCGTTTTTTATGTATTTTTGATGGTTTTATATTCAGAGTTATTTCTTGGAATGTGAAAGGTTTCATTAACCCTATTAAGAGACAGAGAATTCTATCACATCTTGCCTCTTATAACCCTGACCTGGTTTTTCTGCAAGAGACTCATCTAACAGAAACTGAGGCTTTGAAATTGAAGAGAAGCTGGGTAGAATCAGTTTTAGTCTCTCCCACTTCTAATAAGAAAAATGGTGTAATAATTCTATGTCATAAGAAACTAAATTGTAAAATTATATCGCAAGGCAATGATACAGAAGGTAGATGGCTGTTAGCTAAGCCGTTAATTAATATCTCTTTGACTGTTTTTAATGTTTATGGTCCCACTCATCCTGATTGCTCCTTTTGGCCTATGATCACACAAAAATGTATTCAATTTAGAGATGAAAATTTCATTTTAGGAGGTGACTGTAACCAAGTTGTTGACCCCTTTCTTGATCGCCAATCACAAACACGCTTTACACCCCATAGATCTCATAAACAATTTTTGGATACTATCTCTCAAACACATCTTGTTGACTCTTGGAGGCTCACTCACCCTGATTCCCTTGACTTCTCTTTCTTCTCTCCCCCTCACAATTCTCTCTCTCGTTTAGACTATATCTTTCTTTCTCAATCTTTATCTCTAAACGTATTATCCTCTTCTATTGAACCTATCGTTATTTCTGACCATTCCCCAATCTTAACTGACCTTGATCTACTTCCACCACATCCCAGGTCCTCCCGTTGGCGTTTTAACAACTCTCTTCATCTTGACCCTCTTTTCTCCTCTTCTTTCACCACCTTAGCTAATGAATTTTTTGACATTAACAACGTTTCTACTTCCACCCCTTACATAATTTGGGACTCCTTTAAAGCTACTGCAAGAGGTTTCATTATAGACTTTGTCTCAAGAAAGAAGAAACGTTTTCTCCAGCAACATAAAGCTACCCTGGCCCACATCAAAGCTTTAGAGCATACATTTTATTCCTCATTGGATAACGCAGTTCTTCCAGCCCTGATTCACGCTAAATTGGCATTCAACAAAACTTCGACTGACAATGCGTCTTCCATACTTCTCCGTAGTAGCGCTCACTATTATGGTGGTCGTAATAAAGTTGGAAAACTTCTAGCAAATTACCTTAAATCCCGTAAAGATCGTACATTGATTGACTCTGTTTATTCTGCGGATGGCACTCTTCTTCATAAGGATCAAGACATCCTTAATGAATTTAAACTGTTCTATGAAGATTTGTACACCCCGGAGTCCCCTCCCTCTAGTTCTCTCATTAAATCTTATCTTGATAAATTACCATCCTTATCCAAGTCTCATCTTAATCTTTCTGGTCTTGAGGTTGACCTCACCCTTAATGAACTCTCCTCTGCTTTGTCTGTTCTAAAGAAAGGGAAAACACCTGGCCCTGATGGCTTTTCAGTTGAATTTTACCTACATTTTTCTAAGTTACTCCTTCCTAAGCTTTTGAACCTTTTTCATTCCTTTTTTCTCTCTGTTAAAACAGAAGGTACTTTTCAAGAAGCCACAATTTACCTGATTCATAAAGGACGAGATCCTATGTTTTGCAAAAATTATAGACCGATTTCTCTGGTTAATGTTGATTACAAATTTTTTGCCAAGACACTTGCTTTACGTTTAGATCCTCTTTTACCTTATTTAGTTGGTAAAGAGCAATGTGGTTTTGTCAAAAGCAGGTTGACCTCTGATAATTCTCGTCTTTTTCTTAATGTTTAAAACAAAGTCCCCTCTCTCTCCACATCTTTAGCGGCCATATCTGTTGACGCTGCAAAAGCATTTGATAGAGTGGATTGGTCATTTTTATTTGCATCCTTGAAATGGCATGGCTTTGGTCCCAAATTTATTTCTCTTATATCTTTGTTTTACTCAGCCCCCAGAGCTTCAGTATTAGTTAACGGCCGCATCTCGTCTTATTTTCACCTCCAGCGTGGGGTCCGTCAGGGATGTGCTCTATCCCCTCTTCTTTTTGTTTTTGCTCTTGAACCTTTCCTATCCTCAATCCGCAACAATGCTTAAATCTCTGGTTTTTCATACGGTGAGCAACATTTAAAACTCTCTGCTTACGCAGATGACATCCTACTCTTTATTTCCGATCCTGTCAAATCCATTCCTCCCTTATTACAAGAATGTGTTCTTTTTCCCTTTTTTCTGGTTATAGAATTATTTCTGACAAAACAGAAATTCTTCCCCTCACTAAATGTTGTCTTCCTCATTCTTTTTCTTCCACTGGGTTTACATGGAATAGTTCCAAAATCAAATATCTAAGTATATGGTTCTCCAATTCTATCGCCTCTTCTATTAAATTAAATATGTCTGCGATCCTGTCTCGGATTGACAAATTACTTTCCTCTTGGAATTCTCTTTCTTTCATGGTGGGGTCGGTTGGATTCAATTAAGACGATGATTACTCCTATTTTGATTTATACTCTTTCCATGCTCCCTGTTCACATTCCTGCCTGCTATTTTAAACAAATCGATTCCCGTCTATCTAAATTTCTTTGGCAAAATAAAAAATTAAGGATCTCTCTTTCTTCTCTTCGTAGGACCAAATATAATGGTGGTGTAAATTTCCCTAATTTTCGCTTGTATCATAAATCTTTTTGTCCTCGACAAGCCTCCAAATGGCTCCTTTCTGACTTCTCCCCTTTCACTCCCTTGTGGCTCTCCATTGAGCAAGCCTTATCATTACCGTTCTCTTTAAAGGAAGTCCTGGCCTTTTCTGCCAAAACGCCTTTTACTTCTCTCCCTTTGTTTAAACACACTTGTTCTCTACTGAAACCTTTGCTACATCCCAATCCTATCTCTAAAGAATCCTTTTTAGATTCCCCTATTTGGCATAACTCCCTCATTACTATCAATGGTAGAACAATTTTTTGGAACTCTTGGAGATCAAGAGGTATAACCTGGGTCAAAGACCTTTTTGATGGTCTAACTCCGTGTTTATTTCCCCAGTTTCAGACTGCTTTTCAATGTCCCCACTCCTTCCTACAGAAATGTACTGTTCTAATGACGGTCATTCTTGATATTTTCTATTCTCTTCCATCCTCATCTCTTCCCCCTGCCTCTCATTCTCTTCTTAAACTTCTTCTCTTAGTTCCTAAAGCATCTCTTATTTATAAATATTTCTCAGCTCCTAATCCAGAGCGTATGAAAACCAAGTTAGAACTCGCATGGGAATCTGACCTGGTATGTGAACGGTCTATTACCTTTTGGGACAAACTTTGGTCCCGTTCTCTAAAAATCTCTTGTTCCGCTTCTCTTACACAATCTATGTTCTTTCTATACCATAGGCTTTATCTCACTCCCACCTCTATTGCTAAATTCTCTCATTCTACTACTACAAACTGTTGGACCTGTGGTTCTCCTAATACCGGTCTTCTTCACCTTCTTTTCCTCTGCCCTTCAGTCTCCTCTTTTTGGGAGAAAGTTTGGTCCTATGTGTCTCGCCTATTTAATATTTCTATTCCCTATTCTATCCCCCTACTTTTCTCTGGAAGTCTCTCTGATTCCATAGACCTTCTCCCTGATAAAAAAGGGTCTTTTTGACCTCCTGCTCGCATTGGCTTTCCAACACATCACTCTAAATTGGAAAACACTAACAAAACTCTCCATTTAACATTGGTAGAATAGCCTCTGTCATATGCATCAACTTGATATTGCTTTTGCCTCCTCTTGTAAACCTTTGCTTAATAGAGATCTCTTTTGGTTACCCCTTACCACTTATTTAGATCATTTAGTATTAACTGATAACGCTCGTTTAAATGCTGAAAATTTCAAACCTCCTTGAACGTTTATTTTCCTCATTCCTTGCCTTTTACTGTTTTTTTATTACTATATATATTAGCTTGATTAGTTTTTATCTTTCTTATTCCGATGTAAGATGAAATTTCTTAATTTATTAGTTTTAGAATGTATACCTTCCTTCCCTCTTTCCCCCTTTCTTTCCTCTCCCTTATGCCCTTAAAAATGTAAAATAGCTTTATTTTCTTCTGTACATAAACCCCTCATTTGATATGTTTTTTCTCTTATAATGAAATAATTTGTATCATTGGTTTCTTGTTCTCTGTACTACCTTTATTTGAAATAAAGCTTTTAAACTAAAAAAAATTGAGAAAGTGCTTCTGCACACTTAGCTTACAGCTAGGCAAATGAAAGGTTGTTAAAATAACATACAGTTCAATGAAAGCAAAGAAAATGGCAGTGATACTAAAACTGCAGCCTCATCCATGGAACCTTTTAGGGGTACAATCCCTCCCTGTTTGTGTTGAATATGTCATCATTCTGGATAAAATGTGTGCGTAAGTCTATTGCGTGTGCACGTGCATCTCTGTTTATTTGTGTGTGGGTGTGTTTGTGCTGGCAGCGTTACAGTGAAGTACATTTTCCACTGTGCCGAAGTGTAATATGTTTCCACACATCAATATGAAATGTCGGTAGGGAACGGGGTTTCAGTAGCTTTCGAGAATAGAGAACCAAGGTTTAAAATGCAGTTACATTTTGGACCGTAATTGTAAATCTGTTTTTCTTTTTAAGTTAGCTCATGTTTGAATTTGGCAGGATGTGAATATTGACTTTTCCGTATTGATGTCAGACAAAATACAATCTTTTGAATGTCTGCTCGGTGCACTTGATATTCCTGCCAGAAGTCATTACAGTGCTTGACTCCAAGTCTTTGAATGTTGGCAGATAAAGTGTGTCAAATACTCTTCTCCCAGCTCAATCAGCTAAAGATCACAGCATGCCCCAAATGGGTCTGGTGATGCGCTCCTGTAGATAGAAGGACTTACCTTTAGTAGAGGAGTTTATGTGTGGTCTAGTAAAACCCCAAAAGGAATTAATGGACCCTTCGGTCGTTTAATGTTGAGAATTGCCTGCTAGAGCTCTTCTGCAACTAACTGTCTAACTTATGTGCTCACTGGTCTCAGCACCAACACGCATCTCAAGAGCGGGCGCACACTGGATATCGACCCCAGAATATCGTTGGGACAGAATATCGAAAACAAAATATAGAAAAAAAAGTATGGCAAGGTAGGTCTAGATTTTTTACACCTTCACATCCATGTACCTTCTCGAATGTCGATGTGGAGTTAGAAACAGTAAATCTATAATTCCCTAAACGCACTTACCTTTACGCAATTTTGTCCCTCAATATTCTGTCCTCAATATTCTTTTTTTTTTAACTGTTTTTATTGGGGTTTACAACAAAGAAAAAATCAACAGCCACCTTCATCCAGACATTTGAAAGGTAACTATTTCTCCATGTAATCAATAATATCATCTCTTTGCAGCATTAACAAGCCCTTTTCTCTTCCTCCTCCTTTCTCTCAGATCCACTTCTTTACCAGGCAGTGCAGCCTCCATACCAATGTTAAGGTTGTAAGGTCCAAATTCTTTCTCCCTGGAAAGTGATGCCTGTTCTTTTTTAGCTGTAGGACGCTACCTCAAGATTTGGACCTTTCATGCCTCTATTATGAGCAAGTGTATAGCGACTGAGCGCGCCCTCCTATTAATGTGAGATAATTTCCTGTTCCAATGATACTACAGTATAATGAATCCGGGTGCTGCTTGTTTTGTGGTGTTTATTATTTTATTCTACATCAGATGTTTCCATCATATTCATCACAATTTCACAGATGGATAGTTGTAGGAGCAGCCACAGCAGACACGTGTTTCGCCCCTGGTTGCCCATTGGCCTGGGGCTTTCTCAAGGCTGCAAAGATATGATGCAAGACATCAGTCCTAGAGTTGGACTCAAGTGTAACTGCCACTAGGTGCAGGGTGAATAAGGGCATCTGTCACATTCAGGGTGCAATCGAAGCGGTGAGTTGTTAGCTTTTGAAGGAAACAGGAGTATAACCGGGATGCTGGCTGTCATGTGGCCTGTATATTGCCTGCTCAGTGGTCAGTGTGGTATTGCTACATGCAGGGAACAAAGCTTGACAGGGGTGCTATCGAATTCGTTATGATCATGCACACACACAGCACATACCGCAAGAGCGCTCGAGCCGCCGCTTTTAAAACGCGAGTGGCACTAAAAATGGCCATTTCCTGGTTGCGGGAGGTGGGGAAGAGAGCACTGTGGAAGAGTAGAACACGAGATAGTGGCAGGTAAGTTTCCATCTTAGGGCAGCCTGTAGTGTTAAGGATTATGCGTCCAGCAGCAAGTGACTCCTGCACATCTGGGGTACTGATTGTGGGCCTTTTGAAAAAATTGATGTTATGGGCTGCATTTAATATAAATACTTTCAAAATGCTAACAATCAGCTCCGGAGCCGCACTCTCTTTAGAAAAGAAATGCATCAAGTTTTAAAGCACGAACGTGTGCTTTCAGATGATTCTCAATGTGTGCTTTCAGGATCATCTCAAAGCACACATCGTGCTTTTATACGTGATGCATTTCTTTTCTTAGAGCACAATTCGTATTGCCCTTATTTAGGCATAGGAATCCCAGTCCTTATTTAGGCATTAGCCATGCTATCCAAAAACAGACATGGTCACCTACATCCGTCCATCCCATGTCACAACGAGTTCTTAGAAACCAGACCCTTAAGCCAACGGGACTTTCCCCAGCTAGGATTATTGATTTCTACAAGAACTCATCTATTATGCATGAACTACTATTCCTTAGGAGTTCATCCATGACGTCTTCCTCTGCCCGACTTTACGTCAATACTAGCATTCCTAAACGCCCTCCAGGTATAAATGTACCTTCCCTTACCATGGCAAACCGTGGCACGACTCAGCACAACTTGACTGCACGGTTCGCCACGGCAAGTTTGGAAGAGACCACATCCCGGCCTGACGCACTGACCAGACGCTGTCATCCCTGCTCGCAGAGAATCCAGTTTACAGTGTTCTGACTCCCTTCGCGGGGTATTAGAGTTTGAGACCCAGAAAGAGATACCCACTTCTCTTATTCTAAAGGTATGGAGCTGACTAGAACCTAGAGGGACTCTTTGCATACTAAACTTAGTATATACCATACTATAAGAAAGCAGCACCTACTTCTTACCTCGTACTACACTTAGGTTAGGTACACTGGGGTAGAACTATTTAGAAGCATCAGACGAGTATTCACTTTTTAGCCTGTGTTATTTAGGTATATATATATAAATATATGTCATAGCTAAAAGACAATGCTATTGCAGTATTATTTCTTCTTACTGCTTACGCTGAACGTATTATATCTGGCTTACTGTCTAATGATTGTAACAGCTCATATCTCTTACACGAGAAACCAGACTGTTCAATAAAACCTTTTTATTGAAATGCCCGTCTATCTATTTCTGTGTACCTCTGGAGAAACTAAGCATGCACGATTGACTAAGTGAAACTGTTATCTATTGTTTCCACGATTCTGAGACGCGTTCTGATTCTAAGGGAAACAAAGTTGTCATGTTTATGCGGTTGTCAGAAACGAATCCCTTCTTGTTCATTCGAGCAGTTTCTAGTGACCTCTGAGTTAGCTGGCACACACAAGTAATTAAGTTTAATGTACTCGATAGGAGCATACTGACCTTAGTCCTATGCAAAAACTATAGTGTATATTATTCCAATTCACAGAGCCTATAAGGGAAATAGGAACAACACTACACTCTCTGTGCTGTAATCGGCATGTCTTACACCGAAATCTGCCACCTGACTGTTATCACCAGGTGGCACTGTGGCCAGAATAACATAAAAATGAATGATTTTGAAGTGTTGACTTTTGTATTTGGTAGTATTGGTGGTTCGAGTGTGAGCCAGGGAACTGAGGTGGTGAAAGCTGAAATTGTCATATGGTCAAATAGCCACCGATTATCCCTCTCTAGCCATTCACTTATATTTGGGGCCAGAGAATAAGTCAGAAATTTTTATATGTAGCTACTTCTCGAAATCATCTCGGGGGGAGGATGGCATTTCAATACTCCATTCTTCTCTGCATTCAATTTGGAAAGAATATCGAACCTGAAGAGAACTGTAAATTCACAGGAGCTTTATGATACTGTTGCTGTGTTCAGAGATATTTAAAATGCCTGCTATATTCGAAAAAGTTTATCAAATGTCTTGTACTTGACATGTTTGCGAAACTCACCCACGGGATGCAATTAAACCAAATAAAACAGCTTGTGTGACATAAATTACAGCCTGCTACTATAATGAAGCATGAACAACTACCTTCATTAATTGAATTATTTGCTGACCACAACAGTCCACTAATAGAACCAGAGACAAGGTAGCGCCCACCCACTTTGCAGGAGGATATGTGGGTACCCCATAGACTAACGAGGTCTCCAAAATTTTCTAATTAACATTAAAATGTAAGAATTCAAACGTTTACAGAACTTCTTACATACATAGAGTGGCAGTGCTCTGAAAAAATATAAAAACCTAAGAAGTATGGTTACTTTATTTTCAGCATCTAGATGTATATGCTTTGCTTCCCCCTTCACCCACCTTACAACAATGCCCCCCCAAACCCTCAATCCCGGCCCGATCGCACCCTGGTGGCATTAATGCAGCCATCGGTCACATCAAAGACCACAGCTTTTAGCCCCTGTGACAATATTTGCAAGTCCCCATGCTTTAGGGCCTACCTTAGAGGTGACTAATATGCTTCTAAAAGGAAAGATTATGTCTGGCAAAAGGATTATTTTGCCAGGTCGAAATGGCAGTTTAAAACTGCACTACGGGCTGCAATGGCAGGCCAGAAACATGTTTTAAAGTGCTACTTTTAATGGGTTATTTTGAAGAACAAAGGTCCTTGGCATAGGGGGAGATAGTTTAAATGTTTCAACATAGACTACAATGAGCACTATGGAGGGTCTTCCAATGTCCAGCCGGACAGAGGAATATTTATTCAAGTAAGATAACAGGATGGACAAAATACAAAGCAAAACAGAGATGGCAAACGGCACAATCCTGTACCGAGCGTTGAAGAGAAGGTATAGGGAGTATAGACACAAGAAGGAAACAACAGGCAAAAAAATGGTTGAAGGAAGAGCAAAAGGCGGCTTACATTTACATAGTAATACTGTGTAAGCTCAAACCAACAAACAACGCACTCATTTTATCACAATGGTTAAATTGTGGTGTTTGCTACAAAGGTCGACGTTTCGATCCCTAGCTCTCAATACTATGGGATCATCATCAGGACTAGAAATTGAACTGTTGCCTGATAGATAGTGTCAAGGAGCCTGGGAAGCAGCTCCGAGGGTACCTGGAACTGCTCGGTGGGTGCCAGGAGCAGCTAAATGGTTGCCAGGAGCTCGTGGGCAATGCGTGAACAACCCTCGAAGTGGTCTGGAGGCTTGATCGTGATCCACAAGAGGTCGTTTTAGGGACAGTGAACGACGGATGGAACAAGCATGGAGGAGGGCTGGAGCTTGTAAATACAAGGAGGGCGCAAACGGCCAGAACGGATAATCATAGGCCTGAGTTTGGAGAGTATGTGCAGCGGATGGGGCTGCAGGACAGCGCGGAACCGGAGCTCTCAATGAGTAGCTGGCGGCCGGAGGAAGCAAGGGTCTGCCTTTCCGTACGTTTGCGCCCTCCTTGTATTTACAAGCTCCAGCCCTCCTCCATGCTTGTTCCATCCGTCGTTCACTGTCCCTAAAACGACCTCTTGTGGATCACGATCAAGCCTCCAGACCACTTCGAGGGTTGTTCACGCATTGCCCACGAGCTCCTGGCAACCATTTAGCTGCTCCTGGCACCCACCGAGCAGTTCCAGGTACCCTCGGAGCTGCTTCCCAGGCTCCTTGACACTATCTATCAGGCAACAGTTCAATTTCTAGTCCTGATGATGATCCCATAGTATTGAGAGCTAGGGATCGAAACGTCGACCTTTGTAGCAAACACCACAATTTAACCATTGTGATAAAATGAGTGCGTTGTTTGTTGGTTTGAGCTTACACAGTATTACTATGTAAATGTAAGCCGCCTTTTGCTCTTCCTTCAACCATTTTTTTGCCTGTTGTTTCCTTCTTGTGTCTATACTCCCTATACCTTCTCTTCATCGCTCGGTACAGGATTGTGCCGTTTGCCATCTCTGTTTTGCTTTGTATTTTGTCCATCCTGTTATCTTACTTGAATAAATATTCCTCTGTCCGGCTGGACATTGGAAGACCCTCCATAGTGCTCATTGTAGTCTATGTTGAAACATTTAAACTATCTCCCCCTATGCCAAGGACCTTTGTTCTTCAAAATAAGTTATTACCCGAGGTCCCTAGGCTACCAGAACGGGTCCCCTTGTTCTTTTCTCTACTTTTAATGGGTGGCATGATGAGTGCTGCAGTCCACTAGTAGCGTTTAATTTAAAGCCCATGGGTACATATAGTACCACATACTAGGGACTTATAAGTAAATTAAATGTGTCAACCAGGTATTGGGCAATTTTACCATGTTTTAGGGAGAGAGCCCAAGCATTTTAGCACTGGTTAGCAGTAGTAAAGTGCCCAGAGTCCTAATGCCAACAAAAATAAATTCAGAAAACAGGAGGGGTGAAGGCAAAAGGTTTGGAGCTGAACTTGCAGAGAGGGCCCAGCCCAAAAGGTATTAAGAAGACCAGGATGCTCATCTCCTAGAATTCTTTTTAAAACTGGATTTAAAATGCTGACATTCACAACATTCAGAGGACACATGAAATTTACTATAAATAAAGATTTCATTTTGTCACATGCATTTTTGTTCATAAACATCCGCGGCATCAGAGTTCCATTTATTGTACACCACAGATTTTATTCATAAAGCCGTCAAGGACCACCTGTTCAGTTAGGAGATTCATTTGACATATTTTTTGTGCTGTTCTTGTGCCAAGGTGCCTGAGGGTAAAACTGTACTGACAAAGGTCTTGCTCGCTTGGTACATTCAATGTCCTTTGCAGAGTGAAGCTTCTTGTGTGAGGGATGGTGTTTTCTGGATAGGCCTTGGATAAAAGATGGAATCATCTGAAAGCACACGTTGAGCTTCGAGACTTGGTGCATGCTATTTGTTTATAGGGGCACGGCTGAGGGGCAGATTGTGTGCCCTTTTGAAAGTATTCATGTGCAGCGCTGTGCAGAAGCATGACGGGCGCTGTGATTAACATGAGTACTTTCAAAAAGGCACACAATCTGCCCCACAGCTGTGCTCTTGTTAATGAAAGGAATGCAGCCAGTCCGGAACCACGATGGGGGCCCTGGGCCAAATGTATTTTTGGGGGCCCTGTTTGGAACAGCTTTGATTTTATGATCCAGTTTCAGCTCTTTCATGCCCTCTTTGGTCAAATTCTAAATGTGTATACATCTGATATTCAGGGATAGTGATGTGTGTTTTCAGTATTGTAATACAGCAGCAGCTCACTAATATTACTGCAAATAATCTCTATGATACCCTCCCAGTTCTCATATGTGAGGTCCTGTATTGATCTAAAAGAAACTTTTGATATGAATGTTGCATGAAACATGAACACATTTTGTCTGCAAAATGTCTGTAATAGACTCACACACTTTAAAAATAAATTATAGAACAATGCTATTTAGAACAGCCTGTTTAAAAAATATTCAAGGTCATCAGGGCAAGACTCTCTACAGAACATAGCTGGCTCTATCAGGGCCCCCCCTGAAAGGCTGGGGCCAAAGGCCAAAGCCCACTTTGTCCATGCCTTAAAACATCTGTTACACTGTATGATCTTGATATAAAAATCACAATTACGTGGTTCCATAAGATATGCCTTTGGGGCTGCATGTTCTTTGTCAGTCCATCTGCGCTACTTCACTGTAGATTTATAACCTGCTTTTCTCCATTCATCCACCCTACAATGATTAGAACTAAAAGTGCTTAGGCAGTAAGCATAGACGTGAAGTGCATTTTGTATGAGCAGGACAAGCCACCTGTCTTAAATAGTTGAGCTCTTCAACACATTCCAGTTCTTTTTAGACGATTTAAACAACTGGCTGTGGTCTGCAGTATCTGAATAACCTCATCTGGATCTGCATTATTTTTTTCAATCATGTTCAGTTTGTGGTAAGCATTGTTAATTGCGTCTAAATTCCATTTGGGTTTATTATAACTCCAAAAAGATTTCACTGAAGCCTGTCTTCATGCCCTGTGATGTGATGTTATGCCATAGTTGCTGTAAATCTAAGGTCGAAGTAATACGTGTAGCTCTTTTGTATAGGATTTTCGCAAGAGGAGTAAGATTTTAATTCCTTTGTTTTTAAATTTGAGGTAAAGCAATTATCCAAAATTCTAAGGATTTAGAGGAATTAAAAAAATAAAAAACACTCACATCTAGCAACCAGATTTTTGGTGAATACAGCATGCTTTTAGTAGGTTGGGAAATTATTCTTCTCCCACTATTTATGTCCTGCGCATGTGATACTAAACACACAATGGGCAACAATAGGATATGCAAGAGCGAAAATGATGTAAAACAATTGCCTAGGATCACCCACTTTGGTCAAGTGGCGAAGTCAGTATTGATCCCATGATTTCTGGTACCACATTATGCAATTTAATTCAGCCAACAAATGTACATGCTTCTCTTCCCCAAGACCCATCTTAACAACACCTCCCAACTCCCTCATCACCACCCTGCCATCATTAGTGCGGCCCTTGGTCACACCACGTCCAAATATTTTTGGCCCTTGGGAAAATATTTGCGAGTACCCATGGTCTATTGTAATTGTGATTACATGCAAACCTGTGTGAATAGGACGCACAGCTGTTAAAACATTGACATGGCAAAAGGGAAAGAGAATGCAGGTGAGTGGGTGGATTGTATGAGGGGATTAGTGTAGCAAGACAATAGAAGTGTTAGAAGTGGAATCCTAGGTAACTATTTGGTCGCTTTTCCTATTGGTCTCTGCAACAGTCACATACATTTTTTGTAATTCTTAGAGCCTTTGCAAATGATCTTGTCTTCGATTTCAGGTTTACAGTCTGTAAGGTATTTGGATTTGAATGGTCAGGCGTGAGCACCCACAAAGACAAGTTAATTCTGTTTACGTTCCTGGTTGGATTTGGGGTTGCTGGGGAAATAGATTCACAATCTTCACCCTTTATCATTTGTAGGTTTCTGAAACCGTACTACGGAAACAACTACAAAGGCAGATGTGAGTACAGGCAGAAAAAACAGGTAATTGTCTGGTAGAGTTAACCTATGCTAGGGAGATACTCAGAAGGTGATGGACAGTGACTGGGGGCAAAATTACTATTCTTACTCTGCTAGGTACTTATTTCAGGGAAGGTGCTGAACAGTGTCTGGGTGCAAAACCACTATTCTAACTCTGCTGGGTACTTAGCTCAGAGAAGGTGCTAGACAGTGAATGGAAGACAAAATGACTAATGTAACGCCACCAAATACTTACCTCGTTCCTTTTTCACAGACCTTAAAAGCAAAAAAGAAATTGGAAAATCCCATAGAACACAACCAGTAGAAATTCAGCTTCCATATTTGCAAAAACATTCTACAATACACAGGTGTGCTAAACTCTGAAGAATATGAAACACAAAAAAAACAATAACAACACAAATAACAGTAATTTCACCACTTTTCTTACTTATACATTTAAACAGAAAATCTACAAAAACAAAGATCTTACCACACCAAAAGTCCAAAGAAAGCACACCAGACCATAGAAGTCTAGATTAGAAAAGAAAAACAACGTGTTGGGTAAATATTCAGTTAAAATCAATGGATAAACAAATCTAACAACTTTTATCCAACAGGCTCCAAAAAATGATAAATAGCTTATCTCATTTTTTATAGGAATAAAAATGTTTTTCCACCATCACAACAATGTTTCAAATAATTAGGAGTGGGCAGAATTTGTGTAGTCGCGCTACGCAGAGCTCCAAGAAACGGTAAAAAATAGCCGCGAGCACGCAAAAGCTCCGTGAACACTCGGAATTGCTTGTTCTGCCCGTTCGCAATGCTTTTTTCCTGTTCTTCAATTCTGTTTGCGTGCTCGGGGAGAAATAGCTTGCGAACACCCATTTTGAAAGCGCGAACAAGCAAAAAATTCCACGAAGCCGCGGATCGCCGAATTATGGGCAATTGCGCGTTCTCCACGGAAGGCGAAATTACCCAAATTGCGCAAATTCCGTGAGTGGAACGGAATTTACCGCCCAGGCCTACAAATAATCAAACAAAACTTTTTTAGAAGGTACATTGTTCACAAACAAAATAAAGCACAGTTTCAGACCATTACATTAAAAAACATCTCTTTTTTATATATATCAACAGATCACTGACCCACTGCATGCAGAAACCGGGCAACTATGAAATAGTCTGCTGAAATATGGTGGTCATCTTTATTGTAAGGAGAGCCTAGGAGTCAATGGAGGTGTGTGCAGTATTTTTCATACAATTACAAAGGTAGAGCGGTTACTCTGGATGATACTGTGGAAAGGACCACAGAGCTTAAACACTGTGCCTCTGCAATGATTGTAGTATGTGAAAATGTGCAGCACAGTAAAATGTTAGCATCCAACTGAAATTAACCCTGTGGCTCAGTTTTGAGGGACGTAGCCTAAAAAACATCCCTATGCATGTTGTTACTATTATGTCCACAATACCCAATCTAAAGAGATTGGTACAGAGGCAAACACAGGTAAGTAATCTCCAAAGAGGAATACCACAAACTTATTCAGATATCAACCTTTCCCCTGAACTAACAATAATGAACATTTCCTCCTGTATGACAATGAAAACCCTCTCAAAAGAGTACTAACATTTACCCATAACTTGGTAACCCTTGAGAATAGTGAAAGTTGGATGATGAATGGGACTTTTAAATCAACACGCCATCCACTCACCCAAATGTACCCAATTCATGCTAACTGTAACCACACAACTGTCCCATTAGTGTACAGTTTACTACCTGACAAGCAATCTGTAGTAATTCACTCCAGATTTTGAATTAAAGATGATTTATTAATTGGAGTAAATATGGATCCAGCAACCTCCAGCATTACATTTCAGTACTGGTTTACATTGGAATCCTGTCCTAGCTGTGACTCTATTACATCACAGCCTCATCATTCAGTTCTAAGCATCACCACATATCTTCCCCCTTATAGAAATAATTAAACGAAACATATTTAGAATACATGACGCACTGTAAAATTGAAGAACAATGCATAATAATGAACACACTAAAATACAAAGATAAAAATACATGAGACTTATAAATGAGATACCTTACACAAATCTCCCACACTCCATTTCTTTCCATCATCAAGAAGGGCCACAGAACCATCCACAGATATCACTTTATGGGGTTGAGAAATCTTACTCTCCCCTTTCTTTACAAATCCAAATCTTCTTATCACTACCCAATCACCTTCCTCAAAGACTAATTCCTTAACAGCTTTTCTATGATCAAACCCAACCTTGCTACGCCTCTGACTTTCCAGCACTCTTAATCTCATCCCTTCTCTATCAACCCAGATCTGCTTCTTCTCTTGCAACCACATTGGAGATTCCTTAGTTCCAGGTTCCCTTCCTTTCAAAGCAACAAAAGGAGAAATACCTGTTACTGTGTGAGGTGTAATTCTATGACCCCACATCATCCTTCTTAGTTCATCCTTCCAGGACAAACCATTCGCCAATGAAAGCTGAATAGATTCCATAACAATACGATTTAGTCTCTCCAAGACCATTAGCCTGTGGATGGAATAAAGCAACTTTATTATGGGAAATTCCAAGGCTACTTAAATAACTGCTCATTTCTGATGAAACTAATTGAACTCCATTGTCTGTTATCAGTGTCTTTGACACCCCTTCTTCTAAAAAGACTTCCTTAAGAAATTTTATTACATTACCTGTAGTTACTTCACCCATGGATTTGCACGTAAACCATTTGCTATGGTAGTCTACCAACACTACCAAATACCGGTTATTACTACCGAATTTCTCAATTGGGCCTAATATATCCAACGCCAGTTTTTCCCATGGTCTTTTTGGATGCTCTATGCACTTCAAAGGAGGATTCCTTGTGATTTTCACTTTGTCGCTATTACTGCATGCATAACATTTCTTCACTAAATCCTCCACATCTTTGTCCATTTCAGGCCACCAAAATGACTCTCTCAATCTCCGCTTGGTCAAACTCCTACCCAGATGTCCCTCATGTACAATTCTTAATATCCTAGGTCTCAACAAAACCGGAGGAACAATCCTACTCCTTCTCAAAACTTTATCTCCCTGCAAACTCAATTCTTCTTTCACCTGTAAATATTGTTTATGTTTATGCATTACAGTAGGATCAGTCCAACAGTTCATAATGAGTTCTTTCAACCCCTTGTACTCTTCATCTGTCTCCATTGCTTTCCTCCATTCATCTTGATTTATGGCAAATTCATTGTTCACCTCCACAACCAAATCATCCAAGATTTCCATACACGAGTCATCCTCAACTGGCAACTTGAAAAGACAAACAGCCATCACATTTTTGTTTCCACGCACATACTCAACAACAAAGTTATAATCAAGGACAGATATCGACCATCTAGATATGCGGGGAGTCACAATACCATCCAGTCCACGACCACCCTTGAATATGTGAACCAAGGGTTTGTGGTCAGTTTTAACTACAAAAGGTATTCCCCACAAATAATACTTAAAATGTGCTATTCCCCAACAACACGCAAACGCTTCCTTTTCTATTGTTGAATAACTTCTCTCTGCACCTTGTAACCTTCTAGAAGCACATCCTATAATCTTTTCATCTCCTTCCGACATCTGCAACAAAACAGCACCAATTCCCACATTACTTGCATCACTAACCAAAATAGATTTCCTTTTTGGATCAAATTGTCCTAGCGATGGTGCACTAGAAAGACAACTCTTCAAATTGCTAAACGCCCTTCCACAATCCGAATTCCATTCAAACACAACTCCTTTTTTTAATAAGAGTCTCATTGGTTCCACCAACTCAGTGAACTTAGGAACAAACTTAGAGCAATATTCAGCAAGCCCTTGCAAAGATTTCAATTACTCCTTATTGGTAGGACAAGGTGCTTCCTTAACTGCCTTCACGATACTATTCTTTGGTTTTATTCCTTCAGCTGATATTTGATGTTCAAGATAATTAACTACTCCCAATCTTCTCTGGCATTTTTCTTTCTTTATCGTTAACCCACATTTGTCAATCCTTTGTAAAACTTCTTCCATGAGCTCATCATGCTCTTTGAATGACCTCCCCACTATCATTATATCATCCTGGAAACACATTACCCTCTCCAAACCTTTGAATATATTCTGCATAACGTGTTGGAATACAGCAGAAGCTGATGCCAAGCCAAATGGCATCCTACAGTATCGAAATGCTCCTACCGGTGTCACAAATGAAGTTGAATGTCTGGATGTACATTTATCTGATAATAGGCTGAGGACATGTCTAAGAAACTAAAGACACATCCCCCACCCATCACACTTAGCATTTCTCCAATGTTGGATAAGGGTTGCCTATCTACCCAGATGTTTCTATTAAGATCTCTCAAGTCAATACGTAAACGAATTTTGTTGCCATCCTTAGGGGCAACGACAATCGGAGATAACCATTCAGACGATTCAATCGGTTCAATAACCTTGGCTTGTAAATGTTTTTCTAATTCTTTCTGTAGAGGTTCTTTCATCATGAGAGGTATTGTCCTAACTTTATGTACAACAGGTTTTTCATTACTTTTTAAAACAATACGATGTGTGAATCCTTTCAGCATACCCACATTTTCAGTAAACTCACGAGAGTACTTCTCCATTATCATTTCACCCATTCATTCTTTACATTAACTTTAGCCAACTTTCTTCCACATTAGTTTCAATTGCCATTACAGGTTCTGGTGCATTAGGATTGAGAATAATGTTCAAGTACTTCTGATGTCTCCACCCTAGCAAATTCGACCCCTCGTCAGTGACATAGATCCTTCCATAGACCCCAATCTTCTTAAAGACGATACTCATCCACTGCATCCCTAAAATATTGATTTTTGAACCTCCATATCCGACTGCTTTCACATCCGGAGATAAAAGTTCACTCATTTTTCCATTCAGTTTCTCTTGGAAAGTCTCTTTTGAGATAAGGGGGAATAGACTACCAGAATCGACTAGTAGTTTTACTACTCCATCTCCCACGGTGATTTCACAATGTGGCTTTACCAGTCTCTCTGTACTCTTCATCTTTAAGTTCATACCGTTCTCATCAACGTTCGAGATGATTTATACATTACTTTCCTTGAATATTTCTGTTGTTTTGCGTTCATTTAATTCCATCTATAGTCAAGAATATTTCTTCACTTTCATCTTCTTTTCTACTTCTTTCACACTAGCTAATTGCATGCCTCCTTTTGACCTACACACCTTAGCTAAATGACCCCTTTTCCCACAAGATCTGCATGTAGCATTCCTTGCACCACATGCAAAACTTGAACTTACATGCCCTGGACATCCACACCTGTAGCAAATTACGGGCCTCCTTTCTCCTGTTTTAACTGGTACATTTCCATAGCTTTTATATGTCGCTTTCTTAAACTCCTTCTTTACATCCTTCACTTCTGCTGATATTTCTTTTTCAAGTACTGTCAATGAACTCTCTGGGTTCTTCTTCTCTTTATCAATCTCTTTGATCCAATGGTCAGTGTCCTCCATGCTCCTAGCAATTTGGATGGCTTGTTCCAAAGTAGGATCCTTTGACAATAACTTTTCTCTGACCCTTTTATTATTCGTACACCTGACAATTTGATCTCTTATTAAGGAATCACACAGAGTTTGAAATTCACATGTGACAGCCAATCCACGTAGAGTTGCTACATATGACACAATGCTCTCATCCGATTTCTGAACCCTACAAAAAAAATTGTGCCTCTCAAAAACAATATTAGTTTTTGGTGTGAAATGTTTTTCCAACATTTGCAACGGCATCTCATAAATCTTTAACGGTTGGCCATCTCCCATCCCTAATGAAATTTCAGGCAAGTCATCATAAATTCTCCTACCCTCTACACCTAAGTGAAGTAGAAGTATGGCTTGTCTCCTAACAGGACCATATTTATCACCACCAATTGCTAACAAATATGTGAAGAAAATATTTTTCCATCGTTTCCATGGAATGGCACGTTTACCAGGAACAGGTAAAAATGATGGTGGTGCTGACATGGATTCCTCAGACATTCTATGCTTTAGAACTAATAATCTGATATAACACAAGTAATTAACACAAATAATTAAAATAATTAATTACAACAATTAATTAAAATAATTATTATATATTTATTTTCTTAGTTGATTTAGATGATCAGTTGTTCTTTAATCAAACTTAGTTGGTTGTTTAGTCCATTGTTTGTTTCTTTCATAAGAAACCAAAACAGTCCTTCTTTTCTATCAGTTCCTTGTTGTAAAAGAATAGTCCTTCTTCTCTTTTTACACACACTTAGCAGCTACGAACTCTTAATCTCTTCAGAGAAGATTTTTCAGGTAAAATTACTTCATTCTCTGATGGCTTTTGTGAAGACTTCTCGTTTTTTTGGATTGTCAAATACACATCTTGCTCAGTTTTGACGTAAATATTATTTAATTAATTAATACGCGCGTCGTTCTCTTTGTGTGCGTTTATTCAGATAAGAACAAACACACGCGCTGTTTCCTTTCCGCGCACCTAACTATTTAAATCGTGAGTATGCGCCTTGATTTCTATACGTGCGCTTATTTAAATACAAATAGTAGACACACACGTTGTTTTCGGCATGGTGGCAGATGATCGGAAGCCTTATTGTCTTTGTATACCTCACGCTAGATAGTACACGCACTGAATTCAACAAGGAATCAGGTGCTTAGCAACGATTGACTCTGTTTTCATCCAAATGTATGCACGCGCAGCAGTGAAATCTTCGATGTCGGCAAACTTGTTTAAAAAAATCACCAACTCACTTCCTTTCGTGTTGTACGAGCATGACAAGTTAGATTATACTTTCCATTAACTCATGTTCATAATTAAAAGTCGCTTGTCTGAAAATGAAAACTTTCCAGCTTGAAGCACACGAAGCCTCAGTACTAACACGGGCAAATTAACTTTCTCGAGCAACAGCAGTCTTGACCCTAAAACCTTGCTGTCAGAGATTATTTATTCACGGTTGAATGCACATCAATACAAGTCTCAGCGCTTAAGTCTCTGCACGTTATGCTTATGTTATGCTTGGAAATGTTAGTGTTATACTTGAAAATAACCTCCAATTAACTTCCAGCTTTACTTTACTTTTTGAATTATTCTGGAGATATTATTTCTTTCTACAGTTAAAAGAACTTCGCTTGGCATGTCTCCATACACATCCTTAATGAGTAGACTTACAGTTGATGAAGAAAGAGCAGGAAAATTCCCCAATAGCACTAATTTTGAAATTAGTGGCGTTCTAGAGGTGAAGGTTGGTCACTTGTCCTCTACACTAGATCACTCGCCGCCAATTTGTAGTAATTCACTCCAGATTTTGAATTAAAGATGATTTATTAATTGGAGTAAATATGGATACAGCAACCTCTAGCATTAGATTGCAGTACTGGTTTACATTGGAATCCTGTCCTAGCTGTGACTCTATTACATCACAGCCTCATCATTCAGTTCTAAGCATCACCACACAATCCTCCACATACACTGAATTTTATCAGTAATAAAAACCAAAACTATGAATAAAAGTCCTAGGAAAATTATAATTGACTTTGACTTAACAAAGATTAATACTGGTATGAACAATTACCCTGATACTCAAACTCAAAGATTTTTTTCACTTTTCCCAGGCATATGTGCAAAAAATAAAAAAAACACCATTAGTTGAGGATTACATATCAAGCAGTAAACTAGTGTATGAGCACAGCTTTGTACTTTGTATCACCTGAGTGTGTGGATGAGTTCTACACATCAATTACAGAATAATAATTTTTTACCCAAAACAAGGAAAAATTGTCTCAGCTGCTAAATTACTTTGAGGACACATGGATTGGCCGTCTAAGCAGGTCGGGTCACAGAAGGAAGCCAAGGTTTCCCATTGAGTGGTGGAACTGTTACTCGACCTGCTTAGAGGGAGGTTCAAAGACCAACAATGCCATAAAGGTGTGGTACAATTCCTTCAACAAATCATTTGGCGGAACTAACCCTAACCTTTATCATTTTTGGGAAATTTTGATGAAGGAACAAAGTTTTCAAGAAATGAGAACCGCACAGTCATTTTCAGGTAGCCTGAACCCTCGTGTTTAAAGTCAAAAGTAAAGAAATGTTTGAGAGACTATTGGCTAAAATCAACTTTTCATTGATGGGAACTTCAGACTACCTGGACAATACTACGTAGATCCTACACTTCTAACTCACACTAACATCCTGTAAAATGCTTGATGTTTTGACTACACTTTCTAATTACATTGGCATTTTTTAATGCTTTTTTTAACAAATTACAGGAATTTAGGGGTTCCTACCAATAGTTGTCTTCTTTCTTCAACTCTTGGTGATTTTCCATACCAGCTTTCACCAAGAGTCTTCAGTACTTCAATAATCCAAATAGGGAAAAAAACATCTAAATAAAACTCCAGAAACATCTTTTTGGAAAAAAAACCCTCAAAATCCCTAAATACAAGATTTTTTTAAAATAATTGCAAAAAGAAAATCCATTCTCCAAAACATAATTTCCAGAAACTATCCAGTAGTCATCCATCCACAATGAAAAACAGTAATTTCAAAAATCAAAATTCCACAAAATAAATGTCTTATAAAAATTGCAAAAAAGAAAATCCATTCTCCAATACGAAATTCCCAGATAAAAATCCAGTAGTAATCCGTCCACGAAGTCAGATGTTTACCTGCAATGACATGTTCTTTGTCCAGAAAAGTCATCAAAGTCTTTAAAAAATACTACGCCAAAAAATAAAAATGTTGTTTTTAATTTAAATAGGTTTAAAAAGTGATGACCATTTTATAAACCTAATTTTTACAAAACTATATTGTACAACATCTATCTACTTCCCCCCTCTACTTACATTACATTTAACCACCTATATGTTTTAAAATGTAAAGTAAACTTTCTTACCCCAACCACAGCTCTTTCTTGCATCCGAGTTTGACCATGATGCCCCACCGACTGTGGAATCAGATGCACAACCGCAAACATCATGCCTGAAAGTAAAAAGAAACAAAATTCAATTTTCGCAGTTAAAGTCAATAGAAAAGCATGGGAAAATACATTTAAAATTATAATTCTATATGTTATGACCTGAAAGTAAGTTTCATTTTATACTATTTAATAAAATGACTTAGCTATTTTTAAATCATTTTTAAATACATATTTTAAATAATAAACATGCTGTGATTTTTCATCTCAAGGTTTAAAAATATTGTGATGTATTTTGTTTCACCCAAAATTATTTTAAATATTATTCTTTGTATTAAAAACAATGTAAGCAAAAAAAAATCCTACTATGTTTTTAATTATGTAACATAATGTTTTTTTAAACCTTTATTTAAAGTTTTTCCCAACAAAGACAATCAATACATCTTGAGGTCCACAGTTTAGCACATCAGCCATGATATAACAATACGTTTCACCTTGTTTCCCTGATTACATGCATTGTAAAGCAAAGACAGTATAAAAATGCGAAATTACAGCTCCTTGGTGGGTTCCGAGTCGGTTTGCGAGCTCATCGATGTTTGGACCAACAAGTAAGATTTGAAAGGCTGCCATATATCAAGAGGGCGGGATGCTGGGGGGCTGTAGCTGGGCGTATAGTTCTGAGTTAGTGTTGCAAAATGTCATGCTGTACATCCACCCCTTCAGCGTGGGCGTTTATTCCCTCCGAAAATAGCAACCTCCCTTTTGGCCAAAAGCACTGCGAGAGCGTAAAATCACCTACAGGGCTTGGGGAGATCTCTGACATATCGCAGTAAGGCCATGAGGGGAGACGGAGGGAGGGGACAGTCCAACATCAACGATAGTGCCTCAAATGCTTTACCCCTAAATGCGGGAACCCTGTCACAGCTCCATGCCATGGACGCAAAATCTGCCATGGGGGACTTGCTCAGAGGACATGAGTGGGGTCTGGAGGTATCCATACGGTGGACCATACATGATGAAACATATGCTTGCCGCAGATATTTGCAGTGCAACAATTTTTGCCTATAATTAAAGGAAATCTTGCAGGTTTGTTCACAACAATAGTGCCACTGGGCGTCTGATAGGGGCTGACCCAGGTCACGATCCCACTACTCAGTTTCACATCCCTAGATGGAGGAAGAGTGATAGCGGCCTTATACATTTTGGATATCAAGTGGTCACCGCTGGTATCCTTGATGAGGAGCGACAATGGGGGAAAGTCAGGCAGCTCTATCGGATAGGTCGGGACAGTGGACCTTAGTGCGATCAAATAACCGTCATAATAAAAAGTGGTCAAGGAAGGTGGCCTCAGAAAAACGAGTGTCCTCACAGCGAGAAAAGACATGATTATTTGGGAATAGATCCCCGAAGGTTCCCTGGCTAAATTTAGAAAGGGTACACTGTACTACAGTCTCCTTGGTGATAGGGATCCATAGGTTCCCTGCCAGAGGGAGAGAAGGAGATGAAAGCAATGGCGCCACGGTTGCTCTGGACAGTTGTTTCCATGCCCTACTTGTTGTGAAGAGGGTTTGTAAGTCTTGGGGGTCATGAGGCAACCCCACCGGCAATAACGCCGATAGGGGGAAGGGAAGGGCGAGGTCTGCTTTAGGTCTGAGATATGGGATTCGGAACCAGTGGAGTGAGAAGCTATACTGTGCAATCAAATAATAAATACGGAAGTTAGGAACTCCCAATCCCCCATGTTCAAAGGGCAAAGTAAAAGCGTCCCAGCTGATCCCAGGCTGACCCCCCCACACCAGACGAAGAAGTTGAGAGCAAAGAGTCACAAAGAAGCTCCCGTACAACGGTATAGGGATATTCTGAAACAAATATAAAAATTGTGGGAGGACGACCATTTTGATGAGAGCCATTCTACCGGCCATTGACAGGGGGAGTTTCAACCAGTGATCGATACTATCAGAGAGTTTCTCCAAGGCTGGACCATAGTTGAATTGAATGATTTGTGATTGATCCCTATGCAAGTGTATGCCAAGGTATTTGACTGAGTCGTCACACCACTTAAGCGGGAACTCAGAAACGCAGCTACATTGGGCATCTGTCAAAGGCATACCTTGGATTTCCCCCAGTTAATCTGCAACCCCGACATGGCACCAAAGCGGGTAAATTCACCAAGGATCGGTTCTAAATTATCGTCTGGGTTCCGGATATAAAGAATGACATAATCTGCGTAAAGGGTAAGCAAGAGAGGGACAGTATTAAATAGGATGCCCCTGTGGGAATGATTGTCATGAAGGTTCCGTACAAGTGGGTCCATTGCAATTATAAAGAGAAGTGGGGAAAGGGGAGGGATAGCCCTGCCTGGTCCCTCTTGATAACGTGAATCACGGAAATAAACCTGGGTGGGGTGTCGAGTCGCAACAGGGTGGCACTGAGGAAGGGCCACTCCAGGGAGTCAAAGGCTTTCTCTGCGTCCAATAGGATTGCTGCAGCTGTGAGAGAAGCATTGACTTGGTATAGAGAGGCGAACAAAGTGCGCAAATTTAATGCGGTGGACCGACGTGGGATAACACCCACCTGAGCGGGCGAAATCATTGTGCCGACGATCAAGGAGAGCCTGTTAGCGAGCATTTTCGCAAGAATTTTATAATCAAAGTTCAACAGCGAGAGGGACCTGCCCGATTCGCACAGCTGCGGGTCTTTGCCGGCTTCGGGGAGAAGTGTTACTACAGCTTCGTGCAGGGTGGGGTAGTTCATCTCGCTCAATGGCTTCTTGAATAGATCAATGAGGTGCAGGGCTAGGGCTTTTTTGAAGACTTTGTAAAAACAAACAGGGAACCCATTGAGACTGGGCGCTTTGGACCCGTTCATGTCTTTGATCACTTAAAGCACTTTGTCTATAGTCAAGGGCTTGACGAGGAAGTTCCTGTGTGCCTGTTCCAGCCAAACCAAGGCTACCTCATCGAGGTAAGCGTTACTGATCATCGGGTCAGGGTCTACCCTGGTCCTGTAAAGGTCTTGATAATAAGAAAATGCCTGCACAGTCGGTGATCAGTTCGCCCTGAGGGTCGCGCAGAGAGGGGATGTACAAGGGACCAGTGTTGGGGTGAATCAGTCTGGCCAGTGTGCCTCCTGGGCGCTCCCCCTCCCCGTACTGCCTGGCTACAGCATACTTCCCCAGAAAGAGAGCCTCTCTCTCCGCCGCATCCTGAAAATTCGTCAACAGTGCTGCTCTACATCGAAGGTTGGGGTCGGAGCAGGGGGATTTCCCTGAGTGAGTCCACGGCAGTTAGCTTGGTCTCTATGCCAGCCAAAGTGCGGCGAACGTTCTTCAATATGCCAGCACTTTTGGAGATACATATCCCCTACTATAAGCTTTAAATGCCTCCCACAATGTAGCCTTAGAGTCAACGGTATTCACATTAATCTCAAAATATTTCTCAACAGCAGCATGCAACTCCTCCTCAAACACAGAGTCTCGGAGGGCCATCTCGGGAAAGCTCCATTGCCCCATCCTGTCCCCAGCCCCCGGAACCTGCAACCCAAGCACCACTGGAGAATGGTCAGAGTGTACGTGGGAGGTGGGTGATTGAGCACTATGAAGTGGCAACACTGGGGGTGAGTAACCAGTAATCCAGACGGGTCCAGGTGTTGTGAGGGGCAGAATATTGTGTGTATGCGGATGCAGCTGAGTGCATGTGATGCCACGCATCTGCTAAACGGTAAGTATCGATCAGTGTGGAAAGGGTTCTTCTAGCCCTAGGTTTGGAGCCAGATGAGGTGGCAGTACTGTCCAACTGGGCAATTAGCAGAATGTTAAGGTCACCACCCAAGCATTTTTGATTGGCTCCCACTGTGTCAATGCGGGAGTGGAGCTCAGTGAAGAAATCCGGGCTGTCTATATTGGGAGTGTAGACATTTGCCAGGAGGATTGTATGGCTAGGAGCCAGCCCTTCACCCAAATGTACCTACCATCCGAGTCAGAGTGCACCTCCACCGCCTTGAATGGTATTCGCTTATGCACCAAAATTGAGACCCCCTTGAGTAAGTACTATACCCCGCAAAATACCTGTTGGGGCCCCAACTAACGGCAAAGTTTAGGGAGGAGTGGGGGGTGCGTCTCCTAAGAGAAAGGCAACGTCCGCATGGTGGCGCTGCAAGTAATGAAGCACCTGCTTGCGTTTGCGGGTGTCATTAAGCCCCCGTACATTCCAAGATAAAAGGGTAATGTATTCAATGTGGCGAATGTTACGTGACATTAATAAATCCTTGACGCTTCCACATATTGGATCACAGGACATAATGGTAAATGCAGTAAATTGTCCAAATAAAGAAAAGGTCTCTAACCTACAACATCCCCACCCCACCCATCCCCATTACATAGGGAGAATCCCAAATCCCGATTAGATACATGAATAAACTTTACTATAGTCGAACCGTATAAACCCTGGAGGTGCAAAGAGCACAGGTGGGTGGGCAACACTCCTAACAATCCCCGGGCTTGTAAAGTGTCACAAGGAAACCAATTGTGGAGGCCATACATCCAGCGGACCTACAGGAGTCATTGAGAGGAGAGAGTCAAGAAAAAGGAGAGTTACTTATCAGCTCGTTGACATGCGGTGGAGCTACCCATGTGCGGAGAACAGTTCAGAGCTAGTACCAGAGTCTGACAGTCGAGGAGAGTGGTCTGGGGTGGGCGATCTATTCTGGGCAGTGTTCGAACGATGTCCGAGGAACTCCTGCACCTCGGCCGGGGCGTCAAAGATCCTGGATCTGCCGTCAATGTCCACTTTCAAACGTGCGGGGTAGAGCATTCCATACCTCTGATCGGCTTTTCAAAGAGCAAGTTTGACTGCCCCAAACTTCGAAGGAACTACTGAACCATCGTAGTGAAGTCGGGATACAGGGAAACAGAGGAACCCTGCCAATCTAGAGACCCCCGCTCCCGGGCCAGGCGCAATGCAGTGTCACTGCCCCTAAAATTGAGGAGCCGTGCCATGATCGGGCTAGGAGGGCACCCGGGATTAGGGCGAGGACCAAGGGTGCGATGTGCCCTCTCGACGTGTGCCTGAGCGCTGAGGTAGTAGGGTTCCATATCTGGAGCTTTGAAGCCTCCTCGTGAGAATGGCTGAGTCATGAGTGTCTAGCCTATACGAGGCTGCCGTCTTCCCCAGGCTTGTTTAATGAGCATGGAGCAAATTGTGTTAAAAAAATGACGCCCTGGGTAGTAAGGTATATTGAGGAAAAGGTATAGGAGCTTAGGGAGGGGGTTCATCAGGGCCACCCTACCGACAAGGGAGAGTGGGAGCACGATCCATCGGTCTACCCATGTGCCAATTTGCTCAATTGCAACTCCATAATTTGCCCTAATCATCTCCACAGGGTTCCTGGTAATGGTAATGCCTAGATACTTCAGTACTACACCAATTTAGTGGATATTCAGCCGTGAATCTAGGGGTATTAGGGGTGAGTGGGAAAATCTGTGACTTACTCCAATTTAACTTTATCCCCGATAGGTGGCTAAATCGAATACACTCCCTCAAGATGGGGTTAAGGCACACAGGGATAGAGGGTGATGTCATCCACGTATAGAGATATGAGTATTTGGCAGGAGGGGTAGATTATGGTGTATTCTCTATGATGTTGCCTGAACTTGGCAGCCAGAGATTCAATGGCTAAGGCAAAAAGTAAGGGGGAGAGTGGGCAACCCTGACAGATGCCAGGTTTGATAGGGATGGGGTCTGAAAATAGTCCATTGATCTGGATCATTGCCTCTGGTTTAGAATATAACAATTGAATCCAGGCCAAGAAGGGGAGTGGGAGGCCCATTCGGCCCAGGATTGCGTGCATATAGTCCCATTCCAGAGAATCAAATGCCTTTGTGGCATCCCAAAAAATTCGGGCGGCCGAGCTGTCAGGGTCAATTTCATGGAGGAGCGCAAAAAAGGTGCGCAGGTTATGGGAGGTGGCCCTGCCCGGAACAAACCCCGCTTGGTCCGGCAGTACCAGCCCCTCCATGAGTAGGGCTAATCGGTTTGCAATTACCTTAGCCAGTATCTTCGTGACACAGTTGGTTAGGGACAAAGGCCTTTAGGCCTCGCATTTGTCAGCTGCCTGTCCTGGTTTGAGTAGTGATATAATCAGAGCCTGTGTCATAGACAGTTTATTGCGCCTCTTCGAAAATCTGTTTGAGGACAAGGACCAACTGCTCGCTATAGCATTTGTAGAACTCAGCAAGCAGGCCATCAGGCCCTGGAGCCTTACTGGAGCCCAGCCCCATTATGGCAGCCCTAATCTCATCCTCCTCTATTTCCATGGACAGGAACTCCCTGCGGGAATCATTGATCCAGTCTAGGGCTGTATCCTCAAAATAAGCAGCTATGTCTGGTGGAGCCAGATCTTCCGTGTGGTGTAGTGCGGTATAATATTTAGTGAAAGTATCTAAGATCTCTTGTGAAGCTACACGCCTCTGCCCCTCGTCGTCCGTAATTTCCAAAATGTGGATGGCAAATCTTGGAACTCTGCTGACCTCGGCCAGTGCCGTGCCTGGGCGTTCTCCCTCACCATAAGATCTGGCACTGTGATATTTCAAACGGAATTTGGCCTCCCGGTCAGTTTCCTCCGAGTATTCTAGCAGGAGTTCTTTAAGCCTGGCATTCGGTATCGTGCTCGGCGAGGCTGCAATCCGTGTCTCTATTGTTTGACATCTAATTCTAACTTGTGTAGTGTGCCCCTAATAGTTCTCAGAACCCCATTACTCTTAGCAATACAGAGGCCTCTCAGGGTAACTTTAAAACTCTCCCAAATGCAGGCAAGGGTGGAAACACTGTCAATGTTCCTGGGAAAGAAGTCGGTTATCTCCTGGCGTAGTTCCTCTCAGAAGGCACTGTCCAGTAAGACTGTAGGCAAGAGGCGCCAGGAGCGGTACGGGGATGCCCTGCCTGGCAGTTCCAGTTATATGAGGACCGGTGAATGGTTCAAAAGGGTACATGCCAGGTGCTTTATCTCTTTAAGCCATGTGGTGAGTCCAGCAGACAGTATCCGATAATCTAAGTGCGACCAGCTATAGTGTACCATCGAAAGGAAGGTGCCCTCTATTTGTGCAGGGTGTAGGGAGCACCAGGCATCAGAAAGCCAATGATCAGACATTAGGGCCGAGAGGTGTTGAGTAGCCTGTGGGTGTGAGGACAAATGTGGGTGAGAGCGATCCATCGCTGGTAATAGTGCTAAGTTAAAATCTGTTCCCCAAAAAATAAATGTGGAGCCAATCTTTAATATGCATCCCCACTGCTGGGTGAAGTAGTGCGCGTCATCAAGGTTGGGTGCATAACAGTTGACCAGGGTGACTGAGTGATCCAGCATTCTAATCCACATTAAGCTATATCTCCCCTGAGGGTCCTGCATGGAACCTAGAGGGCAGTATCCCAGTCCCTTTTTCATCAGGACGGCGGTGCCGCTGGCATATGTGGAGTATGCGGAAAAACAACTGTGTGCAGCCCATCTCCTGCCAAACTGCGGCGTTACCCCGGAGCTAGATGCGTTTCCTGAAGCATAGCCACCTGGACCTTGTGTCTGTCCAAATAATGTATGACCTGTCTGCGCTTATGGGGGTCTCGGAGACCTCGCACATTCCATGTCAAGTAGTTGATGGTGGGTTTGTGAGTCTGTACTTTACTAGCCATTCGGTGGAAGGGTGTTGTGGCAGTGTCCTGTGCCGGGCAGTTGGTCTAAGGTGTGTATATGTTGAACGCAATTTATACCACTGGAACATGTACTATCAGATGTGGTATCGCACAAGTTAGAGTCATTTAACAATTTAATGAAGCAACCCCCCCACCCACATCTGCAGCCCAAACCTGCAGAGAATAAACCCTCCCAACAGAATAACAACTCAGGCGATGGAAATAGCATATAGAAGTAGTTGTCCCCCCTGGTTGACAATTGGCTTGCCGAAAACCACATGGTAGGCTGGGGTCTTGAATTATTAAGCATTGCCTTAAGCATAATGAAAAAACTATTACAAACATCCCGTACTTCATGTACAACCTTCGTATGAGGAATTCCCACTGGGGGGACATGCCAGAGCACCTCGCCTATGCGAGGAAGCTCGGGAGGAAGAGCCATAGAGAGCGTCACAGGGATGGTTCATTTAAGAGAGGGCCCAAGGCCCAGATGCAGCATAGCAGTCTCTGGGGTTGTTGTCCAACGCATTCCAGTTCCTGGTGTATTAGAGAAAAAGAAGAAAAGGAACAGTCTTACCAGTGTATAGAGACATTGTTATTGTACTCCTGGGCGGCTTTACAGTTCCTCCCTCTCCGGTGTGGAACAACCAGATACAGGGTCCTCGGTTGAGGAGTTGGGTGAGCACCTCGCGCAGGTTTTCAGAAATTCCTGGACGTGTTGAGGGTTGTTGAAAATTTGCGTTTTTCCCCGATGCTGAACCAGTAGTCTCGCTGAACATAACATGGCATATGGGATGACAGCCTGTTGAAGCTTTTTCTTTGCTGGAAGAAACTTCCTCCGCGCCTCCTGCACTGCTATAGTAAAATCTGGGTAAAGCGCAATCTTCACCCCATCGTAAACCAGTTCTTGTTTCCCACGCGCAAGCCTCAGCGCAGTGTCCCGATCTTTGTAGTTGAGGATGCGCGTTAGGATAGGGCGTGGCAGCGCTCCCGGTCGCGGCTTCGCTGTGAGTGATCTGTGCGCTTGTTCGATTATCAGTACTTTGGAGAAGTATTCAGCTCCAAAAAGGCCCAGGAGCATACCTTCCACATAGTCTTCCATGCGGCCCGTGGCGGTGGACTCCGGGACCCCCACGATGCGCAAGTTGTTTCTGCGCAAGCGCGCTTCCAAATCCTCGTTTTTTGCCTCTATGACCTGGAGCAGCTTCTCCATTGCCCTGCAGTTTTGCATTGTTCGCGCTGGTGGTGTCTTTGAGGCATAATATGCGGTTTTCGGTCTCGGTGATGTGACCATTGTGCTTTTCCAGCTTTTGAGTCAGGAAGTCCATGCGCAGATTCATGGAGTCCATCTTGGACTCAATGGAAGTTCGGCTGTGGTGGATAGTGAGAATGATGGCCTTGAAGTCTTCCTCTTGTGCAGGAGTGGAGGAGGACTGTTCGTCGCCATTTTGAGACTCTGCGTCTTCACTGGGGGGCTGCTTGCGCGCCACAAATGACAGTTTCGCTTGCTTGCCTTCAGTGCGGCCCATCTTTACCGTTGCCGCCAGCTGGGCTCTCTTAGTATCTGACACTGCGTGCTGGCACCACACTGCAATGGCAGAGTCTAGGCGCTATGGCTACTCAGAGGTCGTGCCTCAATTATGGCCAGTTCAATTGTTGGCGCTGCAGCAAGCGCTCACAGGGGGCTAAAGCCAGATAATCGGGCCGTACTCCGGACTCCGCCGCAGAGCCCCTGGATCGTCAGTAGCTCACAGCTGTCACAGCGTACCGCAGGCAGGAGTTCCCTTCCCCACGCCTCTCAGCAGTCGCTAATGCGGGTCCCAGGGTGCGGGCGGCGTCATCTTGCAAGCTGCCACACTGTGTAAGCCGCAAATGGGTGAAGTCTGTGCGCACTTCGGGAACTCGCTGATTGTTACCGAGCAGATCCCCAGACTCGCGCTGCACTCACGGATCATATTCTTAGGGTCTGCAGCATGTAGGCGCCCTGTGGACGCAGGATGATGACGGATAGTGCCTCCGGGCTGACAGAGCCTCCCTAAGGTGCGGCCATCTTGTCCACTGGCTCTCTAGCACCCCCTGTATTGCGTGGTTAAAACTGTGTTGTATTGGTTGTTTTCCTACAAAGACACAACATGCACAAAATACCAGAATAGCTCATATGTTAAAATATTCTTTTGTACCAATTAAAGATCGCTGGGATGCTTTAGGGAAGTAAAAAATAAAATGAAAAGGGAAGTAAAAAATATAATGAAAAAATTAAAGCAAAATAATAACCATTAAATGCTATGTCCTTATTTATTCCTATAAAGAGCTACCCAGTGCCTACATGGGGGCCAACACAGAGTCAATTATTCCACCCAATCTGGTCTTCTTCAAAATGCATGCCTGTCAAACGATGGGCAGAAGCAATCGTGCAATACGGCCATGATTTAGAGTTTGATCAAGAGGGAACTCTGTCTCAACGTTTATGGAGTACCTTCTCTGCAAAACTGACATTCTGTTCACCTCATTTAGAGCTGGGCAGAACTTCAGTATGTCAGCGAAAGAAACTACTACGGGGCATATTATCGAGAAACGGCGTTAAAATTATCGCTGCTTTAGCGGCAGAAAACTGCAGCTAAAGCGGCGATAATGGGCTTGATAATATGCCCTTGAGAATTCCTATAGAAGCCCATGTTCTGGTGTCATTTACATCAGTTTTGCCAGATAATTGGGCTTTCTAGAAATGCTGGTCGGTCTATGAACCTTGTTAAGGGAAATGAACTGAAACGAAAAGGATCTGGACATTTAATATCTTTTTTTAATGTCCAAACCTTAAACATACACAATTTTTGAAACACATAGAATATACACATCACGGTGACAGAAAACTGCTATATGTGTGTACCATATCCACCCACATTTTCCGTCTGATAAACAAAACTTACACCGGCAGGAAATTTTGGGGAAATCCCCAAACAGGTTTAACATACACCTATGCAAGGGTGTAACATACCCATGGTATACCTGTTTTCATAAGTCGAAATGCAAGCACTCCCTATTTTTTATGAATTTTTACAGATTTAATGCTTCATCAATTGCCTTTTTTATACTCCTCTTTGTAGCTCTCAATATTTCATAGTTTAGAGTTCCTCAGCTTAGCAAACAAAGCAATTAGCAGTCCTCATTATGAGTATTAGTAAGAGACATTTTATATACATGCATATTTATAATATTATTCGCTCGGAAATTAATATCAATGCATAGTTTAATAACAAAGGCAGCCCAGCCTTCTCACGCTAACGTACAGTGGAATCTCAGAAACTGCCCAGAAGCCTACACTCACATATTAAAATCGAACACTTCAAAGGTAAACTGTGCATTTGCATTACATGCCTCAATACCTTACTAAGAAAAGTTAATATTTATCACTGTTGAAAGCATCTGTAATGAAATAAACTATTGTTTCAGTGACATTCTAAAGTAATACAACAAACCACAATCCATGCCTTTTCATGTCAATGGTAAAAAATGAACGCATGTATTCAACGTGAAAATAATAATTTTTATTTACAACTTGATGCAGTGCTCTGAATGCTCTGAGGTTTATTCTTCATCATCATCATAGTTTTGAAAGTACAAGGGTGAGGCCTACTCTGTTAGTGGCATGTTAATTTCACAGACTAACTGCATTGATTACGAAAGCTGATTCGACCTAATCTATGCCCAAGACTGATAGAATCTGAGTAATCATCGACAGCAAATAGGGCAAGACTGCACAAGTCTACACAGTCACTGCGTCCTGCTTCCACAACCTGAAGATGCCGAGGCAAATCTTCCAATTGATCCCAAGCAACACTAGAAAAACTGTCACTCAAGCCGTAGTCACCAGCAGGTTGGACTACCGAAACACCCTCTGCACCGGGATCACCAGCAGCTCACTAGAAGACTACAAACCATCCAGAAATTGGGAACCAGACTCATTCTCAACCTCCCACGTAGAACTCACATCACACCACAACTCCAGGAGCTCTGCTGGCTCCCAATACACAAACAAACTCTTCATACACACATTCAAGTTAGGCCCCACCTACCTGAACAGTTGCACCTCCTTTCAAAACCACCCATACACCTCTGCTCCACAGGACTCATACTCGCACACATCCAACGCATAGACATAATTAGATCAGGAGAACGGGCATTCGCTTACATCGCTTCTAAAGCGTGGAACAGCCTCCCACTTCATATCAGGGCTTCCTCCTCTCTTCTGAAATTCTGCAATAAGCTGAAGACCTATCTTTTTTATTTAACCAACCTACCAAAGACAGGGCCAGCCACACACAGCTGCTCAGTGCCAGGATACTCTTGTCAGTGATAGTAAGGTTTACAAATACATATAACATAGAATTGTAGGTCTTAGTATGATGAAGAATATGGATACATATTCTGGGTATTAAACGGTCTTAACCAATCTCCTCTCTCCCTTGTCACAGTCTCCCTACATATATGAGGATATAGAACACAACAATGACTTTAACTAATGTCACTGGCACGAAAAACAACACAGAGCTACTGGAGTGCTGCAACGCCACATATTTTATAGTATTATATGCAAGGACCTGTATAAATAAGATGCATGAGAAAAACAACGACGTATGAAGGGTCTAGGGAAATCTTTTAAGACCTGGCGTGGATATACCAACGAATCACAAACTAGATACAAAACAAACAACAACAGAACCTGACTTAAAAGTTACAAAATATTATAAAAGCTGACTTATGCAATGGTATCCGAAATTCTCCCATGATCTATATTTGGGTTAAAACTATTGTTATTTTGGAGTATGATCATATACCGTCCAGCGTCCAACCTGTACTACAATATTTTGTAACTTTTAAGTCAGGCCTGGGTTCTGTTGTTGTTTGTGTACACAGTGCTCCTGTTATACAAGAGACAAATAAGGGTAAAGAGAATAGGCGGTTACCATGAACATTTTCTGTTCTTTCCCATGTTCTCTCATAGAGCGGTGCCTCCTTCTTCCTGAGCCGCGGCCAGGTGAGGTGAGGTCTTTTCCTCACGCATCACGGGTAAGCATGAAAAACATGCATTTATGAATTTTCATAATTATAGATGATGATTGAATATGTCACTATATATATATATATATATATATATTTATTTATTTTTTGATGTCTTGAACTCATGAGTCCTACTGCAGATCATGCCAGCCTTTACATTTGGATCATTATTTTACTTTTTTGCTGAAGCTAACAACATTCTGTCACTTGCAGAGGACTTGCTATATCCCTGATTACAGGTGACAAGGTTGTATTTGTTCCAAACTTTTCATATTTATTTCACTCATGCAGTAGCAATGATTTTGCGGTGCTGAAGAATGCATAGGATAAATATGTCCTTTTCTGCTGAAACATGTTGACCCTCTTTTTTTCCATTCATTGACAGTTATTTGTTGAAAACTGTCGATTGCACTGTTTTTAAGCTTAAGCTTTGAGAGATATTAATAAGAGATTTTTTCTCACTGTTCAATTTTAACTCACTATCTTACATTATTTTGCACTGCACTTATCACTCCCACACGAATCAATCACTCACATCTGCAGGTCCAACTAATGTGTGTTTTATCTCTACCATCTGTATAGCTTTAAAAAAACATCCGCGAGCTCCCCTTTCCCTCTGAAAGGATTGCAGCCCTTAGGGCCACTAGAGTGACACTAGGAGGAGACCCAGATGATGAAGCATGTCACCTTTGGTGAGTGATGGGAATCCGTTCTTTTAAAGGATTTTTCTTTGTAGCCTGCTAGAGTTATATAGGTTAGCGGTTAGATTTTCTTTAGGTCTCTTGTGATCTGTTTGAATAGGCCCGTGGATACTGTTGTTTTGTATCTAAATAAGATGCATACCTGAGATGAGCAGAACCAAAACTGTATAAAGAAGGCTTCTCCACTTAAAGCTTATAATGAGAAATAACGGTGACGGAGGACAGCCAGGTAACAACTATATGGATTTCAGTCATAAAGACACCAAGGTAGAATGGTGTAAAAACACCTAGGTAGAAGGGTGCATCCAAGTATCTCGGAGATGGTAATGTTTGCCATGGTTTGGCTCAAGTGATCTGCCTCGCTTGTCTCTCTCATCAACCTGGCAAGGGGACTGGGCTGCCACTGGCTGTCACAGACTTGAATGCAGTTGCCCTGCAAAGCCTGTAGAGTGGTGCACAGAGATAGTGGTTCTCTTTGTCCTCTTTGGTTCTAAGTTGACAGCAGTCTTGCTGAGCACTTGTGACCTTTGACTCATGGGGGAGAGTGCAAGGCCATATGGAAGATTAGGAGTTGGGGATCTTCTGCAGATGTTAGTGATCCACAAATGAACCAGAAGAAGTGGTGAAGCTATGACCAGGACAAAGTGTGGGGGGACTGACAGGCCAAAACAGAGATTCACTATCCACCCTCTTGAGAGCTCATCGTTTGGGCCATTGGGTGAAAACAATCCAGGATCTGAGTGACACATCCTGGACTGTGAGACTATTTACTGGAAAGCCTTGCATGGACAGAAATTTGGGTGTAAGTAAGTCTTTCCTTAGAGTCACCTTCTTCACAACAAGTAACTTTTATAACATGGAGAATTGTGGCAGAGCGTGGCTCAGTACTGTAGATGTAGAACACTGGGTTAATTGCTTCTATAAAACCTTTTGCCATGCCCAAACCTTCCTTTTTAATACATATGAGTCACCCCCAGGGTAGGCCCTGGACAGCCCAGAGGGCAGTGTGCAATGTATTTAAAAAGTAGGACATGCACTTTTTAGGTGTGCATGTCCTGGTAGTGAAAAACTCTTACATTTGTTTTTCACTACCACAAGGCCTATCTCTCCCATGGGATAACATTGGAGTTACCTTACCATATTTTATAAGTATAATTTTCAATTGAGAAGGGAAGACTAGTTCATGTTTGGTGTCTCCGGAATCACAATTTAAAATCCTAACTTCTGATGAAGTTGGATTTTAAATTGAAATTCTGAAAATGCTGCTTTTAGAAAGTTGGCATTTTACTGCCTTAGCCCTTTAGTGCCTATAGCCTGTACATGGGTCACTTGACTAGGTGTAGCCGACAGTTAAGCCTTGTGCATTCCTCGTAGACAGCAACACAATATAGGGAGCCAAGTCTGCCTGGATGGGCCATCACTGGCAGGATAGGAGGTAGAAGCTGGGCACAGCCCCACTTACTCCTGAATAGGCTATAGTCTACCTTCACACAAAGCTACATACCCCCTGTAGTTAGTCTGGAATCAGTTCAGGGTAGGCAGGATTCCTGGAGACTTCAAAGGGTAACCTCTAGAAATTTCTCCCTCACTTCAAAGGCACAACTGGTTATGAATATTGGACCCCAGACACCAATGCTTCAGTGTACCGCTGGACCTGTGGATACTCTGCAAGGAAGAAGGACTGCTCTGCAGCTGAAGGACTGCTACTCTGCTGGGCTTTACTCTTCTCGACTCCTGCTTTTCTGTGCTGACCTGCTGCCCTCTTGCTTGGGTGAAAAGGACTGAAACTGCATCTCTTGGACCCAAAACTCCACAGTGACTCGAAGGGCTAGTTGGTTGGCCTCCTTACTAGAGCCTCAGGGGCAGAAGGCTCCAACAACCTTGCACCTGGTCTCTTCCATCTGTGAGTCTATCCTGTCGAGTAGAGCACCCCAGTCCTGGACCCTTGGAAGTGGGTTTAAGGTGTTTTGCCAGCTTCTGTAGATCCAGTGGAAATGATGCATCTCCTTTGCTATACAGAGCAACCCTGAGCAGCACTGACGCATCTCTGCTGCTGCATGAATTGGACCTGTCGCAAAGACCTGCATCCCCTTTGGAACCACCACTGTGCCACACAAACCCGATGCAGGCCCTCCCATCCCTCATCAACGGCAGCCTCGATGATGGACTATTCAGCACATCTTCTCAACTCCTCAAACGCTCCACAAACCACAACTGAAGGTACTTTGTTCAGTGGGCCTAACTTGGTTCCTGTAGCCAGCCCGTGCTCCATTGCATTTAGCCTGAACTTGTGAGTTTGTACCATTCCGGCATAAACAAATATCCCCAGTTGGTGCTTTGTGCCTTTTGGTGCTATTTTTACAAAAAACATTTGAATTGAATATCTCCAGTTCTACTGATTGGATATTATTCGTTTTCATCTTGTTTTAAAAACAATTCTATTTTTCTAACTCTATTGTGGGCTCCTTTTGTGGTGTATTTTCACTGTTTTACTGTTTGAAGTCTTGTACAAATACTTTACATGTTGTCACTGAGTTTAGCCTGACTGCACTGTGCCAAGAGACCCGAGGGTTGAGCACAGGTTAATTTAGGGATTGCTTGTGACTTCACCCTAAGAAGAGTTGTGGATGCTGCTTGAGATGGTTTCACCCCCCTCAACCAGGAACACAATTTCTCACAATGTTTATTTGAAGGAATCACATGGATCTACAGCGAAGGGCTTGTG
This sequence comes from Triturus cristatus, assembly GCF_964204655.1. Taxonomy (NCBI): domain Eukaryota; kingdom Metazoa; phylum Chordata; class Amphibia; order Caudata; family Salamandridae; genus Triturus; species Triturus cristatus. The sequence continues at coordinate 393,181,079 of NC_140585.1, read as the reverse complement.
GGGACGAGCCACCCTGGCTGAATGCACAGATGAGGGGGTGAAGTAATACAGAGGTTATGTTTATATGAGGTTTTCTTTGGTAGTACTTCCTCCTTCTAGAGGTTTGGTGATTCACTGCAAAGGCTGGGATTGTGAAATCTCTAATGTGAATCCAACCTGTATTACGTTCGCTAAGAGTCTCTTTATTGGCCAATATGGATCCTGGAGAGCCCCTGGCACATAGAAGTGGACAACACCTGTGACCCACGGAGAACTGGATACTTCTGGCAGAAGGCTCAATATTCTTTTCAATTCCATGCATTTTTACCTGCATGCTGCTTGAAGAACTAAGCTTGGTCTTATACCGAATGGACCATTTTTAGGTCTCGCCTAGCAGCGCGCATGCGCTGCCTTGCAAGACTTATTGCAAGGGGCTTTCAAAAGCTCACCACATGCGGGTAATCGCAAGCAATAGGCCACACACGTACAAGTGTGACCTAATGCTTGTGGTTACCCGCACGGGCGCCATATGTTTTGAATTATCGTGCCCAGACACGTGCGCGATAATTCAAAACATATGGCCTGGTGCTCTCTCTTGCGTGCGCGCCACGCGCAGGAGCCCCCGCACACCTCTCATATGTCCGTGTGTCTTTATTTATTTATTTATTAGCTGTCCCGTGTGCTTGGAAGCCATTAAACCGATTTCCATCAAGCATTCTTCTGACCCAGCGAGCCCACAGATTCTATCAGACTGTCTATTTAGAAGAAAGATTCCTGAGGGGGGCCGCAGAGTCACCCCTCCGGGCCGGAGAGGGGGTGTGAAATGCAGAAGCAGCACTTCACTCCTCGCAGAACATTAAATCAGACGCCGCCACTTGAGCCTGAGCGGAGGGAATTGAATTTTCACGAGACAAATAGGCTGCCGTATTTATTTATTTTCCTCGGCTTTTGTTCAGCGCTTTATCAACAGGCAAACTGAAAGCGAATACAGGCTGGACGGAAAATGAATTACTGTCAAATGGTGCTGTGTCTGTTAGTCTCCTCAGCTTGCACGTGTGCAGACGGTGGGTTTTTAAGTGGATGATGCTCTCTCAGTATTGAGGGCTTGAGTCCGCTGGTAAGGGACACGCGCTCAGTAGGCTTGCATATGCAGATTAGTGTGTGTTCGCGAGCTGGGCACAAGTCCAAAACAAGCATTTGCATGCAATGCAATACCTCTTAAATTTTTAGAGGTTGTATTATTTCCAGTATGTGCTGCCACTGGCTAATACTTCCAAAAGGATTTGTTTGTCTTCAGAGGGCGTAAGCTCCCACCTCGTGTAATCAAGTGAATCATTGCACTGACACGCTCTGTCCTGCATTGCATTGTGTTGTAACCCCGACTCTTTTATCGTAACTGGAAACCCTAGATTGAAATGCTTCCACTTACTTCTGGGTTCAGTGGCTACTAGCAGCAATGGAAATTTCACCCAGTTACCCGTGGGTAAAAGATAACTTGAGACTGAGCTACCATCAGCGAATTCTGGGTTCCAGCAGCTACAGCAGCTGTGGAAGTATCAGCCAGTTACCTCCGGGCAACCCGAGTATGAGTGCCTCCACCAACTGCAGGATGACGGCAGCTATCAGCAGCTGTGGAGGTATCACCCAGTTACCTGTAGGTAAAAGGAAATCCGAGACTAAACTCCCTTCGGCGACTGCAGGGTTGTAGGAGCTACCAGCAGCTGTGGATGTTTGACCTCAGTTACCCGTGGGTAAATGGAAACCTAAGACTAAGCTCCATACGGCAATTGCAGGATTCCGGCAGCTTTTAAAGGTTCACTTATTTACCCAAGGGTAAAAGTTAATTTAAGGCTGAGCTCCCTTCCGTGATTGCAGGGTTCCAGCAGCTGCCAGCAGCGATGGAAATTTCACCCATTTACCCTGGGGGGCGCTGGGCATTATTTGGGTGTGGGGGTCATTTTTCCTCCTCTCAGGGCTCCCTGAGGGCAGCTGCGTACCCTCCTGCCCTGTCTCTTCCCCATGGTTAGAAGCGTAGCTCCTCACAGATTACACAGCACGAAGCAGCTCTAGGCACTACTAGGGTGGGTGGCAGTTCTCTGCAGAGAGCTGTTCGATGACAGGTTTAGGCCTTGGATTGGCTTGGACTAAGATCTTTTCCACAGTTCCAACAGTAGCTGTTTGCTTGTTGGCAATAGTTGTGTTTGCTGGAGCGGGTTTAGGTGAAGTGCTTGTGACTCACTGACCGGCTTCCTTAAATATCTAGTCTCATGCGGTGAGGCGATTTTTACATGTCACCCGTGGGGGTGTTTAATGGCACCCAGGAGACAGTCCAGTCCAGTTTTGCACCTGGGTGCAAGAGGTGTCTTTGCAGCTCTTTGGGGAGTTGTGCTGTATGGGAAGGACTTTTCTCTCGCTTTTATCCGCTGCAGGGATGGGTCCTCCTTTCATCTGGAGTTTCTCCTCACCCTTCCTAACTGTCACAAGTTCCTTACTCCTGCTTTCACCCACTCCGAGGCCGGTGCAGCCTGTATCTGGAGTCAGGTCCTCTCACTTGTATCCACTGTAGCTGCGCACGGTGTGCCCTGTCCCTTCTAAAGGCGCCCCCCAAATCCAGAGTTCAGGTGTTTCTGGCCGGAGCGCTACCCTGCTCTTTGCCTGTAGTTAATAGGAGTTCTCTCCTGGAATGAGACTGAAGCTGTTGGAATCAAGGCTGACCGATCCACTTTCTTAAATTTCCGTGATTTGTTTATTTTTTCATCGCACCGGCCTCCAGAGGCTGAGCTGCCTTCAGTGACTGCTGGGTTTCTCTTTAAACCTTTTGATGATTCAACTCAAGTCCACTAAAGTGCCATTAAGGCGCTATTAGTGAGGAAGGGGGAGGGGAGTTGGAACAGGGTTTAGAGCAGGGGTGGCTACATGCCACTATTGTGACCTCATTATTTTTTACCCACTGCGTTATTACCGAACGGTAATGCACAGACTATCTCATAAATTACTCCTGGTAATATCCAAAACGCACATGGAGCTCTGTTAATGATAACACCTATATTTATCTATTCATAGTGCTATATGCACAGATTCGCAGACACCTGTGACCATGACGATGCCCACATAGTGACTATACCTGGGCAGAATTTCAATTACTCTGGAGTTATCGGAGTAATTCCATTTGACTCATAGGTGCATTGGAGGGAGCATTTGCAATGCAATAAGTCTTGCATTTGCGAGAGTTTAAGCTATTAGTATTCTAAATGACAATGTATTTTAGCTATTAGTATTCTAAATGACGATGTATTTTATTTATGTTTTAAAATCGAAAATATTAATAAAAGGCATTGCCATTTACAATGTCAATAGCTCAAACTTGCGTAAATGCTAGACCTATTGCATTGCAAATGCTTGTTTGGGGTTAGTGATGTAGGATGCACTGAGAGTGGGAATCCATTTTGTTCCCTCAACTTCCTTATGGACCTTTCCCTTGCACCGTTACTCCTGTGTGTTTCCTCCGAGTTCACCTGTTATTTGTTGCATAGAGACATTCCCTTTTTTAAAACACCATGAAGGTAGTTGTGGGTGCTCCTTAAATTTAATGGGGCTTTAGTGTTCAAATATGTGGTTGATAACAAGCATGTTCCTGTTACTTCTTCTTTGCTCTAAAGGCAATTTGGCTTTTATCATGTTTTAGGTTGCGGAAATAAATATTTGCATATATTGAGTCCATATTTTGCTATTGGGAGTCAGCAAACCTGAAGTGTTACATTCCTATGTGCTTAGGTTTCTCTGCCACCTTTTCCCTTATATTTTGCCCCCAGTGGACTCTTCCCTCCCTTTTTCACTATCATTTACAGTTTCTATTTAAAAGCTTGATTGAAAGTTTAGAACCTCAAAGATACCAAGCAAGGGTGCTTAGGCAACCTCTGTCTTTAAAGGGAGAAGAGAAGCCTTAAAGGATGGGAACATATCCCCAATGTTCACCAGCAAGTATGCATCAAGTGCACATTTTGTCTTTTGAGAACATTGTGTTGGACAGTGTGATGATGTTAATTATGTTAAAATAAAATTAAAGTTACAAGAAAAAAACATCAAAGTTTGGCTCAGTGTTAGAAATCGGGTTAGGGGTTGGCTTGAGGTATGCGCCCTGCCCAAGCAAGAACCCCAAGTCTAGTCAGGGCACGCCACAAACACACCCTAAATTAAACTGTGCTCAACCTCTGGTAGCTTGGCATTAAGCAGTCAGGCTCAACTTAAGAGGCACTATGTAAAGTATTTGTGCAACACATCAAGCGGTACATCAGTTAAAACACCACACAAAAAGATTCCACACCAAGTTAGAACATTAGTTCTCAATTTAATAAATAAAGCAAGACCACAATGACAAAAATCCAATAAGTAGAAGTCAAGATATGAATTTTTAAAGAACATATGTGAAAATAGCACTTAGAAATAATAAGTACCTATGGGGTTAATTGTTCGCGATGGACTGGGACTTAGTCAATAGTTCAAGCCAACTGTGATGGATCTTTTTCTTGGCAGAGTGGGTTCAGGTCTAGAAGTGTACTCAGATGGTAGGGTCAGAGGTCCAGTACTTATACCCAGTTGGGACTTTGAAGTAGGGGTGACTTCAAAGAAGGGTCTTTTAAGTGTAGAGAGGTCCTTCCTTCCTGTCCTGGCTCCAGACTCACAACATGGGGGGCATGCAGTCCTTTGTGTGTGGACAAGACACAGCCAATCTAGGTGTAAGTGTGAGGCTGTGCGCCCAGCTCCACTTTCCCATCCTCCCAGGAAGATGCATGAAGTCACACCCAGGCTCTCTTTGTGTGTGGCTGCCTAGAGGGAAAATACAAAGTCCAGCTCTCACCCAACCCAGCCAGTGATCAAAGTCAGGCAGCAGACACTAAAAGTGGCATTTTCTTAATAGTAAAAACAAAGCTAACTTTACCATTAAAGAGGATTTATTATTATAAATCCATAGGTACTAAACTTGATAACTCCACCTTCTCTCCACTAGGAATTGTAGCTTATGAAATTTAATAAGGAATTCCCAATGTTAACCTATCAGAGGGGTTGGCCTCTCAGGAGTGAAAAATGAATTTGGGAGCTTTCACTACCATGACATATAAAACATGTTTAAGTTATACTTGAGTGGATGGCACTAGCACTGCTGCAGGGCCTAGGCCTAGGCGGTAAATTCTGTTCTGCTTGCGGAATTTGCGGAATTTGGGTAATTCCGCCGAGAATGCGAAATTGCCAAAAATTCCACGATCCGCAGCTTTGCAGAATTTTTTGCTTGTTCTCGCTTTCAAAATGCAGAAAGAGGAATACTGAATAGATAATGGTTTCGACTGCAAGGTTCTCATGGGAACTCAGAGTGAAGCTAACGCACATGAATGTTTAGCAACAAAGTTGACACTTGTAGAAAGCACCTTGCCAACTTTGTATGTCTTCAGTGGGAATGAAGGAAGAAGCAGCAGACCATCAGACAATCCTTCCTCATTGGCTTAAGATGACCTAACACCAGCATGGATTGTTACATGTTTTGTGTTTTATAATAAATGTGTTCCTAGTTAGAATCAAGGCAGTGCAGTCCAGCCCGGTCCAGGTCATTCTTCTTTGACCATCCCTTTTCCCTTAGCAATTTTCACCCTATTCGCTGTGAGCGGACTGTGATTTCTGTTGCCTTCTACTTTTGTGGGTGTCTATTCTCTTTAACATTTATGGCTTCTGCTGTGACTAATTTGATAGCTTAACATTGAACAGTTTTTACTGCAACTGTTTACTGATCCTGATTTGGGAGATGAGACTCGGGCAAGTTTCTGGAATTACTCTTCATGCGGAGTTCAGCTTCAATCTGATTCTATTTCACCTCTCCATTAAATCTTGCTCTTTTCCAAAAGGACTCTAATGGGTTCTGGTAGATTAGAATCTGCTTAGAGTAGAATAGGGATTACTTTTCTTTATGGAACTCACTGTAATTCACTTGATTGACTCCAACCATGACTTTTCTTAATATTTCTGTAAACAGATTTATCTGACTTGCTAATTTCACTAAAAAGACAAGACAAATACTAAACTCTTATAGATAAATAAAGGATTTGAACTGATCCAAAACTCTCATCATTCACTGAACTAAATGACTAAATTGATGATGTCTATTGAGATTTTTTTTTAATTAATGCTCCATTCTAAAATGGTGGTAGAAGATCCATTACAGAGAAGAAGATTTTGGTGCGGAGTGGGAGACCTCTATTGTAAGTTGTGGGTTGAACTGAAATTATTAAAGAAAAATGTTTCCGCCCCAGCAGAAATAGGCAGCTACAACTTCTAATCAGTCAATAAATAAGGGTCTCATGTCTCACCAAATCAATAAATCTCATGGAGGCCACAGGGAAATGGATTGATATATGTTTTTAAGTGGAAAGCCAATAAGACTGCTGGGAAGTGAAGGCCACTTCCTGTGGCGTGACCTACACTGCCTTGGAATGCCTAGTTGCTGAGCCTTTAGATCAACAGCATCAGACAGGGGAAGAGGACACAGAAAGATTCCTCACGTGAAATACTGCTAGATAATGAAGAAGAGGAAAGAATATGGTCTGGTCTTCAATGGTACTATGACTACAGTATTATAGCTTTGTCATACAAAAGAGCTGCTCTTCACCTGAAAATCGGAAATACCCAGGATTCCAAACTTTTTCTTTTAGATAATTTATGTGGCACGCTAAGCCTGAAAGGGTATTGCTTTGACCTATACCAGGTGCACCCTTGTGTCTGGAAAAAGCTATGGCTCTCTGACAAGCTCTAATGAGAGTGAAACAGGTGTCCGGGACTTCTTGTATTCATTACAGTTGGCGTGGATGGCATTTTACCATTCCAAAGATGTAATAATGTGTCTGGAGTGGCAAAATGCATTTGTAATTTTTCAACTCCGCGTGAATGGCACTAGCTAATACTGTGCTTAAACACTTTACGGAAAAAAGGAATAGAGACTCTAGCTCAGCATGGATGGCACTATGTTAATCCTATGCTCTAAACCTCTGCTTGAAAAACAAACATTTGATGTAAGCAGCTTTGAAGTGTCGGCAAGTTGTAGAGTGCTTGATATAACAGAGCTGCTCTCCACCTAAAACTTCTGTGGGTATGTTTATGTAAATACATATTATATAGATGTAGATATACATGGCCATGTTACATATGAATGTAGTCAGGTATAATAAACCCTTACTACATACACTAACATTAACAGTATTCTTGTGGTAGGTATACTATACAGTGCGTTAAATGGAAATATAGAAGTGGAGGTACTCACTATTTGAAGTACATGTTTGCTTCTGAGAAGCAATGGTACTCTCCCATTAAATGGATTGCAGCAGTGCTGAGAAGTGCAGGTACTCTCCCTGTCAAATTAAAGAAATGCAGATAGTCAGTACAGGACAGCACCAGCCCATTTAAAGCACTGATTCTATGATACATTGGCAGGACAATATTTAAATTTCAATATTCTGATAGTAAACTACCTGTAAGTATGGGAGCACCCAGGACAATCAGTCTTCAGATGTAGTCTTCAATGCTAGGATGTAGGTTATACTTATAGAGAGAATGTGGGGTTCAAGCATAAGCTGGGGGACTGTGCTAGACTCACCAGACTTTCAGGTTACATGGTAGAAAATGGATCAAATAGCTCTTGGCAACCTGAATGTTGATTCTGACAAGGACAGCCTGCCATCCCATTATTTCAAAGAAGGCCTGAAGATCATGACAATTCAACATCAGTTACTTTTCATCTGATGTCTGAAAGACTCATAACTGTTTAATCACTCCAACCACAGGATAGCTCCCGACCTCTTGGTACTTGATTATATCATCAACTCTACAGGCTGCATAGAGTCCAGGCTGACTTCCTCCGACAGACTCTTCGACTCCTAACTCTATACTAAAGAGCAAATAGAAGCTTGAGTTGAGTGACATGTTCAAATATCACTGGCAGAGACATAATGAATCAGCTGTTTTAGAAGGAGACCTAGAGGAGCATGAATACATAGGCTGCCTTATCTCACTTGAATTGAGGCCATTGGGGGTCTGTCCGGAGAAATTTCCAATAACGTGAAATCTCTGACAGCTAAGGGTAACTTTGACCAGTGAAGCATCCAATTAAGCTGCAGTGAATTCATAAATTGGCAATGCTGTAAATTAGATGTCCTATTTATTAATAATCTAATTGTGGTCTTGGAGAGGACTGGATATCAAGTATGTATCATCACAAGCCTTGTGGAGAGACGTGCAAAGACCAACCAACGATTCAGATAAATGTGAACTTCTACACTCTTCTCATGTGAATATTCCATCTGCAAATGCAGGAGGTAACTTCAGTCCATATGTTAGTAAAAGTCTTCTACTGAAAAGCAAAGAAATCTTTGATGGCTACCAGTTCTAATGTTTTCTGGCACACAGAAAAGGGACAAGCGACTGATTTGTTCCCATTTTGAATGTAAACAAAGAACAATAATGGAGTATTAAAAGAATCTTGCATCTTAAGTCTCAAATATTGTGCCTCCCATATTAGTTTATTGAAAGACTTTTACTGGCCACTTTGGGTGAATCGTGCCTACTGGTCGAGGGAAGCAAGGCACAGGGCTTCTCCACCTTGAGATCACTCAACTACATATTATGTTCCCTGTTAGGTTTGTGCTTCATATGAGGCTCTGGAGAAATTTACTTATTGGCAGCAAGCAGGATGCCAAAACAACAGTCAGGCAAACAAGTGCACAAGGACCATTGATTGTGCATGTACAACTCACTTTCCGCATTCAGCCTTTCTAGTAGCGCTAGCAAGCCTTATGCTGTTTCCTGGATTCAGACGTTGTAGGGAACACCAGGAAAAATGGCATCATATACCATGGCATAACAATCTGCTTCACCAGGCTTGCTAGCCTGGTGGCGTGCAGTGTTCCGTCATGTATACAGCACCCACTTACACATAAGAAGCATATGTTTTTTTTAAAGACAGGCAACATAGGGTCTTGGATCTGTTTTACTTCCTCTTGGTGGGAGGAGTTTAATAAAGTTTCTTATGTCATTTCTGCCATAGATATTGACGTGTAACATTTTAAACATTGGTAAAACTTACAAGCAACATTATAAAAAAAAACTCAAATAAATTCAAATGGAAACAGACAGCTGCAACACTATGCAGACACACTTCCAGGATTCAGAGACATAGGTCTCCACCTGCATTTGAATATGTACCATTGGACTGGGTTGTCACACATAATTACATCTCCTGCAGCTCACTCTGAACTGAGTGCATGGACAGACCGTGTGATTCCCCCCCAAATTTTGTTGTCTTCCAGTGACAGTGTTGTGTAGTTCCTACAAATCCATATAGGATCTGCGTGTTTAGACAACATAAACTAAGGAATCGGTGTCCAGACTGATTCCAGAAACACCCCAAAGGATATGTTAGTCCTGCTATTTCACAGTGCCACTAAGCCCCCCTCTTACCAAGGAGCGAATAGCTTCTGGCAACTGTTAAACATGACAAGCCTGACCCCTCAGGGATTGGGAAAACAGTGCAGTAGTTTTCTCTCAGTCACTCATGCTCACTTTGTCTCAGAGAGATACACAGAATAAATGGTGGGGATGTTTTCAATAAGCATTTATTGAACCAGCGTCATTCTAGTGCAAAATACTTGTGCTGCAACCCCCATGAGACAGAAACAAATATGTACGTTTATAAGCACCAGCAGAGTAAAGAAAAGGTAGAATTCTACCATAGTGCTAAAACAATGAATATATGCAGGTATATACCGAAGTGTACCTAGCATGTATGTAGGTGTAACGCCAAGAATCCCCTTAGGATAAAGCCAAACCCATTACATTATGTGGGAGAGCGAAGGACCCCATCTTGGTCTCAAGAAGGACACCCCGCGAGGGACGTCAGACCACTGCGTGCTGGAGTGTCTGCGTGCAGGAAGCTCAGCGTGTCAGCATGGAAGTCTTTTTCTGATCTAGTTTGCCCAGTGAAGATGTTGTGCTCATATACCCAAAAAGTACCTTCAGGTGTTCTACCTAGAAGTGTACTATGGGCATGTCGGGCAAGGATGACGATAGAGATGACCCTTGTACAGAGTGTTTATGCAGCAAATGGCAATCCTGCCGTACAGAGAATCCTCATGCATAATAAATGAGGCTAGTTTTTGGAGAAAGCCACACAACAGTCATGTAGCACCTAACTAGGTAAAAGGTCAGCGCCAGACCCGTTATGTAGAACAGTGGTAGGACAGATGTAGGTAAAAGGTTGTGTAACTATGTAGGCCTATATTGGGGTACATTGGTGTTCATAACAACAGGTGGCAAATGTAGAATCTCACATCCATCTCACCAAATTGTCAAATAAATATGAAATGAGGATCAGTTATGACCAAAGCAGTTCAAATGTGATGCTAAAAAATATATATTGCACAATATAACTGAACATTTTTGGAATCAACAAACTTGTCACTTGCTTCACCTTTCTGCCACAGATTGAATATTCAATGACCCACAGGCAAGGACAGCTCCACAAACCCCTTAAAACACACTTTAACACCCAATATCACTGGGATGTTTCATAGTAAACAAACATACACATATCGTAAATCGATCATTACATGATACCTACCATGCAGGCAAAATCACTATTCAGGTTGTTTGGCAGGGTTGCTCATCTGCAAAATCAAATTAGACAACATACCTTGATAAACTCTGACATCACAGTTGTTATTCTCATCGATGCTGTAGGGAGCACTAGGAACATATGGGAATCCCACAGCTTGTCACAGAAGTCTGGAATTATGTAATCTGATTTCTCTGCCAAAGGAAGTTCAAGAATAAGGCGAGTCACCAATGCCACTTAAAATAGTGACAGAAAAACATACTCACTTTTCTGGAATTTCATCATGTTTTTATTAAGATCAAATGATCCAGCAACATTTGGAAGCCAACACAATCACACTGCAGTGACTGCTGTGCAGTTATGCATATCATGGTACCATTTTTTAACACTACAGTCAAACATATTATTTTAGAAATGTTCTATTTTGATTTTCTTTGTATATCGGTAGCCCTTGCCTTTGTGCATGGCTGGATTTTTTCTCTTTGTATGTGTGAGTGCCATGTATCCATTTAAGCAAATGTACAACGGTTGCATGTCGATTTTGGAAATGAGTGGTGGATTGGGTGTGGTGGCAGGCAAGGAAGTGTCACAGATTATGAAGCAATCAATGAATTTGCAACAAGTAAGAGTAAGATGTTAAATTACTAGAGTGTCCCTCATTCAGTGCAACTTGTTTCACCTGACAGCCCCTTGTCCATGTAACTTAGTGATTTAAGATTTGTCTATATGTAATGTGTCTGTCAGATTTGCAAAGGAGAAAGCGCAGGCCTCCAGTGCTCTTAGGAGCACTGAGGGAGCCTGCTCTATCCAATCCTGGTGCTGCTCTCATGCAGTGAGAGCAGCGCCATGATTGGGTAGTTCAGTTTCCTGAGTCCTGATCTTCCAGACACCAGGGGGAGAAGGATAGCACGCTGCAAGTTAGGAAGGTAAGACTATTTGTTTTTTGATTGTGCCCACCACCCTCGGTACAAGCCCTCCACCACTGCCAGTGTGACTCGTGCAGCATTGTGATTATCCCCCACATCACAATAGTTTTTGTAAATGATAACGCAGGAGCAGTTTCAGTGCCCATTTGAGAATTAAAGAAATTGTTTGAAGCTTTTCCCCCATGGAGTACAGGTCTGTACTTTTAGGCTACATGCTGAACATGTTCAGAGGCGACAGACGTTTTAACGGGCAATAATCCTCTGTTTGATAACAATCTCTTGACTTGCCAGCCAGGGAGGACCAAGCATTATTATGGGGATGCCAAGCACCACAGTCGCTGAGGCCCTGCTTCTCTCCATTTGAAGAGTTGACATGCTTAGGCTGGCAGCTCCTCCCCGATGCCATAGTGGTTCCTTGCCTCTGCTGCCAGACCACTAGTGAAACATCATCCATATGTTATTTTTTGCTTACATAAATCTTTTCACTAAGTAGCCTCTCACTGTCCTGGGTATGTAATGCCAAACCTCCTAGCGAAGTACCCCTAATTGCCAAGATTAAAACTAGACATATCCCACATACAAAATTAAGTTACTAATTCCATGATGGAGGATCAGTAGTATGTGTGGCCATCATTGATTTGCTTATGAATATTAGACTGAAATGTATAGAACTGTTTCTTCTGTTGATGTATTTGTTGGGAAATGGCCATATAGTTGTTAGTTTAAAGAGTGAGAGAAATAATTCTTTTATAGTAGTATATGTTGTAGGTGCATGTACTTATTGTTATTGCAAATAGTATGATGTACTTACTTCCTGTTTCCGTAATCGACAACAGATGGACTTGGGAGATGTGAGGATTTGAATTACATGTATTTCAGGCATGAAATGCATATAATGGATGTAAGTAAAAGGGACTTTATTGTTTTGGGATACATTTGTTCAGTATGCATGAAGCAAATGACATGTTTTCATTCTCTTAACTTGTGGTACTGTTATATATATTTTTTTATATTGTTGGGCTGATAGATCGTACATTAGACTGAGTAACTAGTGATGTACGCGACTATCTTTAGTCTTTGGAATAACCACTGGAGTATTCCGAGTTGGGATATGATTCTCATGTATAAAAAATGTCTGCTTTTTTGGATTTGTTTTACTGTTCATTAATGGTCCAAGAAAATATGGATTGGAATGGAAATGAAAGGGTTTAAGGTGCAAACGTTCAGCCTATTGGGTAATTTAAGGGAGAGAAAGCAAAAGACACACCGATGATGGACGGAATGTAGAGCAAATCAAACATTCACCCCCAGTCAATAGATCCTGGCTGATGAGGGGTGCAACCCCAAAAACCAGTCCTAGGATGCTTGTTTCCAGTACTGGGAGAACCTGGCCTGGCAGTTTCTGCTGGACTGTTCCCATTAGGTGCAGGGTCAAGACTGATTTGCATATGGCTGGGTTCAAACTGGAATGGCATGGGGAGCAAAAAACGATGGATTTAGGCCCAGATATCTGTACTGGGGTGAACTTATGACATTGTTCTGCATTCTGTCCATCAATTGTTCTTTTTGCATTTGTCACCCCGAGTGGGACGGGTATTCCCAGATGCGAGTCCTGTGCTCTCAATGCCACTAGAGTCAAGTTCTCTGGCTGATGAGAGGTAAAACCCAGAAACCGGTCCTTTGATGCTTGTTTCCAGTCCAGAGAGAACCTGGCCTAGCAGTTCAGGCTGGACTGTTCTCATTGGGTGCAGGGTCAAGACTGATTTCCATATGGCTGCGGTCAAACTGGAATTGTATGGGGAGCAAAAAAAAAAGGATTTAGGCCCGATCTCTGTACTGGGGTGAATGTATGACATTGTTCTGCATTCTGTCCATCAATTGTTTTTTCTGCATTTGTCACCCTGAGTGGGACGGGTATGCCCAGATGTGTGTCCCATGCTCTCCATGCCACTGGAGTCAAGCTATCTTGGCTGATGATGGGTGACACCCAGAAACCGGTCCTAGGATGCTTGTTTCCAGTCCAGGGAGAACCTGGCCTGGCAGTTCGGGCTAGACTGTTCCCATTGGGCTCAGGGTCAAGACTAATTTGCATATGGCTGGGTTCAAACTGGAATGGCACGTGGAGCAAAAAAACAATGGGTTTAGGCCCAGATCTCTGTACTGGGGTGAATGTATGACATTGTTCTGCATTCTGTCCATCAATTGGGGAGAGAAGCTGCCTAACGGCTAGGTCGGCTGACCTCAAATCTGGGGAACTGGGTTCGAGTCTCGGCAACGACTCTCAACATCCTGTGATTCTGGGTAAATCACTTAATCTCCCAAGTGCCTAAAAATGAATGTGTCCAAATGTAACGCAACTGGTGCTTGTGTAAAGCACTCTGATACTTGATACCTTTGGGTCAAGTTTGCACTATATAAAACTCTGTCTAAAAAAAATAATATTTTTGCATTTGTCACTTCAAGTGGGATGGGTATGCCCAGACGTGGGTCCTGTGCTCTCCATGCCACTGGAGTCAAGCAATCCTGGCTGATGTGGGGTGAAACCCGAAACCGGTCATCGGATGCTTATTTCCAGTCCAGGGAGAACCTGGCCTGGCAGTTCGGGCTAGACTGTTCCCATTGGGTGCAGGGTCAAGACTGATTTGCATATGGCTGGGTTCAAACTGGAATGGCACGGGGAGCAAAAACACGATGAATTTAGGCCCAGATCTCTGTCCTGGGGAGAATGTATGACATTGTTCTGCAATCTGTCCATCAATTGTTCTTTTTGTATCGGAAGATTTTAGGCACTCGCTATTATTAAATGTACAATTGAGTGATGTATGTAATTCTGGTTTTTAATTGTAAATAGTTTTTATATATGTCTCTCTGCAGCCCTGATTAAGTCCTGTTGAAGGGACATAACTCGTTTGCTGGGCTAAGATTTGAGTCATTCTAAAATAGGCAGAAGAATGAAGAACAAACTAAATATAGAATTAATTGTTCTTGCACACATGAATGGACTGATTGTGGAATAAGGTGTGATTATTACAGATATTGTTTGTGAAAGTGAACATATACTGACTGGTAAACAGCGGTTCACATTACACAAAGATGTTTGAGTGCTCCTCTCCTATTTTTGCATACATTTTGTATAACTTTGAGCTTGATGTGTGGTAGAACCTCATGAAGTGAGCATCAGAGCAAAACCTTTAAGAGAATTTAGGACCAGTGCGGTGGACAATTACTACTACTGCCTTGCTTTTTGCTGGCATAAGAATTAACATGTCACTAATAATGAAGGTCTTAGTAATTTTGACCATCTTAGTCCAATCAATTGTGTCCAATGACTATAGAGACATCATGTATAGTCATGCATGCAAGGAGGTTAGCTCCATAAACAATTCTGTCCAAGCACTGATGAAAGGTGTAGAAGAGATAGGGAGGAGCAGGTTATAGCTTGGCCCACATATACACCTATGCCACTGAAATTAAAGCCTATCACAAACTATGTAGGAAAGCCAGAGCTGCCTAGTATGCCTCCACTATTGTAGCAGCAGATAACTCTATAATGATTTTTTCAGATTGTGAAGGACCTTGTCAATCCAACTTAATCAGTACTATCAGTCTCTACATTTACGGAGTTATGTGACAGGTCTCCTCCTGCTTTGAGGTGGTGATGGAGCAAGGACTCGTAGAAAAGAGACTTGCTTGTAAGCGATCCTCTCCTTTAACTTAATAATGTGTTACTAACTGTGTTTTGTGAGTAATTAACATGCACCACACAAACACGTGGGTTAGTGAAGCTTGCGTATGTGTTTTACTAATGCTATTAACAAGAACAAAGGACTAAAACTGCTTTAACGGGGAAATCTTTACTGCGCATGCGTCAACTGCATCCACGCAGTATGACGGAATAAAGATTGGAGGGAAATTCTTGCGGTTGAGCAGAAAGCACTAAAATGGCGTCTTTAAGACTCACATGCATGGCACCTGCTTAGCTGAATAGAAAACAAGCTATTTTACTAATGCTAACACGGGGAAAGTATTAATAAGTAAAGGGGAATAGAGTAGAGATGGGTGGTATGCAGTGAGACCATTTATTTTGTGAAAGTAACATTTATCTTTTTGACTTTATCTTTATCATTAGTGCGCATTTGGGCCTCTCGTGTATGACCAAAGTAAACTGAGTCATGTGACAGCTGTGCATAACTATTGAAAGTGAACCCGGAAGGATGATGCAGAGTTTGAATGGAGTCCTAGAACGCAAAGTATCCTACCCTGAGAACGGACGGTGAAAAGTTCAACATAATGGACCTACATATAACAATTGTTGCAAATGATATGTGAATGCGTGTGGGAAATAAAGCTGTGAAGAAAAATTAAGGGGTTGAATTTATGAACAATGGTTTAATGGAATAAAATGACTTGTAAGCATTGTGTGATGATCATCCCCCCTTGCCTGACCAATTAGATTTTGAATTTTTACGATATTGAAACTTTAGTGGGTGGTACATGAAAAACGAAAGGTATAATTGAGGTAGCCTTTAGTTAGTTAGAGACGTCGATGCTGAGATGCTGTGAGCCGTGGGTGCTGTCGGAGTAGCCGGAGATGCAGTTGTTGGGAGAGATGCTGTGAGATGCTGATGAAGAATCGAATGCAGAAACTTCTATCCTAAGTTAATTTGGTTAGATAAGGAGATTGCGGAAGAATCTCTAGGAGAAAGAGAGTGTCACAGAGGGGTGCGACGCAATCGTCGGTTCTAGAGAGGTCAACTATCCTGTCCTGATTCCTGTCCTGAAGCCGATGGTGTCTGTACTGTGTATTTGAGCTGGTTCACATGCACTTAAAATTTTAGATAAAGGTTTTGAAAACTTCCTGAGTCTGTGATTATTTGCTTCAGAATTAAAGGTAAGAGTTAGAGTTATGTTCCCTGTCACCATCAAATAGTCCAACTAATGGTCCATCGACCAGAGGAAATAACTTTTTGATCAGTGAAAGGTTAGTTAGGAATAATGAATAACTAATCTTGGATATTGTGAAATCATATAAACTTTGACTGCAGCGGTTTACTGCTTGATACCTGTGTGTGTGTGAGTTTAATGGGCCCAGGTGAGTATATGGTAGTAGAGTATCTGTTGTTGGTACGCCACTGGATCCGTTTTCTGGTAGCAGAGCTAGGTTTATTATTGACTAGTTTGGTGATGAGTATGGATTATTGATTTATGTTTAACAAAAAGAGTTAGCGTCATTGTTTTATGTTGTCCAGAATTCCCAGGAAATGAACAGCGAGTGGTGACAGAAGCCACACTGCAGTGAGGTTACTCGTCTGTTGGAATGAAATGAAATGAAATGAAAATGTGATTTGTAGAGCGCTGCAGCTGCCCTGAGGCGTCCAGGCGCTAAAAACAGAGAAAAAAACCCTCATAAGGTCACTTTGTTAAGCATTAAACAGGAAAGTTTTTAGCTGTTTGCGGAAGCTGGTCAGGTAGGGGTTGTTTCTCAGCTGCAGAGGGAGGGTGTTCCAAAGTTTGGAAACATTGTACGAAAAGGAGCGTCCTCCTGCTCTGGCTCTATAGATTCTGGGAATTTTGGCTAGAAATGCCGTTGAGGAGCGAAGGGTCTTATTGGGCCTGTAGCGAGAAATCAGGGAGCAATTGATGTCTGGGCCCGTTTCCCAGAATGTCTGGTGGGCAGTACAGAGTGCTTTGAACTTTATTCTGTCCTTGACAGGTAACTAGTGTAAGGTCTTTAGGCCGGTTTTTATTGGGGTCCTCCGAGGGATTCCCAGCAGCGCCCTGGCAGCACAGTTCTGGGTGCGTTGAAGCTTTTGTAAGGTGTAGTCTGGTGCTCCCAAATAGAGGGCGTTGTTAAAATCCAGACGGGATTGAATGAGGCCCTGTATGATTATTTGTTTGGCCTCGAAAGGGAGGAGGGGAAGGACTTTTTTGATCACCCTAAGGAGGCCAAAACAAGTGGCTGATATCTTGGTGGCCTGTGTATTAAGGCTCAGAGATTTATCGAGCCACACGCCTAGACTTTTGATGTTGTCTCTGGGGGGTGGGGCCGTTCCCATGCTTGGTGGCCAGATCGACTCTATGGTGGCAGGGGAGGCCGGGCCCAGGAGCATGAGCTCAGTTTTATCGTCATTGAGCTTTAAGCATGAGCTCATCATCCAGCTCTTTACGTCTTCCAGGCAGGCCGCTAGGTCTGGTGGTGCCTGGAGGTCGCTCTTCTGAGTAAGGGAAACCACCAGCTGGGTGTCGTCCGCATAGGAGATGATATTAACACCATGCGGACGAACAATCCCAGCCAGTGGCCTCATATATGCATTGAAGAGCGTAGGGCTTAGAGAGGAGCCCTGCGGGACTCCACATCCCAGAGGGCGACTGGATGAGCGAGATGTGCCGTTGAAGACCTGAAAGGTTCTGCCTGATAAGAAAGATTCGAACCATGTCAGGGCATCTCCGGTCACTCCTAAGTCGGCGAGGCGGGTCAACAGGATTTTGTGATGTACCGTGTCAAATGCGGCGCTTAGATCGAGGAGGATCACTGCCACTGACCCTCCTCGATCCAGGATCCGTCTTGCCTCCTCAGTTACCACCAGTAGGGCGGTCTCTGTCCCATGTTTGGCTCGAAAGCCCGTTTGGGAGGAGTCGAGGAGGTGGTTTTCCTCGAAAAACGATGTCAAGATGGTATTGACGTATTTCTCCAAGATTTTTGATGCCCATGGGAGTAGCGAGATCGGGCGATAGTTACTGGGGTTGGCTGGGTCAAGGGAAGGTTTTTTCAATAGAGCCCGCACCATGGCGTGCTTCCAAGTCGTGGGAACTGTCCTGCTTACTATGGAGGAGTTCAGTAGATCCACGAGAGTAGGGAAGATAGTTTTGCTGGCCAAGCACAATGAGCCTGGAGGACCAGGGTCGCATGGAGATCCGGTTTTTATTTGTTGTGCCAATTTCTCTAAGGTTTCCAATGCTATCAGGGGAAAGGACTCCAGCCGCTTGGTCGGGTTTAAGGCTGAGTGCGAGCTTTGGACAGACGAATCAGTGGGCGGGTTGGGAAAAGAAAGATAAATTTTATTGACTTTTTGAAAGAAAAATTCCACCAAATCATTGCACTTGGACTGTGAGTTGTTATTATCTGGAACAGGTGGAGGAAGCTTGATCATGGAATTAACTATACGATAGATTTCTTTAGATTTAGATTTCGTCGTAGTTATTTTAAGGTTGTAGTAGGCAGCTTGCGAGGCTTTTATGGCCAGCTTATAATAATACTGAGAAGCTACGCAGGGCTGGCAGTATTAAACTAGGGATTATTTTGTATAACAGTTGAGACTAAGTGATAGCAAAAGGTTCGCTGGTGAAACTTTGGTCTTATTTCCTAGTAAGGGTAACACTGAAGGATTAACAGGTTCTCACGAGCTTGAGTGAAGGGTAAACAGAGGTTTTTACTCGTAGTAAAAGAGGAACACTTCTGAGACTCTGAGAATAAATCGAAGTCTATCCTTTGTTTTAGTGGAACAGGCAGAGTAGCGAATGTTTTTATGTCGTTATTAACGAAGAATTTAATGAAAAGTATTAAGAAATGTTTTCCTTTTACCTTGTGAAGGGAGGGTCAGTTGCCTGAGTTGTACTGACGTCACAGTGGGCTGCGCTGAGATTGGTAGAAACAGCGGGCGTGAGACAGAAGCAGATGGTAAAGGAGGCGTCAGTATTAAGGAGCAGTACCGACGTCACAAAAAGGCCGCGCTGGCATTGGTCAGACCACAAGCATGAAACTGAGTTTGATTGGTTGAATAGATAGAAGTCGCGCTAGGATTGGTCGAAAGAAAATTTGTATGCTAGATTCTGATTTGACTACTAGTCTGAGTCGCACAGATAGAAGATTTCAAGGGTTTGCAGAATACAGTTTTATATATCATTCATCTAGAATGTATGGAGAAAAAAGAAAAATGTTGTTTATGAAGAAAATTAAGAAAGATTAGCCTGTATAGACTAGAGAGGGAATTCCTATTCCGCCACCGAAAACACCTGCTTCCTTTATGATGATGGAAAGAGGATATCATACTTGTGTATGGTTGGAGAATTGAATGGAATATACGAAAGGTGATGGAGTGCTAGCTTTTCCTGAATATTGTACGTTTAATGGGAGAATTCTTCAGAATTTGAGGATGAGAATGGATGATTTAGAACCGAGACCTAGGTTAACCCAGTATGAGGCTTTAGGAGAATAGGAGACTGAGTCATATGAATGAGAGAAATGCAGAGGTGGGAGATATAAAGGATTGTTTCCCAGATATTTGCATGAATCACACGAAGGTTAGATGAAGCAATGGAGAAAAGCTATGGTATCAGAAGGTTTATATCCAGTGTTAATGGCTGAGGAACAGTCTGGAAGCAAGTGTAGGGAGAAAACGAAACACCTGAATGTGACAAGATATGGTGAATCAGATGGCGAATTGTTGGAGGACATTTTAACAAAAAATCCTCCACCCTATCAAGAAGGACCCAGTAGAGTAGTCACCCCAAGTGCACCGGTAATGGGAACACCCTTAGTTCCTCAAATTGTATATGATACATCAGTCAATAGGGTACTTCATGATAAAGAAAGAGAAGCATTGAATAAAAATAGGGAAGAGATAATACAGAAAATAAATCAGTTGAATTTGAATGCTGAAGCCTTGACAGTACCAGTGACTATCAGTCCTGTCATTCCATTATATGGAGATAGATTAAGTTGCCCAAAACCTCAAGCTGTAACCATTCCTTTGGATAACCCCAGAAAAGAGGTAGTAATCACAATTGATCAAGCCAGTGAGTGCAATTCACTCATTTCATTAATGGACCTTCCTATAAGGGAGCCTGTAATTGAAACTCCAAACAGAGTTATACCTGGAAATTTGAAAGAAATGGGGTCCATGGCACCTATAGGAACTAGAAGTACAACAACTGTCACACCAGAAGATTTGGAAAGTTGGGCACAGGGAATAAAAAGACGAAGCTCAGTACCAAAGATTTTAGATATTTACAAATTGAAAGTGGAACTGGAAGAAATGATAGCTGGAAATGTGGGAATAGATAGGTTGAATCTTTACAATGAGGAGGAGTTGTTGTTTATATGTAGGAGTATAACAAGAAATGCAAAGGTGTATCATGAGAAATTGACAGAGATGGCTTTAGAGATTGGAGTGGAAATAGGGAGATCAAAATTATTGCAGAAACCATAAAGAGTTGAATTTACGGAAAAGGATTTAGAAAATATGGATTTGTCTGGTAGGAAACTACAGGTAAAAGTTAATGAATATATTGCAGCAGTGGGGAAACATTGACAAGTGGAAAACTAGATGGACAAGGAAGGAGGAGGAAGCACAGGCAAAGGAAGCGTCATCTGCATTTTTACTAAAAGAAGCAGAAAGATTGTGTCCCATGAGAGACGTTCCTGGTGGTGGATATGTTAATGTTCCATGGAGCAGACAGGATATTTTGTCATTTACAAACTATTTCCCTAGGTTGAGAGAGAAGCCCGTTGAATGGTACAAACAGGTTGAAAGATTTGTGAAAGTTTTGAAGGTTTTGTTGAAAGATCTGGATGGTTTGTTTGATATTGTAGTACCTGCTGACTTATGGACAGAGTGTAAGATCACAGTTGATTGGCCTTGTGAGGCGCATCCAAGAGACTCAAAAACAGGAGCACCCTCAGATGAGGAGATGAAGAAATATCACCAAGTACTTACTTATCTGAAAGGGAAAATTCCTCCTAAAGAAACAGATTGGGTAAAGATAGAACAACTCAAGAACCAAATGAGTCTGTACATGCGTACTATGAGTGGCTGTTGCAGGTGTTTAAGCAGTATTGTGGTTTTGAGAATATTGGTGATAAGGATATGGGACATTTTGTGTATCGGTTTGTGTATGGTTTGAAACCAAAGATTAGTCAGATGATTCAGCAGCACATTTTGTGCTGGCAAAGTAAGACCATTGACAACATTTTGAAATATGCAAAGTATTGCGGTAATGACATTGAGGCAAGGAATAGAAAGTTAAAAGAGAAAATGATGTCGGCACAAGTGAAATTGGCAGAACAGCAGGAAAATAAATTAATCACCCAGACTGATAGCCAGGTGAAAGAGCAGAATCAGAATGATCAAGAGGTGAATGGTGGTAAAGTAAGAGGACGAATGAATATAGAGGAAGCAAAGAAGAAGTTTCCTTGTCATGCGTGCGGAAAGCTTGGACATTGGAAGAACGAGTGTAAGAGTATTCAGAATAATAATGGGCCAAACCAAAATTTAAATCCACAGACGCAGAATGAAGTGATTATGAATCAGCCGCAGTAGGTAGTTAATCGACAATATCAGGTGCCACCAGCTCCTATGCCAAACTTTGTGAACCAACAAAAACACAGTACGGACGCCGGATTTCAAGGAGGAAGTGGTAAGAAAAATTCTGTGGTTTCACAATATCTTTTGAAGAATAATGATGACGAAAATTATTTGTAATGACGGTGTCTGAGGGGGAGGATGAGGAGTGTCTACTTGGCGCATCCTTGCCGGTATATGAGTCAGGTCCATTTGTTGATGGGAAAGTGGAAGGTATTGATATCACTTTTCTATTGGATACTGGTGCTACCCATTCCACTGTGAGAACAGCAGACATCCCAAACCTACCCCTCTCGGGAGAAGCTATGCAAGTAGTAGGAGTTTCAAATCAGCAGATTAGAACCCCAATCATAAAACCAATAGAAGTACATATCGGAAATTTTAAAGACATGAATAGATTTGTAGTTTGCGATTCCAGTCCAGTAAATCTATTGGGAAGGGATCTACTGTGCAAGATGAATTGCACAATTTATTGTACACCGGATGGTGTTACTCTCTAAACCCCTGATGAAGACATTGTATATAAAATAATGCTTGCTAAGCAAGGTACTGAAGTAGATGAGATGTATTCATTGATGACTGAAAATGAATTACCAGAAGAGTTAAGAACCACAGTGAACCCAGAAGTGTGGGATTTTACTGGAAAAGATATTGGGTTGATGGTAAATGTAGATCCAGTTAAAGTGACAGTGAAAGAAGGTGCAGTTTATCCAAACACACGACAATACAAAATGAGTCCAGAAGTGAAAGCAGGAGTTGCTCCAGAAATTGATCGAATGATTAAACAAGGCATTCTAAAAGAAATAATGGGTAGTCCTTGTAATTCGTCTATAATGGAACTTAAACAGCCTAGCGGAAAGTACAGAATAGTGCAGGATTTGAGAAAGATCAACAAAATTGTAGTATCTTGTTGCCCAGTAGTGTCCAATCCAGCAGTGATTCCTTATCAGATACCGTGGAATGCAGGTTGGTTTACAGTAATTGATTTATGCCAACCCTTTTTCTCTATTCCTTTGCACTCAGAGAGCCAGTATTTATTTGCATTTAGATTTGAAGACCGTGTCTTGGCATGGTGCCGAGTTCCTCAAGGGTATACAGAGAGTCCCTCGATTTTCAATCAAATCCTGAAAAAGTGTCTAGAGAAATTGGTCATTGCCAGAAATTCAGTCCTGGTTCAGTACATTGATGACCTATTGGTGGCATCAAAATCACGAGAGGATTGTGTCATTCCGGTAAATTTGGTAATTTCGTGTTCCGCAGAGAACACGGAATTGGCAAAAATTCCACGATCCGCAGCTTAGCGGAATTATTTGCTTGTTTGCGCTTTCAAAATGCGTGTTCGTGAGATATTTCCCCCCAAGCACGCAAACAGCATTCGCGGACAGGAAAGAACCATCGCGAAAGGGCGGAACAAGCAATTTCACGTGTTCGTGGAACTCTGCGTGCTCGTGGAGATTTTTTACCGTTTCGCAGAGCTTTGCGTACCGCGACTACGCAAATTCTGCCCACCCCTAATATTTAGGCCATAAAATAGAAAGAGGAGTGAGAAAAGTGACCCCAGAAAGAATAAAAATAATCAAGCAAATGCACCTACCTCAGACACAAAGGGAGGTGAGAATGTTTCTCGGAGTAGTTGGGTACTGTAGGCAGTGGATTATTGGGTTCTCCCTGCTAGCCAAACCATTAATTCAGTTAACTGGGAAAAGAGCAAAGGACCCGATTGTCTGGACTGATGAATGTGTGGAAGCATTTGTGAGGTTGCGAGATTGTTTGTGATAGGCCCCTGCTTTAGGCATGCCTGATTATACAAAGGAATTTGCACTGTTCTGTTATGAGAGAGAAAGTTGTGCACTTTCAGTTTTGACTCAAAGGCATGGATTAAGCCGACGTCCTGTAGAATATTTCTCTGCTACTCTGGATCCTGTGGCTTCAGCCTAACCTGGCTGCTTAAAAGCAGTAGCTGCTACTTGTATGAGTCTGGAACAAAGTGAGTCGATTGTGAGTGGTTGAGAAATTGAATGGCACAATCAAGTCAAGGTTAGGAAAAGTGTGTGCATCCACATCACTGAAATGGCCAGATGCATTGCTTCTTGTGTTAATGGGACTCCGAAGTATTCCTGACAGAAAAACAGGATTGAGTCCCCATGAAATTATTATGGGAAGGGCAATGAGGCAAGCATTTATTCCTGGGCATAAATTGATGAGTATAACTGATGATCTGGTATTGGACTATTGCAAAGGATTGGCTGACCTAGTGCGCTCTGTCTCTCACCAGGATGGGAAAGACACAGTTGCCAGGTAGCCAATGCAAGCGCATGATTTGAATCCTGGAGACTGGGTGGTAGTGAAGAAACACTCCAGAAAGTTGTGCCTTGAACCCAGGTGGGATAAACCATGCCAAGTCATACTGGTCACTACAACAGTAGTGAAGTGTGCAGCTTTACCCAATTGGATTCATGCAAGCCATACCAAAAGGGTTCCAGACCCTACTGAAGAACCACAACTGATTGATCCAGTTGAGACAGTTGAAGGTTGTTGTGGTAATGTGTAGAATTGCTTGAGGTAGCTGTGATGTAATGGAATCACAGCTATGACATAATTCTAAATTGAACCAGTATTGGAAATGCAATACTGAAGGTGGCTGTATGTTAATCTACTCCTGAATAAACCATCTCTAACCTCATCATTTGAAGTGAGTGGATTACTACAGTTGTGAAGTCGAAGAATCTAGAGTGATAGATTCTGAAGTGATAGACTAGGAACAACTGAGCACAAATCAGGAGGGTTGGACACCAGTGATTGACATACCTGAAGTTGTTATCCAAACAAGAAGAAGAACAAGACTAGAAAGACAGGACAGTAGTGAGGATCAGACAGGTGTAGAAGAACACACTCAGGTAGAAGAGAACATAGCTACCAGAAACCTTGAGCAGGATCAGACAGAGAGAGGAAAAGATACTCAGGCAGAGGTGAACAGATTCACTTGAAGACCTGAGGAGGGAAAGATAGGAGAAGAAGAACACGTTCAGGCAGCAGGAGAACAAATTGTAGTAAGACCTGAACAGGACCAGTTAGGGGAAGAAGAACAAGTTTGGGCGGAAGAAGAAGATCAATTTGAAATAAGACCCAAACAGGACCAGATAGAAGAAGAACAGGTTCAGGTTGATGAGATAACAGCAAGAAGATCTGAACAGGAACAGATAAAGAGTGATTCCGAAGAAAAACGGGTTGTGCCTAGACCCTCTGAAAATATAAGAACTTTGGAAAAAGACGAAGAGGGTGAAAGTGCAGTTTAAATTAAAAGAGTCAGAAAAGGTGATAACTGGCTAGGTGGAGTGAAAAGTTTCAGATATTATCTGAGAAAAACAACAGAAAGACCTGAACAAGTGAATGAGGTTAATAGTCAAATTCAGTCCAAACAGACAACTGAGAAAAATACACGAAGAAGCCCAAGACTGAGAATATTGAACAATAAATACAAGGCCCCTGAGTGGACTATGTTAATCTATAAGAATTTGAGAATCTAGACTTAAGAGAGGAATCTGAAAAAGTGAATGCTGCACAAATTGATGAACATAGATTAAGACCACCGTAGAAACAAGAACCTTGAATTTCTGAGTAAAAGAAAGAAAAGAAAGAAGAAATTATCTTCTTAGATTAAAATGGCAAGAAATGAAGTCACTGAGCAACCAAAATGAAGTTTAGTACAAAGATGTTGTAGAACTTGCATATGTAGTAGTCTATTAGTATTCAATATGGCTATTGTTAACAGTAGCAGTACCTTTATTAATGATAGTAAATAAGAAAAATGATACAGTTACTAATGAGAAAACAGCTAAAGGAGATAGGTAGAATTAGAAGCAGCTGATGAGACAGATTTTCATCACACAGTATCAGATAATGACACAACTTTAAAAGTCTTCACAAAGTTGCTAGTTCAGTATGTAGATACAATGGAGATTAGTGATTGTTATGCCTGTATGAAATTACCAGTGTCAGTATCAGAAGGAGTCACATATCACCATTTACCATTGACATATGGTATATCATGTAGTGTTCTAGCAAGTCTGTTTAATGCAACGGGAAAACTTCAGTATTATTATTCAAACTTAGATGTGGTATTTTCAGAACTTCCTATTCGAAGGAACATGAATCCAGTAATTAGCAGTCATGATGCACAGTTTATGGGTGAATTTTGCTTAACAATGAAATCAAAAGATATAGTTATGGCACATAAGAATATTCTAACATGTATATAACGTGAAGAAGAAAAAGTATTTTTGAATTTAGTTGAGGGAAGGAGACAGGATTTCCAAAAGAAAGCTGCTGAACGGAAAACCCATGTACCACCATGGGCTGAGAAAGAGGAAACATATGCAACTGGCAAGGCTCATGCTGCGATGTCCCTAGACTTTGTAAAGAAAGGGTAAACCTCCATAGATTAAAGACGGATTATAATAATGTATTCATTGGTTCCAGTGACTGTGAACATAACTTCCTAATTCTGGGAGGTTGGGGACTAAAAGGGGGAACTGATAGAGTATTTCCTGGGGTTTACTACGTGTGTGGTAATAATGCTTACTATAAGTTGCCTGCACGGTGGTACGGAAGCTGCTACTTTGGGATAGTATTTCCAAAACTTTATCATGTAAAGAGAATCACTGGAAGCAATGAAAGCGCTAATGGACTAACACGAAGAAAGAGAGCTAGTTTTTCAGAAATAGTAGGTGATATATTTGGTGCATTGATACCTTCAGTGGGAGTCATTCTGAATTGCCATAGAATTTGTCAATTGTCAACAGTAGTTGATCGTCTATTGACGGATACTGCTGGGGTTTTCTTGATGATAAATACAGAGATGGTTGCAATTAGGTCTATGGGTTTACAAAATCGACTTGCGCTTGATATCTTATTAGCAAAAAAGGGCGGAGTCTGTGAAATGCTGAAAGTTCAACATTGTTGCACTTAAATTCCTGACAAAAGTAAGGAAATCAGAGGGAATGTAAAGAATATTACGAAACTTCATGAAAAATTGAAGCCACTGGAGGTTGACAGTGTATGGGAAAGACTAACAAAGAGTATAACTTTGATAGGGAATTGGTTTTCCGATTTAGGGAAAAGTCTTTTAGGTCAAATAATTCTTCCAGTAGTTGGTATAGCAATGATAGTTTTAGCAATAATGAGTTGGTGTAAATGTTGCAGAAACAAAGGAAAGGGAAGAAAATATGAGGTGAATGTGAAAGGAAAGAAAAGAAAGAGGGAACACGAGGAGATTGAAATGGAGGAAATGAAAGGGAAAATCTATAAAAGATGAGAGACTTAGAGAACAAAGGTGAAGATGAAAGCAAAAGCGGAGAATGAAAATGAGAAATACTGAAAGTTGGCATCTGGTTAGGGATGGGTAATTTTGTGATGGCTCAAAATGCCATCAGAGAGGATATTGATGGAGCAAGGACTCGTAAAAAAGAGACTTGCTTGTAAGCGATCCTCTACTTTAACTTAATAATGTGTTACTGTGTTTTGTGAGTAATTAACATGCACCACACAAACACGCGGGTTAGTGAAGCTTGGTTATGTGTTTTACTAATGCTATTAACACGAACGAAGGACTAAAACCGCTTTAACTGGGAAATCTTTACTGCGCATGCGTCAACTGCATCTACGCAGTATGATGGAATAATGCTTGGAGGGAAATACTTGCGCATGAGCAGAAAGCACTAAAATGGCATCTTTAAGACTCACATGCATGGCACCTGCTTAGCTGAATAGAAAACAAGCTATTTTACTAATGCTAATGCGGGGAAAGTATTAATAAGTAAAGGGGAATAGAGTAGAGATGGGTGGTATAGAGTGAGACCATTTATTTTGTGAAAGTAACATTTATATTTTTGACTTTATCATTAGTGCACATTTGGGCCTCCCGTGTATCACCAAAGTAAGCTGAGCCATGTGACAGCTGCGCATGACTATTGAAAGTGAACCCGGAAGGATGATGCAGAGTTTGAATGGAGTCCAAGGACGCAAAGTATCCTACCCTGAGAACGGACGGTGGAAAGTTCAACAGAATGAACCTACATATAACAATTGTTGCAAGTGAGATGTGAATGTGAGTGGGAAATAAAGCTGTGAATACAAATTAAGGGGTTGGATTTATGAACAATGGTTTAATGGAATAAAATGACATGTAAGCATGGTGTGATGATCATCCCCCCTTGCCTGACCAATTAGATTTCGTATTTTTACGATATTGAAACTTTAGTGGGTGGTACATGAAGAACGAAAGGTATAATTGAGCTAGAGACGTCGATGCTGAGATGCTGTGAGCCGTGGGTGCTGTTGGAGTAGCGGGAGATGCTGATGCTGGGAGAAATGCTGTGAGTTGCTGATGAAGAATCAAATGCAGAAACTTCTATCCTAAGTTAATTAGGTTAGATAAGAAGATTGCGGAAGAATCTCGAGGAGGAAGAGAGGGGTGCGACGCAATCCTCGGTTCTAGAGAGGTCAACTATCCTGTCCTGGTTCTTCTCCTGAAGCCTTTGTCGCCTGACCTATCCCAGGGGACCCTTACCAGCTCTTCGGCCAGGGAGTTGGTCTTCACACCATTCTTGGTAAATATTAATGTCCTGTATGTGCAGATGTTCTTTTCTCTCTATCCTCTCCTTTCTGAGCATAAGTCATTGTATGGGTTCGAAGTATGTGTTTGATTAATTGAATTTTACCTCCTACGGATAATGGTGTCTGTACTGTGTATGTGAGATGGTTCACATGCACTTAAAATTTTAGATAAAGGTTTTGAAAACTTCCTGAGTCTGTTATTATTTGCTTCAGAATTAAAGGTAAGAGTTAGAGTTATGTTCCGTGTCACCATCAACTAGTTCAACTAATGGTCCATCGACCAGAGGAAAGAACTTTTTGATCAGTGAAAGGTTAGTTAGGAATAATGAATAACTAATCTTGGATATTGTGAAATCAAATAAACTTTGACTCCAGCGGTTTACTGCTTGATACTTGTGAGTGTGTTTGTGTTTAATGGGCCCAGGTGAGTATATGGTAGTGGAGTATCTGTTGTTGGTACGCCACTGGATCAGGAGCATCTTCTATTTTTTCACATTTTTCAGCCATTTCAATTTGTTAGCCTTCTAAAATGGGTACATAAGGTGAAAGCAATAATCAACCTGTAATTCTATTTCCCTAGAACTACTTCTCTGTGTGTAATTCCTCATTAGAACAAACAGTGATTTGTAATTCTTAGAAGGCTGCCATGGTCATCCCCTTACTGAAGAAATCAACTGTGTATCTATCGCATTACCTAATTTTTGAACGATTTTGCTTCTGCCGTACCTTAACAAAATACTAAAAATTGGTAATAATCTACGGCTGTCTGACTTTATAGAATGCAATAACTTATGTAAATCTTAAGGGTACTTCCACGATAACTGCAATCCAAAGTCCACCCTGTGGTACTGCGGTACTGTGCAACCTTCCTTGCTAACATGGTACCATTACATGGTATGGAAGTGGCCCTCAAAAAAGTAGATGTTGATATCTGTATAATGATGGGTGAAGGAAATAGTGCAGCATTTTTTTTATCTGAGTACTGCCTTTGACACTGGACCCTATAAGAATGTTTGTGACTGGCTGTTGTTAATAGGGATTAGTGATCAGACCCTGAAGTGATTTTCATCTTTTCTTTGCAGCTGCCCTAAAACAGTCATTAAAGGAACCATGCCGCTCCAACCTTAAGTCATCTGTTTATGGAGCACTTTACCACCACCTGAATTCTTCTGTAATGATACACCCCCTAAAGTTCTATGAGCGCTTTTCGCAATGCTAATGTTTCTTCAGATTCATCTAAAGCTTCCCTGACTTCATATTTCTACAGCAATGTCATCTCTCCGGGTTTCAGCAACACTACTCCCTTTCCATGATGGCTTCAAAGCTTATGCTTCCCTCCAGGCTCCAGCAACTTTTCCATTCTTACTGGCTTTTACAGTGTTCCCTTCCCTCTAGGTGCCTACAATGGTCCTTTCTTCAGTGTTCCTTCACTAGTTCCCTTTTACAGATTCCTCCAGTTCTTTCCTTTTTTTGTTGTTTTTTTATCTGTTACAACACAATTGCAGTTTCCAGAGTTGTTGGAGTTAATGAAGACAGAATAGCAAATGTGATACATGAAAATCACCTTTACTGCCTCACAGATTGCATGTTACAATTACTTTACACATGGGAACAACTCTCCTAATAGTCAAATGTCTCTTAAGTGTGATTTTACTTTGTTGCCCAGATTTAACCCTTTGACAGGCTCTACTGTGTAATTATAGTTGCGTCAGAGTTCCATAGAAAGCACATTCTTTTGTTTCACTAATTACTTTGGTGCTGCGTGAAGAATTTTCGCTAAACTGTCACAAAAAATGTTTGTGAGCCTCTGCTTTTTCATGCAAAGTTTTCCCTCAAATGGGGAACAAAAATAAAAGGGAAAGGGTGTCTCAAAACATTGATGTCATGTATAAATTCCCTTAGGAAACATTGCTATCCGATACAGAAACAACGGCTAAACAGAATTACACTAAATTAGGTAGACAGAGCTCATAAAACATATTTTTTGTGATCTGGTGTCAATCCGTTCAGCCGTTTGGGAAGTTAGTGTTTAAAGAGGGGCTCAGGTTGGACTTGAAGGAGTTAAAAAGTTACATATATATATATATGGACGGTTGGCCCTGTTGCACCGTAAATTATTGGCTGAGTGTTTTTTCCTCCCATTGACCATTTTAGTACCACATTACTGGTACTGAGCAATGTGATCAGCTGTCCACAATTCATCAGAAAATGTTCAGCCACCATTACAGGACTCATGGACTTTGTCTCTGTGTTCTGAAGAAGTTTTAAAAAAGGGCATAAAGGGGCAGGGTAGGGACACCCTGTCCCCTATGCACTTGTGAGAAGGGTCTCCATACCCCCTCTCCAAGGTTAAAATAATATTAGAAAATGGTGTCACAGGTACTGCAGTTCTCCTGCTTGACCCAGCACAGTTCTCCTACAAACTACCACAGTACTTATTGTAGTACTCGCTGTTCAAGCCTTACCCTACTGGTACCACAGTTCCATGTTAGCGGGAAGGTTGTACAGTACCACAGTACATGGGATGTAGTTTGGATTGCAGGTATCGTGGAAGTACAGCAGTACCTCAAAATGCTTTTTTTAAAGAAAACCATAGTGGGATAGTTTGCATTGCTTGACCGTGCACAGAGGGATAATAGGTGGCTGCAGCAGGATTGTGTGCAGGCCCTCCGGCTAACCCCAAACTGCTCACATACTTAGGCCATGTGCTTTGGGCAGTTGAGCACCTGAGGCACGATTTGGTGTCCTTCGCCTGGACCTCCGCTGTGGAGGACCGGCTGTATTAGTTATGTCAGCAATTATATAATTTAAATTGCCATGAGTGATGTAATGTGTGTGGCCATAAGCAGTGCATGGTAGAGGCGCATGTTATAATTACCACGGTAAATAAAAATTTGAACACCTAAATACAACATTTTAACCTTTTTAGGAGAATATATATTCACTGGAAAAAAAACAAAGGTTAAAGGAACATTATAGTTAGGCTGGGATTTCACTCATACAAAACCAATAAAATTCAACAGTTATAGTTACCTGAGCTAACTATAACTTATGTCCCCGCAATGAACTGCTTATTTTTCGAAGAATTTTCAAATCCTATTTACCAACAATAATGTCCCTGTCACCTTTAGTTTTTTAAGTGAATTTCTATAATTGTTTAGCTAGTAGTCATGTTTGCGGAGTGGTGGAGAATGGGGGCATGGCCTCTGAAGTCCTTACAGTAATCGTACTCTGTGGGACTTACTGAAGGTAACAGGAGGGGTAGTTGGCCGCCATTGACCCCCTGGAACCAAGAGGACTAGGGGCCAGATGTACGACGTGATTTTGCATGTGCAAACGGGTCTGCGACTCGTTTGCACATGCAAAATCTCTGTGGGTCATGTACAAAGCCTATTTAGCGAGTCGCAAATTATTTGCGACTTGCTAAATAGGTTTGGCGACTCGCTATTAGGAAGGGGCGTTCCCTTCCTAACAGCGACCGCAGAGCCATGTATGAATGTTTTGCGCCCACAATCGCGGTGGCAAAACACTCGCAAATTACCGCCGTCTTCAAGAGGGTGGTAACGGAATCGCAAATGGGGACACCCACCCCTTTGTGACTGGCTCCAAAAATATTTTTAAGGACCGGCAGTGGTCCCAAGGACTACTGCCTGCCCTTAAAAAATTAAATGAAAACGTTTAATCTTCTTTTTTTTTTTAAATGCATCCCGTTTTCCTACAAGGAAAACGGGCTGTATTAAAAAAAATACAACTGCTTTATTTAAAATCAGTCCCAGACATGGTAGTCTGCTGAGACCAGAGGGCCACCATCCCTGGGAAGGCCTGTCATTCCCAATGGGCGCTGATTGATATTCATGAGCCTCGCAATTTGCGACCATTGGGAATCGCAAACAGTGTTTAACACACTGGTGTAAATACAAAATAGGGCCTTGCAAATTGCTAGTCGCAAATGACTTGCAATTTGCGAGGCGCTATTTTGCACATCGTACATCTGCCTCTTAATCGTCCAACCAGCAGTGCACCAGGAGGGTAATTTGCATAGTGATTGTGAAAGGGGGTGTGGCCTCCAAAGGCGTCTCACCAATCAAGCTGTGTGGGACTTACTGAAGGTAACAGGAGCGCTTGTTGAACCCCAAGGACCCTCAGCAGCCAAGAGGACTTCATCTCCCAACATGCAGTGCACCAGAAGGCATGTTTGCAGAGTGGTGGAGAAAGGGGGCGTGGCCTCAAAACCCTCTCAGCAGTTCCACTGTGCGGGACTTACTGGATGTAACAGAAGGACTTGTTGGCCCCCAAGGACCCTCTGGATCCAAGGAGGGCTTAATTCCCTAACTGGCAGTGCGCCAGGGGGCACGTTTACAGAGTGGTGGTGAAGAGGACCTGGCATCTGGATGTTTTTTTATTAAAAAAATTAAGGGAGGGGTCTGCTTGGCCCCCTTACCTAGGCCATTATCAGACACAGGGACCCCATCTGCCTGGGCCATGCCTTTTTTCAATGGGGGAGGAAGGCCGTGCGGCCCCCTCCCCAGACCGATTTTGGCCCCTGTGACCTCATCCACCAGGACCCGGCCTTTTCTTGTCATTTTTTCATGATTTAAAGGGAGGGAGGACAAGCAACGCCCCCTCCCGGGCCGATTTTGGCCCCAGGGACCCCATCCCCTGGGGCCCGGCCACCAACCTGGATGCCCTGGTCCCACCCAAGGCACCCAGACACTTTGGTGGGGACTATGGGGGGAGCCTGAAGGCCCCTGCAGTTCCGAACAGCCTCCCCACATCCTGCGGAATGTGACTTTGCATATGGAGCAAAGGAGCTGCTGAACACGCAGCTCCCTCTGTCCAAAAGCAATTCTGCTCCACTTCTAGTAAGCAAGAGCATTTTAAGTAGAGCAGAGTTTGCTATGGCTTGGTGGGAGGGCTAAAGCTCCTGCCAAGCCATAGCAAACTGCAATGTCCTGGGGGGTGGGCAGCCTGGGACACTGCAGGAGTTGGCCCGGGAGGGGTGGTCCCCAGGGCCATCTTTGGCTCCAGGAGGGGGGCCCCTTCTTCTTCCTTTCATTTATCCCTGGGGAGGTGGTGGGTCCGGGGGTCTGCAACAGACCCCCTGAATTATAATATTTATTTCCCCAGGGATGTTGTGGTTTCTGGGTCTGCGGGAGGCAAGCCCCTGCATTTCTATTTATTATTCATTGACCCCGGAAGGTGGCAGTCCCTGGGACTGCGGGGGGCTAGCATGCCCCCCGCATTAATGCAACATTAACCCTGGTGAGGTGGCGGTCCCAGGGGCTGCGTGGGGGCCATGCAGGCCCCCCTGCATCATTTTACTTGTTTGTCCCAGGGAGGTGGGCAGTCCTTTGGGCATAGGGGTGCCACATCTGGGAGGTCAGGGTAGTCCTATCCTGCCGCCTTTTATTTATTTTTTACTTTTTTTGTGGGACTCTGCTTCTAGCTGAGTCCTAAAATGGCTGCCAACACCTCCTGGTTGAAGTGTTGGCAGCCAATTAAATTTCAGGAGGATCCACAAGTCCACTGAAGGACACTCATCCCCAGTAATCTATATTTTTTAACTTTAATATCTCTGAAACTACTGAACGAATTTACACCAAATCACAAAAAGCATGCTTTCTGGACAAACATCTAGCTTTTTGCGAAAATTGATGTAATTCCGTTCAGCAGTTCGGGCTGTAGTCGTGGTCAAAAAATGAAAAATCCCCATAAACATAACATGGGGAAAGCGCTTTTTGGGCCCCCACCCGCTTGACAGATCACCCCAAAACTTTCAACACAGCAGCTGAACTGAAAAGGGGAATTGTTTTGAAACTTTCGTGTAGATACGTCATGCGACTCCAAAGTAATTGTCAAAACAAAAAATGCTTTTCTTATGGAAATTTTAGAACTAACTACAATAATATATATTTTCCAATAGGGTTTTCTTTAAAGTCTCTACCTCCATAATTTTCGGTGGAAGGGTGTTGCAGTATCTGTAGTTGGTCATGCAGTGCTTCATTTGAATCAATGGTTTCCGGTGCTCGGCATCGGCACTTAATTGTCAAAACCTGCACTTATGACCGTCTGCCACATGGTACTGGTGTTTGTCTGATTTAGAGAAAGGCACAACCACAGTTGGTTACTAATTCAATATATATCAAAATGGCTAATACCTGCCTCTCAAGCTATTCTTATATGGTTGGGGGCCTGGGGTTGTCTGGAATGTCACACTTGTAGGGGTGTGACGATTAGTAGTTGTGTTGGTACTGTCATTGGCGGCAATGGCAGGGTCAATAGGTGGTGAAAGCTGTAGTGCCCTCCTAACGAGGGCCCTGGCATTTATTTATTATTATTATTTTTTACAAATTAAGCACTATGGTCATATGTGGTGCTGGACTTACTGTTTCTGTTTTGGCAGTTATAATTTACACTTGCAAGTTTGGCTTCACCTCCTGTTTCAAGGGGTGGAGATGGGTAAGTCTGCAGTTTTGAGTAAGTTTACACTCAGATTATGTGAATATCCAAGAGTAGTAAGGTTAATTAAATGTGTAAGAGTAAAGTTACCTATGTAATTTACAAGTGTACGTTACCTTTGCGAATAGCCCCGATGAAATGTAATTAAGGTAATTTTCTGCTGTGTGTGTAAGCAGATGAGTAGAATAACGATATGTTATGTCTGATATTTATAGAATCTCCGTACACCAGATTTTCATGGCACTATAGAAAACTTTCACATAACCAGGTCAGGAATGGAGGACATCTGAAATCAAAAGAGAATGAAACAGAAAATCCCAGAAATTACAAATAATAAAGGTAGAACTTTCAACTTCCTATGGAAGACTATCAGCGTAGCCATACAGCGAAACTTAAAAGGCGGTGTATTCCACTCTGGAGCTGCCACCGAAAGTGCCCTGGCACCGGAGGGGACCAAGCTCGTCCTGGGAATATATGCAGCACCACTGCCCCGAAGAGTGCAATGTTCACCCTGGGCCATAAAGCTGAAACTTCAAAACCATGATGAACTAGCAGCATTGATCTAAAGGGCACATGCCAGGGAGCCAGTGAAAAAGTTTTAGGAATAAGAGTAATATGCAGTAACGGCTCGTGGAGGGAGTTCGGTGGGGCAGTGAGGCGGGGCGGGGGAGGGGCAGGGTGGGGAAATGTAAACACCGGAATATGGATGAACGGAGGTAAGTACACATTTAAATCAATAAAACAAATTCCTTTGCGCGCGCTGCATCGCATTTTGCGATGCAGCGCGCAACGAAATTCGTTTTATTGATTTAAATGTGTACTTACCTCCGTTCATCCATATTCCGTTGTTTACATTTCCCCGCCCCGCCTCACTGCCCCACCAAACTCCCTCCACGAGCCGCTACTGGTAATATGGTCCCTTTGCTTGCGTCCAGAAAGAAGGCGTGCCTCAGCATTTTGGACTAGCTGGAGGCTTTTGACGATATTGTCAGAGTCCCTGGTACATCGAATTCTTATAGTCAAGGCAAGACTAGAACAAGGCCATGGCTACCATGGCAATAAAATGTAACATTTTTCTTGACTGCTTGATATGCTATTGACAGGACCTGTCCAGCTTTGAATTTGAAATTCCACAGAAAGATTTAAATCTATACAGAGTCCTCAGTTTCCGACCACTGGGGCAGATGTCAGAGGAGGCCCTCAAGAGAAACTTTAAGTGGCGATGATTTGCATGGGGCAGGAGGTTGGGGGCCGTTGTCACGTGCCTCACTGAAAACCTGGGGAAATTAAGCATCCTCTATATTTTGTTATTCAGGGTATTTGCTGTCTTTGAGGTACTGACCCTCTCCATCTTTATGGGTGGTTAAGACAGGGTTAGGAAGTGATATTACCATTAAAATAGTGTCCTAACTTCACTTGCACTTAGCTATGTTTTTGTATGCAGAAAGACATTTTTGCATGTTATACATATATTGTGTCAAGTTGAATTAAGATATTATACTTGTATATAAAAGAAGGGGCACTAATTTAGAAAATGAATGGACTGAACTCAAACAATGTCTTTTGGCGCGCAGTAAACGGTTACAAAGATACAGAGTTACTAATTAGCCCCACACCGTGAGTGCCTGACTTTCAGACAGTGATGATTATTCCGTACAGTGTAAAGTGGGTTAGGACTTATATGATCACTCCTATATACACTGTGGGTCACCCACGGCATCTTAGTTTGCCTTTATCCCCTGTGACTACTCCAGATGGGCCAAGGTGCATTCTGGGTCACTTCTCTAATCGGAGCATCACCCTGCAGATGCAATGGCCAGGACAGAATCGGGCGTTACCCCCGCCATCCAGGGAGGAAGGCAAACTACCCTTGTCATTGACAAAATTGAGGCAACCATCCACTGATCATGTTCAGCCTCTGCGTAAAATTCCACCCTCATTCGGTGTTTCACAGATATTTGAAAAAGGTTACAAAACGTTGTGCACAAAACACTTTTATTTACCGTGTAAGGATTCGGCAACATAACGTTATAGCAGTCTGTTGACCAGACCTATAATTTCCAATATAGAGAGTGGATTTTGGGTCAACCTCTTGATCATGAATGAATGGCTTGGTCTCCTCTTGATTCAATGGATTGCCTTCCTATTTTAGTCTTTATCCCACTTCGATGAATTTCAGTCTCAATGTTCAGATTGGCTGACTTGTATCCTTCCACTGCTGATGTTGCTTGAATGCAGGGAACTACTTTTTTCTTTTCTTTTGTGCACTCCATAGGAATGCCTATTTTCTCATGTTCTCTCCTGTTTATCTCCACCTTAATTCTACCCTGGTGTTCACTTTCTCTATGTTAATTCCCCTCTCCTTCCATTGCCCCTCTATTGCATCCCTACCTCTCACCCTTGTCATAGCCATCCCCTGCCCCACTTATTGTTTTTTTAATTGTTTTGCACTCACTGCACTATCAGAATGTGTCCATCTTAAAACACTATTTTACCGATTTCAAGCTCACTTGCCACAACTCTGCATGTGCCTCATGTGCACTGAGAAATGGGTTTCATTTATTTGAACAAACCAATTCAAAGATGCCCACCACAGACTTGCGTGCATCCACCGCGGCCATCTTCGAATGGATTTGTTCCAATAATACAAGTCCACTCAAAGATGGTTGCCCTGTATGCAAGTGTGATGCGCTACATTGCTCTACTTGGCCTCATTGCCGAGGCAGGCATAATATTGGAGAAAAAAAAATTCTCCAAATGTTTCCAACTTTGCATGCGTGCTGCACTATGCAGAACACATACAAAGTGGGAATATAGTTACACTTTATCGAAGCATAGTATTTTGTACTGTTAGGGTACTATTCTCATACAAACCCTATGCTTGACATCTCACACACATTTACATTATGGTGCAAGAGTGTGTGTGTGTTCGCACAACGCAGCCTTAAATTCACCAGAACTAGTGAAGGGAAGGACAGAGCCACATCTAAATAGATATGGTGCTATTGTGCTCCCTGCCTTTCACATAAGCGCAGCAACTGAGGAGTAAAGTTGTTTGCTGCGCTATGTTGCATGAAAATAGTTATCCCTTGATTTCTCCAATCAAAAAATGGTCTTAAAATATAATGCCACCTTTATGAATCTCATGTGGCTCCTAAACCTTGTAATTCTCATTGTCTTATGTACTGCCTACCTTCGTGGATCACATGTGACTCCTATACCTTGTAATAATTCTCATTGTCTTATGTAACATTTCCTGTACTTTGGTTTTCACACTTGTATGATTCATTGTCTTTGTATAAAGTATGTGTGAGATGTAAAGTGCTCTGAAGAAATTAAAATGTGAGGGGGGTAAGGAAGATGAGGGGAACCACTGGAGAGTGGTGGTGAGGGGATCCACGGTGAAGGAGGTCCCGGGGAGGAGCAAGAGTATATCAACAAAGAATTATTACACAGGGCGCCCCCAATCTAAAGCTGGCAGTGGTGAATGGTGTTGTTTCGGTGTTAGAAGAATGCGCGGCTCTCGGTGTTGGGTAGTGAAGTGCTGTTTAGTTGTATGATGTTGAGATGTGTGGCAAATGATGAATTTTAAAGTAGAAGGAACTTGACATGTGGTATGGTGTGGCGGGGTGTAATGTGATGGCATGTTGTTCAGTGAAGAGCAGTGTTGTGTTTGTTAGCGTGATATAGAGATGTTAGACATATATAGCGCAAAATCTCTGTGGATATTCACTTATTGTATTGACATACAGCAAATGGTGGACATAAAATAAAGGATGAAAGAGACGTTAGAACTTTTAGAACCAATACATGAATCCATTGAAATTGATATTAGTAAAGTCTTTGGGACCACCCTGTAAAGATAAAAATACAATTATTTTGAAAGAAGTCCACCAGGCCGTTTTGAAACATTAACGTAAATTTTATTACCAGGATATTTTCACATGTACACTCTCTCATGAAACCTAAACAACAATCTTTATAAAAACGATAGTATAAAGACAAAAGCAGTGCAAAACACGTTTTTTTGGTTTTCCTGGCTGTCACTTCAGAGAGACGACATGACTAATTACATGAAGTCAAAGAACACAGCAAAGATAGGACAGGATTCCAGCTAGACTCAGACCAGCAAGTCACAGGACAGCTGCAACCTATTGAATTACACATCGACTGGCGTAAAATCGACATTTCACTCGACTTGCTTAAAAAAGAGACCGTACAGTTTTAGACCCTAAAACATGTTGAATATCAACCGCATAAAATGTTCTAAACAACTGTTTATTCGTAATATTAGCAAACATATTTAGCCAATAACCACAACTGAATTCTAAAGGTTCTAGTCACAAAGAGCCTTTCCAAGGTTGTAGCCGCAAACAGCTGTGGCGAAAGATGGCGGAGTAGTGCCTTAAGAGCCAGTCCTCAAACTTGTGAGTTTCTTTTGTCTTATTGTAAACGAAGGTGTTTTGTTGTCATAGAAGGATTGAATGGCATACAAGCAATTACAAATATGTGAAACCAAAGGGCAGGAAAAGCAAACCCTTGTCTGTGAAATGAAAAAAGGCGAAAGAAATTAAATGTACCAATAAATGCAGGTCATCATCTGTTTTTATTAGTATATAATTACTCTTAGTGGTATACAATCTTTACATGCTTAAGAGGGAGTCTGATCCAAATGCTACTCAAGAGAGAGGGTCTGTGGCTGCTGTCATCACCTCTCTGAAGCTCCTGCTACTCACTTCTCTGTTAGTCTGTCATTCCTTTGATTTCAGTAGTCTTTTTAAACTGTTCTTCAGTGTTTGTCTCTTTGTGGGTCAGTACACGCTTTACCTTAGTTTTTTAACTTCAAGGGTTATACGTTGTTAGAGAATTGTAACTTATCATGCCTGTGCTTTGAACAAACGACTATTCATTGATTGCTTAAAATTGTAACTGGAAGTCGTATGCTTATGTAATACCAAGACATACACCTCCAGGCTTGTGATTAGGGACTCAAGCTAATCTTCACAGAAAACCCCAGAGAGTCACAAAAATCCCTGTGGTTGATTGCTCCTGTGGAGGGAATTTCAGCCATTGGTATAGGCATGGTATATGGCGGTGTTAGGCTAGTGTGGGTATAGTTGGTACTGTCTTGGAAGGACATCCCACAGCACAAAACAGTAACAGAATTTACCTGAGAAGGTCTATACCTTGAACATCAGACACACCTCTGGGCTTCAAGAAATGGCACTGTAACTCTTGCTCTAAGTTTCCAAATGACACTCGTCGTGAAAGATTGAAAATGCCCGATTCCATAAAAAGCTGATCTGTCTCTGGGGCAGAAATGCAACATTTAGATAAATGTTCTCCAAAAATAGAGTTTCAAACACATATTTTATATAAAGACTGGCATACCCTCACAAGCCTACATGATGGACACAGTATTACATTTGCAAACCCCTGCTTTAGCCAGATGGAAAAAATCAGAACAAGTCTGAACAATCTTCAGATTCAGCCTTGCAGGATATTACCTTTAAGTCAGCCTTTCACATATCAAGAACCTTGAGCTGCTGAAAGTTTATACTTTAGGATATGATCAGGTGTGAAGATGAGGTGGTCTGAAACTTTGAGTGGCTTGTGCCATTAATGTCCCAAATGCAGAATCTTTTCCTGGGCCTTTGTTACTGAACTGCAATTTCTTATCGGGAACACTTGTTTAGTGTCGTGAAGAACACTATAAGAATAGTTGTTTTTCTGTCGGTTTATACCCATTACAAGTTAAAAAAAAAAAAAACTAAAAAAATATTCACACTAGTAGAAAGTCTTTACCTAGCAGCTAGCCCCTATGAAAAACCTAAGGTTAATAATTATCTGCAGGCAGCAACTGAACAGATGTCATATAAACCATGTATTTTTTGCTTAGCCAAATGATCACCCGCTTTCAAAATTGTTGGCTGGACAACCATGTTCATCAAAACTCCCTCTGGTCACTATCTAAATGTGATGTGTATTACTCAAAGCTTTTGTCCAAGTGTAGGCATAATCTAGGGCCAACTGCACAAAAAGAGTGGCCACAAAAAGTGGTTGCACTTTGCACACCAACGTTTTGCAACCAGTCTTTAATCTTGGAATATGACCTATATACTAATGGGTGGCATCTCAAAATGTCAATTTTCAGAAGGTCGCAAAAGGACCTGCCTAATGAATATTAGCAGATCATTGTCCCTGTGCTTGCATTGCCAAAAAGAAAACTTCTTTTTTTTTTTTAAAGCAGGCAATGTTACTTAAATGAATTCCCCTCCCTAACTGTGATTTAGAATGTGTTGATAAACTTATTTTGTGAGTTAGAATGCTTCTACAACTATAAAAAGGGTTTAGTACATGGCAAAAAGCAATTCTGTAGTCACAAACCCTGTGATTTTGCAAAAATGTCTTTGTAAAATTACATTTGGTACTTACACCTGTAAGTTAAAAATGAATGCTCTAAGAGTAAGTCACAGAGACAAACAGAAAAACATTTGCTAATCGAGTCCATTACCTTGTTTTAGAACACCAGAATGATCCTAAGTAGAGCCTTACAGCAAACTGGTCTTCCTCTGGGCCACTTCTGTGGGGTTCATGTCTCTATCTGCACCCCAAGCTGTGCATTGTTGTTGAGCTGTGTTTGCACTGAGAACTAGATGGAGGCACATATTTAACCCAATGGGTCCTTCAATTGAAATTAGAATGCTGAGGCAGACAAAGCCTGGCTAAACAAAGTACTTAGCACTCAATCAGGGTCCTCAGGAGAAGGTTTTGAAAGTAATCTAAGAATCCTGATTGCATCCCTTTAAGTATGGACTCTATGTAAAGCGCTGCATTCAGCAAATTAGGAACAGCATGTCATTAAGAGCAGACAGCTAGTCGTACTCGACTTCCCTGCATCTGCATAAGATGCCTTCAGTGAAACCAAAATATGCCTGGATAGAGGTTTACAATCTGGTTGGCTGTGCAAGAGACCCACGTGCCACATCCATTTCAAATTACACAAGCAATATGCACCAGGGTGTTCTTAGCATGTCATGAGAGACCGGACATTTTAGAACATGGCGTTTCTACACACTACTTGCCGTCGTTATGCAGCGTGTATTGTGAAGAACAGAAATTCTAACGTTTGTGAATAGCAGGTCTTTGGAAACCGGGTGTTGCCAGTGAGTGGACACGCGGGGGCACGTGTAGCATGAACGCTCAACGCCAAACTAAGCATTTAATACTGGTGTTAATACAATTTTTCAGTGCTAGCATTTTGACAGGTAATGCCGTCTTATGCAAAGGAGGACAGTCAGTGTATTTGTTGCAACGTTAAGTGACATAGGACCCAATTCAAAAAGTTTTGTTCAATCCCTGTGTCCAACGCCTTGAAATTCTTAAGTAAGTTACATGTATGTCAGGCGTAAGGGACAGTTATGTATAGAACACGCTCTGTGAATTCAATCCTAAAATGCTAATGCTGGAGTGGTGCTAGGACTGTGTGTAGAAAGTGTTCTCATGCTTTCAATTTGCGGTAGATTGTAAAATCTTAGAATAGGAAGGTTGGACATGGCGGCCCAGGCTTTGAATCTGAAATCCAGGATCCCATAGACGACTGCATTATGAGCCCTAAGATTTATACTTACCAGTTCCCTATGACATGCTGAATTCTTCCTCTTATTGGATTTTTTCTTTAATTCGCTAGTATGTCCAGTGGTTTCTCTGGTCTGATGGGCTCTCAGCAGGTCTCTGGAAACTCTAGGCACTTGTGTTCCTTTAATCTCTCTCTTCTCCTGGTCTCTGTGGGTAAAAGGTGTGATGATGGTGTGGATAAATATTTTTTCTAATAGTCTCCCACTTTTGTATGAAATCTTTATGAACATAAAAGCAGTGTTGCATGCCTACATTAAATTCACCCTGCTTGAGGTGGTGTGGTTATCCTGTGCCTGGGATGTTTGAGCATTTATGACCCTGTCCATATTTCTTTCCTAGAATAGTTTTGCAAATCCATGCATGCAATATTTTGTTCCTGCTAGAGTGGATGAGCATGTCATTCTCATCACTTTTGATTGTGCTAATTTACCACTATTATATTCAAGCATCTGCGCCTATCACTATTAGGACTACACTCAATTTGCATGATCCTGCAATGCCCTTGCATACCCTTGTGAAGAAACAGCACCAACATCTAGATTAGTCTTCCACTGCAAGATGGAAAAAGAGGCAGCAGAATCAGCTGCTTTCTTCTCTTACCCAGTGCTTTATATGTAAAAGAATGTCAGCACGACGAATGCCAAGGGGTTGTTGGATGTTACAACGCATGCTTTTATCCCGCATGCCATTACAATGCAAGTTTTTAAAACGACTTGCTGTTGGCGGTGCACTGGAGTTTGGAATAGTATAATTTACTATTCCAACTCCAGTCGGTGCAACAGTAGGGAAGGTGTTCGAGTTAAATCCAACACCTTATACCCCCCTACAACAAGTAATTTATTTGTAATGGCATGCGGGGTAAAAGCATATGTTGTAAATCATGCATTGTAATAGTTGTTTCCCATGCCAAGGCAGCGGAGCCTTGAATCCACCGCAGACCTCTATAACCCACTACAGAGACCGTCTCCTCTTTATCTCACTCCTGTGGGTTCCCGCTTTCTCCCTTTGTGGCGCATTTTCTATCTTTCTCTTTCTTCTGCTTTCCGCTTTGTGTATTTTCATCTCAGGAAATGTCTGAAGAGGAAAAAGAAGTGTGGGTGCCCAAACATTAGTGCTGGGTGGCACACCTGGCTTAAATTAAGAATTGCTCTAGCAGTATATACAGGGGTGGCTCCTCCATTGAGGCAGTTTCTCAATTGGAGAGGAGGAGCGTCGCCCCACTTAATTGCCCCCGAGACAAAAAATAAAATGGTAATTCAGCATTATTTTTCATTCTGACATCCTCCTGTCCTGGGCAAGCGT
Organism: Triturus cristatus; assembly: GCF_964204655.1. Classification (NCBI taxonomy): domain Eukaryota; kingdom Metazoa; phylum Chordata; class Amphibia; order Caudata; family Salamandridae; genus Triturus; species Triturus cristatus. The sequence continues at coordinate 393,137,151 of NC_140585.1, read as the reverse complement.
CAGGGTGGGGTGGGCCCACTGCTGAATGACAGTAGCACGGACTGGGAGGAGGGTGGGTTGTATGTGTACTTTTCAAAGTGTGCATGTCTTTTTGGCTGGCTCTCCTGCGACGACCAGCAAGACATGCACACTTTGAAACCTCCAACCCAGCTGCCTTAAGACAGCTGGATTACAGTAAGTGCAGTCCTCCCGAGTGCAGTGGAGTGCCGAGTGAGGCAGCTCCCTCCAATAAGGGCGCTGCTCTCATGCTGGTGAGAGCAGTGCCCTGATTGGTCAAGTTAGTTTCCTGGTGGCCGGACTGCCATGAGATGAGGTCCAGAGCAGGAGGTCCTGTTGTCATGTAAGTGTTTTCTTGTATTTTAAGTTTGTATTTGCAATCACCCGTTCTATTTATTTTTATTTTGTTTGAGCGTGCGTCCTCCCCTCTTACCCCGTTCATGCCAGCTGCCACTGAGCATACTACGCAGTGCAGTGCAGTGAAAGAGGTCCCAGAAGGGAAGGCTTCACCTGCATTGAAAGTGAGCAGTCCAACTGGCAAATAAACTGTTGAATGCCGAAGCACAATCAAGTGGCATTTATCTGATTAGACGTAAGGCCATCTGCAAACACGTCTGGTGCCACAGTACTCGCTGCACTGGAGCTGGCACATCAGAGCAGATTTACACTGAAGAGCTGTAAATGGCACAGTGGCTTCTGAATTTGTGAGCTGTAGATCCTGCCACCCAGTGCATTTCATGTGCACTTCTTGCACAGCTTGCCCCTGAAATACGCCTCCCTGTGCCGCAGACCTACTCGGTGTCCTACATGAGGAGCTGACAAATGCACTTTTGCCTCAGTTTTGATTATTACATCTTTCAGTTTAAAAATAACTCTAGATCACAGAACAAAGGAAGCAAAGCAGCACTGCACAGCTCAATTCCCTCTGGGCCACCTTTTGTCTTGGATCACTCTACCATGAAGCAATTTGAGTGGAAGCTGTAACTAGCATTGTTAGCTCTTTAATGGCTCGTACTGGTGACTTTCAAATGGATGACAAAAATCATTAGAGTAATAATTAAAATGCTGCCAGTATAACCTATTTTAATGTCAAAATCCCCTTGGCCTTTCTAATCTGAACAGAGCAGAATGTGCTCCGCGTGACAGCTTTCCAACTGGGAGAGAGTGAAGGAACGACTGCTCGGTTCTTGCTGTCCCCAACCATTGTGAAGTCATTTGGTATTCATTCAACCCACTTGCAATTAATTCATTTTCAATGCCTCGAATAATCCCTTCGAAGTAAGTACGGCTGCCCTTTGATTCCCTGCTTTGCTTCTCCTGACTTAACATGGCTTTGAAATAATGAGTTCAGGTTGGAACTCTCCAGAATTCTTTGAGCCTGCTTTCGGATTAAACATACAGGCAGTAAGTAAAAAAGGTCAACTTCTAAATCACATTGTGCTTTTATAATGTACAAACAATGTTTTGTTGTCACAATGGTTGGGAAAGGCAACTAACCCATTACAGAAATAATTGATCAGAGAGGCAGCCGGGGAAGCTTGGCAGACAATTGCGTCCCTTGGAAGCTTGTGGCCAATTGGCTGCCTGGGATGGAAGTTATCCATTTGAAACCCTCAGGTGGGAGGGCTTGATTATAAATATTATGGCAAGATTATAAAGCTCTGTAAGCTTATATGTACCTCGTGCTCAATGTTGGTTTAGACTTTGAGGTAACCGTGGACGTCGATTCAGCAAAACATCTAAAGTAGTGGAAGTGACAATGTGACCCCCTCCAGCATTATTGATATCCCAGGGATTACGCCGCATCTCTTGTAAAAAGGATTATTCCTTATCCCTCCCAAAGTCCTTCAATATCCTTTTATTTAATCCTGAGCAGCTCCAGTTGTACAAGAAGAGCACTCCCTGAGTCCTAAATTAAAGTGGCAGCATTCATTTTCTATTCATGCTATTGGCTTCATGATCCCGGAGATCGGGGCTAGCAAGTGCCGCGTCCGGGACAGCAAATGAGATCACTGACCACCTCTATTTTATGCCCATGGTGACAACAGCAATAATAATAGACTGGAAGATGACTAGTTTACAAATCAAGATGCCGTAAGCCTTAAATAATAATAAAGTAATTAATAAAGTGCCTGGTTACTTCTAACAAAGTGTTCCCGCGCTAAGGTTTCACTCTCAGATACAGCCTTGCAGTCCCGCTACAGAAAACCTTTGCAACAGAAGCTAGAACTGAGCTTCTCGTTTCCGATATCTCAACTTCCCCATTATTGAATGTGAGCAGCAGCCACTTTTTAGTTCTGGGTTTTGACTGCCCAGCTGTCAAACAAGCTTGCTGCTAACAATTTACATAGGGCTTTGGGTTTGATCCAACCATTAGATGTCTTCGACCTGCCTCTTTCAACCATTAGCTAGACACTTTGTCAATCTAGTTTTAGCTCATTCCAGTGGAGTATAAACCCATCACCTAATAGTGTTGGATTTTTGGAGTGTATCCTTCCTTCTCCTCTTGATTCCTTTCTTTACTGCATAAAGGACTACTCTACAATGATAACCTTCTGTGTTCACTCCTATTCGCTCCCTTCCTTGTGTCTGGCTCTAACGTGTTAAGGCTGCACACGAGTCTCTGCCCTACTAGCTTGGGGATGCTTGTTTCCTTTCATTCCAGTACTGGAATCATTTATTTGTTTAACAGAAACAGCCTAACTGCAATCACTAAAATGCACTGCGAAACCCAGGACTGCATCAGCTATGCATACGACTTGATTTTTGGGAGATTTTAGGGTTGTCTTCCTGTCCAGTACAATATTTAACACGTTCAAACTCTGGTTGTTTTCTTGTTTAAGTGTAATTGATGGAAGAGGGCATTACCCAGTTTGAATATATCTGCAATTAACTGATGCTGGAAAGTGAGACATAAAGTTTAGCATGGCCGTTTGGCTTCCAGCAGCCGATGCAGATATGTAGAATGTCTGATCGGCTAGTCATGTCTACTAATATCTATTTTAACCGGTCATGCACATTGTGTTATTGCTTAGGTCTGATTGACCAGGCCATAAGAAATGTCATAGGAAGGTCAGACTATTTGTTGATGATGACACCTTAAGCAGGAAGTAGATTCATAAAGGCATTGATATGTTTCCCAGTGACAAGCAAAAACTACTTAGGGGCTAATTCACAACACTAAGGGGAAAATTACTACATTATAAGTATCATAAATTTTACTGACCATCTGGATAATGAAATACATCTCCATGTGACTCTTGCATTGGTGCATAATGCATGCTCTGCAGTATATACTCACAAACGTGTATTATATTCATGTTGAATGGAGGCGTACTCCCATTTTCTTAACTTTACATGTGGGTAATAACTGCAATGTGTAGATTATGCACGCTAGTGTGTGGAATAGTCAATATTAGCCGTTATTTACGAAGGTGCTAATTTTTTACTTCACATTTTATTTTTTTTCTTTGATGACCACCCTTCCTACCCAGATTTACTTAATACTAGATTGGTCTGTGAGGTTTATCCCAATGTCTAAGAACTTGACAGATCCAATTCAAGTGCGAATTGGTACTTAGATGGGAGTAGCAAGCGCATTCCTTAACATTTGTGAATGCCACAGAAGTTACTACTGTATGGGTGTAAATTAATTTGCATCATTTGCCATTTTCCAGTCATTTCAGACTCTTTCTTCAGGTGCAACCACTTTACAGCGCCAATTCTGTTCTGATGTGCTAAATATTCACACACTTTCGCATGTCAATCTGTCAGCTATTTCTTTTGTCAATTATGCAGGTATAGATTGTGATTTGTTTCTGGCTTAAGTGTACATTCTGCCAGGAAGAAGCTTTGCGAGTGGGCACCCTAGAATTGGTGCCGCCCCTGTGTAAGGGACAGCAGCCATGTGGCGACACAAAACATACACTGGTAGTAAAAGTGCGACCGACTCTCTCCTCAGAAAACACGGAAAACGTCATATTCATTACAGTGGCATAATTAGGCTCTTATCGACAATGCTCCAAAGGGGGAGACAAAACAGGTGGTCCACCACAGCTTCATGCTCTTGCCAACCGCGTCTTGACCAGCATCTTCCGCGGCGCGGCAGATAGTCGTCCATCGTCCATGGCAGCAGTCAAGACAGTGCATTTCCCACAGTCTGGAATGTAAAATATTGCTAACAAAGTCCATCCTTCCAGGTGACGTCAGACGCTCTATTGAGCCCAACTGCTTGCTGTCACGTGGTGGAATGAAGACATTACGCTACTGCGTCATCCTTCCCACCGCGTCACTGCCTTCACGCTCTGCCGCGTCAAAGCTGCTCGCGGGGCGCAGCTCCCCCAAACTCCAGGCACATTGTTTTGCATTCTGAAAAATACAAGTAGCCAAAATGAGGGTCATTTTCTTGACTACATTTCAATAAATTTTGATTTCATGATACGATCTTAATTGCACACAAGCAGTTGAAGGAATGCAATCGAAAACATCATTTTGGACACAAATAGAGGCACCGTACACAGTATTATATTTTTCATAGCATCTTAGGACATTTAGCAATATGACTATCTCTTTCATAGTTGCCATAGAAACTATGATGTTGTACTGGATACCGCATATCTTTCCTGCCTGTGCCTCGTTTGTAATGTTCTAGTAGTGATTTTTGTTAGTGTTTGCTTTGTATTACATTTTGCAACCATTCTGGACCCTCAGTTGGAATTGGTCAGATATTATCGGGAAATTTACTTTTGTACAGTTTCATGACAAGAGTCATAAAAGGATACATCCCTAAATAATAACATAGAAGAAGGAATACACGGTGTCCTGTTCCCCCACACTAGAGCTCTTTGCAACTAAGGGGACACAGCCAGAGGGGGCAATATCCTTGTAACTGGTATTTAGAGCCTGAAGGAGTCACGTGCACTGCCCACTGCTCGGAATTGAAGAATGGGCAGTATTTTTTTAGTAATCAATAAACAATATAAACAAATAAATAGCGCAAGGACCCAAAGCATTGCTCAGGAGTAACACACAAGCCGTGCTGAAAATTGGAGTTTGTGAATACAAAGACTGTCTACAGGGGATTCCACCACACGCTCTTTTTTCCCAGTACACTCTGCTTCTTATCCATTTATCCCACTCTTTCAGGTTCTTTGTCATCCTGTCTCCCTTTGTTACTGTTGTCATATACCTCTCTCCTCTCTCTTTCACTTTGGGTCTGAGGATGAAATCTATGCCCCGAACCCCCCAAAAATGGAGGCCCGCTGCCTGCAACCACCAGCACAAATAACGCTCTGACTGACATGCACACTGAATGCGACAAGCTTTGCGCCTCTCTTCAAACCCTGGTTGTATTTCTAGGGGCATTGGCAATGGGCCATGCAAGCCAAGGTGGATTTAAAAAAGCAAGGCAAATTAAATGGTAAAATGGACCTCTTCTTTCTGTAGCCTCCTGTCGCCACATAAATATATAGTAACATTAGAAACCCATGAATCCCACAGAGAAAGTGCCTGCTCTCTCTTGATGCCCCTGAAGCTTGGCTTGGTCATTGCTTATGGCTACTTATAGGGTGCCAAGACAGGGGCCAGGGATTCTTTGTATCTGGTCAGCCTGGAATGGTCATGTGACACTGCCTAAGAATTAACACTAGTTCACACTTTCATGCCTCTTTCACATTCCCAGTTCCTTTACACATCAATAATCCCCGAAAGTATGTTTGAACACACACACACATATATATGTATACACATGCATACATTTATCTCTCTCTCTATAAATATATATATATATATATACACACATATACATACACATACACACACACACACACACACACACACAATCCTTACTCCCACAGGAAAAAGGCACGTACACAAAGATTGTGTGGATACGTCTTCTTTTTAAATAAAAGGGCCCCTCACGACCCAACATGTGGAGGAGAGACGCGCTTCGGCTAGAAAAGCCTTTGTCAATCTGACTGACGCCATGATGTGCAAATAATATATAATGCCTAATGCATAGAAATGGAAAACATACTATACAAATTGCTGAGCCAATCATGGTAAGTTTCTCAAATAAACAATGAAGCTGCTTAATACAACTAACATTGTGCAAAATAAGTCAATGTGTGAACATTAAAAACCTAGCGCAGCACAATAAATCTATTGCAACCACTGAATTCTAATGGCGTCAATCACCTCCTGCAAAAAGATTTTTTTTTAAAGATACAAATATCATGATAATATTCAACATAGGGCTGGATGAGTTACGAGTCTTTTTAACGACTTGAACTGCTGAAATGAAAAGAACATTCTGCTAGCACGAGTGCTATATATATATTAGTGAAATCTCTGGGAAACATTTTTTAAATCTAAACCTAACATTCTCAGTTGATCGATTGACTTAATTTTTTCAGGTGTTGCATTGAACAGAAGAAAATCACCTTACTAATCCGCATTACAAGTTGGGTCCTGACTAATTACACATTTTGCCAACATGTATTGTGCACATTAACCTCCTGCAATGTGAACAAATGGATCTGAAATTGAGGAAAACATACAGTACTGGGTCCAGTAAATGGGTCCCAACAAGTTTTTCCTGTTTCCCAGACCAGCAAACTCGTAATAACCGTTGATTGGGGTGAAACTTCAGCCCGAGATCGGCATGTACTACCCCATTACCCCCATCTCCCATAACTGGCTGACTTGCAATAGACAAGGCTATGAAAAGTTTCCTGCGAGGTTCCATCTGATGAAAAACAGTACCTGCCTAGTCTTATCCATTACAAGTAATAATCTACCACATGTAATACAAGTGGGAACACCATACCTAGTATATTTTTAATGCCTTGCAAAAGTGTGTTATAATCTAAAATTCGTAAAAATATCGGGTTCTGTGAGCTTGTCTCACTTTCGGGACTCGAATTCTTCTTGACAATTTATTCTGCCAACAAAGAGTTTTTCTTCCCACCTCTCCATATTACAATCCCTTAAAAAAAGCATAGGGGGCATAACATACAGCTCTGGTGTAGTGTTATGATACAGCATATGAATGACATAAAAAATATTAAAATCTGCCAGGAGTGCAGTACTGGTGATATATGTAGCACTGGTGGATGAAGGGAAGTGTGAGTCACTCTAAGGTTGACAAGGTACCATATAGACACCAAAACATGATAGGGGCTGTTAGAAATGGGATTTCTGGTTGGCTAAGGCTTGCGCCAAAGTCAGGCAGAAACCACCACTCTAGTCAGGGCAAGGAAGTTACACGCCAAAGATAACCCCTGCTCACCCCCTTGGTAGCTTGGCACGAGCAGACAGGCTTATCCCTGAGGCGATGTGTAAAGCGTTTGCGCGCGCACCCAGCAACAACACCCAAGGCCCACCACAAAGGAAACTCCACACAAGGTATTATATAAAAATAACCTTTGTATTATACACAACACATTAGATAAAAACACACACTTTACAATGTGCCAACAGGCACGGGCAGAATTTACAAGGGATTATATATACAGGGGACAGGGCCACATGGACCACTGTCAGGAATTAGCACTTTGTAGGAATAGCACTTAGAACGTAGGAATAATATTTGAGAACATAGCACACAATCACTGTAGCACTAAAAATAGAACATGTAGCACACAACCAGTAACTACTGGTATCAGAACGTACCACCTACGCAACCCTAACCACCTTTAGGAATACCACGCAGGGAACTAGGACCTCACTAGTACCACCTGTACTAAGGAGAAAACAACCACCTAAGTATCACTCTACCTGTAGGGGTCTAAGCACATAAACACAGGATGCATAAAATACATTTAGAGGTGTAAACACAATTCAGGACAGAAAATATCATGAAGGCATTGCGCAGGCGCAAAAAGTACATGTATGAAAATCACCAAGTGCCCTAGGGGAGGGCACAGCACAAGATAACTGTCCGCAGGCCAACTGACCTCTCAGGATGCAGAAATACCCAATATACAAGAATGTCAGGGCGCGACTGCGCAGGCTGTGCAAGCCCGGCGCACAAGGCACAACCTAAACGTGGCAGCTGCCCACTAAGTGCTGGGCAACTGTAGGGACTGGGGCCTGGGCACCTCTGGGCCCTTAGAACAATCTGTCGCCCTTGGAGCCTCTCTGGGCTCTAAAACAATGAAATGCCCCCTAGAGCCTGTCAGGGCTCTATGCAAATATTGCCCCCGTCGTTGGAGCGTACTCGCGCTCGGAATCAAACAATGCGGGGCGTTGGAGTCCCACGAGCGTTCTAAAATGATATGCCCCCACGATGGAGCCTCACGGGCTCTAGAACGAAGGTGCCTCGTGGGAGTCCTTCTAGACTCAACAAGAATAATGCCCCCAGAGCCTCGCAGGCTCTAAACAATAATGAAATGCCCCCGAGTTGCAGATCCCTTGGTCGGAGGGAGGGAGCCTCGTCGGAGCGGCCCACTGCCAAGCGGGGCCGCTCTGGAAGGAATGCCGGCAGGACCCTTTCCCGGAAACAGAGTAAAGTCCCCACCAATGTGCCACTCACCGGCGGGTACGGAGGCTTCCCGGACTTCTCTTTTCTTCGCCGGTTGGCGGGGTGGGCTCCCGCCGAACCTCTGGCCCTGCTTCTTCTCCGGGCCGGCCCAGCGCGGGGTAGGCTCCCGCCTGGGTCTCGAAGGGGAATCAGTCCAGCCGCGCGTCGTCGGAAGGAGGCGGGGTAGGCTCCCGCCCTCCTACTTCCGGTTGTCCCGGAGTCCCGCCCCCGGCCTGCCTGACTTCCTACAAGCCCGGCCGCGGCGGTGATTCTACAACTCGGCAACCAGAGGGGTAGGCTCCCTCGTGATTAATCATACGAGCGGGGTGGGCACCCGCTCGAGGTCGCAATAATGCGGGGTGGGCACCCGCCAACCAATTAATTAAATAAGCGGGGTAGGCACCCGCGTAATACACGGCATGAACAGCGGAGTGGGCTCCCGCTCGATCTCGGCCAAAACGGGGGAATCCCTATGTCGGGGTTCCCCCCGTGAAGTATCGTAGCGCTGTTGGGGCCACAGGTAGAGCGCTCCTAGCGCTACCAGTAAAACAAAAAGCGCTTCTGGATGTTGGGGGCCCAAATAAAGCGCTCCTAGCGCTATGAAGCAAATGAAAGCGCTCCCAGGCGCTTAGGGATAAAAACCAGGTCCAGAACAAAGTCTTCAGAGGTGGGGGGTCAGGACTGGGCCCAGGGGCCAGCTCACAGGGCCCTCCAGCAGGGAGGCAGTCCCCAGTGGCGGTCTCTCCTGGCGCCCAGCAGCAGCAGCCCCCCTCAGGTAAGATCCTGGCAGAGAACAGTTTCTGTGGGGACACAGCCCCATTTTTATACAGGCAAACCCTTTGTTCTGGGTTCAGGGTGAGGGGGAAAACCAGTCGCAGCTGGTTGGGGAGCACCCTTGATGTGCTCAGCCCCTCACTCTATTCATTGGCAGGGCTAGGATCGTCAGTCGCACCGCAGGGGGCGGGGCCAGCATTGTGTGTGGAAAACCCTGTCCTATTCAGGACCCAGGCGTACTCCTCCCACCCATCTAGCTGCTGATCTCCCCATTCACCACTGGGTGACTCATCCTGACTCTGGGGAATCCCTAGCCCGTCACATGACACGACCAGCCAATCACGCGACAGACACACTGCACACAGAAGCGCCCACTTCTAGAAGTGGCACTTCCACACTAGGTACATGCACGCCGCACACATCATCGCGCAGCATTCACTCCCACGAGTCCGCACATACCAAACTCGGGCCTGCACACCCCACGCATCAGGAACTACTAGGGACACATACATTCCCCATGCATTCCTATGGGAGGGCAGGCCTATCTCACCACATGCACTCAGAGCACGCACACACTTTACCCTGGGACACAGGGAAAGTGCGCAGAGACCAAACAATTACCACACCAAGTCATCAGTAAAAAGAAAAAAAGTTCAGGGGTGAACCTGCCAGAAGGGCCAAGTCCAACACAACCCCCTTCCAGCCAAAACGCAGGGCAGCCCAATCACCACCGTGATGGACTTCCCTGCTTGGGGCGATAGAACACGGACGCGGGCCCGCAACTGCAGGGACACCCTCCGGTTCTACGCCACGGTGAACCCATGGAATTCTTTCTAACACCACTGTCTGGACCAACTGGGCTACCCCACTGGTACTCCCAAGCTGTCCGCGGCCAAGACCAGGCCCTAGGCCACCCAGGTGCCACTGGTCTTTGCCTAACCACAGAGTGGGGGGTAGTAACCCCTGGCACATAGCGGCCATTCTCCACTCTTCCTCTCTGAAAGACAGGACTAGACTGCCACTGGTTCTCCAGCCTAGGGTCTACACCCTCAGACGGACCAGGAGTCTCAGGGAAGGCTCTCCTCCCCCTACCTCTTCTCCTAGGGTTCCTCCTCCTCTGGCGAGGGGTACACCTAGAACGCCATTCCAACCCAGGGTTTAACCCCTCAGGTTGTACCGGGGGCAGAGGTGGGCTCTCCCACCCTCTGCACCCCCTTCCAGAACCCTGCTCCCTACCAACTGGGGCGGTACCTCTGGAAGAAGAACTGGTCGGGACGCTGATTACAGACGTCCCACCCTTCAGGTCAGGCTGATCCCGAACCTGGCCTTCCAACCTCCGGCCTAGAACCTTTGGTGGAATAATTGCCTGGCACTCCAGGACTTCTGGGGATCTCCACTCCATCCCCCTGAGGCTATCAAATGACACGTATGTCGAGCGACTGTCTGTCTGGCGCTGATCTCCCGTCCCCTGTCCACCTGACAGTGCGCGGAGATCCCCCAGAACAGAAGTGGTGTCACCCTGGTCACTACACGGGAACCTAGCCCAACTGGGAAGTCCCTGACCCACCGGCTCTTCCACTGGGGAACTCATCCCCCAATCACTCACGCTGGACTCCTGTACCCTCCCTACCGGAGCGGTACCGCCAGACTCCAGAACCACAGGAGCCCTGGTTACAGGTGCCCCAGGTCCTCCACTCACTAAGAGATCTTCCTCAAGTGGACTAACAGGACAGCCTAGGTCCCCAACTTGGTGTTCCCTCATGAAACCATCCAAGTCCTGAGGCAGGGTTTCGGGCGTCTGGGGACCCTCGGTCACCCCCTCACTCCTGCTCCACTGAGCCAGGCAGCGAGCCCCTACATCCTCCTCGCTATCCTGGGACCTAGCTGGGCTACACTGAGCCTCCTCCACCACGCTGGGCTGGAGGATCTCTGACCCACTATTGTTGGAATCACTCACTAATGACACTAGAGAACCTCTGGCCCTTTCCCAGTGGTCTGCTTCCTCTGCAAGTTCAAATGGACAAAAAGAGTTATACCTCAACAGGTGTTGGCGCAACCCTGGAGAACAACTACTGAGCATCTGCTCCTTGATAATCATATTTAGTACTCCATCCAAATCCTGCTCCGGGTTAAACACCAACCAGTCCACCAGGGCATCATGACATTCCTCCACAGCCTCCTCCCAAGACTGGTGAGACAGCTTCTTACTGCCCCTGAACTTCAACCTACATTCCTCCTCTCGGGAACAAGGTACCACACTCGGGGAACTGGGACTGGGACTCTCTATACTGCACTTTATATTGCTGCCCCCCCTGGACTCCACCCTCACTGGGGAATCCAGAAAACTACCACTGCGCTCAGGGGACAGGGAAAGGGGTGAGGCGCTATCTTCTACGCTGGACCCAGCAAGGGACTCCCTACCTACGGGGTCCTCACTCTCTACTGGCATCCAGGTACTGTCATCTTCTTCTGAGTCTTCAGGGCTCCCCACAGACCCACCACCCTCCAGGTGTGAGGCCCGGGCCCTTTCTTCCTCACTGCGCTCACGTTTCCATTCATCTGCTTGCCATCCAATCATGTAGTTCCTCAATTCGTACACAGTGTCTGACTCTCTCACCCCTATGTTTCTCTCTCTACAGAACCTTTCCAACTCCTGCATACTGTAATAAACTAGATCACTGAGATCAAAAGCAGGCTCCATTCTGGCAGACGTTCTAGAGAAAAGATCACACAGGGAACCTAGGGGTCTGAGCTTAACAGGAGTACTCAATTCACAAAAAGATTCAGCAAGCTCTCTAACCCAGAGAACTCACACTCACTTGCCTAGTGCCACACACCATTCATCCACACACACAACCCTCCCCTCGGACTGGTAAGGCAGTTTCTACCACCCCTGATTCCTCAACCCGACCACCACGTGACACAGGTACCAACTCTGGGCGCAGGGCGGGGGACAAATGTACAGGACACTATTACGCTGCCACCACTGGATCCCACCCTCTGGTGAATCCAGAAACACAATGCACTAAGGGGGATGATCTACCCTCCCGAGCTAGGGACACCTAACTCACAGTGCACAAAAACACATTTCCAAAGAAATGACAATTTAAAAACAATTTTAAAACAATAATCCCTATACCATGTGATTTATCTAAATGCAGAGTTTTGTAGTGCGGCCAGTTGCCGCTGCGGTACAGCGCAAACGCAAGTCCAAATCCCACCGCTGATCACCAATGTTAGAAATGGGATTTCTGGTTGGCTAAGGCTTGCGCCAAAGTCAGGCAGAAACCACCACTCTAGTCAGGGCAAGGAAGTTACACGCCAAAGATAACCCCTGCTCACCCCCTTGGTAGCTTGGCACGAGCAGACAGGCTTATCCCTGAGGCGATGTGTAAAGCGTTTGCACGCGCACCCAGCAACAACACCCAAGGCCCACCACAAAGGAAACTCCACACAAGGTATTATATAAAAATAACCTTTGTATTATACACAACACATTAGATAAAAACACACACTTTACAATGTGCCAACAGGCACGGGCAGAATTTACAAGGGATTATATATACAGGGGACAGGGCCACATGGACCACTGTCAGGAATTAGCACTTTGTAGGAATAGCACTTAGAACGTAGGAATAATATTTGAGAACATAGCACACAATCACTGTAGCACTAAAAATAGAACATGTAGCACACAACCAGTAACTACTGGTATCAGAACGTACCACCTACGCAACCCTAACCACCTTTAGGAATACCACGCAGGGAACTAGGACCTCACTAGTACCACCTGTACTAAGGAGAAAACAACCACCTAAGTATCACTCTACCTGTAGGGGTCTAAGCACATAAACACAGGATGCATAAAATACATTTAGAGGTGTAAACACAATTCAGGACAGAAAATATCATGAAGGCATTGCGCAGGCGCAAAAAGTACATGTATGAAAATCACCAAGTGCCCTAGGGGAGGGCACAGCACAAGATAACTGTCCGCAGGCCAACTGGCCTCTCAGGATGCAGAAATACCCAATATACAAGAATGTCAGGGCGCGACTGCGCAGGCTGTGCAAGCCCGGCGCACAAGGCACAACCTAAACGTGGCAGCTGCCCACTAAGTGCTGGGCAGCTGTAGGGACTGGGGCCTGGGCACCTCTGGGCCCTTAGAACAATCTGTCGCCCTTGGAGCCTCTCTGGGCTCTAAAACAATGAAATGCCCCCTAGAGCCTGTCAGGGCTCTATGCAAATATTGCCCCCGTCGTTGGAGCGTACTCGCGCTCGGAATCAAACAATGCGGGGCGTTGGAGTCCCACGAGCGTTCTAAAATGATATGCCCCCACGATGGAGCCTCACGGGCTCTAGAACGAAGGTGCCTCGTGGGAGTCCTTCTAGACTCAACAAGAATAATGCCCCCAGAGCCTCGCAGGCTCTAAACAATAATGAAATGCCCCCGAGTTGCAGATCCCTTGGTCGGAGGGAGGGAGCCTCGTCGGAGCGGCCCACTGCCAAGCGGGGCCGCTCTGGAAGGAATGCCGGCAGGACCCTTTCCCGGAAACAGAGTAAAGTCCCCACCAATGTGCCACTCACCGGCGGGTACGGAGGCTTCCCGGACTTCTCTTTTCTTCGCCGGTTGGCGGGGTGGGCTCCCGCCGAACCTCTGGCCCTGCTTCTTCTCCGGGCCGGCCCAGCGCGGGGTAGGCTCCCGCCTGGGTCTCGAAGGGGAATCAGTCCAGCCGCGCGTCGTCGGAAGGAGGCGGGGTAGGCTCCCGCCCTCCTACTTCCGGTTGTCCCGGAGTCCCGCCCCCGGCCTGCCTGACTTCCTACAAGCCCGTCCGCGGCGGTGATTCTACAACTCGGCAACCAGAGGGGTAGGCTCCCTCGTGATTAATCATACGAGCGGGGTGGGCACCCGCTCGAGGTCGCAATAATGCGGGGTGGGCACCCGCCAACCAATTAATTAAATAAGCGGGGTAGGCACCCGCGTAATACACGGCATGAACAGCGGAGTGGGCTCCCGCTCGATCTCGGCCAAAACGGGGGAATCCCTATGTCGGGGTTCCCCCCGTGAAGTATCGTAGCGCTGTTGGGGCCACAGGTAGAGCGCTCCTAGCGCTACCAGTAAAACAAAAAGCGCTTCTGGATGTTGGGGGCCCAAATAAAGCGCTCCTAGTGCTATGAAGCAAATGAAAGCGCTCCCAGGCGCTTAGGGATAAAAACCAGGTCCAGAACAAAGTCTTCAGAGGTGGGGGGTCAGGACTGGGCCCAGGGGCCAGCTCACAGGGCCCTCCAGCAGGGAGGCAGTCCCCAGTGGCGGTCTCTCCTGGCGCCCAGCAGCAGCAGCCCCCCTCAGGTAAGATCCTGGCAGAGAACAGTTTCTGTGGGGACACAGCCCCCCTTTTTATACAGGCAAACCCTTTGTTCTGGGTTCAGGGTGAGGGGGAAAACCAGTTGCAGCTGGTTGGGGAGCACCCTTGATGTGCTCAGCCCCTCACTCTATTCATTGGCAGGGCTAGGATCGTCAGTCGCACCGCAGGGGGCGGGGCCAGCATTGTGTGTGGAAAACCCTGTCCTATTCAGGACCCAGGCGTACTCCTCCCACCCATCTAGCTGCTGATCTCCCCATTCACCACTGGGTGACTCATCCTGACTCTGGGGAATCCCTAGCCCGTCACATGACACGACCAGCCAATCATGCGACAGACACACTGCACACAGAAGCGCCCACTTCTAGAAGTGGCACTTCCACACTAGGTACATGCACGCCGCACACATCATCGCGCAGCATTCACTCCCACCAGTCCGCACATACCAAACTCGGGCCTGCACACCCCACGCATCAGGAACTACTAGGGACACATACATTCCCCATGCATTCCTATGGGAGGGCAGGCCTATCTCACCACATGCACTCAGAGCACGCACACACTTTACCCTGGGACACAGGGAAAGTGCGCAGAGACCAAACAATTACCACACCAAGTCATCAGTAAAAAGAAAAAAAGTTCAGGGGTGAACCTGCCAGAAGGGCCAAGTCCAACAGGGGCCCTGTGGGCCCTCAACTTGTCCAGGCACAGCATTAATTCCTAAAGCAACGCTTCCCAAACATTTTTTTACCCACTACCCAATTTTTTTAAAAAAAACTTTCAGGACCCACCAAGCTTCAATTGAGATGAGGTGGTGGCAGCTATTTTATAGTGCAATAGTAGACATGCTTTCAAAATGTTGTGAATTAGCAAAATAACACACACTCTTTACTATTTGTTTGTTTCCTCTTTAACAGAAATTGTAAATATCACAGCCTTGATCATGCCCTTCGATATGTCTTTATCGGACTGTAGCCAAGATATTTATCAGTCCATAAAATTGGCAGAGGGTGAACTGCACTGGAGCTGGAACACTTTTCAAACTGAAGTGTTGGCATGTGTTCACTAAAATCAAAAGGCAAATATAAAAATCCCCTTTAGCAGCAGAGTATTGGGGAGTGGAGGATAAGGCCTTGTATCCATTTTTGTTTTAAAACAAGGACCTGTGGTGCAATTGGTTATACTCAGGATGAACTTTATCCCATAGATAGAGCGTTTTTAGTTTTGCCAATAACTTTGGGGTCGTTTGATTTCTGTACACAAAAAATTTCAACACTAGTGTACAACTTATTTCAGCTGCTGTCTGGAAAGGTTTGGGGTGATTCGTGAAGTGGGGCCGAGAGAAAGGGGATTAGGGAGATCCCAAAGTGCCTTTTCCACATGCAACATCTATGGGGAGTTTTCAAGGTTTAGACATGGCTACAGCCAGAACAGCTGAATGTAATTACACCAAATTGGGCAAAAAGCTAGATCTTGCTCCACAGATTGTGCTTTTTGTGATTTGAGGTGTATCTGTTCAGTAATTTGGGAGCTATTAAAGAAATACATTTATAGCTATCTAGGGAGATCGAGCCTCTGCGGAACCGCCGGTACCCGTGCCCAAATGGGAAAAAGAAACCTCACCCACTCACACATCATACCTCCGCCGCACAGGGCCTAAATCTTGAGCAGGATGGTGTTGGATGCATGTGAGGGTGTTGGTTGTAGGCCCTGTGGCCATTCCCCGCCACCCAAGGCCGCGCGCGGCAGTGGTTGTATTAACATACGGTAATTATATATAACTTTACGTTAAAAAAATCATAGAAACTCACTGAAATACCCAATAGTTATAGGGATGTAATTGTAAAGCTGATGTTTTACCCACACAAAACCATAGAAATTCAGCTGTTATAGTTATACTTATAGTTATGCTTATCTGAACAAACTATAACATGTGTCCTTAAGTAACTTGAAACCACAAGTTATAGTTTCTTAATATCAGTATAACTATAAGTTAGTGAATTTCTATGGTTTTGTGTGAGTAAAACATCAACCTAACTATAACGTCCCTGTAACCTTTGTTTTTTTGTGTGAATATATATATGTGTGCATGTGTGTCTGTCTATGGACATATATATATATATATATATATATATATATATAAATATATATATATATTCACTGAAAAAACAAAGGTTACAGGGACGTTATAGCTGGGAAATAGAATTAAAAAAAAACTTAGATATTCACTGAAAAAACCAAAGGCTATAGGGACAATATAGTTAGGCTCAGATTTCACTCATGCAAAACCAGACAATTTCAGCAGTTATAGTTATCTGATCTAACTATAACGTACGCCCCCTTAATGCACTGCTTATGCCCTCACATATTACATCACTCATGACATGGTCAGTCACATCACTGATGACATCATTTTACCTAATGAAATTTATTGTATGGCTGCACAAACAAAGGACCCGGATACATAATTTGTGTTTTTTGCACAGATTATAGATTGTATTGTTTTTGTGTCCTCTAATTAGAAGTACATACGGGTTCAATATGTAGTGTGATTACTACAGATTAAATGATTTTTGCATGGCGCCCATCCCCATACAAGTGAGGGGTTCCTTGTTTCTCTCCATGCATGTGCTTTAACAGGTTTAGAGCAAGTGATTCATCTTAGGGGTGCAAACTGTTGCCTATGATGAAGGAGAAATAGACTTTGCCTAACACTGGGTAAATGGAGTGCCCAGGATGCTACTTACTGCTAATCCCACTGCAGTGCTGTAGCCAAATATGACACTGATTGGGACATCTCTGTCCCCCTTCCACAATTGCTCTGGGTCACATACTACTTGTTCCAAAGGTGCTTCAACTTCTATAACTGTACTCTTCAGGTATGTGCGCAGTATTTGATAGGTCTAGCAAGGGTGGATGTATAGAGGAGTTATACACATCTTCTAAGGAGCCCTCAACCAATCCAAGAAGTGCCCGGAAAACAAAGAAAAAATCAATTTTTGGGGGTTCTGATATCAACCCTCTCTCACTGTGTGTCAGACATTGTCTAGTGCAGATCCACATTGAAGCAGTGTGCACCAATGCTCCCAAGCCAGGCATGATTTAGATAATGAGGTATTAAATCAGGGTCTACGGGCCTGATTATAGGTCAGGAGGAGCAGTATCCCTAGGTGGAATAGCGCTCTGCCGGATCATGTGTCCCAGTGTTCCTGCATCCACAATTATTGGCTGTGTGAACATTAGGCCGACTTCTACCAGGTGGAAATGCCTGCTGATAAGATTGATTGAGGGTGGGCGGCAGTTCTTGACAAGTGCAATTGGCCCCTGCCTACTCACTTCCTACCACATGGAGCTCCCTAGCCAGCCCACTGCCTTCCCTGTCCACTGACATGCCTCAGCAACCTCCTACCCCACGTCTGCATAGGCACCCACAGTCATATTTACCACATGCTCAGATCAGGTAGTAACCATGACACAAGCAATCAGATTAGACCCAGTAAGTTCAAGTTCACATAGTTATTCCCCATTGTTGGGAAAAAAGTCATAATTGCTCAGTGCAGGGGTACAATTACGCACCTGAATAAGTGATTCTAGATCCGGTAATTTTGACTGCTAAGTATTGGGCAACTCGTAATAGGAGTCTACACCCGTTTGTTCTGCAGTCTACACAGAGTTCTATCAGAAACCTTTTCTATAATGTACACTTTGCTTTCTCAAATCATCATTTAATTTTTATTTTGGCCAAAACACAGAATAATGTGTTCCAAAAACAAAAGAACATGTTGAAACGATAAAATTGTTTGTTGGCTTTAAAACACATAAAAATAAATGTATTGGTGCTTACACTTTCTTTTCAGTTACTTAAAGTCACTCAAAATGGAGGGACAATACATGAAGGTTGAAAGGTTATGCACAACAAGATGGACGTAGTGCTGAATCTTTTCAAACACTCATCCCCAGTCAAGAGATCTGGGTTAAATCCATTGTTCTTTTGTTCACCATGCCACCTCAGTTTGGACCCAGACAAATTTGTCAAATCAGTCTTGACCATGCTCCCCATTGGAACAATCCAGCCCGAACTGCCAGACCAGGTCCTCCCTGAAATGGAAACAAGCATCCCGGGATTGGTTTCGGGGTTTCACCACTCATCAGCCAGGCTAACTTGAATTCAGTAGAACAGCGAGCAAGGGTCCCACATCTGGTCCGAGGATGCTTGTTTCCAGTCCAGGGAGGAGCTGGATTTTCAGTTTGGGCCAGAATGTTCCCATGAGGAGCAGGGTCAAAATTGATTTGTATATGGCTGAGTTCAATCTGGGCTGGCATAGTGAGCAAAAGAATGATGAAATTAACCCAGATCTCTTAACTGTTGGTGAGTGTGTGAAAAGTTTCACCACTCCGTCCATCATCTTGTTGTGGTTGAAAAGTATGGACATTAAATACAAATCAATTTCATATATTTGTGGCAAATTAAAATTGTATTAAAGTACATTCCTTTTCCATAATCCATAAACGTGTTATTCAACTCCCAAAAATTGCTCTTTCAAGTGAAATCTGCATCAATGGTTGTCGATCATTTGGAAAGTTATCTTTTTTCTGCAATCTAACAAAGCAAACTGTGCATAACGGAGCTCTTTAAGCAATCCAATAAACATTTGAAGAGCAAGACTTAAGAACGTAAATGCAAAAGGGTAGTGGAAATGCAAGTACAAATGCAAATACCAACGCAGATCCCGGAGGGCCGGAACCATCACTGATTTTAGGATAAGGACTTGTTATTCAAATTAGTTTCATTTGATTCATAGGTTGTAAATGTATTTCCTAACTTTCAAAACCCAATGGGCTAATACAAAAACTTAATTTGCAGCAGTATTGTAATGTTTAAGACGTGTTGGGCATTATAAATGTAAGTAAATTCTCTCAATTAAAACATGGAAGTTACTTGAGGCCTAGGGGAAAGAGTAGACGGCATTTAGAGTGAAAATGTAATAAATCTGTGTGTTAAATGCTCCAGTTTGTCAAACCTGGTAATATGTTGTTCTTAGGAGGCAGTAAAAAGGATCTGAAAGATGGAGAACTTAATGCTTCTATCTTCAATGTAGGTAAGGATATACGGAGTTTTTGCTTATGATGCCTAAGGTGCAAAGTGAGATATGTCGTTAAAATAAATGTTGCACAAAGTATACGGACGGACTAGTGCATACTTGATAATCAACAACTGGCACCTTTACAGCTACAACACTGATGTACCTAATCTCATCTGATCTAAGATTTACCCATTTCTTTAGTATTACAATCAGATTCTTTGAGTAATCTGGTACTGCAAACAGTTCTAGGACAGTATCAGTACATGGGATTATTCATTTACTCTTACAGAAATGAACACCTATGCATTGATGTATTCTCCAGAGATCAGTCTCTGTCTTTTGAGAAGTGATGAATTCTAAGTGGTCTCCCCAATGAACTCCACAGATCACAAAGCACACACCTCCAGAATATATACAGCTGAGATAACAAGTCAGTCATGTTAAAGCTACATCATTGCATTTTAATGCCATTATTCTTATAGTAATTTACTCCATCTTTCTCTTCTCAGACCTAGCTGATGACAGTTTCATCTAAAATTGGCAGAAACAAACTTCATTCAGATTGCGGTTGTATTACAGAAGCCCCACCATGCTTGATCAAAGTTGATTTGTATTCATCAAAATTATAGTATGTTCAATGAAGTGGTCTTAATGTCAAAGATATTGATCATAAAATAAATATTTATTTGGACATATCTACAGAATAGAAAACTGAAAGATGCCAGCAAGACTATCATGTCATCAATTTTGTATTAGCTGCCAGTCAAAGTTATTGATCAATACTGCTGCAGCCTTTATTTATTTCTAATGTTATCAGAAGCATTTGCATGTCAAATTTTGTTGTCAATAGTATGTGCCTGGGAGTACATTACAATAAGACGGTACAGGTTTTGCTTTCTATTAAACCTGGAAGGTTATTTCAGTTGTGTCTTTTTTACAGGTGATTCAGAGCCAATCAATACCTAAAGGTCTTTCTCGTTCGAGGTAGTGACAGAGGTGGTAATTACCTCAATAACCACAAAGTCACGCACATGAATTCCAGCATTTTTTTGAGGGTGGATTATTTCTTAGACCATGTAAAGCTTCTTCCTTTAAGGGTATAGGACTCCACTTAGACCAAAAAATAAGTCTTCCTTAAAAAATGGTGGTTTAACAAGAGAGATCATAGGTCTTTCACAACTGAGAAGCTTTCCCAAGGACTTGCCCCCCTTCGACTCACTGGGACCACACTTCTGCATATGATATTCTTCATGCCTGACATGAGTTTTCTGGTTTCATTACCGACCAAAGTGCAACTGAAGCAGAGCCTGATGGCTCTCTATCAGTGTTGTATAACATACCCTTTGCATCTTTCCTACCCCTGCTGCGCTCCGTATGCCCACCAGCAGCTTTGACTCACCGCACACTCCGAATCGTGTGTTCTTTTACCGTGTCCGGCAGCCTGAAGCCCTGTCGAGGGTGCAGATCCCTTGTAAAATAAGGAAATGAAAATAACAAGGATACAAATACCTATGCCCTCTCATCATTTAAGATGTAGATGGTGGTATTAGTTATACTATTCTTAGATACTGAGCTGCATACTCATCAACAGTACCAGAATCCCTTATGGGAAGAAAGTAAATGCACTCAAAGATGATATGTCTACAAATTGTTAATCAAAGTAATTGATCAGTTTTATTTTATTTGGCGAAATATCATAATCTGAATGAATGAAGCATGTTCATCAGCTATGTAAATTCAATAGCCTGCTATGGAAATATAATTAGAACAGTTATGAGCTAACGTAGATCTCATTTCGCGCAACTCTACCATGAACAAATTGCATTCTAAATATTTTTAGTCAAAAGAGGCATCGGAATAAATGAATAGCTGTAACTTCCTGTGAATGTTGTACAGAACCAGACTAACGACAAGTGGAATTGATATGCACCTTAATGAACTTGTGATTGGATAGCTGTGTTCAACTATGCCACATATCACCTCTAAGTTTAAGGAATGAATTTTCAAATAATTGACCAAAATAGGTAAGAACATTTTTAAAGACAAAATTACTTATCATTCGCAACTGGGACTGAAAAAATGAAATCCAGGAAAACGTATGAGGGAGAAGGAGGGAATGATTTCTGGAACCAGTGTGACGGTATGCCCAGATGTGTTTACCTGGCTTATGAGCCCTAATAAGGGCAAACCCGGTCCTAGGTTGCTTGTGTTTCAGTTCAGGAAGGACCTAGCCTGGGAATTTAGGCTGGACTGTTCCCACAAGAGAAGGTCCAAACTTAGGTGACATGATCTGCAAAAAGGGAGCAATTGCCAGTAGGTGAGATTAATTCAAGCATTCCACCCGTTATTTTTGCCAAAAGATGGAGTTGGTGGCAATTGTGTACAAGTACATTATTAGCCTTACATATGAGATGGGGCTTTTAATTGCATTATACAACAGCCAAAAGTTCTTGTGCCCAAACCGGTTACAGTATCAAAAGTGCTGGTGTATTTCCTGGGCACAGCTTATGCTTCTAAGTATTTTCAGCCTACCACATGCCAGAAGAAACATGTTGGTAATTCAGTCTGTCAATGAATAGCAAAATAACTGTGCACAAACTCTGGTCAAGCCCTTGATGTCACCAAGTCTACCATTTTACCTTCAATTAAACTTTCTTTAAGGTTCAAAAATTCAATAGAGCTAGTCAACATAAACATTTAAATTTAGTACCAGGCAATGCAACTAATTTACAACTAATTTACTTTTTGTTGATAATGTTTTCCATTCCCTCCAGGCGGGGTGAAGGGGCCAAGTTTGAAATGATGAAGTGATACAATATCATGCAAGTATGAATAATTTGCATAATAAGGGCATGTGGTTATATCTGTAAATTCGAGCAGCTTTCGGTGCAATAGAATGGATCCCAAGAAATAATGAAAATTGGGTGTGCTGAAAACAGTATGGGACTATAGATAAGTCACTTTTAAAAGAGAACATTTGTTTCATGAGAGAGGAAGAGGCAATGGCATGTTGCATCCAAGACTTGGCTCTCATTATTGCTCTGCCTTTTGAGATGTGCAGGAAAGCAAAACATGCATGAGCGTCTCATGGATATTAACTCGCAGGTTCCAGATCTGGATATTAAGCAGGCGACCTCCTGCTGTGACATTTACAAAGCATTTTCTCTTTATTAAATAGGCCTTTACGTTGGCTGCTTTCAATAAAAAAGCAAATCAATCGTAGGGCCTCGGAAATGAAATGAGCCAACTAATTCAGATTTCTCTACAGGGGATTGCAGGCAAAAGTGAAACAGCAGTTCTCTGATGCAAGCTTAAATGGGTTTATATTGCTTGTGAGAGAGAGCCGGGGAGGATAACTTCCCATGCTTTTACAGCTTTTAATAAGCTTTCATCCTCAAAGAATTAGTCATTGTCGTCCATCCTGGGGGCGGAGCTAACGCTGGTACAGCAGGTGCAGTGGCACTGGGCCCACAGCTGTGAGGGGCCCACTGGACGCTAGCTGAGGCTGTGTTTTCATTCCCAACCAAGGGTGAGTGGTTCAATTTCCTGGGACTCTTGCGAGAGTACTGCTCCGCGGAGACTCAAGGTATCAGAGGGGAGGTGCGAGATCACAGACCACGTGTAATGATGGTCACAGCAGACACAAAAATGATCTACATGCACCTGTTAAGAGCCAGCAGATATTCATTTTGAATTCAACTGGCTAAAGTGAGCCAGAGCTAAAACATGTATTTGCAAATGCTTCCCACAGTAGAGTAACATCACAATAACAGTAATGAATTTAAAAATCAAGGGGTGGCGGAAACAGATACATCTGCAGTACCCTCTTAATGTAAAGACCCAAACACTTATCAACACAGGTGCCCAGCTTATAAAAGAGAGTGCTGACAGCAGGTGATAAGGAGCACCCGCAGTTCTAGCTACATCACTTCCGGCATCTCCGGCTACTGATGTCATCTTGAGATTGTCTTCCATCTCCCTATGGCAGCATCCAGCATGAGCTTGACTGCCAACCACCCGTATGCCACAGCATCATAAGGGGTCGCCAATGGCTGAGCCCCTTTGCTCTTCCTTGCAAGCCTTTTATTTGTTTCTGTAATAGATTGAAGATCGTTATTCACTTTACAGCTAAATATAGATCGCGCCACGCCACTGTTTGTGATGTCATCCGAGGGCAAAATTCATATAATGTCACTGTCCGAGGTATTATCAAGAGATCAATAAAGTATGACGTCAGTTCAGTTACAAATATGATTTAGATGAAATGCCGCCATTATTTCCAATTACAGTTTACTGATATTGCGCATTTAGGATTTTCCTCTGCAATATAGGGCTCATGCACCTTTTTTAATTTTCACTTCCCAAGATCATGCAGTTTAGCCATCTGCTTTAGAATTGGACTGTTGCTTAAGAACATAAATCATTGGAATTATTATTTTCGTGATCCAGCTGTGTGCAGACCTGATGCAGTGTAATTTGAAAGAGGCCATATAATGCAGCTTTGTGTAAATCTTCCGGCTAATTTGCTAATGCCTGTTATGGGAAAACACAAATAGATTTACAATGCGAACCTAATAGCACCACATGTGCATTTCCTTAGAGTAATTATTTTTCTATTAGGACTTTCATTTATATTTACGTTAATCGCGTGTTATTATCTTCCATATTTCAACCAGATATCAGTTTTCTATTTCCCAGATGCAACTAGTGCTAATATGTCCGCTTAGCTAACAGAGCACAATTAATAAATAAAGCTTACATTTTTCCTCTTTGCGTTTCGAAATACAATTCTCTTAAGTGTGGTTTGCTAGCACCACAGTGATGCAAGCCAAAAGGGTGTTTGCCACTCCGAGTGGATCTCCCTTGGGCCTCGGATCCATGTAGTCCCACAGGGAGAGAAAAATCTTTACTGCATGCACCATAACGTAGCATCTAAAAATAATTATGTAAAAGCATTTGCATGGGCATTTATTAGTACTTGTTGGACATGGCCATTTTTGCAGGGTTACCCCCAAACGTTTTGCCTTCCTCCTACTACTTGTTGCGATTAGTTTTTGTTGGTTTTAGGGCTCTGATCACGTTACCACTGCAGACAAGTCCAAAAGTGCAAATGCTCCCAGTGTAAAATGTATTGGTGAATGGTTTATCCATGATTGGCATATTTGATTTACTAGTAAGTCCCTAGTAAAGTGCACCAGGTGTGCCCAGCGCCTGAAAACCAAATGATACTAGTGGGCCTACAGCACTGATTGTGCCATCAACACGGGTAGCCCTGTAAAGATGAGTGCAGTTTTAAACTGCCATTTTGGTATGGCAAGTGCACACACTTCCCAAACCTTCCCATTTACTACATGCAAGTCACGCCTAAGGTAAGCCCAAGGCAGCCCCATGGGCAGGGTGCAGTGTATTTAGATGGTCGGATATGTACTGGTGTGTTTTTCATGTCCTAATAGTGAACTACTGGTTATTTAGTTTTTCACTATTGCAATGCCTATCTCTCCCATGGAATTACATGGGGATTGTCTTGGAATATCTTTGCAGTGTAATTTCTCTTTGGGAGCAGATGGAGATTTGGAGTTTTGGGTCTCTGAATGCACAATCTTAAAATATATCTTTTGGTGTGAAGTTGGTTTTCAAATTGCTTGTTTGAAAATGCCACTTTTAGAGAGTGGGCATTTTTTTTGCTTAACTATTCTGTGCCTCTGTCTGTCTGTAGAATACATGTCTGGGTTGGATAACAGTTGTGCTCTTGTGTATTCAATTTAGAAAGTGGCACAAAGTGATCGGAGGTGTGCCTTGCATATCCCGATTGCCCAATACCTAGGCTAGAGAGGTTGGAGGAGTTGTCACTGACACAGGAATAGGGCTGTGCCTTTTCTCACACAAAGCTGTCTAGACCTCCTGTAGTGTGTCTGGAGCCAGGTCAGGGAAAGGGAGGGTCGTGTGCACTAGAAAGACTTTCCCTTGAAGTTTCAAAGACAGAAACGGGTATAAGTATAGGATCTCTGGCACCACAAAATCAGAACACTTCTCGACTGAGGGCATTCTGCCAGGAAAAAGAGTTGGATGCTGTAGGAGGGACTGCCACTCTGCAAGTTGCTTTGTTCTGCTGGCCTCTTGCTTGCTGCTTCGGTCCTCGGAGTGAAAAGACTGGACTTAGCTTTCTGTATCCTGCTTCCAAGGTTCCCCAGGGTTTGTGCATGCTTGCCTCCTGTTAAGAAGTCTCAGGGCCATCAAAGACTTCACCTAATAGTGCCTGGGCTCTTTTGCTGAGAGTCCTGACTTACTAAGTGGAGCCAAATCCAGTTCCTGAGCCCTTGGAAGTGTAACCTGGTGAAGTTAAGGAGAAAATCTACACATCGACTCCCAGCACCAGTTTTCTCAATGCATGCCTGCAAAAGATCGACACATTGCTGCTGCCCACACCGAACTGTGGTTCCCGCTTGAAGCATCAACCACAGCTTCCACTGCAGGCACCAGCTTCCCCTTGCTACGCATCAGAAGACTCGCCGCAGCGTGAGTCCTGAGTGCCATGTCTCTGACGTCCTTGGCACCTGCTCAGACACAGCACCTCCTCACAGCTGAAGAATCAACGCAGCACCTGCCTCACAGCTGTGAAATTGATGCAGTGCCTGCATCGCCTCTGAATTTCCGATGTATAGTCCCTTGAGGCAGACTCTTAATCGACACCGCAGTAAGGAACTGAGGCCCTTTGTCTAGAAACCAACGCATTACCTCCCTGCCAGTAAGAAACTAACACATCACCTCTCTTGCCCAGCAGTAAGCAACTGATCCATCACCTCCCCTGCCAGTAAGGAACCGGCACATCGCTTTGCTTTTCCGGTGCCTCGCCTCCCCTGTGCCTTACACCACCTTTGACTTCTGATGCATCTAAGCTGCTCTGTGCTTAAATGAAGGCATCTATTGATTTCTATGGGCTAAACTTGCTTGACCTTTTAAAAGTGATATTTTGACTAGTGTATGTTGGATTTTTGTCGCTTTGGTCTTGTTTTATTCAGATAAATACTGGATATTTTTTTTACAGTGTTTTCACTTTATTACTGTGTGTGCTGGTACAAATGCTTTATACATTGCCAATGAGATAAGCCTGACTGCTCGTGCCAAGCTACCAAGAGTTTTGCAAGGGTTTATCTTAGTGTGTGACTCCTTTATCCTGACTAGATTGAGGGTCCCTACTTGGACAGGGTGCAAACCATTGCCAACTAGAAATATATACTAGCATTTTAATAAGTGACTAAAAAACCTTGTTATTTATTCTCTGCCAGTTTGTGGAACTCGACTTCAATCCCTACATTCATTTACACTATCAGGAAAAAGCATCGCCATTGCGTTGTTTCAGATCCAAATCAATGGGCAAAATCACTCACTACTCTATGAAATTTCACAAGATAGAGTGTCCTCTTTGTCTAGCAGGTAGAACTTGGAGATATCATACAGCGATTTACACAAAAAATGTGAAAACAGTGTTATCAAGCTGGCTATGAGAAGGGGCAAGAAAAATATGCATGCAATGAAAACACAACACATGAAAATCGCTCAGACCTATACAGAGATTATTGGTGATAAATCACTGGTCATAATCCGTGGCAGAAATGGTGACACTCTAAACAGAGAAGCAACATCCTCTGCTTTACCTGATACATTTTGAGAGTGAGATACCAAGAGGTCTTGAATCTTCATTGAAGTACATTATGACTACAGCGACAAAAGGAATACCAAAAATTGAGAATGCTTTCTGGCAATGAAAAATATGTT
Organism: Triturus cristatus; assembly: GCF_964204655.1. Classification (NCBI taxonomy): domain Eukaryota; kingdom Metazoa; phylum Chordata; class Amphibia; order Caudata; family Salamandridae; genus Triturus; species Triturus cristatus. The sequence goes on along the minus strand of NC_140585.1, from coordinate 393,109,636 downwards.
GGTGAGCAATATTAACAAAACATTATCTTATCTTTTTCACAGTCAGTGTTTTACTATATATTCATACTGAATCTATACTATTGCATTGTGGAGAACCATGCTGTAGTGTAAATCTAACAAAATCTTGTTTATGGCATAGGAAGTACTGACCGCAGCTTCAAGGTAGGTCTAGGGCCCTACAGTCTTCCAAACAGATGTTCTTTTTCCTCTAGCTTGATTTGAAGATTGTATACAGAATCTCAAAAAAGGCAAGTCACTAAAAGGAACTAGGAAGGCACTGGGGAATGCAACATCATAGAATAAGTAAGAGCCTATAAATCACTGCTCCATATCAAAGCAAAGTACTACAAACGAATCCCAGAAAACAATCGCGCTGAATCAACAAGGAATGCTATCAGCAAATGTATTCTTCTAAAATACCTTGCTAGGATAATAAGATATTCCGGTAAGACCAACTCATATTTGAGAAAACATTCATCAATGCAGAAGTTGATCTTCCAATCAAGTTTTTGCAGATATCAAATTATTTGCCACTGTTGTGCTTGGAAAGTTATTCAATCGGTAGTGTTCTGATGGCATTCAGGAGCTTTTTCAGTTGTAGTGATTCTAACAAGAAGCTATTTTTTTCTCCACTCCTCTGACCCATTTGCAGCTAGCATGGTATCGAGATCGTTCCATGGGTTGACACCTGGAAGTGAACGATTTCTGAACAAAGCACCTAGGAGCATATTTTGTGATCAAAGCATAAGATACAAACATTTCTGGAACTGGATTTTTGTTGCTCACCCAAAAAAACCAAAAAACTTTTGGTGGTCTGTGCTTAGTGATCCAGCAATACATCAGTGGTTCATTACACAGCACATTGCATTATTCTCATTGTTCCGAAAGTGATGTAATTGAAAATGCACCAAAACACATTGTGCTCTCAGTCATGTGAGGAATTTTCATAGGCAACTGATTGTTGGCTAATGCCAGCAAAGCTGGTCTCATATTCCACATGTGCCAACTTTAGCATTCTTAAAGAGTGCACTTTACAGAACCATCTAACCTTTATAATTACAGAACATGCTTCAAAAATATCTAATGTGCCCTGATTTCTACAATAATGAAGTTGGAGCTAATTTAATAGAAATCATTCAGATGTGCAAATTATTTGGTTTTTTAAAATCTCTTTCCGTTTACATTGACTGTTCTGTTTAATAAACTCCATCACTATAGATGTGACTAAGTTTAATGTGGTTCTTTAAAAATGTACCTCTCCTTTAAGCTTTTTTAATATTCTAAAAAAATGTTTGTTCAGAGCAAATCTTTCCTTTTTAGGAATTTTACTATCAAACACAGTTAAAATTAGTACACTATGGTGCTCATTCCGAGTTGGCCTGATTGAGGTACTGCACACAGAGGGGTCGGAATATTCACTTCTCCAATTCTGGGCAATATTCCTGCTCCTAAATTTAGCAAATATGATTTTGTGTTCCTGGAAAGAGGAATAGCTATGCAGTCCATTGAGTCTCTTTCTTCTGGGCTTAGGGCCACACGCAGGTGGCTGCAGTCTGTTTGGCTTCTTGGGGCTTCTACTCTGTAGTATTCATTTTTCAAATAGTTTTGTCTCTGCTCTCTCCTCAGTACACAAACAAGCATTGACAAAGCAAAGCCACATGATACAAACACCAAACTTATTGAGTTTTCCAATGCTTGACTCAAACAACTTCCTGTCTACTCAGAGAAACTTACATTAAAGCTTTCTTCTTCGGGTTTCTTTCTCTATTGTTAGCAATCACTCATCCAAACCTTTTCTGACATACAATGACTGTATATTAATATTTCAGTCCATTATCACTATTTGAGACATTTCTTGGTTAAGATGTTATTCTCCTTCACCCTCCCACTGCAAAATCTTCCCGAAAGACCATATTTGCACTTCCTTTGCCCATAATAGGAGGCAACTCAAATGCATGACACCTTGTCTAAGTGCACCACCTAGTTTTGCCTCCACCCAGTATCTCCACGTGCCAGTCAGCTATCTGTATCAATACTCCTAGCTTTCGCACGTGTTGCTAACTCTACTCCTCCCTACATGCACCATTACCTAGAAAATCCCTTCACTGGTGTGGCAATCTTATCAAATCAGTGGTCTAAAGTTTTTTGTTGTTGGTGATTTTGCAAGTTGAACTGGTCGGTCCTAAACAGAAAATACAAATGCAGTCATTGTTCAATTATGAACTCATCTAGAGTTCACAGGTAGGATTCAGAGCAAGAATGCACCAATGGGAGACTTCTATGTGCCTTTTGGACCAACCAAACACTGTGTGTTGGTATGGACGCATGAAATGCTCAAAAACCTGCAGGTGCAAAGAACTAATGTTGAAAAGCGATTAAAGAGGTTTACATACGCAGTGGTATCAGTTGGTGTTCCTTGAATGGCCCTAAAGCTGAACAAGGCATCCCTGCTTAGGGTGCTGTGAGACCACTTCCTCTATTACAGATACAAATATGTTCATCCAGACACCACTGCAATTGCCTAAATGTTTACTTAAAACCGAAAATGTAAGACCAAATCTCCAAGATCACTTTTCCATATTGTTAGAATAACAAAGTAAAACACGTTATTGTTAATTCAGCAGTATGCAAATCAGGCAGCTCACAGCACTCTGGGGCCTACTCCATACAAAACATGGCAATGAGATCCAGCAGAGATTATAGCTGCAATCAAAACGTCGTAAACTGTTTTTAAATTAAAAAGTAGTCTCTTACATCGGAACACAGGGTTAGTTACACAGACAATAAACCGCCCTGCAGCTCATCGGAGTTAATGGTGCACCTGTGGATTCTAACAGTTCTGACATTTCTGCATGGTAAACGGTGTAGCAAGTGCTTGGTATTTTAACAAACATGAGGTGTAAAAAGTGCAGTGCATATTTGCACGTGTAAAGAAGGGGTCAAGCACGTTTGACCTCAGTTTATGAACTTGGACTTCACAGAGTGTAAACTTTATTCCTCATGAGTTGTATTACTTGGAGCATTGGTTCCTGATCCTTTTGACTTTTGTGGACTTCCATTGAATCACTACTGGAAGCTGGGGACCACGACCTAACCAATTTCTACGATTTGAACCTTAAACAATACACAAAAATACAGAAAGAAGTATAGATCAAATCCACAAATTATGAAATATTTTATTTAGTTCACAAAAAATATACACAAATAGTAATTTGTAACATCCCTGCCCACAGGGCATATTATTTAAGAAATTACATGTTCCGTATGACTAGGCCAAAGCATCAGTGCTAGTGGTCAGGCTGTAACAGGTAGATATTAAGTAAAAGTATTGATTATATACTTAAATCTATAACTTTTGACCTATACTGGCAACAGATTCTATTCAAAGTCTTCTTTTTATATTTAAAAATCCATTCTAATGGTAAAGTCAAATTTCTATTAAATATATTGGAAATGTAACATTTAATAAGTTACCTTTACTCTTCTTGAAGCTGCCGAAGGCTAATTTGCATCAGCTCTCCAGCAACTACCCAGTCTGAATTAAGTGTGAAAGAGGTGTGAAAACTGCACCTAGAGCAAGGGCAATGGCCTGGTCATTACTCTGGCCATACCTCTGGGTGGGCACACATGCTCTGCACAAGGGGAGAAGGGCTTTCTTCGGTTTCATTTTGTACTTTTACCCCATTGGCTAGGGATGTCCGAAGTCACCGCTACCCATTAGCTGATGCCTTGTGTTAGACCTGGCATTTTTGGCATGGTTTCCCCAGACTTTTTGCCTCTACCTCCTGTATTTTTGACGCTGTGCTGGATTTCGTTTTTGCTGGTTTAGATGCTTTGGGCACTTTGCAACTGCTGATCGGTGTCAAAGTGCAAGTGCTCCCTAGGTAAATTGTTATATTGATTGGTTATCCATGATTGGTATATTTGTTTCACCAGTTAGCCCCTAGTAAAGTGCACTGAATGTGCCAGGGCTGGTGATTCAAATGCTACTAGTGGGCCTGCAGCACTGATTGTGCCACCCACAGGAGTAGCCCTAAAATGGTGTCCCAGGCCTGCCACCGCAGTGCCTGGGTGCAGTTGCTAACTGCCATGCTGACCTGACCAGTGTCCACACTGGCCAGGCCTAACCCTTCCCTTTCTGTACACATTGGACACCCCTATGGAAGGCCCTAGGTACCCCTCTGGGCAGGGTGCAGTGTATGTGAAAGGTAGAGCATGTACTGGTGTAGGTGACATGCTCTGGTAGTGAATTACAGCCATTTTCGTTTTTCACTATTGAAAGGCTATCTTGCCAATAGGCTATAATGGGGAATGCTGAGTATAATGTTTACCTGCATATCTTCCCATAGGAGCAAGATAGAAAATTAAAGTTTAGTATGCCTGTACTCAGAATGATAAAATATATCTTTTAGTGAGGTTGGTTTTAACATTCTGTGTTTGAAAATACCACTTTTAGAAAGTAGGTATTTTCTTGTCTAACCATTCAAACCTGCCTCTGCTAGGTTGTGTATTTCTTGTCTGGAGTTTGAGTGACGAGCTGGGGAATTCCCAGAGACAGGGTGAGTCAGCACAAGGCTGAATAGAGAGATCTCCATGTAGATGGGTGGGAGGAGTTGCACCTGGGACATAAATAGGACAGTGCCTGCCCCCCACAGTGCTGGCTCCACCCCCTGTGGTACATCTGATGTCTATGCCCTGCACTGTGAAAGGAGAGAAGGAATCATGTCAACAAAGTGCTCCAGGGCTGTGCTTTCCCTCCACAATGCTGGCTCCACCTCCTGTGGGGCGTCTGATGTTTCTGCCCTGCACTGTGAAAGGAAAGAAGGAGTCGTGTAAATAGAGTGCTCCTGAACTGGTTTGGACTGGGCAACGGCCCTCTGCCCTCAGAGGACAAAGGATTTGGGGATATAAATATTGGGACCCTGATCCCAAGAAATTAGATCATCCTGGAATCAAGAAGGAACCTCTGCCAAGGAGAAAGCTTGAAGACTAAAGAGGAAGGACTGACCTGCTGTAAGGCTGACCTGCAGTTGCTTTGCTGCCAAGGATAGGGGAAGGACTTTGCTGTGTGCTGTGTCCCCTGGCTTGAAGGAATCTCCAAGGGCCTGAGTAGAGCTGGCCTCCTGTTAAGAAGTCCCAGGAAATAAAGGACTTCACCCCCAGCTTCCCCCTGAACTCTGCTGTGTGAGTTCTGCCCTTCCTAGAGTGCTTGATCCAATTGTGGGGCCTCTGGAAGTTGTGCCTGCTGTTGGGAAGCTGCACAAGAGAAAAGAAGTAAAATGTCTGCAACTTTTTCACGCACCGCCGGCTTAGCGAGAATATTTCCGTCGCCGCGAAAATCGTCGCAGCGCCTATCGCCGCTGCAATGTCAACGCCGCGTTCGTCTTCGGAGCGCATCGCCCCCGGAGCGGGAAGATTCCCGTTGCTGCGAGTATCGTTGCAGAGCCTGCCGCCGCTGAGTGAGATCGTCGCACCGCTCGTTAGCGCGCCGCATTTCGTAGCTGCGAACATCGTCACAGAGCCATCGAAGATCGTCGCATCGTGCCTCTGCGAGTAATTTTCTACCGGAAAAGCTACACCTTGGAATCCATACAAGCATCGCCTCACTCTCCATACAGACCGGATTCTTCGTACGCGCCCGCTGTGTGCAGCTGGGTTGTCGCATCGCCTCCTCAGGGTCTCAGGACTGACGCTGTTGCTTGTTTTTCGACGCCTGAGCGCCGCTAGGAACTTTTATCGCATCACCAGGTACTGTTGGCTAAAATCAACGCTAATGTGTATTATTTTGTCTCTAAGCTAAGAACTCTTTTGAAATCCTATTCTTGAACTGGGTATGTTGGATTTTTGTCGTTTTGGTCTTGTGTAGTTTATATAAAAGTACTATATTTATCTACAAGGAGTCAATTTGTGGTGTTTTCACTGTGTTACTGTGAGTGGTGGTACAAATACTTTACACATTGCCTTTGACAAGCCTGTCTGCTCGAGCCAAGCTACCAAGTGGGTGAGCAGGGTTTATCTAAAGAGTGTATCCCCCTTACCCTGACTAGAAGCAAGGGTCCCTATTTGGACAGTGGTACCTACCCCTGCCAACTAGAGACCCTCAGATCTAACACCTCGCATAAATGTGGCAGCCCAAGGCAGCACCTCAGAACACTTTCTGTGACCTGAGAGGAGTTTGAAGGACTGGATTTGCTCCTTCTTGTACCAAGGTAAAATAAGTAGACTCTAAGGGTCAGTTGGCTGACCTACTGTGTGACTACAGGACACAACAAGCTACAAGAGGCCTTTTACTGCAAATGCCAAGTTAACTGGACCTGACACTTTGATGCCAGTCTCTAAGTGCCCTCTCTGAGGTCCTGAGGGGCCTTAGAAGTATATAGCTTGAGTTGTTTGGGCACAAGAAGAAAGTTTTAGAAACTTGCAAAAACTTTTCCTCCAAAGCTCCAGATCTTCAAGGGGACCTGTGGGAAAGGTATCAGATTAACAGTTCCATGATGTTGGATTGAATTTAAGCTTCATCCTGGTCAAAGCACCCAGTACTTCCCAAAAAATGTCTAAGTCTAATTCTGCGTCAGGACTTGGAAAATTTTCAACAACTACTAGCCAAAGTTGAAAAGCTCCAGTGGAACCAACTTTTGACCTTCAGCTCCCAGGTGGCTGTTTCAATGTCAGTAGTGGCTCACTCAGGGAGGACTTTTCTTTTCAATAAAAGATCTAAGGGCTACACGTATCAAAATTGTAAAATGCAAATACCTAATTGCGAATTTCTGAGAATTGCAATTAGGAAACTGCAATTTACAATGTATGAAACTCAGAGAGTTTCATATAGCGGTTCCAAGGGGGTCGCAAATCGCTCTACGTCATTAATATTAATGAGGTAGAATGCAACTTACGACCCCATAGGAATCGTTAAAATCGGAGGGATGGTGGCCAGCTGGGTTCAGCAGACCACCATGTCCATGATTACTTTTAAATAAAGTAATCTTTTGTTTTTCAAATGCAGCCCTTTCCTTAAAGGAAAACGGGATGCGTTTCAAAAAAAAAAATGAAAAGAGTCTTTTCATTTTTTAAGAGTAGGCAGTTGTCCGTGGGACTACTGCCTGCTCTTGAAAAATGCTGTAACAAACATTCACAAAGGGTTACCACCTACTTGAAGTAGGCGTTAAAATGTGAATGATTTGTGGCCACATTTCGGTCACAAAACATTCCTACATACTGTTGCAATTCGGTATTAGGAAGGGACGCCCTAAACATGCCCCTTACTAATAGCGAATTGCAAACCCATTTTGCGATTCGGTAACAGGTTACCGAGTCGCAAAATGGCTTCTGATGCATGCAAAAAGCCTTTTTAGCGTTCTCAAATAGGCCTATTCTGCGAATTGGCCTGTTTGGAACGCTAAATAGCTTGATACATGTAGCCCTAAGCCCCTTCTATGTCTGGTCTTACAGAATTTTAAAAACTTTTTGACTTACAGACTTTAACTGGGACCAATCTACTTGTTGTATCTGACCAATACTCCATTGCAATCAATCTCTATTTGCGTCTAGGTCCCGGTCTGATGCTTTTGTAGACTATCACTGGTGCTTTGTGCATTTTGGAGCTATTTCTACTTCAATCTATAAAAATTCATATCTGCTGTTCTCCTTATTTGATTTTTGTCAATTCAGTTTTATTTTACTCATATAATTGTTCTCTTTATTTTAATATTGATTGTGGAATTTTATTGTGCTTTGTGTGACTTTTTTATTGTGAATGCACTGCTTAAATACTTTACACAATGCCTTTAATTTAAGCTAGGCTGCTTTGTGTCACATTACCAGTGATAAGGCACAGGTTTATTTTATTTAGTTTGTGTGACATCCAGCAGGTTGTGGTCCTATCCTTTGAGGTGGACACTTGTCCATCCTAAATAATAATAGACTTTCCAGCAGAATGCGCTCAGCATCTATTTGTGCTAGGAGTATAAAATATTTGCATGCCTGTGTTCTTAGCAAAGAGTACTGAGGGATGGTTCTGTGACGTTCCTGAGCTGATATCCGGTGCTGTCCTTAACCTCTTTCTCTGGTGTTACTACCTTCTCCCATTTTTGCACTGGGTATTGCTTTGCTATTTAGTTTGATACAGGTGGACGAGTGTTTCTCTTTGTGGGCCCCTTTTGATTTAATTACACTTTCTCGCAAAACCTGACACCATTTTGAAGGGTCTCTTCTAGCTATGCTCATCACCTCACACCATCGTCAAAACCTGCTGCATCCTATACACACCCATAAGGACCAGCAACCTGTCTTATCTGCCTGACAAGCTCACCAGTTGCACTTGGCACACCATCAGCAAGTGCTCCATCAGACTGGAGAATTGGAAGTCCAAACATAAAAAGACAATGCGACAAAACTTCTACATATATACCCCCAGTCAACGACATCCCAATATCCATATAGACTACCCCAAACCTGCTCCGATTAAGGAAAGAATGGGAAAAGAGAAACCCACATCACGATGCAGCAACAAGAAATGAGCTACCCCCTCTAATCACAGGTTGACTAGATCTATACCTTTGAACTGTACTGCACTCTGCTGGCCTTCAGTTAGATTTATACTGTACAAATACCATATAAATACAAATATACAGACACAGGAGCATTTGGGAGAGTAGGGTGCCCATCTTTTAGCTATGCAGGCTGAAGAGGGGTGAAACCCCGAAACTGGTCCTAGGATGCTTGTTTCCAGTCCAGGGAGGACCTGGCGTGGCAGTTTGGGCTGGACTGTTCCCATGAGGCACAGGGTCAAGACTGATTTGCATATGGCTGGGTTCAAACTGGAATGGCCCTGGTGAGCAAAAAAACGATGGATTTAGGCCCAGATCTCTGCACTGGGGTGAATGTATGACATTGTTCTGCATTCTGTCCATCAACTTTTAATTTTGCATCTTTTAGGTGCGGGCATGCCTCAAGGAGCAACGAATGTGACATTTGATGTAACACTTAATTTATGTAACATTCTGCTGATGCAACAGCAATCAATGCCTATATAAGATGTTTATCCACTACCCTGCTATATATGTTTCTAGATTGCAATACAATACCCTAGCTAGCCAATCATTTCACAAATGTGGACTTTATTTAATGTGATCTATTTAAACAAGAATTATATTCGGGTTAAAAGTGTTTTAGTCGTAAAACACCACACAAACTGTTTAGTGGGGGGGCTTCCCATGAACAGCTCATCCACTGAAACAAACTTGCATGGTGCATCCTGCACAGAGACTGAAACCGACTACTTTTAAGAAGGGGAGAGAATATTGGTACTCAGAATCTGAAGGAATTTACTAACAGGCTATTGGTGTTAACAGGGCCGGACAGACTATTCTGCAAATCTTTCCTTTTACCGCTGGGCCACAGGCTAGGAGACTTCTTTCCGAGCTAAAGGTGCTGCCATTATACGCACACACTAATTGGCTCATAATTGTGCTGACTGTAATATGATGTCTTGACACTCGCAATCAGACAAGCTAGTCTGCACTCAGAAGTGATGTGTATACAATTGAACAACGAAAATGAAAATACCATAATGTACTTGGTAAAAAATGGCACTCATTTTCTGGTACTCAATAAAGTTTGTTTAAAAAGAAAAAAAGGTGCTGCCATGAACAGACCATGGAAGTCCAACGACGTCATTTTTTTCTGCATACTTCACTGTGGGGCTGGTGAAAACGTTTTTGCCAGGGCTGATTTTGATTTTCAAACCGGCCCATCGTGAATGTTGGGTGTAGCTGGTCACCCAGCACACCCAACATTCAATGGAGTAAGTGGAAATGATACACATTGGTAATCAATGTTTCCCTTCCAGAGAACTCATGGAGTGCACTTCAGAGTCAAACCACTCGAGTCCACCTTAAGGGCCTTATCGGTGAATCATGATGAGTGACTGTTTAGTCCGCAGAGCATCTCTGGAGCTCGGATTCCCGCTGATGGTCAGAGCTGCTGCCAGCAAATTATGATCCTTGGGATGCTTATAGATAGCTTAATGGTAGGACAAGCATTTTAAAAATACATAAAGTCACTCACACACATATTTCATACACTGAATAAGGTGATTGAATTAATTTTGCATACAATTTGAACTGCGGCAGAGCACCAAACACTATAATACTTCAGGAGCATTATAAGACTTTGTTAAATGAACCAGTTAGTTATCAACAATGCTCGCCAATGAGTCACACAAATCCAATTTTTCAGAGGAACGGCACAATTTCTGACACATGATCATAGGTTAGAGATCATATTCGAAACTATGCATGCACAGATCAGCTCAGTACTGAGAAGTGAATGAAATAAAAACAAAAAAGTTAAGGAACCTGTTCCCAAACTGATTGGCCAACATGGAGTCGCTTTAATCATGTAAAATTCCATGTGCAAAACTGTTTCCGCTGGATTACTTTCCAACAAATCGAACAGGTTTAAATAAAGTTGGCATATATATTAAAGTGTTTCACTAAAGAGGTGGGGCTTGTGGTTTGAGCCCATGATGCCCTAACCTAGGAAACATCATATAGAAGGAACAGATGCTGAGATTTGCTGATGTAAGTGATGGTGCCTATATTTTCAAGATTCAAGATCTCTTCACATTTTTTTAACAATAAAATAGATGTTTTAATGGATAGTCTTTAATATTCACTGAGGTCAAAAGAGATATTAAAGCATGAAGTCCTCATTTGTAACGCCCCTCCTGTACTCCAGTAATAGTTCTTGGAGGGCTGAAGTGTCTTGAGGTCATAAGTGAATTTTTTCTCATTTTGTGAATTTTAAGTGGTCTGAGCAGAGCCACTCAGACCTAATATCACATCAAGCTACTGTCTGTGATCGCCGCCATGCCCTAGCGTTTCCAAAAAGGCTTGTCACTCCTAATGCACAGTGTAACAAAGCAAGTGTACGGTGGCACATAGTTCTGCTTCTGACATCAATCAAAGCCCAAGCGTGGTTTGAGTTCACACTCTCGCAGTGGGGGTGAAGCCTACAGAACTTCAGAGGTGACAGTGAGAAAGTCCAGGTGACCGCTGGATCTGAAGACATACAATCCTGTGTCCCATGCACCAAAATTCACTTTTTGATCTCTTGTTTCAGAATTAATCGAGGCTGTGAGTCAACATGCTCAATTCTGAAGCAGCGGGCAGAGAGGCATGAAAATGAACCCTGCAGTGCTGAGGCATTTAGAAGCATTTCAGCTGAGAGTCAGCAATATCGTTACATTAGCCGTGAAGAGTGGGCTGAGGCACCTCTGGTTTGAGATATTAGAGACCTGTAGACTGAGCTCCACTGGGGTCTTCTGAACTTAAGTTTGCCAATATATAGTTTTGACTTCCAATGTTTTATGTTACAGGGATAGCTATCACTTCTGAAATAGACTGTCCTTTTCCTCATATCATTTCCCCTCCAATTACTTGCCTTTGTCTTTGAGGAATTCAGATTATTAGGTTATTCAGGATACTATGGGACTGCAAATGCTTTCCTCAGGCAATAGCCGTGGATGCCAGTGACTCAGTTAATGACCAGATCACTCGAGTTAGAGATTTTATCTGGATTACAACTAACAAGTAGTCTGACCAAGGGGAGATTTAATAAACTATGTCTTATCACACTTCATTAGAGGATGGTGAGGTTGTACCTCAGAACCCATCAGATATAGCATTATTATTGATCAAAAGATAGGAAGCATGTTGAATAGGGTGGCATCCGTGTTATAATGCCAAGGGAGTGAAACACTACGAAGACATGCAAAAAGGAATATCATCACTGGATAGATGTTAGATCCATGAAACTGCTCCCTAAGTAGGCACTGGGAACAGACACTAAACTGAAAACAAAAATGGACTTGGTTGACCTCTGCGGCATCTCAGAATGGTGGATGAGACCGGCTGAGAGGATGCCCTTGTGTTTCATCTGATGGTGGTGGGTGAGAGGGATGACTTGAACCATTCTAGAACAGAATTATCCTGTTATTATTCTATGTAGTACTGTAGATACATAAATACTCAAAGTCACACTTAAAGAGAGGCATGGGGCCAATAGACTGGGGGGGGGGGGTGAGGGAGCAGAGAGAGAGGAGCAGATAAAATAGTCCCTCCTCTACACATGAGTGACAGTAGTGGAAGGATACATGAACCAAAGTCCTATGAGACCAGGATCATCCTGGCCGGCCAAACACCAGAATAGGAAGGAGAACAATTAAACCAGGAGCAGGGAAGTGAGACAGACAACAGAATCATGTAAACAACAGCAAGGACTGGGCCAAGGTATTGGAAACAATAGACCAGGCAGACAGACAGATAAAGGGGTCTGCAGCTGAAACCTAAAAAAAGGTGCCCGACTTTTCTCCATACAGCTTTTTGAATTGCAAAGGATTACTTTATAATTGCTCGGAGCCTTTAGGGAAAGTATTGTAGGTACAAGACGTGCAGCGCATGAGTGGTTTGTGAAGGCTGGTAAAAGGACTCTGGTGAATGTTGCAGTGACGTTCAGAGACTATGCATGATTAGGTTTGAGAAGCAAAGATCAGAGGCTTGATGACCTTCTTCTGGGACATCACATTGTACACGGATGTCTTACCCTCACCGCAGCACAACACCGTAATTGGTCCTGTTAACATCTTCCCCTGCTAGCCTGATCGAAAGGGTAATGTTCTCGAAATTTGAAGTGTAAATTCAATGCAAGGCAAGAGCGCTTTCTTCATAGGAAAGTTAGTTTCAAAGACAGTACTGTATTTTTAGCAGGAATACTCGCCCATCCAGATCAGTTCAACTCCCACCGCCCCCACAGCATCCTCCATCTCACTCTGCACAGGATGGCGAGAGATGTAGCTGTGGTATGAACACAGATTTGTCTTGTTGCTGGCCTCGGTTGGTGGTGGTGTGGGAAAAGATTGCAGGGAGGAAAGAAGATGAGTATCGAAAAGGAATACTAAATGGCTCTGCCCTATTTTGTGTTATGCGGCTCATTTTTTTTTATTATAATGACTACAATATGCAAAACACATTCAGGATGAGCTAAATGTAGCATTTGCATGTATATTTATGGAAGATGATTTGATACGATGCTCTCTTTTTGCCGACACTTGAATCGACTGCTGCCAACATGCAAGACCGGCCAGTCACAGAAATGTTTTTGCACAGGTCGGGATATAGTAAATGTTTGCACTGTTCACTAGGTGGAAATACCAGAGCAAAGTGAATTTCGAAGTGAAAAATTCGTGCAATCCTGTCCTTCTAGTTTATTCAAATTATCATTTAGTAAGTACATTTAAAAAAAAAAAAGCATATCACGCCATTTTATGCCCAGTCCAAAATAACCGGCATGTGGAGGAAAAGAAAACAAAGTGACTCTATAAGCTGGCTGTTGGCACATTTGTCGGCCTAGGTTTAGCCAAGATCTTTTGGTTTTACTAAAATGATATACTGAATGTACTTACCTGTAGAGGCTTTCCACCAGCCCTGTTCACCTAATCAGATCCACCCCCAAGAAGATTAGAACCATCAACTACCATTGAGAACGCAGAAGAAAAATAAAGACTTGGGTTTTCCCAAACACAGGACCTGACTGATGCTCAGACCATCATGCACAACTGGTCTGCGTATGCTAACTGCGTTCCTATCCTTACATTTCGGTAGTTACAACCACAGGCATAAGATAAAGGAATGCAGCTGCACCAAGTGTGGAGCAGCCCTCCCATATGACACCAATCTGAACTCAAATTATTTTCACCGCAACTAACACATTTCTCGCATCAATGCACTAGTAAAGTAGCCTGTACTCAACTGACAACCTGAAAATCACTGGAGCGCAGACAAGAGGAAATAAACCATTACAGAAATGCTACAATACAATACAAAACCACACACAACCTATTATATGAACACAACCATCACTATACCCCTGAAAAGACTGCTGGAGAACCACGTTTTAGGCCGTGTTACCCACAAACATATTGCCATTCACTTTCCATGAAATGATCTCACTCCCACCATCATACACTCAGGCACAGGGTCCACATTTTAGTCTGACAACTTAGTTACACCAACATACATCGTCAAAACTCTTATTATTTTCAGAAACACATCTCATTTTAAACTTTCTCAAAGACTAACAGTGGTGAGAGTTGAGGTTCATTCACTTAATACAGCTGGGTAACTGCAGTACCATTTCCTCAATTCTTAGGTTGTTCTAGGGTTTTTTTATTTAAAAAAAGTTTCAGTTTTATTTTTCCATAAAATACAGCATGTAATAGCAGATACAGAGAGGTTACAATGCAATTGAAGACGGTCAGATTAGAACAACATTTTGCATTTGAGTCTATGAGTAGAAACAGATCTTGAAATAAATCCGGAAAGCAGTAGAATGACATTCTTTGTATGCACACAAGAATACACATGTGCATAAGGAAGACGGGCGAGAGGGGGGAGAAATTAAACAGAAAAAGAGGAGGCGGGACAGTATAGCAAGATGAATGCTAAATGCTTCCGTTATATGAGAGAGTACTCTTGTTGCGGTTCAGGGCGGGTTAATCGGGTTAATCGTTTGTAGGCATAAGTCCAGTTTGGACCATTAAAGGCAAGAGGACTTTTTGCTAAAAGTTGTCAGCACTGGTGAAATAAACTGAGGACCACCAACTATGTTATGAGATGTTGTTAAGATTTTTCCAATTAGCAAGGATCGTTTTAATGCCAAGTGCAAGCAAAATATCACGAGGAAACAGTCCCAAGAGGGTAGTGAGCTTATTGTGACCGAGTCTGATGGTGCATGAATACCTAAAGAGACTATGGTATGTGATACAGGAAATTTGAATGTTGAATATGTTTGACAGTGTAGCTTGAATAGATAGCCAGAAGGGATTAATGTGTTTGCAGTAAAACAGCAAATGTTCTAGGTCACCTGTGGGGTGTTGGCAGTGCCAACAATAAGCTGAAGAGACACAGCACAGCTGTCCAGAAGTCCAGAATGTTGTCCATAGTTTGCATTGTAAGATGAAAGGCGAAACGTTATGTAGTAGCATAGATTTCCAGATGTTAGGCCATTGTGATGGTAAGATGGGGTCAATGTTGTATTGAATGCATGACATTTCCCACATTTTTTTAATCTCGTCTGTTAATGTTGATGATGTTTTTTCAAGAAGTCTATAAATTATGGAGAATTTATGTTTTTTGGATATTAGGTTTTGAAGAAAATTGAGGCAGTCTGCTGTGTGTGGTTTTTTAAGACCTCTAAGAGCAACTTTAAGGGACAGAAAGTTGTAAAAATCAATTGGCTGGAGATCAAATTTAGGTGTGTAAAAAGTTAATGGATTTTCAGGGTGGATAATGTCTTTAACATATAATATGCTGAGTGAGGTCCATCTTTCCCTGGGGGTTACGATCCAGTTTTATGGCTGGGTCAAACCATAGGGAGGTGAGCTCTGAGCCTCTGATTCTGTGAGGAAAGCATCTATCTAATCTTTTGACAGCGGAGGTGGAGTCTTTAATAAATTGGTAAGAATGATGTACCATACTCTGTTTTGTTGTTAGGATGTTTATAAGTGAGAGAGGGAAGGTTAGTTCCAACTCTATGCTCACCCAAGTTGGGGCGATGAGGCACAGACAGGTACAACCACCAAATGGTTGATCTGACTTAGAAGTCGGTTTGATAAAACATGGAATTAGGGAGGTTGATAAAACCCTGTTGCTTGTTTGACTGCAATTTACTAATGGAAATTCTAGCCTTTTTTCCTTTCCAAATAAAAGCGGATATTAGAGCGTTAAGAGATGTAAAGAAGGAGTTGGAGAATTTCAAAGGCAGCATGTTGAGATAGAAGTTGATTTGAGAGGCAACCAACATTTTAACTGTTTCTGCCCTGCCATGTGATGAACTTCAGAGACCACTCCTCGGTAATCCTTTTGATTTTTGTGAGTAGGGAGGTTTCTATATAAAGTTAAGTTTCTGAAATACAGTTTGTAAACTCTATCCCCAAGTATTTTAGTTGTGGTAGGTTGCCATTTCAGTTTTGAATCAAAGGCCATAAATGACTTTGGTGTAGTCCGTGATCACATTAAGAACTTTAGGGATGGCGCTTTCTGCATCAGTAGAGAGAATTAGGACACCATCTGCATATGCTGCCAATTTCTGAGATCCGCTTCTGAAAGGAATACCTTTAATTTTTGTATTAGTTCAAATAGAGTGTAGCAGGGGTTTGACTGATAGGAGGAACAATAGAGGACACAAGGGGCAACCCTGTCTTGTACCTTGAGCTAAATGAAAAGCTTCAGAAATGTGACGATTAAGCTTAATGTGGGCTATTGGATTACAGTAGATTGCCATGGTCAAACGAATAAATCTTAAACCTAAATTAAATTATTCAAAAGTGGCTTGTTGGAAGGGCCGGGATACCTTACTGAATGCTTTTTTTGCATCCAGAGCCCTAGCCGGAAAAGAAAGTAATTTAGCTTTCCCCGAAATGTGGGGAAAGGTTCTAATGTTATAAGCTGCTGAGCACCCTTTTATAAATCCTGTTTGAGGTGGATGTGTAAATAGAGGAAATACATTCTCAAGTCAAATTGCAAATATCTTAGTATAAAAATATAGCCAGTATTTATTAATGAGATAGGTCTCAATTTTTATGTGTTGCAAGAGTCTTTCCCCTCCTGGGGAATTACAACATTATGTGCCTCTGAGAAGGAGCCTCCAAGTTTACCCATGGAGTAAAAAGTATGGAAGCGGGTACGAATATATGAGGTGCTAATAGTTGCTGGTAGCTGTGATGAAAGGAAGCAGAACCATTTCTGCCCTATTTTTAAGGATTTGATGGCTAAAACAGTTTCTTCCTGTGTAATAGGGCTATTAAGGGGTGACAGTGCCACTTTAAAGATTGTGAGGAGATGGAGAGGATTTAAAAAGGATTTGCAGGCAGCTGGAGAATCATTATTCCCTGTTTTTGTAGGATTATATAAGTGTGAATAGAAGTTGCAAAATGTCTCTATGATTTTTGCAGGATCAATTTGCAGGCAGCCTGTATGATCCTTAATGGCCATAATGTTGGCAGATTTTTTAGCATTCTTGAGGTTGAGAGCAAGTAGTCTCCCAGCTTTATTGCGCTCTAAAATAAATGTGGTTTTTAGTTTGGTTAACCATACATGTGCCCTTTCGCTAGTATATTTTGTTATATTCATACTTAAGTTGCTTAACTTTGGAATTGGTGTTAGACTTAAGGTCTTCAATTCTGTCTTTTTCTAAAAGCTGTATTTCTTTCTGGTGTTCAACTGCTTGTTTTTATTTGCCATCAAATCAGTCATTTCACCCCTGATCATAGCTTTCACAGCATCCCAATTAGTGCGTTTATCAACTTCTGAGGCATTACTATCCTTGATAAAATTAGTTAATACCTGTGCCACTGAATTACTGGAGGCAGGGTCCTCAAGAGTCTTTATCATTCATTCTCCAGGATCTAGTTTTATGAGGAGCATCAGAGAAGCTTAGAGTAATAGTGATGCATACATGATCCAACACAATAATAGGCTCAGTAGTGGGATTAGATAATGACTGAATCAGAGAGTTGCTAATAAAGAAATAATCAATTCTGGATATGAAATTATGGGTATGAGCGTAGAAGGTAAAATCACTCCCAGTAGGATTATGAAGGCGCCAAATATCAGTTAGTTCTTTGTCCTCTGTCAGTTTATGAACCAGGGCATGTGAATGATTGGGCCTGTATGTATAATTGTGATAATCAGTCCAGGGTGGTTTCAAAGGGTAAGTTAAAGCCACCTACTAAGATAACTTTGTTGTTGGGTGTGATGTCAAGGAGTCTACGGTTTAGAGACGACCAAAATGTTTGGTCGTTCGTCGTCGGGCATAAAAGTTTGCAATGTAAAAGGAGGAGTTATTTTTTGCAATTTTGGAGATAAGCCATCTGTTTTGGTCATCAGGGGCAATAGTATTAAGCTGACATCCTGCATGTTTCAAGGCGAACACACTATTCTTCGTGTGATAAGTGGGGGAGCAAGCGTAGTGAGATATCCACTTATGTTGCATGCTACGAGCTTTAGTCCGCCCAGCTCTTGTTGAGTAGTAGGATGTCACTTTTTAATTTGAGGAAATAGACTTAAATCGTTTCCCTTTTCTTTTGGATGGTTTAACCCTTAGTATTAAGGGAGACAATCTTAAGTGATACCTGAGACATATCTTAAATCTGAGCTAGATTGGACAAGCAGTATATGGGAGGAGGTAGACTCCAAAGAAACAGAGGGGAACAGAGGGTCCAGAAGGCGAAAGGAAAGGAAAAGCCTAGCACAATGTGAGTATTGTATTAATGTAGTACATGAATTAAGCATTACGTTTAACTGACTTTCAGTGTAGAAAAACAAAAGTTCAATATTGACAAAAGGAAAACCACCTGCTTTCACCCTGTCCCTCTGAGGACTCACCCCCAAAGCAAACAGAGGAGCCATGGAGGCCTCAGAGCGAAGAATAACTGGCGGACATTGGGTCAGACTGAAGCAGGATTATGATTACATTAACATCTAAAATATACAAATTTTAGAACATTTAAAGACCATTTGTCCCAAACAGAGAAGAACAAAATATATGTTTTAATTTGTACATTTGAAGGAGCTAGGGAATTACCAATTGATTGAAGAACTACTTTTAACATAACCATAGCAACCTAACTCATGGTGATATTACCATAAGTAATATAACTAGGACATAAAGTAATTGTGAGAGAGAACATATAGCAACTGATGAAATGTGTAACAACTGAAATAGATGGTAGAATAGAATACCTGAAAGACTTTTTATATCAGTGACATTACAGAGATGCAAGGAATATCACATCAATTTTACCAACATTCAGTGCGACATTTGACTGTCAATTATTTGGTGTATGAAGGTTTCTTGATCCTATGGTTCGTCAAAAATACATGGAGAACCTTCAATGATGATCCTCAACTTTGCTGGCCCAATAAAGGAGAAAGGTATGTTGGGAGATCAGAGATCTGGCCACAGACCTAGGAACATTTTCTTTTGATCCACAGTAGCTCTTGCATAGTCTTGTGCTATGCCAATTTTGCGGACTTTCCAGGCTTTTGATTTTCTTCATTCGGTCTAGGATCATTTCAGTATGCTGATATGTTAGAGGTCTGAAGATGAGAGCCCTTGTTTTATTTTGGCAGATGTAGGTGAATGGTGTTGGGATCCTGTGGGCCCTTTCAATTTTGAAAGTTCAGTCAAAGGTAAGTTTAAGAACCTGAGCGATCCAGGATTCTAGGAAGGAGACTCAAAATTTGTCAGTCTTCAGTTCTTTCTGTTAAGCCGAATATTTGAAGGTTGCCTCGCTGTTTCTATCTTCTAAGGCTGATATTTCTTTTTCTAGAGAGATTATTTTCTGCTACATTATTTCCAAAGATTATGTGATAGAGCACTGACTATTTTCAACTTTTCTGATGCGAGATTCTGCTTCCTCCAGCCTGTTTGCTAGTGCTCGTATATCTTGCCTGAGGCTGCCCATTTCTAGTTTAAGGTTCTTAGTATTTACTTAAGTTGACTAAGTGAGATCATAGAGAGCATTGAGTTTCGATAGTATAGTGTCCATTCCGTTTGAGAAGTCATGTTTCCCCTTTATTGGGGAACCTGGTGATGGCAGATCCTGCTTTGATCTCTTTTGGCCTGGTTTTTGTTCCTTATGATCCTTATGATCGTTGGGCCCTCGTGATTCAATTCTAGGATCTTTCTCTCTTGTGTCTGTCATGATCGTGCGGCCCTGCACACAGAGAAAACACTTGTAGAAACCCCACTTGTCACGTTGTTTAGAGATATCTGATGTGCAGGGTTGTGGTACTATAACCTGGAGAATGCAACATGACTGCTGGGTGATATTATAGAAAGCACACAATCTCAGTTAATCATAGGAGAGCAATCAGGGAGATAGGGGTGCAAGCAAGATCTTTGAAAAAACGCTGATTATGTAAAACTGTATTGAGCGCGGTTAATATGCGTTGCCAGGCGTGATGGAAGTGCAATCCAAAATTATTGTTCAGGGAACGTTTAGATGCAGATAAAAGATTCTTTGTGTAACAGAATCTCCAATAGTGAACGGATGTCAGTACCCAACTCCTACCTGCAGGAGATCTTTATTCCACGGGAGCGAAGAAGGAACCCTACTCTCCCAAAAGACAGCGCCAAACTGAGTGTAAGGACAACCTCAATTATAACCTACTTTCTCTCGGAAGAGAAGAGACAAGAAAATGGGACCACTCGAGACAGGAGGCAGCAGCAATACACTCTGCACTGCTAGAACTCGTCAGGATCAAAAGCCAACTTCTGCAGCCACAAGAAAAAACAACAAAACAAAAAAAGAAAAGAATAAACTAATGTTAATCAAAAGCTGACTATGACATAAACTGTCAATAAGGCTTTATGGAAGTAGACTGTAAGTTCTGTGCGTACCCGAGGGAGCAAGGGGACAACGACCAAAAGCGGGCAGCGGGTCTCCCCACCGGAAGTTCGTTCTTATCAGTACTGTCTCAATGTGTCATACGACTGAGTGATGCCGCCCGGCCTCCGGGATGTGGGCAGTACGGCTGTGTATGCTGCACGGATTAATAGTTAAGGGGAGGATGGGAAACCTGCCTTACTGGCATGTGCCCTGGTTGCTGTACATTATACTTGGTCCTGCAATAAAAACGGTTTGACAAAAAAAAAAAAATGACAAACTGTCAATTCAAGCTTCTCTGTTTCCAAGTAAGCGTTCTTTGTGTATAATCATATACTGACAAACAAGATATATGTACTCCACGTCAAGAAGTTGAAAGCACTCCCACAAACACGTGCAGAGGAAGCTACAAAGTAGCAAAGAAAAAAAATGTCTGTCTCTTCCTTATATAATGATAAACAATGTAAATACTTCATCGGTACACCGACCTTTTTTGTTCTGCAAGTCGCGTACAGTATATAATCTCTAACACCTTCTTTAGCTCTCCATCCAAAATTCGGTCTAGAAACAGTCTACCTTCACGAGAGCAAAAAGTAAGGAAAAAGGAGCAAGGGGAAAGTTTGTTGCAATACGGAGTAGTTCACCAGCGGGAAGGCACGAGTTTGTATCTTGTTAGGGCGAGTGCCAGCGTGTACAAATACTTCCCTACACACTCACAAAATGCAGGTTGAAATTCCAGAGCGGCGAAAACAGACTGGCTCCAACGCTGAGTAAGTCTCTCCCGCACGAGTACCAAAAAGAGAAAAATCAACAGGAAAGAAACACAGTTAACAGAAACTGAAGGCGATGCAATCAAGAGAAAGGGGTGTGGTCCAAACCGGATACAAGGAAGTAAGCCAAGCAACGCTCCCTTCTACGAGTTCTCTTTTATGTTCCTGACTCACCACAGCTGTGACACCGGCAGAGTAAATGAAAATACACAAAGGAGGTGTCCTGCTATTCCTGGCTTGCTTTATATCACAGAGGTGCATCTTGGATATTTAAGTTCTACCCAGGTGCACAGGAGTCTCGAGGTGTAACAACGGAAGTCAGAGGAAGGGAAAGTGAATGCAGAAATAATTTTGGTCTGCATGCAGCCGAGTCTCATTAGTCACCGAATCACCAGAAACTTTTAAAAGGCGCTTAGTTAAAAGTGCAGTACACTTGCAGACAACACTACATGCCACCACTTGCAGTCACCATTACAATACAGTGAGCAGCTTCTCTATGTTATTTTCCCTCTTCTGTTTCTCATCACGATGTTACAAACAAAGCGCTGACATTTTAAAAGTCTTTTGCCAGAGCACAAAAAACAGAGTAGCTGAATACTATCACAGAACCAGAATCCAAAGATCACTAACTTTGGTGAGTCATGCACACATAATTCCTAAATCCTTTGCCATTGACGGGGCATATGAGTCACAACTCGCGGGTGCGTCCGAAAACGCACCGTGAACACTGCCTGAGTCTTCAACTCGGCCGGGCAGGTTCGAGCCTGCAGTCCCCATGGTCCTTGGCCGCGGAGACGTCAACGTGAAAGGAGACCGGAAAGATTATCCTGGCTTCCGTCTCCCTCGGCATTGACGATAGTGCCAATATCGGCAACCGTTATCATATCATACATCAGTACATAATCATAATAAAACACACGACACTGGATGTAAGTGGAGAAATATTGCTGCAGGTTTATTAGCATAATAAATATGCAAACACGGTGGGTTATCTTACGGGCGATCCCAGGGCAGGCCAGCCCCATGCCGCCTGCCCGTCTGATAAGCCTAGAGTCACCATGGCAGCGCCAATTGTTGACCACCAAATGTTGGGAGGGTCCACCCCTCCCATCCGTGGACCTCCAGTCCACATGCTTCACCACGCCCCCCCGTGATGGGTGGGCGGAGCATACATGGCAGCCCCCGGTTGCTCAGACCCACAACCGCCTGTCGGTAGCGGGGCGCCGTAGGTCTTCCAGTGGACACGCTAAAAGATCCCTGGGTATCCTGGCTTAGCACCACACGGTGCTGCTGCATGCTATACCCCTTGGTATGTGCAGACCCTGGATCGCCCTGTAACTCCTCCTGCAACACAAAAGTGAAAGTTGTTAGAAAAAACCTTCCCCCCCCTTCTTGTCCCTCCTGATGCCGGGTAAGCGGATGGGCGGGTAAGGCAAACGAGCGGACAAGAGGGCGAGGAGGGGGCGGGGACCGAATATGTACCCCCCTCATGGCTCCTCCCCGCCGGAAGCAGCTACCTGACTGGGGTCTCCCTAGGGCAAGCCCAGGGACAAGACCTCCCACCCCTGTGCCTTCCTGTGGCACTAAGGCGGCCGCCCTCAAGGGGGCGGGCCGCTGCGCAACCCCCACCCCGGGCAGCCTTACATAGTGCCAATATCGGCAACCGTTATCATATCATACATCAGTACATAATCATAATAAAACACACGACACTGGATGTAAGTGGAGAAATATTGCTGCAGGTTTATTAGCATAATAAATATGCAAACACGGTGGGTTATCTTACGGGCGATCCCAGGGCAGGCCAGCCCCATGCCGCCTGCCCGTCTGATAAGCCTAGAGTCACCATGGCAGCGCCAATTGTTGACCACCAAATGTTGGGAGGGTCCACCCCTCCCATCCGTGGACCTCCAGTCCACATGCTTCACCACGCCCCCCCGTGATGGGTGGGCGGAGCATACATGGCAGCCCCCGGTTGCTCAGACCCACAACCGCCTGTCGGTAGCGGGGCGCCGTAGGTCTTCCAGTGGACACGCTAAAAGATCCCTGGGTATCCTGGCTTAGCACCACACGGTGCTGCTGCATGCTATACCCCTTGGTATGTGCAGACCCTGGATCGCCCTGTAACTCCTCCACAGCCTTGGGAGTGGCCACCGTCACTACCAGGGCCCCCCACCAGGACCCCTATTAATAGCAACCCGCAGCTGTCAGAGCTTCCCCTAGATCCAGTAAAAACAACTCCATGCCTAGATCCGAGAGGTGAACCCCATCGCCTTTGAGGCATCCCGTTGATTTGGCATGCAGAAGGCCGTGCCTGATGAAACCAAAGCCTCTTTGCTCCATGAACTTGCGCATAGCGCTGTTAACCTTTCTTCTAGATGCCTCGATGGCATCGCCTGAGCGAGCACCATGCCAAATAGTACGTGGAGTCATCTCAGACCACCACAGCTCACACGGCCCCAACAACACGCTCAACTTGCAGAAAGTATCCCTCATGTCTTGTAGTAGAGCTCTCCTTCCTAGTGATGTGAGGTCATTCCCCCCCAGGTGCACCACCAGGAGGTTGGGCGGGAGCCACCCTCCCCGGAGTCTCTGCTTAACCCTTCGTAACAAGTCGCACCAGCGCAAGCCTGGGAAACCCAACCACGTGATGTCCGTGTTGGCAAAGCCATTCTGCCACTCTCTTGCCGCCGCCCAAAGTGCCAGTCTTGCAATAATTGAGTGACCAATTACCCACACCTTCATACCTAATAAAGAGAAAATTGGTTTGAGTATATGTTTATTAAGCGGAAAGAGAAAACAACATAAGCAAACGTCAGCACATCTGCAGTAAAGGTATACGTCTATCAGGAAGAACCAGCGAGGGAGGGGAGCCCTACTATGCTTGTGGGCACGACAGACAGCCCCCCCCCAAGTGACCCACCGCCCCCCCGGCCACCCTTAGGGCCGGATGTACCGCTTGAAGCAATGCGACTGCCAGCGCCCCACCATCATAATACCTTCTGCAGGCATTCCAGCCAGGAACGCTGTGGTGGCCGCACCTATGCGGAAAGAGTGGCTGCTGAATATTTTGCCCCTAACCTCATGGCCGGACAGCCTAAGGCAGGCCCTGAGGATGTGGTCCACTTGAAATCTAGTGACCGGGAGGCCATCCTGATGCACTAGCAGGTAACCCGCCCCCCGCGGGCGAAGCAGCAGGTAGGTTCTGACACAGGCTACCGGGCAATATCTCTCATCCCCCAAGCCATGAAGCACCACTACCCTCCCTCGCCCTAGCTGGTCAGTTTTGGACTGTCTAATGACTATTTTCAAGCACCCCGGTTCAAGTTCTACGTCCTTTACGTTCAGTGCCACCCCCGAGGGGTCAAATTTAGAGCGGGCCACTAGTTCCCCTATCCTGAAGGCACCAAAGAAGGCCAGGGAAAAACAGGCCGAGAACAGTGTAGCTTCGTACCCTGAGTGAGTGGCCCTATCCATACAGTCCAACATTCCTTGTAGCAGTGAGAAAGTAATGGGGGACCTGGGATCCGGAGATCGCGGATCTAGTTTCGCCCACCCTCGCAGAGCTGCCTTGATCACAAAAGCCTTGGTGGGATCCGCCTGCCCCCTCAATCTGGCGTGGTGGCTGATGGCAGCGAGGTGGCCCGATATCCAGGAATGAGTTTTTCCCTCCCCTCTGGCCCACAGCAAGAATTGTTGGACTCTAAGTTCCAGAGCCACCTGGTCCTCCTCCCAGCCCCCTGTAATTGCACAAAAGAGGGTGACACAGCTCCCGTAGCGCTTCGCAGTTCTGGGGGCTAACGACCGTTCTCCCAGCTCCCTCATCCGTGGTCCCACTTCAGCAGCCGCCACAAGTGCGGCGGAAAAGGGGTCCCCTCTTGACGTGCGCTCGGCCAGGCCTCCCGGAAGCGGTGCCACTGGAAACGAGACAAAGAGTCAGCGGCAACATTAGCAATCCCTGGAATGTGCCTGGCCCTGCACTCTACGTTGTTAAATAGGCAGGCCCTGGCAAGCTCTCGCAGTAGACACAGGACTAGGGGGCAGCTAGCAGACTGGGAGTTGATGGCCTGCACCACCGCCAGGTTGTCAGACCAGAAAAGCACCCGTTTGGCGGCCAGGGCCCTGGGCCAGAGATGAAAAGCAACCACAATGGGGAAGAGTTCCAGGACCGTGATCTTGGACGTGACCTTTTTTCTGTGCCAGGCGTTAGGCCACCTCTCTGCGCACCACTCTTTGTCCAAGATCACTCCGAACCCTTCCCGGCCAGACGCATCTGAAAAGAGGGCCAGCTCCCGGCTGTTGGCCCAGGGGTCGCGCCAGATGACAGCTCCATTAAAGTTGACTAGAAAGTCTGCCCACATGACTAGGTCTTCACGCATCCCCTTGTTCAGCTTTACCATGTGGTGCTTCCTGCTCACCGAGGCCGTGGCTCTAGCTAACCTTCGCGCAAATGCCCTACCCGCGGGGATGACTCTGGCAGCGAAGTTTAGCTTCCCCAGGAGGCTCTGAATGTCAGCCAAGGAAATCTTCTCCCTCCCTACCACTTGGCTAATCTGATCTCTCAGGTCCCGCACCTTGTCAGCTGGCAGCCTGGCCTCCCCCGCCACAGTGTCCAGCTCGATCCCTAAGAAAGAGAGAACTTGAGCCGGGCCTTCCGTTTTCTTAGGGGCCAAGGGAACGCCGAAATGATGCATCAGGGCCTGAAAATCAGCCAGGGCTGCCCTACATTCCTGAGTGCCATCCCTCCCGATGAAAAGGAAGTCATCTAAGTAATGGGAAACCCCTGAAAAGCTGTACGTGTGCTGGAAGGCCCAATGAAGAAAGGAGCTGAAAGCCTCAAAGAAGGCACAGGAAACCGCGCACCCCATGGGCATGCACTTGTCAAAGTAGTACATGCCGTCCACCTTGAAACCCAGCAAGTGTTGGCTGCTGGGGTGCACTGGTAATAACCGAAAGGCCGACTCAATGTCGGCCTTCGCCAACCAGGCTCCTTTGCCAGCCCTCCGTACCAGGTCAAGTGCAACATCCAATGTACAATAAGACACCGAGCAAGACCCCTCCTGCAGGCCGTGGTTTACTGAGCCCCCCTCAGGGTAAGACAAGTGGTGAATTAACCTGAAAGACCCCGGATCTTTTTTAGGGACCAAGCCAAGGGGGGAGACTACAAAGTTGTCTAACGGGGGCTCCCTGAAAGGACCCGCCACCCGCCCCAGCCTCAGTTCCTTCTGGACTTTTTCTTTCAAGACCTGTGGGAGGACCCTGGCAGATCTGAGGTTCTCCGCATCGCGGCCGGACAGGGGACCTACATAGGGGATGATGAAGCCCAGCGAGAAGCCTTCAAGCAGGAGCGCACTGTCAGCGGAGAGGGGGTACAGTCTGAGTAACTCTAGCATGCGGTCCAGGAGGACCGGGGAAGGACCCTTGCTGGCCAGGGGCGCAGGAGAGCAGGCGACCAGGTCGGTGGAAGGGAGAAGGAGGGGTGGGGCCGCAGCTGGGGGGAGGATTGAAGGCGAATCAAGCCGATGGTTTGGCGGAGTCAGCAGGCTTCTTGTCCTGTTTGGATTGGCACGAGGCAGCGGGGTGACGCCCCCCGCACTTGCTGCATGAGTGCTGGAAACGGCACTTGACCCCCCAAGAGCAAGCGCCGGCATTGAAAAGGTTGCAAGTCCCAGGAGAGACCCGCTTGGCCCCTCCTCCCCTGCCACCCCCTCTACGCCCCCCCCGAAAGGACTGCCTCGCTTGCTTCGCATTGAACTGGGAGTTCCCTGTCTGTCCGCCACCTCCTCCGGACCCTTTGGGAAGAGAGGCAGGACTCTTGGATCCCCGAGACCCCATGTGGTCCATCCACAGCTGTACCTCTTTCTGGTCCCATTCCATCTCTGGGCAAATGGCCATCTTTTTTCTGAACTCCATGTCATAATTGAGCCACCCTTCCCCGCCCCACTTCTGCGCCTCTGTGTGAATTAGCCTCTGGTACAGTACCAAAGCCTGGCCCTGTTCAGGAAATTTTTCAAGTATAACAGATTGAAGGATGGAAAAGGCGGCTAGCCAATTATCTATTGTTTTATCCGGCCACTGCTGGAACCTGACCTTCTTGTCGTCCTCTTTCCCCCCAAGCCTACGCGCATCCTGCCCATGCTGGCCCAGCAGAAGTAGAGAAAAGATGTCTAAAAACTCACGCCTCCAGATGAATTCTTTTACAGCTAAGGGGACCTCCCAGATGAGCGAGCTATGGCCAGACAGGAGCGGGGCATGGGTAAACTCCTTCTTTGCTGGGACCTGCGGAGGAGAGCGTGGAGATGTAGCGCTAGCTAGATGCGTGGACGCGCTGGCCCCCGAGGCGGGGGCGGCGATATCAATGGCGGCAGCAGACTGCCCGGTTGGCGGCTCACCTCCTGCTGGTTGGCGCAGCTCCCCCCCAGCCGGGATGGGCCCCGGGGCCGGGGGGCCAGCGGGAGCCGCCTTCTCCTGCCTGGCGGTCAAGACAGGCCCTACCACCGCCGCCGGTTCTGCACTTCTGGGCAAGGAAATAGGCGGTGTGCACGGCACCGGGGACAGCTCGGGGGCGTGACGACATGTCCCTTGTGGTGCCCAAACAGTGGCTGCAGCGGAGAGGGCCCCTCCCGCACTGTCAGCAGACGGCCGCCCCACCGCTGAGGCTGCCCGCGAGAAGCCCGCCCTGACCTCATCCATGAAATTCTTTAGTGTCTCATTGAGGTGGGCGAGGTCCTCCCTGGATGCAAAGTTAGTGGCATGAGAGCTTGAGCTGCTCGGTGTTGGCGGGCCAGCCGGGGACGTCGGGGGCGGAGGCCCGGAGGAGCCCTTGACGGCGGGCACCGAGCGGACCCTGAGTGCAGTACGTTCAGCCGGGAAGTCTCTAACTGTGGCCCTGCGGATTCGTTTGGGGCGAGGGGGGCCCGCCTCCTCGTTCGACTCTTGTCCCGTTGTATGGCCCCCAGAGATGACCCCAGAGTCCTCAGGGCAGCTGGCCTTGAGGAGGTCTGCAGCCCAGGCCAGTCCTTTGGATTTGGCCATCTCAATAATTGCTGCTAACTGTGCGTCTTGCGAATTGCCCGGCTGGGTCTCCTCGACCTGGGACGGCGTTGAGAAGAGCGCTGGGGTGCCCTCACTATCCATCTCGGACTGGGTCCTAACCTGAAAGAGAAATGAACGTAAGCCTTGGCCAATACCAATTGAGACCGGCCCCTACCCCCCTTAACCAACCGCGCCGTCACACCCGCTCCTACTTACTCTCGCGGAAGAGAACGCACCTCCTTCAACTCAGAGCGGAAAGCTGTCCCCGATTCCCTGCATGCAAAGAACAAAGCTGTTAAAACGTGCCCCAGGGCGGTATTGTCCTTGGCCGAGCCAACCATGCGCCTACTCTCCCCTTCCTTCCCCAGCAATAGCCACACTTACACCCTTTTTCCGGCAGCAAGCGTGATCGTCTGGTACACCTAAAACCTTCGCACGACCTTCGCACGATCTAGGAGGAAGGGAAGAGAGGATGACACGACAATATTACTTCCCTGCTGCTCAGACCCACATGCATGGAGGTGATGCGCGCGCAGAATCCTGGATACAAGGCATTCAACACAGGCCTGAGATTATCTCCCAGTTCCCCGGACGCTGCATTCCCTTCGCTACTGAAGAACGGGTGACCAGGATGAACGTGCCCAAAAGACTGCTGCTGCGCCCGCAACATTACAAAGCGCAAACAGTAATGCTGGCAAACCAACCGTCTTCGCTTACAAAGCGCAAAAACACGAAGAGCGCACCGGGTGAAACAATATTAATATGTTTTTGGTGTGGTTATAAAATCGAGCTCCATTTCCGTACACGATGAGTCTCGCGCAGTGTGGGCACCAGGCACGAGGCGTGTCCGCATTATTACTAGCCTCCATCCGGGTTGCACTCGGCAGCTGTACCCCGGTCATGTATGGGGGAGCATGAAATGCTACCCAGCAGACAGCAGAGCCTACAGCTTTACTGAACCGGGGTCTTCCATCGGCACACAAGGGGCCTCTGCCCCCTCACCTGGTTTCGGCTGCTCAGTACCGGGCGTAAAGCAGGCCCCAGCAGCCCCTGCGGTGCAGGGGGGATACCCGACCACTCCAGGTACCCCTTTCAACCCAAGGCTCATGCGTTTCTGGGAGATGTGTGAAATTCAGGGACCCTCATCACATTCGGCGGACGGGGAGGCGTTATCAGTTAGGTTACTGCACAGTACGTCGCCTGCCTTTTGCTTTCTCAAGTATTTTTGCACTTCTTTTCTTAAAAGAACAATGCTCTTCCTTTCAACCAATTGATAGTATACACACAAGTGCATCGCTTTTAACTACTGACAACGGCACTAATTCGAGAATGGCACAAAGGGGCAGTTATTTTACACGAGCATATCTGAGATCAGAACCTCTTATTACCCACAATGCTCAGCCCTGGGAAATAAGCATATATGTTTGTTGGAGAGCGGTATACAAACATGATGCTCAATGAGGCAGGAAAGGGCAGAAAGCAGGACCCCATCACAGGGCCCAGGCGCCCTCTTATTGTTTAGCAATCGAATCCGTCCCACTCACGGCTTGTCCTGCTAAACTGAACACAACCACGTCACGCCAACGTATATGCCTAATATATACCCCATATAAAAACAGCTTGGTCATCGAAGCCGGCGCACCATCCGTCGAACTGAAAGAAGGCTCATTTGCCGAGAGGGTGCAATCTGTTTTGGGGCTTGAGGTGAGAAGCAGGCACCGTCACATGCACCCATCCCCGTTGCCTTGATTGGCTCCGAGGTGTTTATGCACTGCGACCCGTCCGGGAGGACGGAATACTGCAGCAGGAGACGCCGAGCCCGGAACCTATGCAGCAAAAGCCGAGGCAGCAGCCGCGCCAATGCTGGGGCAGCACACTGCGGGTGCCTGCCGGGGGGGGTCAACGAGGGCTCACTTCGAAATTACCCCGCATATGAAATGCACCGTGAAACCGAAAGCGTGCGCGGGTGCCCCTCCATTTTATCACAGGTGGCTAGCAGATAGCGAGCCCCAAGGTCTGATTTCAAAAGGGGGCCCCTTTCGCCTCCATTTTACTGCATTCCCTGTCCCAGACAGATAAGTAAGGGGCAAACACAGCGGCGTAGCTACCGTACAGCTTCCTAAACCCGCACCCGCGAACCCCCGTCCGAGGCCCCTGCGTCCCCAGGGCAGTCTGTTGTATGCCCCGTGACTCAGGGCCAGGCTCGTAGCCCAGGGTGCAACTGAGTGCACACCCGAATGGCAAGAGAGATACCCCACCCCGCCCCACGATCCACAACATTTGTCGGAGCAGGCAAGAAGGGGGGGGGGGGGGGGGGGAAAAGGGGCGAGGGAGAGGGTGGGCGTGGGCCGGCGACCGTAGTCCGAATCCGCCCCATCGACCCCCTTCCATTACCGAGTCCGTAACTAGCTCAAGTCCTGGACTCGTAGCGAATGCCAAGCCCGACTGACGGTGAAAGGAGCCTGGCCCGGGTAAATTTAAAATATTTACAAACGCGCTTTCCCCTCAAAAGCACAAGATCCAGTCCCCCGCCACAACTCTCCCCCCATCTAAGACACCAACAATAAGGCCGCGAGCGACCAGGGGGGAAGAGAGGAATCGGACGCTCCTACACCCGAGCCGACTCGATGTGCACAACACGATATGGGGATCAAAAGGACGCGGGGCACAGGGCCGGGGCACTGGCCCCTCGCACTCTACTTGACCGCGTGGCCCGCGACCCACAGCATTTTCCATTAACGCACACCCGATCCTGCCCCCCGCACAAGCTCCTTCCCGAGCACGGCCCCCCCCCCCGCCCGTGGCACGCCGACCACAGGGCCCTGTCTCCTGGTACTGCCCAGGGACAAGGCCGGGGCGAGAGGGAAGTAACCGGCAGACTCACCTAAGTGAAGCCGGAAGCAGCTACCTGACTGGGGTCTCCCTAGGGCAAGCCCAGGGACAAGACCTCCCACCCCTGTGCCTTCCTGTGGCACTAAGGCGGCCGCCCTCAAGGGGGCGGGCCGCTGCGCAACCCCCACCCCGGGCAGCCTTACATTCTTCTGGAGCTGGAGTTCTCAGTGCGGAAAGGCGCTTGTCTTATTTCCTGGGTCCCCGTCTGGTAAGGGGGCAGTTGCACCAACTTTTGCTCTGATATATACAGTCCGTTGTGGATGCCATTCAAGATTCTCTCGGAGCCTAGACAATACCTTGTGATATACTTTGGGGGCTAATTGCTTATCACGTTTACTTTGTGGAAATGAATACTTGATTAACTTTGCGGGCTTTCGTTTTCCTATTTGCTGAATCGTGTCCTAAAGGTGATTTTAACTGCAACTGAGTTCCTCCCTGTTGGAAAGACACACGTTTGTAGTCTATTGTAGGTTGCAGGGACTTCGTTGTTATGTTTAACCTTAACCATTTCCTTTCCTCGTTTGGTAGAGCATGGTCATATGCTCATGCGAGGAGAAGGAACAATACACTGACTATTAAGTACTCTTATTTGAAACATTATTGTTCCATCTATCATTCCATTGGAGAAATGGTACAGTGGTGAAGTGGTGAGCGTTATGGTGACAATAACACTGTGATTTCCATGGTCTATTACTTTTATTTGCCGTACTAACAGGGCACTGTGGTTGAGATGTCCCTGATTCCCTCATACAGTCCCTGTGAAGCGTGTTCAGGCATTCTATTGGGTAGGAAGAAAATGTATGAGATTCAGGCACAGTGGTTCTATCAGTTGTTAGTGATTATGGAGGTATACATTTCATTGGTTGAGCTACGGATACATATATATGTGTTTTATGTCATTCTTTTGTTGCAGCATATACTTACACAGTGGCTTCTACTCCATGGGTCACATCCTCATGCTGCAGTGAGAGAGAGTGCGCGTTTATGATGTGCTCCGCTGTAACATTTTTTTTCCTTTACAGGTAAATTAGACATGTGTTTATTCTTAATACTAGTACAGTGATAGGAGAAGAGAGAGAGAGGTAAAACACCTCTCAGAGTAATGTATTGATGGTGTGTTTTTCTTCTCTTGTTTAGGTCTCCCTCCCCGCTGTTCCCATCCTTCCCTTCCCTCGCTTGATCGCTTCACTGCTCTGTGCTATTACAGCATACAGACTTGATGCTATCAAGAGGTGGGCATACTTGAGCATCGATCCGACCCCGAGGAGTATTGATCTGACAATATAATGTTACTCACAAATAAACAGTTGATGACATTGGTAGTAGACACTCACGCACAATTCTGCATTTGATTTGAGAAAACCCGGGCCAATTACGAACGCAGCTAAAAGCAGCTGATCATGTGCATATAGTGTGCGCTGCTCAGAACAAGTGCAAACCATTCCCCTCCAGAATTAATGCATTACATTCCCTCCCAATCCCAGCAGGACGGTCACCTTACCTTACCTTCACGTGGGGCTATCTGTGGTGGTGCAGCCCGCCAGACTCTAGCCTTCTCTGCCATCTTGGCTGCTGCACGTTGATGCTGAGAGGAAGCCTCCAGAGACAGCTATCCTCTCCTACTGTGATTCACTCTGGAAGTTAGCTAACGGCAAGGACGCCGATGGCAAGAACTGTGAGAACAACTAGTGCGCATGTCAAACTGCACGCAGGAAGAGCCTGTCCCAAGGAGCTTCCATATTAAGGTTAGGCGAAATGAATTTTGGGGAAGGCGGCACCCGAAAACTCCGCTCCGCTGCAGGTGCCGGAGTTTTTGTAAAACTTTGCTCTCCAAGCGGAGTGTGGAGTGCTAAAAACTCCGCATACTCCGCCCGCGGAGCGGAGTTAGCCACCCACTCTTACTTTTTTCCCCTTGTGACACCATAAAATTTGTTTTGAGTATTCTACATACTACTGTACCACGGACGGTGCTCCAATGGCCTTGCTTTTGTGCAATTACCCATTGCAATGTGTAATACGCAAATCCATCATTGCGTTCTGTCTTTTAAAAGTGAAATGCCTTTTTGTACCACCTAAAGACACAAACACGCACTTTGTGCTAAAATAGCATGAAAAACACAACAGCATTCTGGTTCTTTTCTTGTTCCCATGCTCCTGCTATATTTTTACCATGAACAGCGGCATAATTATGTTACTGGAATAATGGTGCAACTTCAGGAATTTCAAATAACAAGCATAATGCAAAATTAAGTGAATTACATCAGTGTAATTACACTTTTGCCCTGGTCCAGTGTAAAAACTTAATTTGAGAAGCTTCCTTTTGTTAGGTCAGGACCACCATTACCACATTAGGAGCGAAAAAACGAATCTATCTAAATCCAGTAAGAGGATATTGCAATTCACCCAGGATTACCAAGACCTCATAAAGAAACTCCACCATTAACCTTGTTGCTTTGTATAATCATGGAACTCCTCTGTGGCTTGCAATATCCTTAATATGTACAGCAGGGGGTACTTTTCCGTTATATCATACCAGCAACAATGGTAAAGATAACATATGGATCATAGGGCTGAGCTGACATTCTCTAGGCCTAGTAAAATGATTTATTTTTGCAGTACACATTATTGTAACTGCACTTTCTAACTTCCTTCGGAAATGGAAATTTACTCAGCCTGAAAAAATGTTTTTTAGTATGTTGTTGGATAGAACATGGTTAGTGTAACTATGATTTATGTTGGTATAATGAGGACATTGGATGGTGTAAATAAAGTTTAACAATCCTATCTACAAGCCAGGTTTATGGTTTATGGGCTTTTAGTCATTATGATATTTTAAACAGTTATTTCATGACAGCAGATCTGGTCAGCTTGTACTTCCAGATGAAAGATACAAGTAGAAACTGGTATATTTGGGAGTACAAGTAAGCCTAGAGTAGTAAATACTGCTTAACTTGAATCATGCAATTGGGTCACCTATTTTGATTTACATTTGTTTTAATTTGATAATTTATGCTCCTCATATGTTGTGCCCTACTTAACTTTTTGCATTAGGTGACCACCCATCATCTATATGAAAGGTCCATCATCTGCTTGGAAGAGGTTGTTCGGCGGCACATGGCACCATATGGAAAAATATAAAAATAAAATAGAATAAAAATAAACTATTAATTACTTTTCAGGAGAAAAATCTGAAGATAGCACCTATAAGGGTCCAGACAAGATCTGATGAGAAAAAGTCATGGGAAGGTTAGTATTGTTGATCGGATTGTGGAAAACGGGAGGACACTTGTAATGAGGGTCTATGAGTTTTGAAAGTGAAAATCAAATCTTGCAGCGGAAGTCAACAGAGCTACGACAAAGATAGCTTGGATAAGGGTTGCTCCTTCAACATTTGGACAGCACAGAGGAACACAGAAACACTATCCTCTAGAACTGCTGTAAACATCTTAATGTTAAAAACATTATTTTGTACGTTTGCACCTTCCTGTTTTATTGACAATTTTTTCACTAATTTAGTGCAAACCATAGCAAAACGAAACTTTATTTTAACAAATAAAATTACTGACAGTTTTTTATAAACAAGGTTATTTATACTTTATTTGAACATGGATCCAACACACAGAGGTGTTAAGGTTTGGTTACAGACAGCTTCAGATCAGCTTGGATCAGTCACTAGATTTGACACTGAAATCATAACATGAACCTTACACACATTGACTAAACACATCACAGAAACACAGAAAACGTCAAATTATCAGCACCACAAAAGCTTCATTGATTACCTAGATACAGTAAGAACAATCAAATAATAATAATAACCTGATGCTATGAAGCCTAATGAGAAGTTTAGCATTTCAGTTGACTTCAATTGTTTTTCACAAACTCGACATTGGTGCAAATCTATTCTGATAAGGATCGCATGCTTGAAACTTTTAGTATAAGTACTTAACATCACAAAGAGTATATATTTTTTTAAACAATTTTGTTTTAATGAATTTTAGAACCAGTGGCTCCTTTTTGAAAATCATATGTGTAGGCCATATTTGGGATCATTTATTTTGAATATAATAATTACTGACAAAACTATTATTATATCTACTAATATGAAATGTTTGATTTACTTTATTATATTTTGAATAGTTAATAAGGTGATTCACTAAAAGAAGATTATTTCAAAGCATTGAAATTGACTTGCTTAGGCTGCATTATTTCATGGCCTAGTGAAATGAACTTTGACATGACTCTTTCAAATGTCGCTTCAACTGTCCCTGCCTAATGTAACAATTTGACTATGAATGCAGCCTTATTCCTTCTGTGTGTGAATTGGTGGGAACCGATCCTTGGATTGTACCCTTGATGGAGCTTCAGATACATTTCTATTTTTGCAACTAACCTGTGAGGATGGCAAAGACAGTGGTTTCTCATGACTAGCTTGGGAGACAATGCTAGAGTAGCAAATAAAACCTGACAAATGGAAGAGGACTCCCAATGGACAGACCACAGTGGCTTGATCACTGATATCACAACTTCATCATCGATACTATAAGGACGAACTCCCCAAGGGAGGGAGAGAGCAGATCGAAGAGCTATTTTGCGCTTTTGCCCAATGACTTGGGATCCTTTTGCAGCTGTTGCAGTAATTACTGATCGATGTGGACTCCTTTCCTTGCCAAAAAACTGAACTCTTTTGGACTGTTTGGTGAGAAACCAAGTCTGATCTTTCCCGATTTTGTTCTTACCCCATGTTCGTGGACATTTCCCTAGAGGACTTTAACTTGACACTTTGTCCCTTTTCCGACTGAGGTTTTTCTTTTTTTTTTAAAACCATCCTCTGTAATCTGGAATGCTTAAACCATCATCTTTGAAATTATTTGATTAAATGTGTGGTTTTATAAAACATGCTATTGGCATACTAACTGAGCTACTTAAAATGGTGCATTGATTTTGGATCATAAATACAATAACTACATTTAATAAATTATCTGTTATTGTGCCCTGATGTTCTTTTGGACTATGCTATTAGTTTGATTTTAAATGCATAATAGAGATAGCAAAAGCAGACCTATTGGTCTGTATCATATTGGTCAGACTAAACATCTTTAGGAGGTTCGGCCTTCCAATTGCAATACTTTATTTTTACAACATGTTTTTGAGAGTAGTTTATTTGAACCTCATTTTGAACTTGTGAGTTGGCCACTAATTAATGTTCCTCATTGAGTGGCTAACTGTGGTTTGGACATCGTGAAGACTCACCCCTCACTACGACTGAAAAAGATTCATCAAAGGACGAATGCCTTATTGGGTATAGTGTAATATCTGTTTTCAGTAGAAATTCACTATAGTCTGATGGGCCCAGTGTGGTACTGAAGTAGAGAAAAAGTTTCTGCTAAGAGCTTTCTGTATCAAGAGCAGTAAAAAAATGGAGCAGTACAAATAGAAAAAAGATCATACACCTGGACCGCATCAACAAGCATGGAAGTGGAATAGTCATCATCCACAAAGAATCCCCCCACTGCAGAGCCACCACCAACGACACCACCCCCATCATGGAACACCTCAACTTCCAACTCAACACAGACAGCAAGACCACCATCTGAGGCACCCTGGCATACAGACTGCCAGTGGCGTGCCCCACCTTCTGCGAGTCCATCTCCGACTTCATTGCCCCTCTGGCCATCAACTCCAAGAACTTCATCTTTCTCGGGGAACTCAACTTCAACATCGATGATTACAATGATGCCAACACAGCCTACCTAATCAAGAGCATGAGTAACCTCTGCCTATAGAACCATAGCAAGTATGGAGACTGTACATACTGTATCAACTTCTTATTTTGGAAGACTGCTTCTTGTAATTTGTCCAGTCCCTGGCCATTTTGAATTTGGAGGGAAAGTATAACTCTTCATTTGTCTGCAGAAGTGGTTCTTCCCCAGCGCAGGGTCTGCTCTGCAAGGCTGTACCCCTTGTCGGACCTGCCACCTGCTGACAACATGAGGGGAGATGGTGCTGTTCATAAAACACCAACCTATTCACCTCCTCCTCTGACAAATAGTTGCACGTGGTGCAGTGGAGGCTACCAGTTAAAAAATATGGTGGAGCGCGATGGCGGCAAACTCACCATAAATGCTGCCTTTCTTTCTGGCGTTCCACATGCAGGAATGGAAGAACTTCTTTCCTGCTTAGTGGAACGCAAATCCAACCAATCCTGGAGCCGCTCTCATCAGCATGAGAGCAGATCCAGGATTGGTGGGAGCAGGCTAACCCAGCGCTCATTTTGAGGCTGGGGGCCTGTGCCAGCAATCCTCTGGCTGTTTAACAGGCGGGGAATTGCTGGGTCTACAGTGCGCATATCGGGCTGGCCGTAGTTAGCCAGCTGGCTAACCCAACATGCACAGTGAGAGGGGCAGCAGTAATGCCGCAATAGCAGGATTCAGCCCTGCCCCATGCCTTACGCTCGCGCTGTACAGAGAGCGAGCTGGTGGCAAAATAAAATGTCATTATTATGCCATTTTATTTATATGTGTTTGCCTGCTGCGCTCGCAGGTGGTGGAGAAACGCTCCTCCAAACTTGTGGAGGAGCCGCCGCTGTGCACTGCCGTTGCAGCAGCCACCTCCTCCTTCTGTGGCACCACTGCCTGCTCCAGCTACAGCTGCGTGGTGGGGGATCAAAAATAACCAAAACAGATAGAGAGGGGAAAATAAGGCACAAAGGCATGAAAAATACATACAAAAGTGAAAAATAAGTTAAATAAATTGGGAGATGGGCAGTATTGGGATAAATGTGTTGGATGAGCTGGGGAATAAAGCTATGAAGGAGCAGGCTAGAGTCAGAGGCACTTCCTAATCAAAATGACCACTCGTATGTGTCACACTTCATGCCATTTTGCACTATTTTGTTTGCAAAATGCATCTGCATGTCATTTTTTGCATTAGAGACAGGGAGATACATGCTGTGTAATTACACATAATTTTGCATAATGTTTTTAAAATTTCATGTAATTTCCCAAATGGTAATTACATGAATTTCAGACTCCCTGCTTATGTTACTGACGGAGTGGTGAATTTACATAAGGAAACTTATCCCTCCTATTTAGAGTCTGCCCAGGATGGCCTAGTGGACATGCACTGCCGAATGCCAGCAAATTGGTTAGGCCTAATTAGCTCAATGCTGAGGGATTACTGATGGGTCAGGTCTAACCCAGCCTTTATTCCTTCAAACCCTGCCCTACTTGGTCAGTTTAAAAAACTGTTAATGAACTGTTAACTTCAACATCATATACTCCTTGTAATATGATCCTTTAATGCCCTTTACAGTCTATGAAAATAAATGACAGATGATCTTTGTAAAGCCCACTCAGGCTCCCTAGCAGAACCTAACTTTGTGCTGCCTCAGTGCTGGTGAGGCTCCTCTTCTTCACACACTTTCATAACCTTCAGTCAGTGTAAAGTAAAGCGGTCAGATTGAATTGAAACTCAGATTATGGGCCCATATTAGAGCCAGTTTTTATGCCAAACAAAGGTTTGCATGTAGATATCAGGCAACTGCACTTGTTACATTTTACCAGATGAACCTGGCAAAGATGTCTCTATCCCTTAGACCAGGGGTACTCGCAAACATTTTCCTAGGGGCCACAAAGTGTGGTCTGTAATGTGACCAAGGGCCACAATGATGCCAGCAGGGTGGCGATTGGGGGAGGGGGGCTAAAAGGTAGGTATCGCCAGGGCCGGACTGGGCATAGCGGGCACTGGGTGCTTCCCCGGTGGACTGCCTGGGTGGAAGCTGGTTTTGCACCGCTGAGGGGCTGTTTTTGTTACTGGGGACCAGTTTTGCAGCATAGCTGCAATATCGGCCTCCTGTAACATAAGTGGCTGCAGTGTTTTCAACACGCATCACCCCCCAACCAATCGCAGCCACCCAAATCAATTGCCAGCGCTGATTTGTGTTCCCAGTCCGGTCCCGGGTATAGGGGAAGCGAAGCACACATGTGGTGGATGAATTCCACAATGTGAAACCAGAAAACCTGGGATTAATCCCAGCATCCCCACTTTACCAAATTGTGTGATCCTAGGAAATTACTTTTTTCATTTTTCCTCCTTTTCTTCATTAATACATATAAGAGGAGCTCGTAATACATGACTTCAGGATGTGAGTTGTACACCATCTTCTCCTGTGTTTGATTGTAATAAACTATAATGTTGTGTATGTACAATAGGAACCCAGGCAACCCAAAGAGTGCACATAACAACTGGCTTGCCTCTTAGTTCAGTATTGACATTGTTATCAGTGTGAGGGGAAAATAAATGCTTCTAAATTCATATTTGAAAATTATCACTTTAAAAAAATAATTTTCAATGTACTGATATAATATGATGTACCAAGGTGAAAGGTTTCACATGTTAATGTAATACACATTGTTTGATTTTTTTAGGAGACCGTATCACTTTTTCTGCAAGAAGTCTTTGAAAATGATGGTGTTTCTAAAGTTAAGTGGTGCAGGACTTCCCAGTTACTTCCTTTCTTTAACCCTTTCGATGCGTCGGACGGCCGGGAGCCATCCGACGTCACGGGTGGCGTGTGCGTGGGATGGCTCCTGGCCGTCCTAGCACCCACCCCTCCCCCCGTGGGCTGCCCCTAAACCTGCCCCCCACCTCAATGGAAGGTTAAGCCCTTCCGCTTTCCCCCCATCCCCCCACCACATCATGTAATGACATCAGAGCGCCTCGCATGCTGACATCATTACATGAAACCGGACGGGAAGGAAGCCATTTGCTTCCTGTGCGTCCGGCTGAACAGAGGTGAGTTTGTCCTTGGGGAAGGTGGGGGGAGATTTAAAAAAGGCATCCGAGGAAGAAAAGAAAGTGTTTTCCTTTCCTCTGATGTCTTTTTCAAGCATTCCTGCTGCACAATCGTGCATGGGGCATGATCGTGCGCCAGGATTGTTTATAAAGAAACTTTTAAAGGGTCTTTTGTGTCGGAGAGCGACCCCTTAGGGAAGGGTCGCACCCCTTTGGGGAAAAATGTTGTGGATGGTCTGCCCCCTTGGGGGAGGGGCAGATCTATAAGAATATTTTTTTTAAAGGCATTGTGACCACTAGGCCACCAGGGAATTATTTTTACATTTAAAAAGTGCCTTTTGTGTCGGTGAGCGGCCCCTTGGGCAAGGGCTGCTCCCCTTGGGGGAGTAAATTTTGTGGATGGGTCTGACCCCCGGGGGCAGATCTATAATAAAACGGCCGGACTGGGCATAGCGGGCACTGGGTGCTTCCCCGGTGGACTGCCTGGGTGGAAGCTGGTTTTGCACCGCTGAGGGGCTGTTTTTGTTACTGGGGACCAGTTTTGCAGCATAGCTGCAATATCGGCCTCCTGTAACAAAAGTAGCTGCAGTCGCACCCCTTTGGGAAAAAATGTTGTGGATGGTCTGCTCCCTTGGGGGAGGGGTAGATCTATAAGAATATTTTTTTAAAAGGCATTGTGACCACTAGGCCACCAGGGAATTATTTTTACATTTAAAAAGTGCCTTTTGTGTCAGTGAGCGGCCCCTTGTGCAAGGGCCGCTCCCCTTTGGGGAGCAAATTTTGTGGATGGGTCTGCCCCCGGGGGCAGATCTATAATAAAATGGCATTATGTGACCACTAGGCCACCAGGGAATTTCGTTTTTTACTTAAAAAGTGCTTTTGTGTCGGGGAGCGGCCCCTTGGGCAAGGGTCGCTCCCCTTGGGGGAGCAAATGTTGTGGATGGGTCTGTCCCCTTTGGGGAAGGCAGATCTATAAAAAAATAAATTTAAAAAAGCATTATGTGACCACTAGGCCACCAGGGATTTTTTTTTATTTAAAAAGTGCCTTTGTGTCGGGGAGCGGCCCCTTGGGGGATACATTTTTTTTGTAGTGGTCTGCCCTCCTTGGGGGAGCAGATCAAATTATTATTTATATATAAAGAAGCTGCTGTGAGCCCACTAGGACTCCAGGGATTATTTTTTTTAAATGATTTTTGGGAGAGTACTTCACCAGTGGCTGTTTGGGGTCAGGTTGCTGAAGTGCGCAAACCTGTGTGCATTGTGGGCCCACACGAGCGAGGCACCATTTTTAATCGGGAGACCCGGGAGAACGCTAGGTGGTAGGAAATTTGTGTCAGCCCTGTGATGCCACAACTTTCCCACACAAAAATGTGTGGAAAAAGTGATTTTGTTTTAGCTAAATTTGAGGTTCACAGGGGATTCTGGGTAGGAAAACGTTGGGGGATCCACGCAAGTCATACCTCCTTGAAATCCCCCTGGTGTCTAGTTTTCAGAAATGTATGGGTTTGGTAAGTTTTCCTAGCTGGCCGCCAAGCACGGGGCTAAAAACCCAGGTGACCCCCCTTGCAAAACCAGTTTATTTTGCGATAGGCAATTTTGATGTTGCCTCAATACGTTTTGGGCCCTGGTCTGTCGCCGGTACTTGGGCCTCCCACACGAGTGAGGCACAATTTTTATTGGGAGACCTGGGGAAACGCTGGGTGGTAGGAAATTTGTGTCAGCCCGGTGACGCCACAACTTTCCCACACAAAAATGGGTGAAAAAAGTGATTTCTTCAGCTATATTTGAGGTTTGCAGGGGATTCTGGGTAAGAAAACATAGGGGGATCCACACAAGCCATACCTCCCTAGCATCCCCCGGGTGTCTAGTTTTCAAAAATGTATAAGTTTGCTAGGTTTCCCTAGGTGCCGGCAGAGCTAGGGTTAAAAAACTACAGCTAGGCACTTTGCAAAAAAGGGTCATTTTTCACTGTGAAAATGTGGTGTGTCCACGTTGCATTTTGGGCCGTTTCCTGTCACGGGCACTAGGCCTACCCACACAAGTGATGTACCATTTTTCTCAGAAGACTTTGGGGAATGCGGGGTGGGTGGAATTTTGTGGATCCACGCAGATTCCAGAACTTTCCACCACAGAAATGTGAGGAAAATGTGTTTTTTTGACAGTTTTTTAGGTTTGCAAGGAATTCTGGGTAACAGAACCTGGTGAGAGCCAGTCAAGTCACCCCATCCTGTATTCCCCTGGGTGTCTAGTTTTAAAAAATATGTAGGTTTGTAGGTTTCCCTTGGTGACGGCAGAGCGAGTGTTCAAAAACTACAGCTAGGCAATTTGCAAAAAAAGGGTCATTTTTCATTGTGAAAATGTGGTGTGTCCACGTTGCGTTTTGAGCAGTTTTCTGTCGAGGGCACTAGGCCTACCCACACAAGTGAGGTACCATTTTTATTGGGAGACTTAGGGTAACACAGAATTGTAGAGCAACTGTTATTACCTATTGACTTTCGATGCATTTCTGCCTTCCAAATGAAAGACAATGTGTAAAAAAAAAAGTCATTTTGAAAAATGACCTATAATTCTCATGCTAGTATGGGTACTCCCAATTTCGGAAATGTGCAAATATCTACTGTTTCTAAACTCTATATTTTGTTCCCATTTCAGAAATACTTGGGTGTCTTTCATACCGATTTTTCCATGTATACATTTTTCCAGAATAATTGCTTTATACCCGGTACATAAAAAAAATCCATTGCAAGACGCTGCTCAGTTATTGGCTCTGGGTTCATCGGGTTCTTGGTGAACCTACAAGTCCTATATATCCCCACAACCAGAAAGGTCCAGTGGATGTAACGGTATATTGCTTTCAAACAGCTGTCATAATGAGAAGTTACAGGTGAAAACGTTGACACAAATGGCTGTTTTTTTCAACTAAGTTTTAATTTTCCTATATTTAACTGTTAGTTTCTATAAAGAAACCTTGAAGGATCTACACAAATGACCCCTTGCTGAATTCAGAATTGTATCTAATTTTCTAAAATGTGTAGCTTTCCAGAATCCATTATTGCTTTTGAACCCATTTCTACCATTAACTGGAAGGAGGTTGAAAGCACAACAAATAGCAAAAATAGGCTATGTCCCAGAAAAATGCCAAAACTGTGTAAAAAATGTAGGTTTTCTGAAAAAAGTCTGCTTGTCCCTGAAAGCTGTGAAGATGGTGATTTCAGCACCACAGCCCCTTTGTTGATACCATTTGCAGGGAAAAAAACTGGCGCTTCCAACTGTAGCCCTTTTTTCCCATATTTGCCCCAAAAAAATAATTTGACTGTCTTTTGGGTCATTTCTGGGTCCCCTCCAGGGGAATCCACAAACCCTGGGTACCTTTAGAACCCCCATGAGGTTGGAAGAAAAGGACGTGAATTTGGTGTGCATACCTTGTGTGGTCAAAAAGTTACAGGGACCTAAGCGCGAACTACCCAAAATAGCCAAAAAAAGGCTTAGCACAGGGTGGGGGGAGGGGGGAGACCTAGCAGCGAGGGGGTTAACTTCAATTAACCTTTAAATATAGGCTTGCCTCTTTATTCAACATCTTTTTAATGTTAGTGCCAAGTCAAGTGAACAGCAGCCCAGCGCTGCTCTTGACCAGGGGGCCACATGTAAAGGTCAGGAGGGCTGCATGCTCCCCCCCTCCCACACTTAGATTAATGTCAGCGGCATGGTTAATTACTGTACAATTTATACAACACCACTGTTGAGGCAGGTTGGAGTCTTACATATACGTCGCACTTTCTACACACCTAGAGCGGATCCAGTGTCCAATGTGCATTCTGTTCAAAACGGCTTCCGGGACATATTATGCCCCACAACT
This sequence comes from Triturus cristatus, assembly GCF_964204655.1. Classification (NCBI taxonomy): domain Eukaryota; kingdom Metazoa; phylum Chordata; class Amphibia; order Caudata; family Salamandridae; genus Triturus; species Triturus cristatus. The sequence continues at coordinate 393,065,838 of NC_140585.1, read as the reverse complement.
GGTTATTTACTTTATATCTTCTAAGGACAGACGTGATCACGGAATTAGAGGGCGGAATGGCAACTCGGACTCCAAAGCATCCCGGTGGCATCATGCAGGGCACATAAATCCCATTTTCTTGGCGCATTTAAGTACAACCCCTCACAACGTTTTAGGAACCATTGAACTCCCACATCCACGCTCTCCATCCACAAGTCCTGCCTTTGGAGGCTCTTGCTCTGCTTTGAGTCTTGGTTGCTTTTGGGTGATTTTGCAGAGGACAGAATGCAAACTGAGAGGACACATTATCCGAGAAGGCCCCTCTTTTTCCAGCAGAGATGATTCAAACCTCGGTAGACAGCCTAGAATCAGGGTGGGAGTCAGCCAGACTGGGAGGGCTGGCAAGTCATCGATACAATGGTGTTATGACTATGTGTCTCGGATTTCGATATGTAGAACTATATAAAAATGACTTAATTGCTATACGCTGCTCAGTAGAACATATTGGCAAATGACTGCATGCAACAAATCTGTCTCCGCTCCCCCGCGAAACGTCAAGTGATATGTATTTAAAGCTCTCGCGCGAAGTGATGTTGCAGCTTTCAGTCGCTTGATGGCACGGTTCTGCATTTAGGGCGATTTCGATTCCATTTGAGGTATTATATTCTTTATCTGAAAGCACATAAATGCATTTAAATGCACATTTCTGGTGTTCTGATATGCTAGGAAAGCGTCTGCCTGGCTTCACATCTGTTGACATTTGCCGTTTGAGAAGAAAGCATAGTGTTGACATTTAGTTGCGAGTGTTACAAAAACTATCTGCTGTAAACGGAAAACAGTTTGAGCTTTCAGCAACATTCCAATCCGGAAACACCCCATGGGTATCGCATAGGTGCACGACTGTGTTAAAATATATAGGATGAAAGCCTGTAACAGCCGGCTACGTAATCGGCAGGAAAATTCAACCAGGGCTTACTAAGCAGGACAATGGGAGGGAGGGGGGAGGGAGGAGGGAGGAGGAGGGAGGGAGGAAAGTAGGAGGGGGAGGGAGGAGGGAGTGAGGAAGGCTGGATGGATGGATGGAAGGAAGAAAGGAAGGGTAAATGTAAAATAAGGGAAAATGATCAATAGCTTAATGGATGCAATACAGAATGGGTGGAGTTAAACCAGGAAGGATGGATGGGTTGATGAAAGGTAGGAAGAAGCAAACAACAGACAAGAGAAAGAAGGGATTTGTAATTGTATTAAAATACATTTTAAATTGATGAAAATAACTTAAAACATAATATACGTCCTACTAAGTAAATTTAGCCTGCGGGCTTCTTTGTGCATTCCCTTAGAATATCCAGTTGTTAAAACATACTCCTGCAAACCAGCTCAGTTCACCTGGAAATCAGTGAAATAGAAACATGTTCTTGCTCTGTATTACCTTTAAACAGTTTGAGCATCACAAAGTACACAAGCTGGAGTTTAAGACATTATAGAACCTGCTATTAGAATGGGCCACCATGCTACTGATGAGGGACCCTGGTGACAACTGCTTGCTCAGTGGGCATACGATCATGTGGTCAGATATGTATTCTTTTGATGTCTTGGTAAATGTTTTTGTTGAAGGGGTTGAAGCTTAAGAACAAGAGATCATACAGTCACCTCTGGAATCAAATAGAATTGCTTCCTGCTTCAAATCATTCGAATAAAGCACACACAAAGAGCAGTTTAAGCAGGGGATCATGTAAATGATAAACAATAGGACTCAAGAAGGGGGTCCTTTCAGGATCCCAACAGTCCTCAATGTAAGGGCAAAAATTATACAAAAAATGGGGCGACCCTGTGTCCCTCAGAACCTGGGTATAGCGTAATATTCAAAGGTGGTTCTGTCGGGTTTCAAAATAATTCAAATTGCGCATTAACATGTCACAAGAGTATCTCAGAATGCGTAGATAAAGATAATACCTTTTCAAAACAATAAGGCACAAGACTCAAATTGCTATATGATGCATACGTTTATCCAAATATTAGCATTCACATTCTTTACATATACATTGAAGGCTGTCCATAAAATAAACCATTAAGAAATAGGTGGTGGTGACATTAGTGCTCAGTGTACAGTGATGTGCAATAAATACAGGGTGGTGAAAGTTTTTACATTTGGGTAATGGGCCGGATAATACAAGGGAAAAACATTAGGACTGCCGGATGGTGATTCTTTTCTTGGGCAGAGCCTTTAGATGATCCGGGCCTAGTGTGGTTGTCGACGTTTCGACCCAGTTATGCTCCCTTACGTAGTCAAGAGTGGGTCTTCATCAGGACTGGAACGGGCCGGGGGGAATATAAGGACAGCCCTAAAAGGACCAGGGTGAATCCTGGAGCGAGACCTGGTGGCAGGATAAGTGGGACCTCAGGCGGTGGTGATCTTGAGGAGCGGCTGTAAGTTAATAAGGAGCTCGATGGGTGAGTATAGGCATTAGTCCTGTCTCATCGCTGCGATGTCAGGGGGACTATGCAATAATGTTGGGAAGTTGAACTACTATATGAGCTTTGACTGCAAAGTGTGTGTATAAAATATATATAAATAAGGGTTACTTTAAAACCAATAAGTGTGCGCTGCATCCCCTCCTCGCTGTTTACTACCACAGCATACTTAGGTCGGTAACAGCTGGTCCTCGGGGGTGCATATGATTAAGACCGAGCCACGGTCGAAACATGTTATGCTGTACTTTTGAAACGCTGACCATGAATTAAAAGCATGTTTTTACCTGCTTTGGCGATTGGAGTTTTTTTTAATGCTGGAACTGAGGCATGATGTTTATTTGGAATATATATATATTACCTACTGGGGGTTGCCAGTAGGTAGATATAGTAGGACCTATTTTCCATAGGAAATCTGCAACATTCTATTTGGAATAACTGTGGCGCCGATTGACGAATCTTCGCGAAATTTTCAAAACTTTTGGCCAGTTCCGTTCCGTTCCTATCCTGAAAGTTTCACGGTGATTTGTCAAGCGGGGGCAGAGAAAAAAGGGGGTCCCAAAACGCGTTTTCCCCATGCAATTTCCCATAGGACCTTTACCCGCAGCTACAGCCCGAACTGCTGAACAGAATTACACCAAATTTGGCAAAGAGGTAGTCCTTAGTTCAGACTCGTGCCTTTTGCTTAAATGGTGTAAATCCGTTCAGTAGTTCCAGAGAAAATGACAGTTAAAAGTACATATATATCTATAGCCTCAGGGTATCCGCGCACCCTCCCGATCACGAGCTGAATTTTAATTGGCTGCCAACACTCTGAATCAGGAAGTGTTGGCAGCCATCTTGTGCATCGGTAGAACCGAGGCACAACACACCCCCAAAAAAACATCGCAAAACTGGTGCAGGGTAGAAACACCCTGACCCCCTAGACCTGCTCAGGGGGTCCCACAAGGACCCCCAACGCTCCAATTTTTTATTTAAAACCAAAAAACGGGAGGATGCGCACTGGATGCGTGCATCCTGCCGATAGAAAAAAAAATTCAGCGCTGTCTCCCGCTTAAAATGCTAATTTGCCCCCGGGAGTGCCAAATCCCAGGGGCATAATGAAAAAACAGTGTGGGGGTCCCAATCCCCCCCACACTGCCCTGGTGACCGCCACCCCCAGGGCTCTAACATGATATAGGCTGGGGGGCTCATGGCCACCCCGCAGCCCCGGGGACCGCCACCCCCGGGGCTTCTTTGAAATGAGTGGGGGGGCTCTCAGGCCCCTGCAGCCCCGGGGACCGCCACCCCCTGGGGCTTGAAAACATTTGGTGTGGGAGGGCTCTCAGGCCCCCCCATCCCCGGGGACCACCACCCCCGGTGCAACTTCAAAATGTAGGAGGGGGGCCACGTGGCCCCCCTCCTGGAGCCTTGTATAGGCCCTGGGGACCGCCACCCCCAGGGCTGGCTCCTGCAGTGTCCCGGGGTGCCCTCCCCCGGGACACTGTAGTTTGCAATGACAGGGCTGGACCCTCGCGGCTCCCGCCCTGTCATTGCAAACTGCTTTGCTTCATTGAAGCGAGAGCAGGGAAACCTGCTCTCGCTTCATGGAAGCAAAGCAGATTGCTTTTCCACATGGGGAGCAGCATGTTAGCTGCTCCCCATGTGGAAAAGCAATGCCGGCTCCCGCAGGACGTGGGGAGCCGGCTGGGACGATGGGGGGATTGGGGACCCCCCCACGGCCCCCAACGAAGAGGGACAGCCCCGGAGGATGGGGTCCCCGGGGCCAGTAGTAGCCCGGGAGGGGGGCAAGGCAGCCCCCCTCCTAAAAAAAGAAAGAAAAAAATAAGGGCCATGTCCCAGGGGATGGGGTCCCTTGGGGCAAATTATGGCATCGGGAGGGGGGCCATGTGGCCCCCTTCCCGGTTTTTTTTTTTTTTTTTTGTTTTTGTTTTTTTTTTAAACAAATTGGGGGCAGGCCCTGGGGATGGGGTTCCCAGGGCCAATAAATTAGAAAAAGAAGGGGAGCTACAGAGCCCCCCTTCTAAAAAAAAATAAAAAAACCAGGATTGGGCTGGAGGCCACGCCACCTGCAGAGGGGGAACTAATTCCCCTTGAATACTGGGGGTCCCTGGGGGTAAACTAGCCCACCAGGAACCTCCAGTATGCACCAGGGGGCTGCGTTGCAAAGAGGTGTAATGAAGCCACGCCCCTTTTTATACCTCTCTGCAACGCAGCTTCGTGGCGCTTACTGGAGAAACCTGGTGGGCTAGTTGGCCGGCCAGGGGACCTCAGGATTCAAGGGGACTCAATCCCCCAACTTAAAATGCACCACGGGGCGCGTTTGCACAGTTGTGAAGGTAGGGGGCAGGGCCTGAGGTGATATGTGTGCAACAAGCTCTGTGGTGCGTTTTAAGTTGGGGAATTCATTCCTCTTCAATCCAGAGGTCCCCTAGGGGCCAACTAGCCCACCAGGTACCCCCAGTAAGTGCCACGGAGCTGCGTTGCAGAGTTGTAAAAAGGGGCGTGGCCTCTTAACACCTCTCTGCAACGCAGCTCCCTGGCGCATACTGGAGGTACCCGGTGGGCTAGTTGGCCCCCAGGGGACCACAGGATTGAAGAGGAATTAATTCCCCAACTTAAACTCGCCACAGGCGTGTTTGCACATGTCATCTCAGGCCCCGCCCCCTTCCTTCACCATTGTACAAATATTCCTCTAAAATCAGCCGAACTACGAACTCCGATTTACTCACCTGTTATCAGGAGAGAACCCAGTGCTCCATCATTTAGCCCAGCACTGACCCTGAAGAGTAATTCTAAGCGTACTTACCAGTAACTTGAATTTCCTTCCATAGGAATCCATTGTGTGGTTTTCAGCAGAAAAGTTTCCAAGTGTCTATTTACACAAACTAAAAATATTCCTAAAAAATTGTCTCTATGACAAACATATTCTTTCAACTGTTTACAGGAGATGCACCAGTGCTGGATCCAGGATCCACCACTGAGTAAGAAAAACTAACGATAACACTACTTACCTGCTAAGTGAATTATCTGCCATAGGATAACATTGGTGATTGTATGTGAAAAAATGTAAAAGTGTCAACTTTTAAAATACAATAATATTCCTTAAAAATCACTACTGTAACCAAAATGCTTTTACTCAACGGTTTACAGGAGATGTCCAAGGGCTCAATCTAGGATCCAGTCCTGTGGTTAGAAAAGTAATCCATAAAGTAAATAATTGCATTTGACTAGAACTTCACATTGAGCTCAATGTTGCATTGTGTTTGAAATTGTGTTGCCCATTGCAACAACTGTAACTCCTGTACTTTAAATCTATTGCCTAATTGCAAAGTATTTAAACTAAAGTAATTCATTCTGAGAAAGTATATTTTGTATTGTAATGTATAATGTAATTATAATGTAATTCAAAACATAAAATATCTAAAAATAAATAGTTTAAAAAATGTAGTAAATCAGTATCAAACAAATCAGTATAACAATTAATACATTAAAAATTGTCATTTACAAAACCTTTGAAATTCACTGAAAAAACCATACGTTTCAGGCTTGATATAGTTAGGAATTAGCATTTAAAAAACCTTTGAAATTCACTGAAAAAACATAGGTTTCAGGCCTGATATAGTTAGGAATTAGCATTTAGAAAATCTTAGAAATTCACTGAAAAAACCATAGGTTTTAGGGGTGTTATAGTTAGCTGGACATTTCACTCGTACAAAACCATTCAAATTCCTCCGATATAGTTAGTTGTACTAACTACATCTCGCGCGCCCGCAATCCACTGCTGATGACGTCACATATTACATCATTCATGACATGATCAGCAATGTCACTGACGACGCCATGAGTGATGTAATTTGTGAGGTCATAAGCAGTGCATTGCAGGGGTGGAAGTTATAGTTAGCTCAGATAATAACTATAAATGCTGAATTTCTATGGTTTTGTGTGTGTAAAATCTGAACCGAAGTATTACACCTCTTTAAACTTTGATTTTTTCAGTGTATTTCGAAGGATTTTTTTAATGCTATTTCCTAACTATAACGTCCCTGTTACCTTTGTTTTTTTTCAGTGACTTTAAATGTTTTCTAATGGTATTTCCTAACTATAACGTCCCTGTATCCTCTGGTATTTTTAGTGAATTTCTAAGGCTTTTAACATTTTATTTCATAACCTGTAACCTTTGAGAGTGTGTGTGAGTGGCTGTATAGGTAGGGGAGTGTGTTTGAGAGTGTCTGTATGGGTCTGTGAGTGGCTGGGAGTAGCTTTGTTGGTGTGTGAGTGGCTGTATGTGGCTGTGAGTAGCTTTGTTGGTGTGTGAGTGGCTGTATGTGTTTGTGAGTGGGTATGTGAGTACCTGTATGGATCTGTGAGTAGGTGTGTGAGGGGCAGTATGGCTCTGTAAGTGGGTGTGTGAGTGGCTGTATGGGCAATGAGTGGCCTTGTGGGTGGGTGAGTAGGTGTGTGAGTGGTCTGTGAGTGGGTGTTTGAGTGACGGTGTGGGAGTGGGTATGCAAGTGGCTGTATGGATCTGTGAGTGGATGTGAGAATGGCTGTATGGGTGTGTGAGTGGGTGTCTTTAGTTGCTATTTGGATGCATCAGTAGCTGTGTGAGTGACTGGGCCAGAATGGAAACTCGCCTGCCCATTTATCCAGAAAGAGTCAACAGTTTTGCACAAAACATCTAGCCAACTGGAATACTTTCTACTATTTCACAGTAAACCTCCCCAGTAACAATCTCTGTGATATCAGTGATGGCCATAAAAACAAAACCATCCTTGTACATCAGGCTGGTGTACAGCAGAATGGGAGTTATCATGTACAATTCCAAATTCTATAGTCTTTTTATGCTAAAGGAGCTAAGAGAAATGGACCTAATTCGAACTAGAACAGGATTGAAGTGAACTGATAATAACAATGCACATCTAAGTATCTAGCTAGCTATCTATCCACCTGCCTCTCTATCTGTCTTAAGAGCAAGCATTGTGTATGTTGGAATACTGGTGTTGTTTATTGATACATGTGCCAATAGCTTTAGGTGGCCAGAATGCTGGTGAACTTTTAAGTACTCTCACACTGTTGTAAGCCTAGCCTGAGTAACAATGGGTGGACATACAGCTAACACTGCTGTATGCGCAACCAACTCCAGCAGACTGCTAAAGTGCATTAATCCATGTAAAATGGTGCAGCGACCACGTTAAACAGTGTGAATGCCTTTGTAAAATGCTCATTAATAAACACATTTCTAAAGCTTACAACTGCCAGTAAACACACTTGCACCTTACATTTGCATTGTCAGTCATGTTTAGAAGGCCTCTTCCATGAGTGTACCACCAAACCTCAGTGTGTAGCTGGATTCCGTGTACTGTACAATCCTTTGCAACCAGTTTTCCATATGCACTTTGGTGTTTGGAATGTACACAGCTCTGCTGCTGGACACGGTGTAGCTGCCAGTGCTTGTCCGTGCAGTACTGCTGCTAAGGCCTTTATAATGTGTAAGTTGAACACATACACACGTGTTACTCACTCCCTGCCCTGTAGTGTCGTATTTTTAGGAGCTTTCGGGTGCTCGCCCATTTGGCATATGAGGGCCAAGACTACCCCGGTAGACAGCATTGATCAGACAACGGAATCTAAACCTTTTTGAGAATCTGTGCAATAATCTTACTAGAAGGGAACCTCTTGTCTCCATGGTTACTGGAGAAAGGGGGCCAGTGATGGAAGAGAACCTGTGAACGTTAAGGTGGAAGGGTCATTTACATTTTCCTGATAAACTTGTAGGTGCAAGAAATGAGCAGTCTGTATTTGAATGGCTATGTTCCTCCATAAACAGCTGACAGTGGCACGTACTTTGTCGCAAATGTTAAATATAATGTATATGTACATTTGCTGAAAAGAGTATATGCAATTGTTCCTTGGAGTGGGTTGGGCATTATGGACGATTGTAAATGAACCTGTTATGGCTGCTTCATCAGGAGTGTGTATTACTTTCCCAGACTATAAATGTCAGCACAAGTGCCATACCTGCATTCAAGCAAAAACAGAAAGAAACTATGCTATGTTATCCCCCCCCCCCCCCCCGGGACCTGGCACACCAGGGGGGCAACCAAGGTAGCCCACACTTTTTAAAAGAAAATTCTATTTCATTGTGGTTCCGCAGTAAAATAAAATACAAAAACGGCATTGGCCCCAGGCGGAGTCCCTGTGGGACCCCCACCACCAGACCTAGGGGGGCAGGGTATTCCTACCCTGCCCCCTTCTCTGTTTTATTTAACTTCTTTTCTTGTGACTCAGCTGAGTCTGAGTCCCGAGATGGTTGAAGTGTAGGCAGCCAATCAGGCAGCCGCCCAGTTATCTATAAATCTTTTTTTTAATAACTCCAAACCTACTGAACAGATTTACACGAAATTACAAGAAACACTCTTTCTGTACCAAGAGCTAGCTTTCTGACAAATTTGGCGTAATCCCATTCAGCGGTGCAGGCTGTAGTCGTGTTCAAAATCCCTATGGGAAATTGTAAGGGGAGAACAAGTTTTAGGATGCCCTCTTTTCTTGGCCCCTGCTTGACGAATCACCCCGAAACTTTCCAGACAGCAACATTCCAAAACAGCTAGCCGTAGTTTTAGTGGCCTGGACTCCCACAGTCAGGCTATCATCCAACCACATCCCCAGGCTCTTTATAACAGCCTTAGGGATCGTGGGGAGCAAAGGCCAGTGGGTCAACTGAAGCTTTGTTGGACCAAAGAGTTATTCCCCAGAATCATTTGTTCCGTCTTAGCTCCACTGAGCTTAAAGCATGATTTGTTCATCCAGCTAGCTACTTGCTCCAGGCAGGGCCCTAAATTGGACATAACAGGGTCCGAGCCTAAGGCAAGGAATATCACCAGTTGGGTGTCATCCACATAGGAGACTATAGAGACCCCAAAGGGGGCTACAATGTCTGCCATGTGTTTAAGGTATATATTGAACAATGTGGGGTTAAGTGAGGACCCATGTGGAACCTCATAAGCCACAGGCAGAGTTTCCGAGGAACAATCCATATCTAAGACCTGTAATGTTTGTTCCTTTAAAAATGAATTCACCCACTCCCAGCCATTCCCTGCAACTCCGGCTCTGCCAACTCTATCTAAAAGTATAGAGTGGTCGACCGTGTTGAAGGCCGCAGTAAGCTCAAGTAGCACAATTGCCACTGTAGCCCCCTGATCCATTCTCCTTTTTGCTTCCTCCACCACCGCCGATAAGGTGGCCTGTGGGCTGTGCTTAGGCTTGAAGCCAGTCTGTGTATGGTGCAGAATTGAGTTTGATTCCAAGAAATCTGATAGACCCATATTATCATGGTTTTCTGCCAGCTTACTTAGACCTGGAAGCTGAGAGACAGAGCAGAAGTTTCTAGACAGGAGGGGTCAAGAATAGACTTTTTTAAATCAGCTCTAATCATTGCATGTTTCCTTTTTTTTTTTTTTTTTGCCACAAACAAAAAGAAAAATGAGCATGAAAACAACATCTTCAAATACGAATACATCAGTATGCATATGCAGGGCATAAAGGAGCATTTATGGGGAGGAAGAAGAAAGAAAGCGAAGAAGAATGAAAAGCAGGTTGAAAGGAAGAGGGAAAGGATAACACAGGGAAAATAAAAAAAAATAAAAAAAGGGAATACATACGATCCTTAGTCCCAATGAAGACAAGACCAAACCCTGTGCAATTTTAACAGGGATCGGGGACCTCTAGCTTTTGCCATTGCAGTTTCCATTTCGAAAACCTCCCTCATCATAGACCAAAATTCATTAATGCTGGGAGGTGTGGCATGCATCCAAAGACGGGCTATACAAAGACGGGCACAAGAGGCAATAATAGAAGCTAAGGGTTTCGTAAGAGTCCCAGATTCGATAAATAATCCCAACAGTAGCTCTTTCCCCGAGAGCGGGCTATCGTAGCCGACCCAAGTTGACAGAGCCAAAGTGATATTAGATCAGAAATCCTTCAGCCGAGGGAAGGTAAAGAACAGATGGTTTAAATCAGCAGCATATTCCTGACATTTAGGGTAGTTGGTCTTAGCAGCAGTTGAGTTATTAGCCCATTTGGAAATTCGTTCAGGAGTGTAATATAGCATAAAAATAATTCTATGCTGTTTTAGTTTTAAATTGACAGATGTTATGGCCGAGTCGATGGTTTGAAGAGACTCTTGTATTTCCTTCCTAGAAATATCAGAGCCGAAGACCTGGCTAAGTTTAGCAGCAGTTTGTAGACCATCATCACCAACTGCCCCAATTCGTTTTTGATAAATTTCACCGATAGCTCCTCGCCCTTTGGTGCTGACAAGTGTGGACAAGATCTCACATGAGCTGGAAAACTCTGATGGTCCCCGACCTCGAGTGAAATAGTCCCTAACTTGCAAATATTTGAAAAAGTGGGTATATGAAAGATCAAATTCTTCTTTTAGTGATGAAAAAGTTAGAAAACCCTGATCATCATACAGCTGGCCCAACCGCGTTATACCCTTACTTTGCCATTCTTTCCTGACATGATCGTGGAATGTATTAGGAAACCGAGGGTTCCCCCATAGCAGCGTATATAGATGCAAGTCGGGTATTGCGTAGGTTTTGCAGATTTTACGCCATATTTTGGTAATGTCTCTGACTACCTTAAAGCGAACACGTTTAAATAGTTAGGATCGGATGTTTGATATAATAAAAAAACAGTATTAGGCCCGCACGCCAGCTGATATAAAAAACAATTGGGATTTGTATCAGTTCCTCTAAGTAAACTCTGTATCCGTCCCATAAATGCTGCCCAAAAGTATAACTTGAAATCAGGGAGTTTAAAACTTCTAGCCCGTCGGTATCCCCAAATATAACTACCTAAGATACTATCTAGGCGTCTGAAAAAAGAAGATGGTATAATTAGTGGGATGGTACGAAAAAGATATAAGAATTTTGGCAAAATATTCATTTTGACCACATTGCACCGCCCATAAATACTAAGAGGGAGATGGTGCCAGCATCGTAACTTCTCAGCTACTTTCTTCGTAGTTTAGTGAGATAATTTCATTCACTTAACTGCTAAGACATACCCTCAGATAGATAGCCTTCTTTGTGACTCGAAGAGTTACTGGCGGGGGGACTAATTGAAAATTTAGGATCGTCTGTGTTTTGTGTAGATTTAACCTGTAGCCTGAGAAGAAGTAGAATCGTTGTGCTTCATACATGATTGCGGCCATAGCTTTCACATGGTCGGCTGAGAAAAATCGCAATATCGTCCGCGTAAATGGTTAATTTTAGATTCCTCCCGTTCAAGACAACTGGATAAATATTGCCATTGATCAGTAAATGTTGAATAAAAGGCTCGATGTAGATAGCAAATAATCAGGGGGATAGAGGGCAGCCCTGCCGGGTCCCCCTCTGAACCGGAAATGATAAAGAAGAAAGACCATTAAGTTTAATTGTAGCTGTTGGGCGATTATATATTTTCTGTATCGCTGAGAGAAACCTTTGACCAAAGCCAATAAAAGACAAATACCCATAGTGTTTCCCATGTCATCGGGTCGAAGGCCTTCTCTAAGTCTAACATCAACATGCCCATCTGCTGACCTATCTGACCAGAGACATCAAAAGCGGCTATTGCAGTGTTAATGTGAGCGGAAGTGTCTCTTCACATCAGCATGCCCATCTGCTGACCTATCTGACCAGAGACATCAAAAGCGGCTATTGCAGTGTTAATGTGAGCGGAAGTGTCTCTTGCATGTTTCCATGAGGAGGCAGCCATGTCTGTTTCTAGGGAGAGATTAATCAATTCCAGTAGTAAGGGCAAATAGTTTCTGGCTCAAGAGGGAGGATTCTCAAAGGTACAGACAGGGTAATAAGGGAATCCAGATTTATTTTTCCCCAAAGAGGACTGAGAATTCCTCCAGCGAAAGGGGAGGGGGGTGATTGGAAAGGATAAATGTGCATCCATTCTCCCAGCCAATCAGTGAGTTGGAGCTACGACTTTCATTTGTCTCTTGAAATGATTGGTAGATATTCAGAAGTATTAAAATAGTTAGCCAAGGCATTGCACCTATCTGTGGAAGCTTCAACCATGGGGGTGTTCGAGGTAGGCCCAACAAGGACTTTGTAATTCTGAATCTCTCTCTCAAAGAATGTGCAGCATTATGGATTTTTGTCTCATAGAAGGAGGCCTGAGCTTGTCGAATTTCCATATGATATAGCCTCACCATCTCTCTGTACAAATTCTTTTTGTTTTCCTCAAAGTCCTCTCTCCATGCTCTTTCTACAATTTTATAGTTCTTTTTTGGTATTCTAAGGTGTGGGGAATACCATGCGGCCGACTTATTTCTAGATTTCTGAGTCATGGTCTTCATAGGAATAGTTTGATCTAAAGAATAAACCATCCAGTCCAAGAACATGTTGTGAGCTGTTTGTGGGTTGCCGGCTTGGCGAGGGGACGTTACACTCAGAATACATCTCCAGCTGTCACTATTGAGCATGGACCAAAGCTGGACTTTAACTACCTTCCACCATCTGGGACGGTGTGGATGACACAAATGTTCTGATGTGTGAAATGCTGACAATCAACATGGAAAGCTGAAATTGAGTACGCGGGCCACTAAACTTTAACATCAGAAGATAGGCATCCTCCACACACTTCTGAAATATTAACCAGCTAGTACCACTCACAGTCACAACAATGGCTCACCTCTGGTTGGTCTTCAGCACAGTGCATGTTCATACCAGACTTCAAAGCCCTGCCCCCTCTTTCTGTTAGTTGGAATTCAGAATTCCTCATTCTCCTACAGCGGCATACCATTTCCATAGGAAAACAGGACATTTTTCAAATCTACACAACGGTAGCTTATGAAGTTAGCAAAATAATTCACTATTATAGTTAAAAGTGATTTAAATGATGATTTCAATTATTCACCTAGTTTTACATTATTTGAAATGGGACACTACCTTAGCACCGTGTCACAGGGGCAGAAGAGAGAGGGTGGACCATATGATTGTCACCTCAGAAGCATTGCAGAGAATCTGAAACAAACTTGCAATGTTTCCTCTATTGAGCTCTGCCGTCCCTTACCTGGAAAAAGAGGCGAGGCAGGGAACAGTAAAAACAGATCTAAAGAAACATCTTGAACAGCCTGTTATTGGTCTGTTCAAACAACAATGAATATGCAGCTTGCACCTCAGAAAAAGCATCTGAAAAGCATAAACTAAAAAAATGGATAATATTTAGGGATAATTCCTTTGACTATGTAGTGATGGCAAAAAAATGTGGTAAGACCATACAATTATGCCAGAGTTTGGTGCCACTGATTACAAAATGCTTAACTGTAGTAGTGTGCGAGCTAAAGTGTATGTAAACATGCACTAGGATGAATTTTTCAATAATATCATTTATTGTGCATTTTTGGTGTACCATTCCTCTATACACAAAAAGTGATTTTAGCAATATAACAATGACAAATACGTTACTGTATTTGCATACTTACTTAGATCATACTTCAAGGAAGCATTTTGTTATGCTGCAGAATGTGTTGCTTTTAGTGGGGAAGCTTTCTTCATTCGGCAAATAGTCCCTGCTAGCTGCTGCTGCGGCTGCTGGGCGTGAACACAATGCACGTGATGCGCTCCAATGAGAGCATCCAACAAAAGGTGGAACAACTCGCCTTGTAGTGAAAGCCATTACTTTCAGAATGAAAGACTCCTCTATGCTGAATCCAGATGTGAAGGGCACAGTTTTAACGGAGTGACCCCAAGCATCCAACAGCTGGGTGGAGCTGGCACAAAGCCTTCTCCTTTTTAACTCACAAAAGAGCCGCCTGTTATGTGTCACGGCGACAATACTGGAAGGGTAGCTTCCTCATTTTAATTTCTATTTCGCTTTTTATAAATAAATTAAAAAATATTTGTTCATCGAAAAATAAAATCATACAAATACTGCAGTGCAATGATGTACTTATTTACATGCTACTTCAAGTAACCATTGTTCATTATATGGATTATGTTGCTTTTAGTAGAGGAAGCCTTCCTTTCGAGATGATGTTCATATTTAAAGCATATAGTCACTGCCAGCTGTTGATGCCTTTGACAATAATGCACCTAGGCTTTGCAATCGATGCTCTCCTAATGAACTGAAGAAATCACCAATCAGACAGAAGCAGCAGCATAATTCATAGGGGGAAATACCCTCCTGTCATGGGCCAAAATGTGAATGACTACAAGAACCAGCAACTGAAAGGGGTTGAAACAGCATCCAAATGATATTAAATACAGGTTATTACATGTATTAGTAATCCAAATGAATTGATTTTTATTTAAAAAATGGATACTTGTTCTGTATTCACTTGATGAAATATTTTCGCTATTCATGACATTTAACATATTGATGTAGTGGTCCATCGACACATTGGTTTCTTAATGTTATTGTGTTGCTATGATAGTAAGTAGGCACATGTTCTGTGAAATTACCAAAATTACATCATTATTGCTGGCATTACGACAGCTGTCCTCAGCTTCCAGGGATCAGGCCAAACTACCACAATAGGTATGGAACAGGAGATGTCATTCAACAAACAGCAATTGGCACAAAGGCTGGCCAACTAGATTGCCAACCAACACCTGGCCGTAAGAGCTTCAAGGAGCCGTGGTGAAAAGCCCTCTAATAGAGAACCATCACTTGAGCAAGTGCACTCTTTTCACTCTTATGACCAGAGATGCCTGTCACTTAAAGCGATTACACCCACTTCACCCTAATTCTCAGTATTTGTCAAATACAAGCTCAGCATTGAATTTTGATGATGTTGTTAATCAGTTGAACTAGCAAAATCAACATGTTATGAAGTCAATTTGTTGAATCATCTATGGCTTTTCGAGAGGTATGTGGCATTGAGAAGGTTCCCACTCACAAATACCTATTATTATTTAATTTCTGAAAGCTTCATCAGCTTTAAAAAAAAAAAAATAGCAACACAACAAGATGATGGATGGAATGCTGAAACTTTTCCAACTCTTATCCCCAGTCACATATCTGGGTCTAATCCATCGTTCTTTTGCTCACCATGCCACCCCAGTTTGGACTGAGCCATATGCAAATCAGTTTAGATCCTGCTCCCCATGGGAACAGCCCAGCCCGAACTGCTAAGTCAGGTCCTCTCTGGACTGAAAACAAGCATCCTTAGACTAGTTTTTGGGTATCACCCCTCATCAGCCAGGCTAGCTTGAATCCAGTGGCACAGTGAGCAAGAGACCTACGTCTGGGCATACCCTGGCCACTTAGGGCGAATATAATAACACAACAAGATGATGGACGGAGTGATTAAACTTTTCAAACACTCACTCCCAGTCACAAATCAGGGTTTAATCCATTGTTATTTTGCTCACTATGCCACCTCAGTTTGGACCCAGCCATATGCAAATCAGTCTTGATCCTGCTTCCCATGCGAACAGTCCAGCCTGGTCCTCAATGGACCAGAAACAAGCATCCTATGACCGGTTTCGGAATATCACCCTTCATCAGCCAGGCTAAATTGAATCCGGTGGCACAGTGAGCAAGGGAACCACCTCTGGACATTCCCTGGCCAGTTAGGGTGAACATAACACAACTAGATGATGGACGGAGTGCTGAACCCTTTCAGACACTCACCCCCAGTCACAGATCTGGGTTTAATCCATTATTCTTTTGCTCAACATGCCACCCCAGTTCCCATGGGAAGCAGGGTCAAGGCTGATTTGCCTATGGCTGGGTTTAAACTGGAATGGCATGGTGAGCAAAATAATAATGGATTTAGGTACAGATCTCTAGACTGGGGTGAATGTTTGACATTGTTCAGCATTCTGTGCATCAATTGCTCTTTTTTTTTTTTAAATAGCAGCTTCTGTTACTCTTAGCCACAGTGAGAAGGTGAAGAGGTGGACTGCCTGTCCTTTGTTTCTTTGCAAAGTCTTTTCAAGTACTCCTAGACCTTCTGCCACACACTAGACCCGTATTATGGTGCCCAGCAGCACAACCTGTCCCTGTTTCGAAGCTGCCGCTGGTGTCCCACAGCTCTCTCCTCACCACACAGAAGTCATCAAATTGCCAAATCTCTGACATGCACTACATATCAGTACAGGGAAGGGTTGCTGCCAGACCACTCAGAGTTTCCTGATACAGAATATTTCACCCAAAGGACATCCAGCACTACGATTTCTATTCTGCAGTCAGGTGTGTACGGTTTATCTTTGACTGTAGTACAGTCAGAATTGTTTGCCGGGCTTTGCAAGAGAATATACTACCCGCACTCCTAGCCCCAGCCAAAAGCGCAAAGCAAATCTCATGCTATAAGTGCGGAACTAATGCCCTGATGTACAAAAGAGTTTTACCCATCTTTGTCTATGGAAAAATGTGTTGGTACATAAGTGCCTAAGTAACTACAGGTTTAAATATGTAATCTCCTACACTGAAATATTTATAAAGGACTGAAGAAAAGAACTCTTCCAGGGTCTTCATGAGTGGGCTAAAACTGATTTGGGAACAGGACCCTACGATGGGGGCAAGCGGGCCGGGCCAGCCTATATTTTCTGTGGCTCCCCCTAAAATGTACAGGGCTAGTTCTTGCCTTTCGTTTGTTTGCCACATTATGATTTTTATTTTCGTTTGGCAGATGTTCATAGAATTTCTTTCTGGGTATTAAGTAAGGGCCAAGGCTGGGTGGGAACTGGCCTCTGACAGTGGAGGAGGGTCAGTGCAATCAGGCATATTTCCTTTTGGGACAAGAATGGAAACAAAACTGCTGAGAGGCAGAGGAGGGGCTGTGGGGCGTGCCCGCCCTGACCCTTGCTCGACTCTGCCAGCCTGAAATGATATCATCATCCTGGAGGTGCAATGCCTGTACACATGTGCTGCAGAGCTCAGGAACAGCTTCCATTAGTTTCCCTGGAGGACCTTAAGTTGTGCTGCTATTTAATGCACCTGCGGCCTGGTCCACCTTTGCAGCACACCACCACCCACCAGCCTGCCAGGGCCAGAGGCCCCTTTCCGTACAGCATGCACCATCCGTTTATTGCTTTCTGCTGGCATAGAGCTGCGGAGCTGTCCGGGCCTGAACCCCCTGAAGTACTACAGTACTAAAAGTACCAGAATGCAAAGGAAAAACCTACACTGGAGCAGCTAGTCACACATAGGCCTGGGAAACTAGGGAGGGCTGTGGTAGATGGATACCTGTCTTTGTGCCTTGCTGAATATGAGATCAGGCCGGATAGATGTGTGAGACACGTCATGTTTGTGCTTCTCGCATCTCACAAAACCATTTAGTGAAAAACGTCAGGACACTAGGACAGATGTAACTGAAACAAGCATTTGCATTGCAATAGGTCTTGCATTTGCGAGAGTTTGAGCTATTGGCATTGTAAATGACAATGCCTTTTATTAATGCGTTTGAAAACTTGCAAGCTGTGCGTAAACAAGCACTTTGTACTTATAGCCCTTGCTTATGAGAAGCAAGGCTGGCAGTCTCTTTTACTGCCAGCCTTGCTCTCTAACTTGCCCCCCCCAAACAGGCAGAGGGGGTCATCGGGTCTCTTGACCTTCCACACACCATATGCCAACAGCCATGAGGCCTGTACAGACAAATCCTTCCCCTGAGCCCAGTGACCCAGACCATCTCCAATCCCACCCCACATGCACTGCCAGTCTACATGTAGCGTGGCACTGCCGGCATGCCAAGGGTCACACATCACGCGTGACACTACGCACTTTAGTACACAGTGCCATACCAGCAAGCAGAAGAAAATGACCTGTATTTGGCAAGTGTTTCTCTATGGGGATTAAGTGTCTCCACCCACAGGGCTCTTTAGCTCCTCGCTGTCGTAGAGTCTCTTACCACCTTCTCTTATTTTAAGAAGAGTGCAGGGTACAGAAAGTAAGAGGTATGGGCCATACTGAGATGGCGAAGGAAGCGACAGACACAGGCACCTGGGAAGGGGAAGAAAGATGCACGCGGGAAAAGAGGGGATTTTAAGAAAGAATGGTAAATTGAAAGAGCCATCTGGAAATATTTGGAGACAGAAACGTGCTGAGAGAGTGAGACACAAGTTAGGAGTGAGGAAAGATGCAAGAACATAGACACTATTAGTTTCATCTCTGTAGAGTGTGTCTGTAGTGAGATTCTGGAGCAAGGAGGGAGTGTTAGAATGAGAGAGGCACTAGACATGAAGGAGGGAATAGAGACCACGAAGAGAGGTGGAACAAAACAAAACAATAATACAAAGGAGAAACGAGAATGACGGAGTACAAGGAAGCAGAATCTTTCAAGAGAAAGATGCAATTATCCATGAAACCAGGTAACTTTAAGCAAAACGGACGTCATGTGCTTTAGACCTTTGCTTTGAAGGCGTGTTGCATCTCTACTTACTATCCGAGACTCTCTTTCATCGAGATTGGTTGAAGTTCGTGTTGCTTGAGTGATATTTGGTTCGATGGTATACTCTTTGAGATGTAGTGTCCTGGCATCCATTTATGACACGCTGGCTCAGTAGCCGCTGCTCCCAAGACCTGTTCATAATCTGGAGGTCACAGGATAAAATCCTGGTAGGGCCCACTCTGCCCTTCAGCCGTCTGAGCGCGATATTAGGGGCCTGACCTAGTCACCAGTGGCTTATCAGTAGACTCGCAATGTACCATCCCTGAATTGGTTGGCAATTATGCTCCTGGAATATCGCTGGCCTAAATTCTAAACTAGCTATTCCAGACTGGGTCACATTTATTAACACAATGGACATCTGTATATTTCAGGAGACTTGGCTCCTAGAACCATGCTTTTGTGTGGGTTACTTAAACTTTCATACCCCGGCAATTAAGGGGTCCCACGGTCGTCCATCTGGGGGCCTAACTATCTGGCTAAGAAGCGAATTGTGTCTGAATGCTAAGCTCCTTCACACGGGAAACCGAGACATTCAACTGTTGAGGCTTGATCTTGGATCATTGGGCAAAATTGACTTATACAATGTGTATGTAAGGGGTTGTAGGGGTGCTAAATCCCTGGTTATTGACGATCTTTTACGTCTCTTTGATCTTTACTCAGCTGATACTTTTATCGTTATAGCCGGAGATTTTAATGTAACGTTCGAACCCCTTCTTGAAAACAATTGGGACTCACAGGACAATGAAGAGATATGTTGGGGTATCCCACCCCTGGAGTTGTCCCCTCTATCAAGGTGGTCTGAAGTTGCCATTCAAATTAATTCTCTTTGTATGGAGAGGGGCTTGAGGGCCGTGAATGGTAGGTTGCCTAGTGACCGAGAGGGCGCCTGCACATTTGATAATGGGCTGAGTAGGCGACGAATTGACTATATTTTGGCTGACATGAATTTATGGCACTCCTTCGCTGATATGAAGATAGTGACCCTTCCTGAGAGTGATCATAACCCTCTCTGTCTATTTCATAGATGGTGGAAGGTTGTTAGTGCTCCCGTAGAGAATGGGGAGTTGAGTCCTCCTGAGGTGGTGCCATCCAACGATATGCGCCGTCTAAGATGGTCTGGTCTTATGGGGAGACCTGCCACCTTATCTACAATTTTGGACGAGGTGGACGGTTCCATTAATGCTATAGAGTCAGTTTTTGCTTCTGATGGGAATCTGCGGGATGTAACATCTGCTCATGATAGCTTATTTGCCAGCTTGAAATCTTATTTCCTCATTAAAGCTAAAACAGGACCAAGAGGCATTAACTACCAAGCCTCCTGGTATAATAAGGAATGTAGGGAGGCCAGGTTACTACTTGGAAAAGCTTTGAAGGGTGGGGATGTTTCCCTGGTTCGCCGCAGACGAGTCACCTATAAGAGTTGTGTTGATAGGGCCAAACGCCTTTGGGACGGGAAAAAATGGGAGGCCCTCCTTGAAGCAAGCCTACAGAGTAATAGTAAATTATTCGGGAGTATTGTTAAGTGGGGTTCTGGTGGCCAGCCTGAGCGCCCCCAAAATAATGTCTCACAAGTGAAGTGGGTTGAGTATTTTAAACCACAGTATGCCTCTCCCACTGATTCCTTTGCGAGCCAGGAGCCCCACCAGTTGTTTAAACTTGAAGATGATTTTTCTAGTTCAGAGGTGGAATTAGCACTCGCTGGTGTGGCCTCTGGTAAAGCCCCCGGCCCGGACGGTATACCTGCGGATGTTTTCCTGTATGACAAGCTTAGATGGGGGAGATACATACAGTTGATCGCTAATGCATTGGCGCATGGTGCTCCAATTCCTAACTCATGGAAAGCGGCGGAAATAATCCCGGTGTTTAAAAAGGGGGACTGCTCGCTACCTGAGAACTATCGGCCCATTAGCTTGATTGACGCTATCCAGAAGATTATTGGAAGATTGATCTTAAATCGAGTTCACTTCTGGATAGCGTCAGATAATATTTTATCTCCCTTTCAGGCAGGATTTCGACGGTACACTAGTACTATTGACCAGGTGTTCCGCTTTATCCTCTTGTATTGGTAAACGGTCGTCCTGGGAAAGGGGAACTTGTATGCGGCCTTCGATTTAGTCCCCCGTCATAAACTTTGGTTGACATTGAAAGATCTAGGGCTTTACGGTGGATTGTTGTCCTTGATCCAGAGGCTGCATGCGGATAACACTGCCAGTATTAGATGGGGAGGCCCGGGATTAACGATTGAGGACTTCCCTGTCCAAAGAGGTGTTAGGCAAGGTTGTGCAATGGCTCCTACTTTATTCTCCCTATATATTAATGATATAGCGGATCGTCTTTTGGAAACCCACGTTGATGCTCCCATTCTTGCCAACACTAAGGTCCCTATCCTAATGTTCGCTGACGACACGCTTTTAATTGCTAAAACACCCTGCGGACTTCAGCGTTCATTGGATATATTTGAGACCTTTTGTGTTGACCGTGGCCTTGAAGTTAATATTAAAAAAACTAAACTTATGGTATTTAGGTCACATAAAACTTTTAAAAACAATTTTGTTTTGTTTAAAAATCCTCTAGATCAGGTACAGGCTTTCAATTATTTAGGTGTTAACATCCAAAACAATTTTTCGTGGAAATTACAGAAAGATTTTTCCACCCTAAAACATAGGCAGCTGGTCGGAGCATTAGCTGGTGCATTTAAGAAGTCTCTTTCAAAACCTATTAGACCTGTGTTACAGGTCTATAGTGCTAAAGCAGTGAGTTCTGCTCTTTACGGGGCTGAACTGTGGGGCTACGAGAACCTGTCTTCCTTAACCATCTCGGAAAATAGGTTTTTTCGTAGTATTACTTCTCTCCCACAGAGCACACCAATAGTACCCCTAAGATACGACCTTGGGAAGAACTCGATAGCCGATATAGCCAGGCTTCGACCTATTCTTTACTGGCGTCGCCTATGGACTACCCCGGAATTATCCAAGTATGCGGAGGGTTTTCTTGACATAATGTCTTTGGTGGGCTCTCGAAAGATTGTTTGGCTTAAAGAGATCAGAAAATCCCTTGAGGCTTTGGGGATGAGCGAACTTTGGGAGAACCCACTGGCTGCTACCTTTCCATCTAAAGCTCTATTGAAAGAGAAATATTGGGAGCTGGTAAATGCCAAGGTATTTCAGGAAACTAAATCCCTTTCGCTAACTGAGGAATTCTTGAGTCTTAAAACTGTTCCAAGGTTAGAACATTTTTGGGATCTTATTACCAAGGTGCTAGATAGGAAGCTATTTTTCCAGATGCGGGTGGGAGCGTTGCCTCTAAACTCTTTTGTAGCCCGGTGGGGGTCCTTGAGTAGCAACACATGCTCTTTCTGTAACTCCCAGATGGAAACTTTAGCACACATGTTTTTTGCTTGCCCTGCCTATGCGACTCCGAGGCGTGTATGGTTGACCCCTGTTTGCAAACTACTAGGTACTAGACGGAGTGTTGAGGCAGGAAGACTCCTTCGAACCTGCACTGACCCGGTAATAGTTGTGGCCGTTGCTAAATTCCCGGGGTGGGCATGGGTAATAAGAATCAAGAATATTAGTTAGTAATGTGCTAATTGTTTTGGTTGTCACCTGTAATGATTTTTTTTTACTCACATTACATGTATTTTTGAAAAATTGTAAATATTTTAAGTAGTCTCAATTTTATGTGTATTGTTATTTAATTGTGTATTACGTACCTGTACCTGTTTTGTATTGTTTTATGACTCACGTCGAATAAAGCTTATTTTGGATTGGATTGGATATTATTATTGTTACTGTATTGTAGCATTTCTACAGCACTTCATGTGATTAAGAAGGAGCTACCTGCTGATGTTCTTGTGAAATGAATGGGCTAGTGCTGAACATTCATCCAATGTTATTATGAATTCTGCAACATGTAGCTTTCTTTTATTTCAATAAAATTACAATGTTTTCAGACTAAAATGGTTTCACTGATAAGGTAATGTTTGCAGGCCACACAGTTTGCAAAAACATGGCACACAGATCAATTAGCAATATTTGAAATTCTGTGTGAGTCCATTCCTCTCTCGAGAGGTGGGGCGGGGTCATAATGAGTGTCAAGCTCATGACGTAGTTGTCAAGTGGCCCTAAGGGTTCTATGACTGACACCATCCACAAGTTACGACTCTAAACCCAAGATCACTTTGCATTCTGGACTGTTCTATGGTAATTTAAAAATCATTATATTATACAAAAGGATGCCATTTCTGGTAGTTAGCTTATTACATGTCAATAACTGCTTTATTCTGCTCGTGATGAATTTTCACTCATAATGTCACATATTTGACATTACAGTATCACACATAAGCACACCAAACACATGGAAATTTCACTCACAGGCAAAGGCAAACCTTGGCAGCTTTGCTGCACCTAGTTTGAACAAGACTACAAGTCATGGTAGCCGGGTGGGGATGCGCACTGCGCACATGCGCCGCAAAAAAAATCAATTAAGAAAATTGAAACAAACTCACCGTTGGATGTCCCAGCGTGGCCACAGTCCTGCCGCAGGTATGTGTGCCCGTGAGCGATCTCTGTTGCTGTGGCTTGCACGCTTGTCTCTTGGCACTAGACGCCGTACGCATGCACATTTCCTGTCCAGTTGTGCACATCTCCTGGCCCGCGAGATGCCTGTGAGGAGCAGGAGCCATCAGAAAGCAGCGTCCCGCTAGTGGTGCACACACAAATCCGCGAGTGGTGCGTGCCCAACCAGGCCGCGAAATCCCTGCGAGGAGCGTGTGCCATGAAAAGAGCCGGCCTCCGTGTTTCTGTTTCCCGCCCACAGTGCGATAGGAGGAGCCACAGAAAGTGCTGGAAGTCTGCGCTACTCCTGGGTGACAGCAAAAGGGGAGCCCAGGGAGGAACTCCCGCAGCACCTGAGTGCGAGGCCGGACTGGCCTGCCCCACTGCTACCTCGGCAGCCCGTCAGTCTCACTTGGAAGGAGGCAGCAGCGGGCAAGGGTGGACATTGACGGGAGCAGGAACGGAGGGCCGGCTGAAAGTTAGCACTGGAGGAGCCTGGGAGAGGAGGAAGGGACCGACGCTTGAGGAACATGCTTCTGCACGGGTAGCCAGGAAGCCGGCCTGGGGCTCCTGCTTGGTGCTGGGCGTGCTTCCTCTGCACTGCCCGACACCCTAGGTGAGTCCGTCCATGGTCTTGTGACAGTGGGGGTGCAGTACAGGTAGTGCCGCTGGAGCAAAGTGCGATACAGCACGTACTGCTGTAAAGCACCTACTGGGCATACAGTGCTAAGGGGGGCGGGAGGAGGTGAGTATGCATAGGCGCTGTTTGTTGTAAGTACAGTGCATAACGTGCCAGGTGCAAGGGGGTAGCGTGAATGCACCCTGTGTGCAGCATGTGTCTGCCCCAGAGGGTGTATTCGTGCTCGGAAGGAACGCGGACATCGGGAGGAGGGCGAGAACTGGACGGCAACACATGACGGCAACTGAAAGGACAAGAGAAAGCGAAAGCAAAGCGAGCCATGTGCTCAATCTGCTTAAACGCCGCAACCTGTACGCGTGCACATCTCATGTCCTTGGAGTTGTGCTAACGCCGCCATACACGTGCACTACTGCAGTCCTTTGTGCGTGTGCACCTGTGCAGTCCCCCTTCGAAAGCAAGTCGACAACAATAGATCTCGCCTAGCGAGCAGCGCATGGCGCTACATCGCTAGGCGAGACCTAAAAAGGGACTATCTCAGCAAATCTGTTGCATATGGTCACCCAACATGGCATTTTCATTTGCCATAGTGTACAGTATTGACTGCTGAAACCCAGTACTCTGCTCCTTCATAGGGCACAACCATTTTATTTTGATTAGTTGTTTTACATAGCTCTAACGTGACACTTTGTGGTAGCTTCCGAGCACTAGAAGATACAGTAAGCAAATTGTGATACAAAAACAAAGTGGTATCTGTACAGTCACAGTGAGTAGAGGGAGCCTTGTGCATCATGGAGTATGTGCTGAGAGGCAATGCTATCTCACTGATGGCCCATAATGCATACCAGATGGCTGCCCACCATCCATCAAATCATGATCCACGATTATGCATCCATTAATTTAACATTCATTCACCATGCACAATGAATTCCGAACTGTCCGTTGTCACCATCCATCCATCGTTCAAAGCACCCATTCAGGCCCTTGAATCAATACTTCAGGGGCCATATTATAGATGTGGTGCATTTTCCTGGATTGCGCTGGGTTTACCCTTTGAAAAGGGCGCCCAGCGCAATCCAGGTAAATGCACCACATTATGGTGAATGCACTGGGGGCCGCTGCGAACTTGAGCTGTCCTGGGGGCAGTGCATTCATGTGAAAAACAGAGTAGCTGCTTTAAAGCCACTCTGTGTTTTCACAGTGCCTGCATGTTTAGGGGATTAGAGATCACCTTCAAGGCAGGTGTAGTCAGTGACTGCAACCGCCTGCAAGGGGATGTCTGGGAGGTCCATGGGACTCCCTTTCCCCATGCCAGAGGGCTGCAATCACGGGGGCGCACGGACAGTGTGTCACCTTTTAGGTGCTGTACTGTCAATGAGCCTCCTGAGAGCTTCTTTGCCTCTGCGCCTACATCTGTAATAGGGCGCAGGTGCAGAGGTGACGGGATTCCCTCATTTGCATGGGGCACAACCCCATGCACATAAGGGAATGCCCTCTGAAGATTGGCGGGGGTGTGCAAAGCATGCGCAAACACCCATGGTGCCCGCGGGGAACTTGTATAATACAGCCCCTGATGATCCTGAGACAAAATGCAACAGAGGTGATCTTTGGAAATGGACAAAGAAATCATATGTGGTCCTTAGAACATAAAACAGCACTCTAGATTTGTACTACAAAAAGGAACAAGCATTTGCAATGCAACAGGTCTCGCATTTACACAAGTTTGAGTTATTTGGCATTTTAAATGACAATGCCTTTTATTTATGATTTTGGTTTTTGAAACATAAAAAAAACACATTGTCTTTTTCAATGCCAATAGCTTAAACTTGCATAAATGCGAGACCTATTGCATTGCAAAAGGTTGTTTATTATTGTTAGTGACCCAGCAGTTCCCACAACATTAACGTTTTATATCCGCTTCGCTGCGGCCGGAATTTCCCTGCTGTGCGGGAAAATTCCACGTGTGCGCGGTTCGGACGGGCCCCGGCTGTCCTCTGTCCGGCTGGCCAGGGGACGCCCGACACATGGAAGAGGTTAAAACCCATGAGAAAATAAAACAAGAATTTAAAAGGCAAAAAGGCTTGCAGTCACTACTGGTTTGTTTTGTTGGGAGAGAGGAGGAGCGGGGCAGGCAATTTAAGAAACCGTTTTCAATGCCATACTTAAATCTACTCGTTTTGACTTTTGGACCACAGATTTTGGACCACAGACCTTGGTTCTTATCGGTGAGGCGGGAACATAAAGGAGTGTCTGAGCAAAAAAGCTGTGTTTGAGTCCTTCTGGTAAATGTCTTTTATTTTAATAAGCTAAAGGAGGACTGAAGTTGTAATCAACTAACTTGTGTTAAATGGCGCAACAAATACAGTGTGCCTTGTAAAAGATGATATGTTTGAGGACACATTTATATGCCTAAACAATTTTACTACATAATTTTTCCTTCGCAATTACCTTAGAGCAGAAAGTCAAAATAACACACAAATACTACCAGAACAACAGACAGACTCTGCCCACTTACACCCCCTCTACCAATCTGAGCATTTCCCAAGTATACTTTTTAATTTCCAGGACTGATAGCGATATCCAAAGATCAGCAGGGCAGAGGAAAAAGGTGAGCAGAATAAAAGAGAGCAGGGTAAGGAGAGCACGGGCAATTCATGCGAGAAAAGGACTGCTTTCAAGTGCCTGGAAATTGAACTATTTTGCAATCTAAAAGAAGAAGTTACACAAAGTCTGTCCAGCCTGTTGTAAATCCTCACAGAGGTTGTTTGTGACATGTGAAGTAAGACTACACCTCTGCCCAGCCTATTGTAAATCCACACAGATGTTGTTTGTGACGTATAAATTAAGTTTGCACCCGTCTACGTGTTCAACTGAAGCCTTTACTTTTCGAAAGAACTAACACCCCCTCCCCCGCACAATATATATTTTTTTCACCATAGCACAGAAAACTCTCAGAATAAACTCTAATTAAGTGTGAAATCGGATTCTGTACTTACTTGCTGAAACTTGGATGTCTGCTGCCCACAGGAGTCCTCTACTTCCATGGACTCCGCTCGCTGCGCCCTCCTCCTGCCAGCACCCTACAATCCGTATGCGGGAGAATTATTGTCACTTCCGCTCTTTCCTGATACTGCTGGAAGTTCCGGTCCTGTCCATACGTCACGTACAAAAGTGAAACTAACTGAGGCTAGCCCGCTTCCTTCTCAACTCTGTGCCTCTGCTGGGAAAGACAAGCATTTGCAATGCAATAGGACTCGCATTTACACGAGACCTACTGCATTGCAAACGGTATAATCACGGACAATGGGAGAGTGGGGGAAGGCAAGGATAACGGGAGCGCGGGCAGGGGTGGGGAGAAGGCACGGACAATGGGAGTGCGGGCGGGGGGAGGGAGGAGAAGGGGGCGAGAAGGCATGGACAACGGGAGTGCAGATGGGGGAGAAGGGGGCAAGAAGGCACGGACAAGGTAGTGCGGGCAGGGGGAGGGTGAGAATGTACGGACAAGGGGAGTGCGGGCAGGGGGAGGAGGTGAGAAGGCACAGACAATGGGAAGGAGGGGGGAGTAGAGAAGGCAGTAGGAGAACCTCATTAAAGAAAGTAGTGCTCACAGTCTAAATAACACTCGAAGTAAAGGGGCCAGTAGCCATGGGAGGATTCAATTGACGACATGGCCGTAATAAGGAGGGGCTAACAAACCTCATAATGAATCAGAAGACAGCATTTACAAAGGACAAACACACAAGCCAATAAAAAATAAGGGCAAGGGATGGACGTGGCTTCTCTCCGTACTGAACTACTACAACTCTTCCCAGAGTAGCGCTTGCACGCTGGCTCAAGCTCGACCTAAAAAGGTGGTTTAGTCACCAGACTGAAACACAATATGGTAGAGGTATTCTTTAAAGTCTGGAGAAATACTCTCCTATTTGGGCTTTAAGCACTAAGACTAAGTCTTGGTCAAAGAATTCAAACTCTAGTCCATGCACTGGATGAGGATGGAAGCAGATTATTTGAAACATGGGAATCAGTCACCAACTCACTGGTTCTTTTCTCCTGAGTCGTGTTAGACAAAGACTACTGTTCCCATATGTGTGCGGTCTGAGGGCAAATTATGCCCAGAACACAGATACTATCACTGAAAGTGGCGTAGAGAGACTTAGAAAGAGAAAGGGGGCAGTGTATAGCTCTAACCAGAGCGAAACACGTGTAAAGGGTTGAATTTTTTCATTTCAGGTTCGCTTGGATGGTATTTCACCAATCCAAAGCAGTAGTGCTGTGCCTGGAGTGGTAAATGACTTTTGTCAATTTGTATATTCACATAGATGGTACTAGCTATTCTTATGCTTAAGGACTTTTCTGTAAAAATGGCAGAAGGCTTTTTCACTTTTTAGCATGTCGTGGATGGCACAATGCTAATCCTCTGCTTAAAATCAGACATTTGAGGTAAGCATATCTAGAGTGTTGTGGTTTTGAAGGGTGCCCCATACAAAGGAGCTGCTCTCCACTTAAATGTGGGTACTACCCAGAGTTCCCTACTTCCTTTTTTTAATATATATGGGTTAAACGTGTAATATGGTCCAATATTGTTATTGAGGGGTTCTGGTGACATCATGACCACAATGTTGAAGGCCGAAGGTTAAAGGTTTTAAATCCTGTCATCAGAACCCTGCAGTGGTAAAGGACCATGTTAGTCATGTTACCCCTTACGTATTTTGGGGAGCTAGTTTGAAAAAGCTGTTTCACTCAAAGTGCATATAACAGCAAGCACTGGTTGGAATTCAAATATTTAGTTTTACAGCGTATGAATAAAGAGTTAAGACAACTGGAAGGGCCAGTGGAGTTTTGCAATTCTGTGGTTGCAGCTTTTACTACATAATTATATATTTACCATTTTTGGCACCTAATTTGCTATATACTTTCACGATTTGTATTCTTCACAAGAATTGTTTTTAGCTCAAAGGTTGAAAATAATATCAGAAATGTGCATCATAATTCACCTTTTGTTGCTACATGATTTAGATAACGTTGCCACATAAATCTAGTGGCCCTGACAATGTTAAAACTTGGAGAGTTGCTAGGGGGCTATCATTAAGATGAACAAGTTAATATATAACGGTAGGCAGCTAGTGAGGGATTGTCAGATAGCTAGATATAGATACAAGCACTGACACAGAAACAGATATAGACAAAGAGGTACATATATATATTAACAAATAAAGATAGGTAGACAGAATATGCATAGTAGGATAACTAGATGAAAATAGAAATAGATGTCTCTTCCTGTTTCTTCCTCAATCTCTCTGTTATCTCTCCCTCCCCTTCTTTGTCAATACCTTTGACTCTCCCTCTCTCACTTTGTCTCTGAAGGCCTCACATTCTGTCTTTATTTGTCTCTTCTGTCTCTGTCCTCGTTTTTATAGGCTGTCTTTCTTTCTCTTGTCATCTCTGTCTGACCATTAGGTCTTGTCTATTCATTCCTCCCCTGTATTGTACTCCACCTTTATCTGTCTCTCCCAATCTTTAACTCTGTCCACTGATCTTTCTCTGCCTTTCACTCTCTCAATTTCTTTATCTCACTTTGTCTTCCTGTTTTTTACTGGCTCTACTGTTCAATGTCTCTTCTAATGAATCTCTCCACCACATCTTCTTTCTGCCTTTCCATGCTTTCTTTCTCTCCTGTCTTTACCTATCTCTTCATCTTTCTGTCTCTTGCTGTCTTTATATTTGTTCTTCTCACTCTCCTCGCCACTCTATTTTCTCATCTTTCCCTCTTTTTTTTAATTCGCCTCTTCCATTGTTCTCTTATTCTCTTGTTTTTATTCCTGCCCTCAACCCCTCCTCTCTCTCGCTTCCTCTTTATCTCTTCCATCTTTCCATGTCTTTCTCCATCTCCTACTCCTCCTTAGCCATTTCTAATATCCTATATGGGTGTCTTTTACAGTCTGGTAAGTAGCTGGGCCACATGGATGCATGTCTATTAGGTTTCAAAGAAGCCCCAGTAGATGTGAGACCGGGCTCACTTGCAAATCTTCAAATTCTACAATATGCACAACAGAAATGCAATATTTTGAAGTACAGCAGTAGCAAGGTTTTGTTTTTTTAAATCTATATTTGGAATTGGTGCATCATTATAGAAAAAAAGTAAGAATAAAAAGAGCATTAGATACATGATTGCCAATACAAGTTTAGGACTGCAATCTAAGGATTCATGTCTGTTGTGCTGGCAGGTTCAACATAGTCTCTGAGGACATACGTTAATGGTGGACATTCAACCTGGATTTTCTAATCATGTTATGTGGTAGCAGAAAATCCTCCTAAAGTAGCTAATCTCATATGTTTATTTTTCTTTCTTTAAAACAAGTAATTATTAAAACCCCTTGAGACTGCTACAACATATAGGTCATTTGTTTGAGTGCTAGACAAAGGCAAATCAGTTTTTCATGCTCCTGAGGATGGTAATTGGAGTAGGGGTAAACGGGGCAATAGTAATACCAGATATTTACAGCACTTTCAATTTGAAACTGCAAAATTGGTGCATACCTACAAATATGAAACAGAACAAAACATCTACAGGCATCCAGGCGCACACACAGACCAAAATGCCGACAAAAACACATGCAAAAGGACCAGGCACACATTCATCCATCTTCACAGACCTATAGTTGCCCATATACACATACCAACTGATAATCAGTCACTGATACACATAGACCAAGAGACATGTGGTATGATATATTGGTGGCTTATATAGCACTTCAGGAGGGCTGTATCAAAGTGTTAGAGCTCACAGGAGAGTGGAAAGAGGGAATAAGAGAGAGAGGGAGTGGGGAATTTGCCTTATCAACCGCACAACCTTACTATAGTTGCTTTGACTACCCCGGTGGGTTATAGGATCTTGAGAGTCGATCGCCAGGGGTCAAGGGGAGGTGGTGTCGCAGTTATATATAAAGATCGATGGGATCTTCATTTGGGCAACTCAGAGGACTGGGCCGGCTGCGAGGTACTTGACTTTAGTGCCCGTCTGTCAGCCCATTTTACACTTGGGGTTTCCCTGATCTATCGGCCGCCGGGACCTTCTGGCCCCTTTCTTCAGGCTTGGGGAGATGCTCTTACATCTAGGGCGGTCAGGTTCTCCCATTTTCTGGTGTTGGGTGATCTGAACTTTCATATGGATATGCCTGAGGATAGGGAGGTGACTGACTTGTTGGACAATCTTCACACTGCCCCAACTTGTCCAGCACGTCAGCCTTCCCACTCATCAGGCTGGTCACATATTGGACCCTATTTGCTCCAATTTCCCTATTCTCGTAACAGATCCTCTCCCAGTTACGTGGTCTGATCATTTTATATCCTACTTCTCTTGGACCGTCTCCAGGGTCGAGGCTCTGGTGCTTGGCTCTTCGAAGCCTGTTCTGGGGATCCTCTGGAACTTGCTCAGGCTCTGGACATAGCCAGGCCCGTGTTGTCTGGAGGTCTGGAGGAGTGTATGTCAGGGTTTACGGGTTGGGTGTCCGGAGCAGTGAATTCCATCACCTCTTGTCGACCCATCAGACCGGCTAGAGTCACCCCCTCCAAACCCTGGTTTACTCCTGCTCTTAAAGCGCTTAAACATGAGTGCAAAATTTTGGAGCGGGTGTGGCAGAGGAGCAACTACTGCCCTGTGGCAAAAATCAGACTTAGAGGGATGCAAAGATCTTATTATGCCGCCATTTCTGTGGCTAAAGGACTTTTCTATGCGGCCCGCATTGATGCGGCCAGGAATAACTCGAAAGAAATCTTCTCCATAGTGCAGAGCTTCACCTCCCCGCTGGCCCAAACTAGTGCGACTCTTTCTTCATTTGATTGGTGCAATACCCTGTCTGGGTTTTTCAGAGATAAAATCATGGCCATTCAGGCCTCTTTCTCTCCTGACATTGGTGCTCTGACAGGGACATGGACTGATCGGGCAGTTCCTCCTACTTTGCTGTCTGACTTTATCCCTGTCCACCCTCTGGAAATTCTCAAAATTCTTAGAGGACTTAAATCGGGGTCCCCGGCAGATGCCTGTCCGGCCAGACTTCTGGCAGATGTAGCTAAGAACATTTATCTTGAAGTCACTCTGATTATTAATCTCTCCTTACAGTCGGAGGTGGTACCTCAGGTCTGGAAGCAGGCCAAGATTCTTCCATTGCTTAAAAAACCTTCCTTAGATCCGCTTAATCCAGGCAATTATCGCCCCATCTCTCTCCTGCCAGCCATCGCTAAGGTTTGTGAAAAGGTGGTGCACAAACAACTGTCTGACTTTGTGGAGTCGGAGGCTCTTCTCCACCCAGCGCAATCAGGGTTTCGGGCAGGCCACTGCACTGAGACGGTCTTGGTTAAGGTTGTGGAGGCAATTCGGACGTGCCTGGATGCTGGGGGCAGAGCAGCTCTGATTCTGCTGGACCTCTCCTCAGCCTTTGATACGGTCCCGCACGATCTTCTGTTGACTCGTCTCATTGAGATTGGCGTGCCTGGGGCCGTATGGGGCTGGCTCAGGTCCTTTTTAGACGAAAGGGTTGAGCAGATTTGGCTCCCTCCCTTTCATTCCACCCCCACCTGGTCACTACGGGTGTCCCGCAGGGTTCTTCCCTTAGCCCTTTGCTTTTTAACATTTATGTTACGCCTCTGATCCATCTGGCAGAAGCTCTTGGTGCTAAGGTCTTGGCCTATGCTGATGACACCCAGCTGCTCTTTACTTGGGATAAGGCCTTCAGTTCGGTCCTTGCGGCCCAACAGTGCCTTCGCTCCATTTTCACTTGGCTGGCAGGTGCTCAGCTCAAGTGTAATGAGCAGAAATCAGAGATTCTGCTCTTTGGCACTTTTCCATCTGATTTTCGTCAACAGCTGTGGCCACAGGAGCTTCCTCTTCCTCTCTCTGAGGGACAGCCCGCCAAGAATTTGGGTGTCTGGTTTGAGGAGAATCTTTCGTTTTCCACCCATTTCAAGAAAACTGCTGGCTGCTGCTTTGGTCTTATCAAAACCCTTAGGAACTGTTTTCCTCTTCTTCCGCAGGCAGCCAGAGTTACAGTTACTTGTGCTCTGATTCTTTCTCGGCTAGACTATGCCAATTCCTTGTATGTTGGGTCTCCTGGTTATTTGATCAAGAAACTGCAGGTGGTCCAGAACACGGCGGCTAGACTGCTATTGGGTATTTCCTCTAGGAAGAGTGTCACGTCTCATCTGCACTCTCTTCATTGGCTACCTGTTGCGGCCAGAATCAAATTTAAATCTCTGGTCCTGGCTCATCGTGCTCTCCATGGTCAGGGTCCTCTATACCTTTAGAGGCGCTTCTCCTTATATGTCCCCGCGCGGGTCCTGCGCTCGGCTTCTTTAGGCCTGGCCTCGATCCCGCGATTTAAACTACAGAGGATTGGGGGCTGCTCTCTGGTGGTTAGAGCCAGAAGGGCCTGGAATGCCCTTCCCGTTGATCTCCGTCTCACTCAGGAGCTCGTAGCCTTTAAAAGGAAGCTTAAAACATTCCTCTTTGCTTGAATGTCTTTGTTTGCCCTCAGGTTCGCGCCGGGACACTCTTGAGTAGCCGAGCGCGTTACAAGTGGAAATAACATAACGTAAGCATTTGCTTGTCAGAGAAAGCAGAAAAGTAAAATAGGCAACAGTATAAGAAAAATGAGTGCAAAGAAAGCAGAAGGTAGGGGAAACCAATAGTGTGGGGGTTAGGGGTCGTAACAGATGCTTAGAATTGGCAAACGTTTAGAGAGATGCCAGAGAGAGCTGTGCACAATGTCCACTAACTAGAACACACATAAGCGCAAACACAATTCACATCTACAGTTCCATACAACCCAGATTCATACAGTCAGAGAACAGACTATTTATTTTGACTTTTGAGGAGACTCCCCAAATCTCCTGTACAATTGTATTTTAATTATGTCTAGTGTTGGCTTTTGTAAATGCGCCTATAATCTTTGTGATGTATCATCTGCCAATTTATTCCAAACTCCTCTGGTGGCAAAGTTGCCTTAAAACATTTTGATCAGGGTTTCTGATTTCACGTGCTATATATGCAACACTGCAGATTATTATTCCTTAAAACTCCTTCTGGAAAATCTGTCCATCCTGCCTCACCCCATAAAATTGTGATCTACGATTGTATTCATTTTTTTCTTAACTTGTGTTAAAAGCCATCATTTGTCGCACATGTTCAATAGAACTCCTCATGGAAGTATATACTATAACCTAAAATGTGATTAAAATACATTATCTGCTGTGAAATCCCATTAATACAGCAGAATGTTTAAAACAACGTTAAGGCAATACAACCTGTTCGGAACCTTCTGTTGATGTTGTATTTACAGGGGCCAAGCACCCCAAACCAATTAATCCTGGCTACGGGTCTGTTCAGGAGAGGAGATAAAATAGTCTCATAGCCAAAACATATAATAACTTATTTTTCCTACTTTGAAAGCCCATATTCACTCTTTGGGAGTCTCTTGGCACTACCTAAATAGCTTAACTCTCAATTAAAGTACACTGGGTTCATAAATCATTTTAAAGCTTCTCTCCTATCTGCCTATCCATGTACTATCCATGTCTATACATGTCTATCAAGTACTTATCTTTTCCCTCCCTATGGCTAAAGAAGAAGAATCTTTTACAAAGCAGAATTTTGTTTGGCCAAGGGCTTAGGCAAAATCGAGAAAAAGAGGCTCAATTCTGCCAGCGAGTACATTCACTATACAAGCTGGATGTAAGTAAGTCAGTCAAAATGCTTATTTTAGGTAAACATGCACACAATTAAGAGCATTAAATAAAATACATACAAAAACAGTCACCCAATATAAGATCCTACATTCACAACAATTTACTATTTATTTAAATACTCATAGCATAAATGTTCTCTACAAGCAAGATGGATGACTTTAAGAGGACTCGCCCACCACCTCTGTTTGTTCGCGAGGTAGATACAAAAAGCTGGTTAAAACTCTCAGCAAAACACACAAAAAAATTCTTAGGAAAATGTATTCATTGATGATTTGTACTATTAGGTTTAAAAGTTCTGCCTCAATAGCCCCTTTTAAAGGTCAAAGAAAAAGAGTATGGATTTTTATTCGAATGGGGATGGTGTATACCAGCTTATTTGGATGCTTACTGGTTATTAGCCATAAGTGATAATAACAAATAGTACTTTACATGTAGGTCATTTCTATTCTTTATCTTTGTATGGGGATAATCAAGACCAACTTTTTTGGATGCATACTGGTTATAAGCCAGAAGGGCGATAAACTAATGTACAGGTCATTTTTTTACTGTATACTTTTTCAGATTCTTGAAAATAATTCCTAACCCCTCTGGATGAAGGAGGGTTATAGCATACACATTGGAGCTGAACATATGTCACAGGACGATTTATTTTGGATGTAAGTAGTTTAGCTCTATGTATACATTGTTTCAGTACCTCCTAAGGAATACTGTAGTGACCTTCGGAGATGATCACAAACAGTTGAGCATTTAAATTGTGTTACTGATAATATAGATTAATATGAGTGCAGCTGTCATATAGCTGTACTGTATTTTTTCTTGTCTGTGAACTTGTTTAGGAGCTCCTTGTTTGCAATTTCTTTACCTCTTCTCTTAGCACAAGCAACCTATTTAAATCCCCAATAAACAGGTTTCACTCCAAATACAACAGTCCTCTCACGTTGCTAATTTCATTATGATAACCCGTGACAACTATTGCTCTTCTTCTGGAGTATCACTGACAAAAAACGTTATTATTTCTCCTACTGTATTTCTAGCATATTTTTCTCTGTTTCTTTGTGCTCTTCACTGAAATCACCACCTCCTCTTCCGGTCAGTGGATGTCCCACAACGCGCAGATCTGGGCTCCTAACTAGTCTCCCTTTAGACTATGTCACATACCTCACCACCTTTTCCTTTGTTTTCCTGTGTCTCTATGTCGATTGCATGCAAATACTATTTTCCTTTTAAGCCTTCACCTTCACCCTCAGGTTTCTGACTCGCAACAAAACAATGCAGGATGACACTAAACTCTCCCATACTAAACTCTGAATTCCTCAATAAAATCAGCTTCCACATTTCATATACACTCAATAACCTCCTCCCCACCACCCCTCCAATAGCTTCTTTCCAAAAACCTTGAGGTCAAAACCTTGGCATATTCTTCACTCCTACAATGTGCTTGGAATACTTCCCAGCTGCCATATCTACTAATGTCAGACCTCAAATAATATTTGCAAAATACTCTGCAACATCCCCTTCCACACTGTCAATATACTTATCTCCAAGTCTGTTGTCAAAAATGATCCTAATTCTAGCAGTGTAGTGGTAGGTCTACCACTCTAGTCATTTTCATCGCTGACTAATGAAGTAAACTTCACCTTAACTACTCTTTATCTTTTATACATTTGGACAAAGACAGAACTTTTTTTATACATAATACTTATCTACATCTTCAAAGGCAACAGACTAGTCTCCGACTACCCAGCGTAGATTCTTTTCAGCTGTACTCTTCCCTGTAACCTTGGGAGTACTAACATACCCTATTGATCCCATCCAAACACTCTTGGACAGCCTCAAAATTCTGGTGATTCAACATATTAGGACCTCTTCACTGGAATTCACTTTTCAGTGAATTACATTCTATCACTTATCTCTCCACATTTACGATCAGGAAGCCCTGTCACTTCTTCGGTTATGCTCCACTGCAACTAGTGAAATGAGTAAATTCGAGACAAATGTATGTTAAGACTTGTTCTATGACTTGGATACCATTTTTCAGATCATACTAATCCACAGTCCATTCTGTAGGTTACCCAAACTGATCACAGCCATTGTACCACATATCTTTTTGACATTTTTATTTGATAGTAGGGAAGTATGCTAAGACAAAAAAGGACTCTGTGCACTTGGCTTTTATTGATTTTTCAAGTGCATTTGATCTCGTGCAATCATTCTAATTTATGGGATGGGATTGGAAGGATGGGCGAGAAAAGATGCGCATGGAAATTAATAATAAATAATATGTCAATTTATAGAGTGCCTGGTTACACCACACATGTGTCCCCACGCTAACACCATGACCAGGTTGCCGAAATCCAACAGAAGCGACATCAAAGCCCAGATGGGTAATTATGCAGAACTTAAGAGCCAGGTTTTTGACAATTTCCCAAACCGAGTCTCTGAAGGTTCAGCTCTTATCAATGCCGGAAGGGAATTCTAAAACTTAGCCGACAGATAGGAAAAGGAACGTGCCCCCAATCTGGCACTACGGATCGTAGGTATTTGCACCAAGTTGGTCTTAGAGGATATTAGGTAACGTTGCGGGGAATAGGACTTAATCAGGAGGTACAAATATTTGGGACCTTTCAAAGCTTGAATCCTATGGCAGAAACAGAGAGACTTGAAGCAGATTCTCTTTTCCAATGAAAGCCAGTGAAGGTTGACTAGAGCCGCCATTGCGGAAGCCCTTTTGGGGAGATTAAGGGCCAGGCGGGTCACTGCATTTTACACTCTTGTGTTTTTTAGGCTCCCCTTCGTAGCTCCCAAGTAGAGGACATTGCAGTAATCCAACTGGGCTGTGAATAAAGCGTGAACAACCGCTTTCCGTGATTCAATAGGGAGGAGGTCCTCTGTCTTTCTTAACATTTTCAGAGTGCCAACGCATTTCCCAGCCACATAATTGATTTGGGGTACAAAAGAAAGATTAGTATTGAGCCAAACTCCCAAAATGTTAACTGTTCGGGGATGCAGCCAAGGGAATCCGGCCACTATGCCGATGACCATATGGAAGGAGTCTTACAAACTATCAGGATGACTGTTTTGTTAGCGTTAAGCTTTAAGCAGCTCTCAGTCATCAGGAAGCCAGTTCTACCAGACAGGATTTAAATTGGAGAGTCGAACCAGCCTCATGTTGAGAAAGAGTCACAATCAATTGTGTGTCATCAGTGTATGATACTACTCGAACATTGTTTTTCAAAATTCTCTGCCAGAGGGCGCATGTGAATATTAAACAGGAATGAATTTTACAGTTTAATAGAAATCGACTAATAGAGTGTACTTTTCCCGCAATTGCTTTGTATATGCTTTAACATGTGTAGCTTTAAAGTTAGCGCTCTAATAGTTTAATTGCAACTTTAATAGATTTTTTTTTCTTAATCTCCATTCTCTCGCATGTCATGTCTCTGGGTGATGCTTCACTTATTTTAAATTGCTGTTCCCCTCTCATTTTCTTTCTCCCTCCGCTTTGGTCTTATATATGCGAGGGTGCCATTTTACTCCCTGCATTCCTCCATAAACATCTTTGTCTCCTTACCACTTTACCATTAAATCAATGACCTTTAACAGGATTGTCTACGAGGTCCATATGTTTTTATTCCAAAAAGTGTTTAGTTCAGGAGACATGATTAACAAACAGTTCGTGGAATTTTTCTTTCAAATATTTTCAACAAACCTGTTCTACTAATTTCGTTTTCCAGAAATGCGTTGTCGATTATTCGGGTATTGAGAAATGGTTTTCTTTTTTTTTTGTGCAGTAAATTTGCACACTGCAGTATACACATCTCAAAGTATAGTTGGAGACAGAATCCTTGCATCATGGACAAAGACGCAAGTGTATTAATCTCAACAAGCAAACAAATGCACCATAAAAACAAGTCCAAGCCCAATACACTAGCCTAATCTTTTCCTGTAGACGAACGACATTAATGTTAAATTAATCATTATCACATTTACAAAGAAAGTTGCCTAACATTTCATGTGAATTACAAAACATTTTAATAAATAATTACATCAGTATTTTTCAAAATTTAAAATTCTATGTAATGTATGTAACAAAATGGCATTAGGAAATAAAAAAGGTCAGTTATTGTAATGCATTAAACAACATTTTTTTGAAAATAAATGAAAACAATATTTGCAATAAAACTAAAGACAGAGTGCATTTACAAATCTGACCCCTCTGAGTATTGCTACCTATCCAATCTACTTCCTACATCACATGTGGTCCAAAAAGTATTGAAGGAACAACCCCGGCCGGCATTCTGGCCTAGAAGATTATTACCATTTTGATGTTCCCACATACTCAATTATTCATCACTGTTAAAACAGACCCTGGCCGGGAAGCACCTGCGTGAGGATTGCCCTTATCTAAATGTGTGACCACCCACCCAACAAAGCAAATCAGTGTCTTTCACTGGTGGATAAAAGCTGCTTGCTGATCATATCAATTGGAGGCCTGAACCCATGAATAATGGAAGTTAGAGTGTCAGCAGGCATTAATTAGAGGTAACTCCCACCAGGACCATACCACCTTCATATAATGGAGGGGGTGCGGGCCGACAATCCAGGCTGCTCGAGGATTAACACCTTTTTTAAATATGTATGGTCACGGCATAGAGTAGCATGGTGGGGGAAAAACAATGTACTGGAATGTGGATCAGAGTGATTGGCAGTGGCTGATATTAAGTTAAGCACCATTGCTTC
The DNA here is from genome assembly GCF_964204655.1 of Triturus cristatus. NCBI lineage: Eukaryota > Metazoa > Chordata > Amphibia > Caudata > Salamandridae > Triturus > Triturus cristatus. The sequence goes on along the minus strand of NC_140585.1, from coordinate 393,026,321 downwards.
ATGCAATGATGGTCTTGGATTAGAATATGCATTCCAATGAAAAAATATATAAGTACTATACACAAAGTTTAACATCCTGGTAAATTGCGGAATGAGGAAAATCTGCTACCGCACCCCCGCAGCTTGTCAAAAAATATGTACTTTAAGCTCCCACGAAAAGTTATTTTCTAGCGTTCAGTCACTTGATGGCATGATCCTGCGTTTGGTGTGATTTTTCCTTGCTGTGACGAATTAGCCTATAAATACATATTTTATTTGTTTTCCAATATGTTTCTGAAGCGCCTGCCTGCTTTTACGTCTGGTGACATTTACTGAATAAAAAGAAAATGTTGTGTTGACATTTATGTGAAATGCTACAAAACATTCAAAATTATATGAAAACGAAATGTTACAGGCTTCTCTCGGTCTCAAAAGTAAGCGTTTCATATGGGTATGAATTTGTGTAAAATACATCTCTATAAAAGTTAATGCACTGCTACAAAACAGGGAGATGGTTCCTGTGAAGGACACTAGAACAGACACGAGAATGGGCAATCTACAAACTAACTGGTAAACCAAACATCAAATCTCTTGGCTTAGCCTTGGGAGATTTAGTCTTGCATACGCCTATTATTAGTCTATTTAAGACTGACTTAAATCCGCAACTTAAGATAAATAGCTCAACACATACCTTTTGCCATATGAAATACAATGCAGTTTGAGGTCTTATAAATGTACACGTATTGAGATTCCACAAATCAGATTTGTTTTTTTACAGCAAAATAGGTACTTTAAGATTTTGGGTTACTGGTTAAGGGGGGTGAAACCTTTCCTCAAGCAGCAAACACAATTCTTCTCAGGGTGAAGTCACAAACAAACTCCAAATAAACCTGAACTCAATCCTCAGGTAGCTTCGCACAGAGCAGTCAGGCTTAACTCAGAGGCAACGTGTTAAGTATTTGTGTAACACTTCTAACAGTAACACAGTCAAAAGACACCACAAAAGGATCCAACACCAGCTTAGAAGAACAGAACAGACTCCAGACTAACTACAGGGGTATGCCGTCCTTTGTGTAGAGATAGGACACAGCCTATTCAAGTGTAAGCGAGGCTGGGCACAGATCCTCCCTCCCATCCTGCCAGTGATGGACCATCCAGTCACACCTAAGCTTCACATTGTATGTGGCTGCCTAGGAGGAATACAGAAAACCCAACTGTCACCCACACCCAGTCATGTGACCAAGAGACATGCTGCAGGCACCAAATGGCTAAGGCAAGAAAATGCTAAACAAATGTGGCATTTTCAAAATTGCTATTTAAAACCCAACTTCACCATAAGTTAGGATCACAACAATTTCCAATGACACCAAGCCGGAACAAGTTACCTGGTCTCATTTGGAAATTACAGCTTACTAAATGTAACTCCAATCAACGTTAGTCTATGGGAGAAGTAGGCCTTCCAGTAGTGAAAACTTAATGCAGGAGTTTTTCACTACCAGGACATTTAAAAAATGCATGTCCTACTTTTTAAATACACTGCACCCTGCCCTCTGGGCTGTTTAGGAAAGTGGTCTAACAATAGAACTCGCAGTCCCCTCGGTGAAGAGGGCCCAATCTCCGGGGGGCCCCTTCCAGCAGAGTCGGCAGCCTTCTGGCCTGAAAGCTCCTGACTGGGTCCGGAGCATGGGGGGGCCCTCCATGTACTTTTCAGGAGGTGCCCTCAAGTTCTGTCACACCACTGGTTTATGGCCTACCCTAGAGGTGACATATATCTATTAAAAAGGAAGATTTGAGCCTGGCAAAAGGTGTACTTTGCCAGGTAGAAATGGCAGTCTAAACAGCACACACAGGCTGCAATGGCAGGCCTGAGCAATGTTCAAAGGGCTACTTAAGTGGGTGGCACAATCAGTGCTGCACGCACGCTAGTAGCATTTAATTTACAGGCCCTGGGTACATGTAGTACCACTTTACTGCGGATTTACAAGTAAATTAAATATGCCAATTGGGATGAGCCAACGTCACCATGTTTTAAGGAGGGAGAACATGCACTTTACCACTTGTTAGCTGTGGTAAAGTGAGCAGAGTCCTAAGGCCAACAAAAATGAGATCAGAACAAAAGAATAGAGGAGGAAGGCAACATGTTTGGGAGAAGAGGACCTTAAGACTGACAGGTCTAACAGGTACCTAACACGAATGACCCCCTCCTAGCCCCATAAGACATTTTTATTGACAAAGGTATATGAGATAGCCGTGCAAGGAACTAACACAGCGAAGTAGGCTGACAATTTTAAGACTTACAGAGTAGAGGATAGGCCAACAGGTAAGGGATGAGTAATGAAATATAGTCTGACATACTTAACAATAATCCTGATATGCATATTTATCTGCTGAGTTGTTTATAATGATTATGGTTCTTCCAGTTCATATGATATTATAGGCAAATACTGAAAATAAAAATCATAAGATAAGTGAAATACTAACACACATTTATCACCACCTGCAGATAAAAGATTCTCTAATAGGTCTGTCTGACTCCCAACACTCCTTGTCTAACAGAGCATATTGGAGGGGGTTACAAGACTCCTGTCAATTCTCCTTTATTCCGAAAATGGTGCAATTCCTTTAGGGGCTAGGAGGAACACAGCAGGCCCTGTATACATTATTGAAAATTGATGAATTAAAATCATGGCAGTGGATGCAGCGGGGCAATATAATAGATCCACCATACTACTATGATCCATAGGGATATGTTTGAAGTGCCTTGAACTTATTTAGAAAATATGACCCTATTTCAAGGCAGACAACCATATGTGATGCATCTCTTACACTCCCATAACAGACATCAGATACAATAAGTACATATGCAGTGCACCCAGTTACTTCCCATAGCGGAGAGTAGGGAAATGGTCACAGAAATAATAAACATACACAGATCATTAAGGCTGTATCTATTACAGAAATGAGGTTCTGAGGTCACAAGTACCATTCAGACACCTACACACACAACTGCCATAAATACACAAACTATAAAATGCAATTATTGGAAACTGCCCAAATAAATAAAACAAATGCCATTTCTGGGAGCCAGAAAACCCTATCCTCTAGAATGGTGTATCCCCATTCGGCCTCGCAGGATGAACACCGAAATAAAAGTGTTTCTGAATGGGAATGGTACTTCATCAACAACATTGCCAGTCATGGGGAAGTATATTTGCTTCCTTACATAGCACCACCAATGACATACCCTCAAAAGCTGTATTTCCTGAGGTTATAAAGCAAATGCAGAAAGAGCAGTAGACCTAGACATGAAATAATAGGTGATATTGATTCTGTTACAGAAATTGTTCATGAAAATATGAAGAGAGATTTGCTAAATATGACTATATAGGAAAAGAAAGAAATGGAGTAACAATGAATACCTTTCAGGATGATGTCTCTTTGGGGAGCAACACACTCGGCACAAAAACAGAGAATCCTCTGTTAAAATCAAGACTAGAAAATGAAAATAATCAGCAGGAAAAGAAACAAGTAATACAATGATCCCAAGGCAAGAGTGCAAACATCTGTAGAAGATTTAAAAAAAGGAAAATAAAATTCTTTCATAGAGATGACAAGGGGATATAACCTGATATATAGGAGGGACATAAGTGTTCTAGAGAGATGTCAATTCTCTGATGAACATTAGTCTCATTCTTCAGAGGATCATGGAGTAAAGACACCAGATGCAAGCAGAAGAGCCCATTTGTCCCCAAGGACCTCAGGAGGGGCAAACCAATTAACCGGGAACAGAAGTCCAAAAGACTTACAAATGTCTGCAAAACAGAGTCTTGGATGGATCACAATGGATTTAGGATTAAAATAGATAAAACCGAGGTGCTCAAGTTAGGCAATAATTTAACAGTATGCCATTCCACCCTCTGGCCTGATAATTTTGACTACCGGCCTGAACTCCTGGCACAGGTAAAGAGCTTGGGAATAAAAACCGATGCCTGGCTTAATCTGGAGTCACAAATCTAAGCGAACATAACCTCGTGTTTCTTCTTACTGAGAAAGCATAACCTTTCCTTGGTTTACTATCCAAAAGTACTAGAAGATTGGGTTTATTCATCACTATTAGTGCTAGGCTTGATTACTATACTGATCTTTACTTAGGTATTCCCAAATATCAAATTAAATGCCAACAACTACTTCACAGCCAAGTGGCATGTTATATTCTGCCAGCTCCCCAGTTCTCGAAAGCCATACCTCTCCTACTTAAACTACGCAGGCTTCTGATTCATAACAGAGTGTTTTTTTTAATCATTTTGTGCTGTCCATAAACACTTATTTGGCCATGCTTCAGACTTTCTTAAAGCCCAGCTTACCTTGTTCACTGCTGGAAGATCCTTAAGATCTTCCTTGGCCAATCTACTTTGGGTCCCTAGGTTTAGGAAAGGACTTAAAGGGGGAGGGGAGTGCCTTCTTGGTCATGGCCTATACATTTTGGAACCAGTTGTCTCTGGAGTTAAGGCAGACTCACTCTCCTTTGTCTTTTTACGAAGAAGCTTTAAACTTCTGTTTTCTAGCTAAATGTCCTTTATCTTCACGGGTTTCAATAGAGCCATGAGACTCTTGGGTGAAGATAGCGCTTAATAAGTTTTTGTTGTTAGGAAGAGTTTGGAATGGCCAGTAGCCATCCTAAACCATGCAGTAGAAATGATAGCCCCTGAAGCTCAAGTCCATCTAGAATGAGATCAATTACTTTGTTCAGGGAGAAACACCGGAATGTGCATTTGACTTAGTTTGCAAAGTTCTGGGTCTAATCAAAGGGGACCATCTCAATGATTCTCTAGATTCACTTGACTGATTTTTATGATATAATGCTTGCAGGAGGTTATAATCAATGCTTCTTTAGAGGAGGAAGTTAGAATGGGAGCTTTTTCCACCTTTAGTGCCCCAGCCACTGAAGAGTTGGTATGCCACAAAATGGGCATTTCAAGGGACTGAACCAACACTTTACAATTTATACTGCACAAAATGCACAAAGTAATGGATTAGCGACACATGCAAAAATTACCAAACCCCAATATTGACAACAAATGGATGTTTACCCAAAGCATAACCACTGAATCATATTACTTAACCTCATTTACATTTGGGGGAACAGTTTGCAGGCTTTATGAGATTACCTCAAGGATACATTTAACCCCGGTGATTTCTTCAATTATAATTATACTATACAGCAGAAGAGAGTTTTTCTCCAAAAGAAAAAGTTCTCCCAGCAGTTCTCCCAGCAATCATTAAAGAACAACCCTCCTTGCAAGTCAAGCATACTGAATGCCTGTGCTTTTCATGCCCATTGGGTGCAATCGGCCAGATGACATTAGATGTGCAATTCAAATAGGATCTAATATTGAAACCACAGTAAGTCCTCCCATATGAGCAAGACATTCCCGAGACAACATCAGTAAAACCATTATACTTAGAATGTTATATTTGTTATTCTTATGATCAGCGCATCCAGCAGTGGGCACTAAACCGTAGTATTCTTCAGCTTCAGCAGATGTGCAAGGAGCTTTCAAGGAATTTAAAATAGCACATATATGTGTGAAACCCTAAGTGGACTCAACCCCAAAGATAGCAGAACTAAAGGCCCTCTCCTAAGCCTTGCAGAAAGTTAACTCTTCGGTTCCTACATTAATAGTACCTCCAGTTCTTCCCCTGTTGTGTTGGCTCTATCAAAGGGGTGTAACTATTACCTGTAATCAGGCATCCTATGGCTGAACCAGAATTCACGGTGAGGCAACAAATATTGTTAAAACTAGGGTTGGTCATCGCTATTATGAGGTGATCGCGGGCGTAGCAATGTCTTATTATTGAGCTTGCAATAATCTTTTCAGTTTTTATAAATTGCTGTTCTCTTTTCCAAATCACAGAATACCAGCCTCTGAATACTATGGTGTGATTCATACCACATATTTTCCGAACCTAGCTATGCCTCCATTTCAGAAAAAGGTTCATTAGGGCATCATGTTCACTTCATATTGTTTTATTATAAATTGTGGAATTGTGTGAATTACAACTAAAACAGTGAGCTAGTAAGGCACTGAAAGGCCATATATTAACTCCACTTAAAAACCCTTTATCACATAGAAGCTAATCCATGTTGGTTCATTTATTTACAGAGCTATGTTTGTAACTGCCCTGTTACTGGGATAGCAATGTATACTGGAGATTAGGTTTGGGATGCACTTTGAAGAACACATATGAATCTAAGCTTTGGAATAAAAGGGTCGTCAGCATGGCAAACTGAAGTTCTGTGACAAAAAAGCTTGTTTTAGGACCGGATGCTGGCTCCACATATTGACAATTTAAGTAACAGGAGAGCTAAAATGGGACCCAGCATGAAAACGAATGTTAATTGTTAGTGACTGAATGACACTAATTATACCGACGAACATTACACGAAATTGATTACAGAAATAAATAATGAGGCACGTACAAGGAGCACTGCACATTTAAATTCATGGTATTTAAAACCAGCAGTAGCCTTGCCATCCACAATAATTGGCATTTTGCGAGTAGACAGTTAGCAGCTAGGCATTAAATATTTGCACACCCCTAAATACCCCTTCGTTACCAGAATGAATACAAAAAGAGGCATAGTAGTGTGCCAACTCCCTAGTACCATATAACTGTCAACTGTTGTGTACACTGTGCTATTTCAGGTTTTGTGCTACACCATTTAAGCATGTTCTACAACATGCAAAGTACTGTTGATGGCCCTCACGACACTGCATCAGTTTGCTACCGGGTGCCCCTGCTTTAACTGCAGCTCAGAGATGTAGCTTAATCAGTGAGATTCCGGGGAATGAATCTCAAATTTCCCAACTGATTTAATCAGTAGGCTGTAGGGTGGTCGGGCGAGATGACCAAGGTTCAGGATGGGCTGTTCCCAAGAGGAACAGGGTCACCACTGATCAGCATTAGGTGCCGCTGTCTACTCTAGAGTGGCACAGAGGCCGAAAAACAATGGTTTGGAATGCACACCGAGTTATTTCCTTTGGTTAGATTATTTGCAAGCATTGGTTCTGTCATCTTTTGAGTGTTGGATTACCAATAGCATGCCTGGAAACCTGAGATTATCACAGCTTTCCAAGCCTTCTAAAGCCAATGTTTGTGAATTTCAAAAAGTAGCAAGTTTGCACCCATTCAAGGAGTACTTCTTTGTGTGCAGGTTTACTATTTTTTTGGGGGGTAAATTAGTCACTAATATATATATATATATACATATATATATACATATAGATATATATATCACTGAAAAAAACATAGGTTTCAGGCACGTTATAGTTAGGAATTAGCATTTTAAAAACCTTAGAAATTCACTGAAACAAACATGGGTTTCAGGGGCGTTATAGTTAGCTGGACATTTCACTCGTACAAACCCATTGAAATTCCCCTGTTCAGTGATTTTCAAAGGTTTTTTAAATGCTAGTTTCTAACTATGCCTACAGAGGTAGGACATGTGAAGAAAGAAGAAAAAACACACACAAAGAAGCAAAAGAAATGCAGAAAGAAGCAACAGAAGTCCTCAAAGACAAAGAAAAGTGCAGGAAGAAGCAAGATGTGTAGAAAGAACAAACAGAGGAGCAGAAAGAAGCCTTGTTGCAAAATCATCCTGTACCGTCAACTTTTTCAGATGGGTCCTTGGAGTGGAAGTTCCTCTTTGTCCTGCTGTCCCGTATGGGGTTTAGCCCTTTATTTCTCAAACAAATTCAGTTGCTTTACAGTAATCCTATGGCACGGGTCAGAATAAACGGACAAAAGTCAGAGCCTTTTGCCATAACAAGGGGAACGCGACAGGGTTGCCCGCTGTCGCCATTGTTGTTCGCCATCGCTACGGAGCCCTTGGCGGCCAGGCTTCGCCAGCACCACACACACAGGAGCATAGGGTTCACGTCCAGAGGGCTGTTGATATTAATGTATGCCGATGACATGATAATATATTTAACAAACCCTAAGGATAACTTTGTAGAGGTAATGCGAGAGATCGTCCGTTATGGTCGGCTTACTGGTATTCAGGTAACTTGGTCTAAATCCGTGATTTTCCCGTTCACTGATACCACCACTCCGGTCGACACGGAATTTCCTATACAGTGGGCTAGTGGGGAAGTTAAATATTTGGGAATATGGGTGAGCAGATCAGTAGTGGATTGGATAGAATGTAAAATAAAGAAATGGAAACAGCTACCACTGTCATTGATGGGTCGAATAGCTATTATTAAAATGGTAATCCTGCCCAAACTCCTATACCTATTCGTTAATATCCCGATGCCGCTAAATACAAATTTTTTCAGGAAACTTAGATCCCACATTCTTGACCTGGTATGGGCGGGTAAGCAGCCCACAGTATCCTGGAAATTGTCATTACCCTTTACTCAGGGTGGATTGGGTGCACCTGATTTCGAACGTTATGCCTATAGCGCTCAGGCGCAATATCTGCACTTTTGGCAGCACCCGACGCCCTATCAACCCCATGTGGCTATCGAAATTGATAGAGTGGCTCCCACTCCACTGAATACGGTGATCTATCAGCCTTATAAGAGACCCCATTTGGAAACTGACACAGTAGAAACCATGAGATGGGCATGGAGAGGGATTGCAAAAAGGGCTCACCTTGAGGAACTATATGCTCCATCTATGCCGATAGGGGGCAATCCGCTATTAACTCCATTAATGGATAAAGTAACCACACAACGAGCTAAGGCGCATGCGCTGGAGAAGGGTGTCGATTTATTTCCGGATGATATATTCCTGACATTACAGCAGATGTGTAACTCACAAACGCCCACGGCATCGGACATGCTCCTGTACTATCAGATTAGGGGCGCATGCTGTGCTAGATATGTGTCCTTCCCGTAGGCGCCTCCTGCACTACCTGCGCTAGAAAATGTGTTGTCTAACCCCTCTACTCGTAAATTAATTACGCGCATCTACAGTATAACGCAAAAAGATTCACCTGTAATCGCGACTAAGGCCAAGGCGGAGTGGGAGAGTGATTCTAACCTTGTTATCACAGACAAACAGTGGCAATACTGTTGCTCACAATTAGAAAACCTCTCACCCAACTATAGACTGCGGCTAATCCACTTGAACTTTTACACAGATTATATCACACGCCTTCTCAGCTGCATCGCATGGGCATTCATCCAGACACGAGATGTTGGAGATGTGGGAGATGTGGAGCTCCGAACGCCACGTTTTCCCACTTAGCATGGGAGTGCGGACCGATAGAACGATTCTGGGCGGAAGTAATTGGGCATATCAGACAAATTACTACTAATCAGATACAAGCCACTCCATTGATGACGCTTTTGGGCTATGTTTTCGAGGTCCCAAAGAGCTCTCGCAAGCTCACGGCCATGCTGCTGCTACTGGCTAAGAGGCAGGTGGCAATCCACTGGAAAAAGCAGAAGCCCCCTATGGTAGCTGCATGGGTGAACACTGTGGTTTATTGCAAAGACCAGCTATCCCACTATTGGGAACTAATGCCTAGTAGATCCGGGCCTACAGATATATGGAAACCATTTGTAGCCTGGTTGGGTGCGTGGGGTCTGACCTCCAAGGTGAATGAACGGAGGGACATTAGTGCTATTGCTATGACCTAGAGGTTTTCGTTGACACAACTCAGGCTAGGGTTTCACGTATAGGGACTCAGGAGGAGAGAGACTGGAGATGAGCGCCAAAGAGGGGATTAGAGGGCCGGCTTGACCACGACGACCACACAAAATCACACAACATATAGGGTGACACCATAGTAAATTTGGGTAGGGCAGGTGGGGTGGGGGGGAGGTTATTGTTAAGTTAAGGTTCATTAAGTACAACATTACGTCATGAGCTGTAATAAGATCATTTTTGGAGCTGTTCCCATTGGTGGTGGTGGTGTTGGTGTGGACGCGGGAGCTCGCGCATAAAAAGGTGCTGTTCAAGGTGGACAACATGACAGTGGTGCATGTCGTTAATCGACAGTCGGCTCGGGATCCGCAGGTGCTTAAACTGTTGAGGGCGTTTGTAGTGCAATGTTTGGACCATGACATTCTGTTTCAAGCACGTCATGTACCGGGGGTGGACAATGACATTGCGGATGCTTTGTCTCGTTCACAGTGGCAGAGATTCTATGGGCTAGCCACGGAAGCGGACGAGTGGAAGACGCCGGTGCCAGCGGGGCTGTGGTCTGTAGGAGAGAGAGGGTCGCACAATTGGTAAGGCAGTCGTGGCCCCGTCCACATGGAAGGCATACAAACAGGCGTGGCGGGAGTTTTTGGAGAGTGGGGCGGTCTGGCATGGCAATCCGTGGGTGCGGAATGAGCAAGTGGTACAGTTTATGCTGGCGCTGATGGACAGGGGACGGTCGAAGGTGACGATTGCCGGCAAACTATCCGCCATAGCCTTTATGGGAAAGATGTTGTGGGGCTACGCGCCGTCGGCGGGCGAACTGGGCGTGCGATTGCTGGAAGGTTGGTTGCGCAAGAAAGGAGGCAGGGCACCTCAGCGCGGTCCCATCACGGGCGGTATGCTTGGCGACTTGATACAGCTCATGCCAAAGATATGCCGCAATCGGGAGGAGGTCCTGTTGTTTGCAACCCTGATGGTAGGGCCACGGGGCAAGCCAGGACTGTGGTGGGGGGAAGTGGAATTGTGAGCGCGGGAGGTGGCGGTCCGGCTGCGGCACGCAAAGACCGACCAGAGGGGCGAGTGGTAGTGGGTGGTGCTGGGCCCAGTGGCGGATCGAGGAGTGTGCCCCGCGCGGTGGGGGGCAACCGGGGGACGGGGAGGTTTTTCGCCGGGAGGACGGGTGACGGCGGCACAGCTGCTCTGGGTGCTACGGCAGGCGCTGCAAGCCTTAGGTGAGGATCCCAGGCGCTTTGGGACAAACTCGTTTTGCATAGGGGCGGCAACCGATGCAGCGTGAAATGGGTGGGGGAGGGACAAACTGATACGTTTGGGGAGATGGAAGTCAGATTGTTTCAAGACGTACATTAGGTTGCGGGGACACGGGATGAAGGAGAAGTCATGAGGTTTATTCGTTGGTTGACATGTGTCTCTTTTCAGGTGCAGTGGCCGGGCCGGATGTGGAGGGAATCTCGATCTTCATCGTAGGACATTCTTTTGTGAAACGGGCGGAGCACTCTGAATGGGATAGGCACAAGAATCTCAATTTAGGATTGGATCCTGGGCTTTTCAATTGTCAGTGGCGGGGAAATGGGGGCATGAGATGGCATGAATTAATTCCCATGTTGAATCAGGTGGTACGGGGGGGAATTTGTCCAGATGTCTTGGTCATCCATGTAGGGGAAAATGACGTTGTGCAATGTAAGGGCCTGGCTTTGTTGAAGCAGATGCAGCGGGACTTGAGGGAGATATGGGGGCAGTGGTCCAGGTGCCATGTGATTTGGTCTGAGTTCATACCCAGGAGAAAGTGGAGGGAGGCAGAGCATCCTGCGGCAATAGACAGAGCGCGTAGGAAGATTAATAGGGATATGCGAGTCTTTTGCGCTAAGGAGGGTTTCGGGAGGATGGAGCACCCGGACTTACGCTATGCGGCAGTATCTTTTTTTCGGGAGGATGGAGTTCATCTGTCCCGCTACGGCATGGAACTGTACATTGTACAGCTGAAGGAGGCATTGGATACAGCAATAGGGGTGAGCAGATACCCGAAGCGTTCGGATTCCTAAGGGGGGTCGAAGGCTGTCTAGGACACCCTTCGAGCGCGTTTTTTCCTAGTTGTTTCAGTATAGGGTTGGATGGTTACAGTTATGAGAATAATATAAGAAGTTATTTAGTTAGGTAGGTGTAGAGAAGTTAGGAATGGCCAGTTGTTTATAATGGATGCAGGGGGGGGGAAACATGTTAGGGGAGTGGGGGGAAGGTAGGAAGACTTTACTTAGTGAGGTTTAGTTTTGTACGGCACAGGCCAAGGGAATTTCTGATGTAAGGTGCACCTGTTTCCAATAAAGCGGCCATTTTCACACCAAGAAATGTGTCGTGGTATGTGCTGCCCCCAGGTTACGCCCAATGGGGTTTTGGGGGGGGGCGGCCGACCAACGGGAGGCCTGCCACCCTCGGGGAGTTTTGGGCCGAGGGGGCAGCCGTAGACACATACGGCATGCCTTGGGCTCCTTTTGGGCTCGTTGGGCTGGGGTTGGGTGGTTTTTGGGCGGGAGGGTTTAAAACCGTCCATTTCGTGTCGCGAGCCACCATTTCGGTGGCCATGACACGACAGCCGGTTCTGGGGAGGCGGGTAGTGGTGTCGGTTTTTGGCCCACCCTCCCTCCCCATAATTGTTGTTTTTTCATGCGGTGTGCGGGGCCTTTTTGGTGGGGGACTTTGGAAGGCGTGGTGGAGTTTTTTGCGGTTGGCTTTTGGGGGAACAGGTGCATCCGGGGCAACACGAGTAAGGGGTTGTCGCTGGAACAGGTGCGGGTGTGAGGAGATCTGCTGCGGGGGCGTTTTTTCCTAGTTGTTTCAGTACAGGGTTGGATGGTTACAGTTATGAGAATAATATAAGAAGCTATTTAGTTAGGTAGGTGTAGAGAAGTTCGGAATGGCCAGTTGTTTATAATGGTTGCAGGGGGGGGGAACATGTTAGGGGGGGGTGGGGGGAAGGTAGGAAGACTTTACTTAGTGAGGTTTAGTTTTGTACGGCACAGGCGAAGGGAATTTCTGATGTAAGGTGCACCTGTTTCCAATAAAGCGGCCTTTTTCACACCAAGAAATGTGTCGTGGTATGTGCTGCCCCCAGGTTAGGCCCAATGTACACAGCCAGCAGAGATCAGGCGGTCTCAATCAGAGCACAACCAACAAGGAGTATAAAAACTTGCTTAAAATACTAGAGAAACTAATGATAACTGAACTAACTAAATGGTGGGAGGGAAAATCTTTGCATAAATATTGAGACTCAGGTCGGGTCCCACGAGGACTGAGAATTATTCTGGCCCCCAGCTTTGAAAACCCCAACCCACTAATGTTGAGAGAATGGGCTGAGAGCAACTTAGATGCATCTGTGCGACTAATTATCATTCTCATCAAATATGCCAAAATTAACTGCGTCGCGACCATGAAAGAAATCGAGCGCATCAACAGTGAGCTTGATAAATTGGAGCCCAAGGATTTGATAAATAAGGGAAAGGATGAAATTGTAATAAGACTTAAAAAGCAGGAGGAGATCATTAAAACCAGAAAAGCATTCAAAATTGCCCGCGACAAGGTTGATTATGAAACAGGTCAGATTTTCACATTCTCTAGTAAATATGATTTGGTAAAAAAAAACAGATTATCTAAACGTAACTTTCCCAATCAGGGGTTGAGGCAAAGCAAACAACCGCACCTGTCCAAACAAGTTCCGGGAAAGTAGTAGTGGTGCAGTAAGACCAGAGAGTACAATCCTCTATACTCCCTATTCGGAAACCCAAAACCGCATGAACAACAAAGGAATTCCGCACATAAAGATTATATATTCATATATTCATTGAGAAAAGATGATACACCAAGTTGATAAAATCTAAAATCTAGATTCCAATAGCCTGATTCTAGATTTTGGATTTTATCAACTTGGTGTATCATCTTTTCTCAATAACGAACAATGTTTGAAAGAAAACAGAACTACTATGTTTGAGAATTTCTTCACATCATCAATTGGGATGGTTGCCTAACTGACTTAGAATGAATATATAATCTTAAATATTTTGTCATTGACAATGTACCCACATCAAGAAAAGGATGTAATTGTGAAAAACTTCTGAGACAACTCGAGTCACGGTACATACTTGATCTCAACACTAAGACACCGTGGGGTCTCAATATGAATGAAGATCTTTACAATTTTCTATAATGACACAGCATTGCACTAATAATACAGATCTCTGTTCGAACTCCTCTATCTTTTCCTGATCCCCCATTGGGGCTCCCGTTTTGCCGTCTCAATCCCATTTATTTCTCTATGGGTCTATTCCTCGATTTCGTTCTCTCGTAGTAGATCCCTGGTCCGTCACAGCAGTTAGATATCCTTTCAAACACTAATGTGGAGGTCTCCAGTGCACACTATATCTATAGTGCGAGCTTTATGCATTATGCATATGTAAACCTAACTGTGATCTGTGCAATGTTTATGTACTCACATAACACACATATCCCGGATTACTGCCAGTAAACGTTGGATATGTTTATATGTATTAAAAGAGAAATATAATATGTTTCACGCAAGGCTAGTACATAACGCACATATCCCGGATCACTACACTTGAACGTTGTATATGTCTAAATGTATTTAAACGGAAATATATTGTGTTTCACGCATGGTTTGTACACTCGGACAATGAAAGAGAAACACTGATCTGCTTGCATGCCTCGTATTGTACATACTTTTCAATAGTACTTTGTTACTTTTTCGCACCCGTGTCACGTTATACACAATAACCTTTGTATATATATCACAGCCTCATCAGCACTTTTCACTTTACACCCTGCACATTTAGCACTAATACACTTCCCTAGGTCTGTGTTTGTATATAGACACAGCTTTTTCGTTATAGTAAGACTCATCCATACACCATCTAGATGACCGAGGCCAGTGCAGAAGAAATTAAACAGCACACCTAAACATAGCCACATATATATAGTATTGTTATATGTGTAGTGATAATTTTGTAATATGTTGCATTTAGGCAGCGATGAAATACAATCTGCACTGCTAATACAATGAAGTAGGTCAGTGTTATGTTATATAGCTTATAGAGCGCACAGCTGCCCCAGCAAAGGGGCGTCCCGGCGCTAATAACAGTCAGATGGAGAGACCACCAGAAAAGGCGAGGGACCTACAGTGAAGGGAAGAGATGAGTCTTAGTTGCCTAACGGAATGCCATGTAATTATTTAAGTTACAAATAGACAGTGGGAGAGAATTCCAAAGATTGGCTGCCAGTGTGTGGAAAGCGCACCCCCCAGCCCGTACTCTCCGTACCCTAGGAACAACCGCCAAATGTTGGCCCATAGAACGAAGTTGGCGGGAGGGACTGTAGGGCGAGAGCAGGGTGACCAGAATGCCAGGAGAAGAAGAGTTCAAGATTTTAAAAGCAATGCAAAGGGACTTAAACTCCACACGTCTGGCCACCGGTAACCAATGTAGTCGGCGAATGGCAGCAGAGGTAGAGTAAGTTCTCGGGAGGCCAAGAATAGTTCTGGCCGCCGCATTCTGAACCCTCTGTAATCTCAAGATCTCTGACTTGCTGGTCCCCAAGTAGAGCAAGCTGGCGTAATCCAATCTTGACAAAATGGCAGCCTGGATGATAACCTGTCGAGTGGATGGATAAAAGTAACCTAAGAATGGTTTAAGCCCCCGCAGAATATGAATACAGGTCCCTGCCAGTTTCTTGGTTTGGGCCTGAAAGCTGAGATCTGAGTTCACCCAAACACCCAGATTTTGTACCATCTGTTTGGGGGTGGTAGCACAGCCCAAGGTTGTAGGCCACCAATGCTCACTCCACAGCTCTCCGTCCCGCCCAACCAACAGGACTTCAGTCTTGCTTGCGTTAAGCTGCAGACAGTTGGCAGACATCCACTCAGCAATAGCCATGAGATCGCTCCGGAACGTGGAGGCATCCTGCGCTGAGTTACCAGAGAGTGCCACTACCAAATGTGTATCGTCGTCATACGATACTATTGTCAGGCCTCTGCTTCTAGCCACCGCTGCTAGAGGTTGAATATAAAGGTTAAACAGCATTGGGCTAAGTGCTGAGCCCTGTGGCACCCCTTGTTGAATAGTATGAATCCGAGAACAAAAAGGGGGCGCCGCCACCTGAAAAGTCTTCTCAGAGAGGAAGGAGGCGAATCAGTTGAGGGCAGAGCCCACAATCCCCGCCTCCTCCAGCCGTTGCAGCAGAATCTGGTGGGAGACCGTATCAAACGTGGCACTCAGGTCTAATAAAATCAGTGCCGACGTACGTCCCTCATCCAGTGCGGCCCTCAGATGTTCGGTCACTGCTAGGAGGGCCGACTCCGTGCTGTGGCCTGGGCGGAAGCCGTTCTGAGAGTGGTCTAGGATGTTATTGTCTTCCAGGAATTGACATGGGTCTCAGAAATCTTAGATACC